>NC_084711.1:13035020-14263910 GCF_033807575.1 Cydia pomonella
CGGATGTGTCGGTATATATTTGCCAAAATAAGAAGGTTACAAAACGTCATAAATTTGTTTGTTAAATATGGATGGTATAGTCAATACATTACTTGGTCGGGTTATATTTTACTCGGCGCAGAGAGAAGTTAATTAACAATGACTGCCAATCTCTATATGAAACCAAATTTCTGTAAATAAAGCTACACAATTCTACATATTGCCGGTTTTGTGGAAAGCAATAAAAAAATAGTACTTATATTTATTTTAGTCACGCTGGCTCCACATTTTACTTGAGATAGTTGATAGCGCCAGACAAGTTGCCTAAGAATTTGTTACCAATTTTAATAGTAAATGAAGTGGAATAAAAAAATGTTCAGAAGAAGCAGAGTTTTAAGAACTAAATACTGCCGTTTCGTACATATTGTCGGATTATCATATTATTGACAATGAAATAAATTATATAACAAAAGAATAACGTACTATAAGTATATATAAGTCGTTACGTAGCCGCCTGTTGTCTGCCTCTACATTTAATCAATTGTTTGTTTTTTATTTTCTTTTGTATCTTTTTACTGAGGTGTTCCAATAAAGAGTATTCTATTTATACATCTATCTATCTATCTATCTACGCAAGGTTTATTACAAGCGACTTAGTTAAGTATTTATTTGATCTATATATATTTCCCGAACAACGCGGTATCCGTGAAGATTCAGTCTTTATTATTTACTTTTCCATGTTAGGTGTTACTACATGAAAGTCGCGACGGTCGCAACACGGGCGACTCGGATATATACGTCAAAATTATATAAGTTGCATAATGTCTTGATTTATTTTGTGAAATACGGAGGTGTTGCGGAAATGTAATTTAGTCGGATTATATTAAATGAGATATCTAGTAATGTTACTGCTTGTAAAAATTATTCATTAATGAGCATGTAGGTTATAAATTAATATAAATATACTAATTTTTTCTCATATTCCCACGTATTACTTTTCATTTCGTACGAAGTTATATATAATGAAATATCTCGTTAATAAATTTGTAGATTACGGGAAACTATTTCTTTTACTTAATTTAAAGTCCAACTGATCTTCTGTAAATCTGCCTGCAGAGAGTACGAACATCATATTTCAGTGCAGTTATTGAATTACTCATAAAGGTGCCTATATTTCATTTGCAATCTGTCGTTGGCGATATTATTGCTAGCTGCTCGCGTACGATGCATTCTCCTGAAATAGATAGGCCATACATTTTTTCAGGCTGTAGAGAGCAGCACTAGCATGTATTATAAACCTGAGAGTAACTTATGCATACTATGCCTTAAACAGTTTTTTGACAAGTTTTCACTACGGCATTGATGCATCAAGGCGTTTTGGTTACAGATGGTCTAACGCGAAACGAAATTTCGTTACCTATCTGCCTCTCTGTCTATCGAATATGCAAGAATGATGGAGGCAGAAACCACAATTTAGATTTTCCATTTCGCGGTAGGCCCCGTGTGCGTTAGTAACGCCCTCTACGCAGAGTTTTGCGTAATAATCCCTATTTTATGCCTATTATTACTGTAACTACTGAAATAATACAATAATACTCTTCGTATGTTTTATTGTTCTTAAATTAATGATTAAGACGTGGAACGCATAATTTCGTCAGGGGGAAGGGGAAGCCTATGTGCCTCTCTTTCGCACAAAGAAAGATCGCGCAGTGATAGAGAGGCGAATAGATGAACTAATGAAGTGGTTCGCGGTTATAGCCCTTACTGTATTGTAGTATCGTAAGTGTCAGGATGTCAGGACCATGATAGCTATTTATAACGATATAAATAGCTATCATGGTCCTGACATCCTGACGCTTACTCCCAGTTTTAGTACCTTTTTTGTATTATTTGGTACATGACATCAAAAAAAATTTACCTCGCTAAAAATTGAGAAATATTGAAAATAATGTGGTCAAAAAAGTTACAGTTAGAATAAACTTTGTATGTGCACAGTGGTGCAGCCACTCAATGTGAACCGGGCCTTCAATATAGTTCAACAGTTAATATTTTTGGCTAAAACAGTTATGTATTTTAGAGAAGTGGAAATCTTGAGCGTTTCGGGGGTTTGAAGACACGAGGGTTAAACAATTTTTTCTAACGACTGAAACACAACATTTTTTATAGTACATAATATGGTACTACTTTACCGCACTAGGGCGTTAATTAGCACTTTACGCGCCTATGTCGAAAATTTAAAGTGCCATATGTACTGTAAAACGTTGTATATGTGCGAATAGATAATTGGCAACTCGTTTCGATTTAAAACACTCCTTTCGATCGTGTTTTAATTTACTGCCACTGGTTGTGAATAATTGAACTCGTTATGAATTAATGTATAATTACCACACCAACGCCAAAAATTATTTAAACTTCAAAATCATCACAAGTCGTCGTCGTCGTTAATTTTACATTCCTAGGTGATAAAATATTTCAAAATTTGAATGATTAAATTACTTTGCATTTCTTGTGAATAAAATGTAAGTAACTTTCCCATCCGTTTTTAAAGAATAACGGCAATACATGCGAAAGACCGACTATGACTGTTAACCACCGAATCCCAGCGCTCAAAATGTATTCCACTGATGTCATGCTTAAAACAATCCAACATTTTGAGAATAATATGGTTAGTTATAATTTTTTACCCCTCTCATTTCTTGAAAATATAAGTAATTATGTTGAAACTCAGTAAGAGTTGCTGGAGAGATGCTATCTAGCAACCCTTACTGGACTTGTACTCCGTAACTATAGAGCTATTTTTTAATAAGTAAAAAGAAATGCAAAAAAGCAGTTACTTCTTTTACAGTCAAATATCCATTAACTTTATAACTTTTTAATATTTTGTGTTCTACGTTGTATCGATATATGTGTACCCGAAGTCGATAAATGAGAACTCTCTATGACAGTTCAAGAATGCCACAATAATTCCGGTCTCTGTTAATAATAGTTTGCCACCTTATTAACGTGCATTTTTACATATCAAACAAAAAATAAATAAAAAATATTGAATGTGGATACATTCATCCTCCTTAGACGTGGCTGCTACAGTCTTCACGATTTTATTTGCCGTGTGATCATCGCTTTCCAGTTGCAGCTTGGTGCCATCGAGGAATGTCCATAGTATATGAAAAAAGAAAAATGTTTATAATACCATTCATTGTATCACAATATCGACTAAGTACTACTAGAGGGCACCTTTAACCTTATTTTGGCAATGTTAAATATCCTTACGATTGTCTATTAATGATAGTTTTCAGTAAGTAGCTCATAATTGGGTAGTTTCTCCCCTACACCCTAAATTCATCCAACGAAATAAAATGTTCCGTAGGGTATACATGGTGGCCTATTTAGATCGTTCAGTATGGGAAAGTTTGAAACTATAACACATACAAAGATCTGTTCCTAGGAATCATGCCATCGATTTTCTATATATAAAGACGGGCCAATAACACCTGCTTTGTATCTACTGTTTTATTTTTGAAGATTTTATACCTATGTTATAATTATCACCTACTAAGTTTTTGAAATTAACAAAACTAAAGCTATTTTAGTTTAACAAGCATATTGTTATACTTTCTCTTTCACATATGTAAACTATTGAATGAAAAACAATAGCCCATAGGTAAGCCCATATAATATACCTAAGCCCTAACTCGTAAAATACTTGTCAAGGAGAAGTTATATTCTAATCTTCATGAACACGTTTCACCAAATAGCACTGTTTAAATGTAAATATAAAAATATACTATATGTAAAATATTTGAAGAGTTTCATCCATTATTCCTGGGATCCATTATCAGAAATAGATCTTGACTAAAATGAAGCTTAAAAAATAACTTGCAGAACAATCTCAACGAAGAAGATATCGCCAAACGTGAAATACGCGTAGTTGAGGTGTTCCGTCTGGTCTTCATCAGCAGTTCCACTTAATTAAATGTCACTCACTTTTTTAATGTAAATGCTTGATTTGTTGATACAACAACAAATATATACAGGGTGTTTATTTAGTCACCTGCAAATAATTTACGAGGTGAATAAATTACGAGGTCATACATTCCTTTGTACATCTCTACAAATCTTATGATATGAGCTCTGTTCATGGGTTCTGCTCGTTTGCCTCCTATATTTAAAAAAAATACTTCTACTTAACATAACGCCATTCCTTTGTACATCTCTATAAATCTTCTGATACGAGCTCTGTTCCTGGGCTCTGATCATACTCATACTCATACTCATTATTTATTGGTAATAGGTGATTACATGTCAACTTACATAACTAGTACAAATAACGTAAAAAAAAGGAATTGAAATTACAACATATTAATTAAAGTACATTAGCTACTTCCGTAGGTATTATTATTATTATTTTTCATCAACATTTCGCAGTCAGAAATTCTTCTATATTATAGAACGACCGCTCAACAAGCCAAGTTTTCAGTTTATTTTTGAAGATTAACAAACTAGGTGCGTCTGTTATTCCTGATGGTAGATTATTATACACAGAGGGGCCCATGACATGTATAGTTTTTGCCGACTTTGCTAGGCTACGGGGCACTGCAGCTAGTTTGTGTCCGCCGCCGCAACGTCGTCTGCGTACATGTAGACCTCGCCTCCACTGACTGCCATAGGTAGGTCATTAAGCAAAATGGAGAATACCACATTTGACAGGGACGATCCCTGGGGGACGCCGATGGTGGCCGACAACCCGTGTGAATTCAAAGTGCCTCTTTGTCCAGTTACGTACTGCGTCCTTTTATGCATGAAATCTGACATAAGGGCTTGCGCAGGTCCTCGAATACCGTAGTGATGGAGCTTCGAACTCAGCAACCCATGGTCGACCACGTCGAAGGCTTTCGACATATCACAAAAAATAATTGCGACCTCAAGCTTGCCCTCTCGCGCCTCAAGCACACGGCGCACCACCTCACGCGCTATCATTGTGGTTGATCGTCCCGGTCTGTATGCATACTGGCGTTCCGATAGATAGTTGTTATTTAGAAGGAACTGGGATAGACGGCTAGTTAGCCCATTTTCGAAAACCTTCGCCACCACAGGTATGATACATATGGGACGATAACAACTTGGATCATTTTGCTTCCCCTTCCCTTTATACAGTGGGCTGACCTTTATTTCCTTAAATGATCTCGGATAATTACCAATTCTCAGGCATTCGTTGAAAAGTATGGACAAAGGCTGAATAAGGGAAGTGGCCGAAAATCGCAAAAGTTCCACCGAAATGCCGTACAAATCTTGGGTGGGTTTATTAGCAATACACTTAATGATAATTTTATACACCTCTGCCGGTGAGAAGTGTTTAAAACGTAGTGAGCGATCAGCAGCGGCACATGCGTGTGAGAGCGAGGCAAGGGCGCGCGCGGGCTGAGCAGGCGGGGCCCCGCACCGCGTCGCAGCGGAAACGAATTGCTCGTTCATAGCATTTAACAAATTTAATTTGCTCGAGTATTGCGTGCCATCTGGTTTTTTGATGACATCTGTATAGTCAACAGCGGAAGTTTTGATTTTATTTGTCTCTGTGTTGACTATATTCCACATGGCTTTGATTTTATTATCGCTATTATTGATTTTAGTAGCGTAGAATTCGGCTTTAGTAGTGCGCGTAAGCCTATCATACCTACTATTAAGGTCAGCGATTTTTTGCACCAACTCCGTTTCATCGGGAAATTTGTTTTTGAGTTGAACAAGATCAAACAGCAGTCGTTTTGTGTAGTAGATTTCTTCTGTAATCCAAGTGGTGCATCTAGAAACATTTGGTTTAATTTTAAATGGGAAGCATATTTCTATTTTGTTTACTATGACGTTGATTATTGTAAGGGCGAGATCATCAACGGTGGATCTTATGCCTCCTATATTTAAAAAAATACTTCTACTTAACATAGCGCCATTTCTATGTACATATCTACAAATCTTAAGATACGACCTCTGTTCATGGGCTCTGCTCGTTTGCCTCCTGTATTTAAAAAAATACTATATAACGCCATTCCTTTGTACATCTCTACAAATCTTATGATATGAGCTCTGTTCATGGGTTCTGCTCGTTTGCCTCCTATATTAAAAAAAAAATACTTCTACTTAACATAACGCCATTCTTTTGTACATCTCTATAAATCTTCTGATACGAGCTCTGTTCGTGGGCTCTGTTCGTTTGCCTCCTATATTAAAAAAAAAATTCTACTTAACATAGTGCCATTTCTTTGTACATATCTACTTATCCTATGATACAACCTCTGTTCATGGGCTCTGCTCATTTGCCTCCTATATTAAAAAAAATACTTCTACTTAACATAGCGCCATTTCTATGTACATATCTACAAATCTTATGATACGACCTCTGTTCATGGGCTCTGCTCGTTTGCCTCCTGTATTTAAAAAAATACTTCTACTTAACATAACGCCATTCCTTTGTACATCTCTACAAATCTTATGATATGAGCTCTGTTCATGGGTTCTGCTCGTTTGCCTCCTATATTAAAAAAAATACTTCTACTTAACATAACGCCATTCTTTTGTACATCTCTATAAATCTTCTGATACGAGCTCTGTTCGTGGGCTCTGTTCGTTTGCCTCCTATATTAAAAAAAAAAATTCTACTTAACATAGTGCCATTTCTTTGTACATATCTACTTATCCTATGATACAACCTCTGTTCATGGGCTCTGCTCATTTGCCTCCTATATTGAAAAAAATACTTCTACTTAACATAGCGCCATTTCTATGTACATATCTACAAATCTTATGATACGACCTCTGTTCATGGGCTCTGCTCGTTTGCCTCCTGTATTTAAAAAATACTTCTACTTAACATAACGCCATTCCTTTGTACATCTCTACAAATCTTATGATATGAGCTCTGTTCATGGGTTCTGCTCGTTTGCCTCCTATATTAAAAAAAATACTTCTACTTAACATAACGCCATTCCTTTGTACATCTCTATAAATCTTCTGATACCAGCTCTGTTCGTGGGCTCTGCTCGTTTGCCTCCTATATTAAAAAAAAAAAATTCTACTTAACATAGTGCCATTTCTTTGTACATATCTACTTATCCTATGATACAACCTCTGTTCATGGGCTCTGCTCATTTACCTCCTATATTTAAAAAAAATACTTCTACTTAACATAGCGCCATTTCTATGTACATATCTACAAATCTTAAGATACGACCTCTGTTCATGGGCTCTGCTCGTTTGCCTCCTGTATTTAAAAAAATACTTCTACTTAACATAACGCCATTCCTTTGTACATCTCTACAAATCTTATGATATGAGCTCTGTTCATGGGTTCTGCTCGTTTGCCTCCTATATTTAAAAAAAATACTTCTACTTAACATAACGCCATTCCTTTGTACATCTCTATAAATCTTCTGATACGAGCTCTGTTCGTGGGCACTGCTCGTTTGCCTCATATATTAAAAAAAAAATCTACTTAACATAGTGCCATTTCTTTGTACATATCTACTTATCCTATGATACAACCTCTGTTCATGGGCTCTGCTCATTTGCCTCCTATATTTAAAAAAAAACTTCTACTTAACATAGCGCCATTTCTATGTACATATCTACAAATCTTATGATACGAACTCTGTTCATGAGTTCTGCTCGTTTAGCTCCTACTTAAAAAAAATCGATTCTACTTAACATAGCGCTGTTTCTTTGTACATATCTACCAATTCTATGATAAGAGTATGACCTCTGTTCATGGGCTCTGCTCGTTTGCCTACTATATAAAAAAAATCTACTTAACATACCGCTGTTTCTTTGTACATATATATCTACTTATCCTATGATAGGTACGACCTCTGTTCATGGGCTTTCCTCATTTGCCTCCTATATTTAAATAATACCAGACAAATGCGAGCCGGACTCGCCCATCTAGGGTACCGTAGTTTTTAGTATTTGTTGTTATTGCGGCAACAGTAATACATCATCTGTGAAAATATCAACTAACTATCACGGTTTACGAGATACAGCCTGGTGACAGACGGATAGACGTACTGACAGCGGAGTCTTAGTAATAGGCTCCCGTTTTACCCTTTGGGTACTGAACCCTAAAAAGGAACTTTTACTTATCATAGCGCACTTTTTGGATATACTGTACCTATAGTAATATTGAATTTACTGCTCTTCTGACCTATTTCGGTACCTTTTATGTACTTAGTACTTACCTACATACATATTAAGGTTATACAACTATTATTTCTAGAATCAAAAAATCAATACAAACAAACCTACGTAATATACACGTATTTTAAAAACATAATCCTCGAAACTCGAAAGCTCCTCTTTTTGTAAATGCAATGCAATTAAAACGCATTAAACTTAATCATGACGTCACGATCAAGTATCATTTAATAAGGGGCGTTTCGTGCGTAGATAACGATTGTCAGATTTGACTCTCATTTCTAACTTTTGTATTGCTTCAATGTTATGGGTCCCATAAAGACATGTTTCTTTTATAAAAACTTATTATCTAGCCTAGCCTTTTGGCAGTATTTTCTCGAGCTTTACGCAGTTGATTGAGGAAGCTGCCATACAAGACAAAAGCATTTTCAAAGCGACTTTCTCTTAGAACACCCCATCTATCCGTCTATCTATCATAATTTATTTCAGGCAACTAGCGGCCCATAGATAAATACCTTAAGATTAGCATACACATTATAAAAATATATTTTAAAACTAAATACTACAAATCACATTATTTTACTGCGGCATGAAACTATTTATCATAAGACATACCCTTTGAGACTGTCTACCCATTGTTTTTGTATATGACAGCTACACATCCTTTCAGCAATGGCTTTTAGGAACTGCAAACTAATAATCTATGGCCCGCTGATTTTACCAGTGCAATCAGTCAACTTCGGGCAGCTTGTGGCATGCAGTTGGGGAGTAACGATCTCACGTACCCGAGTGTTCCTAGGGAGTTCTGTCATTCGAAGGAGGGTGGGTGGGACAGGATTATCTGCTTCTGGGTTGCCTTGGCCGGCCGGCCAGGGTGGAGTCGTTAGAGCTATAAGTTCCAAGGGTGGAAGTGCAAGACGCGAGTTGGCACAGTGGCTGTTACAGCCACTGGGTTGAAAGCGGTGCACGCCTGTCGATACCCCTGAGCCGCTCACACCAGTGTTACTCTTGAGCTATCCCAGATGTCGCTTTTTGTGTCGTCTGCCGGAAATAAAATTGTATACCGTTTTATTAGGCAGGCGTCTGGTTTTTTTATCCCATAGCTCAGTGTTTAGCCCATCGCTTTCACACAATAACCTAGTTTATTTTAGATTCCAACAACTCTCAATAGTCCTTACACCCTGTCGGGCCTGCCTCTGCGTGCGTCCTATGACATGGGCAAGGGCAGCATCAGCTCGGTGTACATCTTACATTTCATGAACGTGTCAAAAGGGCCTCTACGTTAGGTTAGGGCTCGGCGCACGCTTCTCAAAGGTCCGGAATACCATTGTTCCGTGATGGGAAAGACATACAAATTAAAATAATAATAATCGTTAATGCAATGCAGTGCTCTATTTCTCAAAGAAAATAAAATTGTTTCACACTCACAAAACATTCATTCTTATTTTTGCTTATTTTTTCATACATTAAGTATCTTTCTGTAAATAAGATCACAATCAAAGAGCATATAATCACTACGTTCTCAATTTTGATCACAATTTTCTCTTTTGTCAGATTTATTTTACTATTTGAATAACATGACAGCGTCAAATGTCGTAAAAAGTATACAAGTAAAAAGGTTTAAGAAAAGAGTCCGCAACATATTATATATTAGACCTATTAGCAAAGAATATCCTATTAGTACGGTCGCGGAAATTGATTCTTTAGCAACTTGCGGTTCAAGTAAATTTGGCTGTACATACTTATGGTAAGAGCTGTCCATTGTAACGTGACACGTTAACTGCTAAAGAATCAATTTCCTCGACTGTACTTACAAGCTAAGCCTAAAGTGCCATGGCAATTAATGCAAGCTTACGAATAAATACAAAAAGCGGCCAAGTGCGAGTCGGACTCGCGCATGAAGGGTTCCGTACCATTTATGACGTATTAAAAAAAATCTACTTACTAGATCTCGTTCAACATTTTACCACTTTGGACACACATTTTTTCACTTTGGAAGTGTCTCTCGCGCAAACTATTCTTTTTAGAAAAAAATTATATTAGAAACCTCAATATCATTTTTGAAGACCTATCCATAGATACCCCACACGTATGGGTTTGACGAAAAAAATTTTTTTTTTTTAATTTTATGACGTATTAAAAAAAACTACTCACTAGATCTCGTTCAAACCAATTTTCGGTGGAAGTTTACATGGCAATGTATATCATATATTTTTTTTAGATTTTTCATTCTGTTATTTTAGAAGTTACGGGGGGGGGGGACACACATTTTTACCACTTTGGAAGTGTCTCTCGCGCAAACTATTCATTTTAGAAAAAAATGATATTAGAAACCTCAATATCATTTTTGAAGACCTATCCATAGATACCCCACACGTATGGGTTTGATGAAAAAAGATTTTTTGTGTTTCAGTTCTAAGTATGGGGAACCCCCAAAATTTATTGTTTTTTTTTCTATTTTTGTGTGAAAATCTTAATGCGGTTCATAGAATACATCCACTTACTAAGTTTGAACAGTACAGCTCTTATAGTTTCGGAAAAAAGTGGCTGTGACAGAATCGGACAGACAGACGGACATGACGAATCTATAAGGGTTCCGTTATTTGCCATTTGGCTACGGAACCCTAAAAACCGGACAAGGGCGAGTCGGACTCGCCCAACGTGATTCCGTAATTTTTTTAGTATTTGGTTTTTTATATACTACGTTGGTGGCAAACAAGCATACGGCCCACCTGATGGTAAGCAGTCTCCATAGCCTATGTACGCCTGCAACTCCAGAGGAATTATATGCGCGTTGCCGAGCCTAACAACCCTCCTTCCCCTCGTTGAGCTCTGGCAACCTTACTCACCGGCAGGAACACAATACTATGTTGTTATAGTGGCAACAGAAATACGTCATCTTTGAAAATTTCAACTGTCTATTACGGTTCATGAGATACAGCCTGGTGACAGACGGACGGACGGACAGCGGAGTCTTAGTAATAGGGTCCCGTTTGGGTACGGAACCCTAAAGATGAAAACTGCTGCCATGTTACTATACATTTAAGAAACACAGAAAATCTGGAATTGACATATTGAAAAAATTATATTGTTATCTTCTTCTGCACGACTTTTTAGTATGAGGAAGCTACTTAGGTACGTAAGGCTACCCCCGATTCATTTGTTATGACGCATAGCACAAGGGCTACGCCCGACTTTCTCAATATGAGGCCGCCGCTCTAGCCCGACGTCAGAGCGTTCATATCATTTCGGGCTAGCATGACGGGCTACGCAAGACTCCATTGCCATCTCACTTACTTAAAAAAAATCTTAAATTTAATACTCTTTTACTTGAATAACCTTTTCACTTTTAGTTACATGTATGGCGTGCCTAAAAATTATATTTTTATACACTTGAACTTCTAAACTAAGTAGTAGCTTACCATCAGGCCGGCCACCAACGTAGTATAAAAAATACCTACTTTCCACTTTTCTCTTTTGGTTATCTTATAGTTTTTGAGTAAAATAGCTGTGACAGACAGATAGACAGACAGATGGACATGACGAAACTGTAAGGGTTTTTGCCATTTTGGCTACGGAACCATAAAATGCACACTGTAAATTTCAACTACCTAACCCACTCGTATTATAGATCAAAAATTCCTTTTCCGCAAGAAGTAAGTAAGCCAGTAAGTAGTTTATTTTTTGTACTTGTTAGACAATTCTATCTTAGTGTACCGAACTTAAAGGTTATTTTTTTTACTTTGAGAGCGCACCACCGACATTCTTAGTGGTGTACGCGTATTTCTCTATAGCTGAATGTTTGTAGATGATTATCTTATATCGATACTTTAAAATGTTGTGGTATTCCTACAGCCATTTTAAATATCTTCTCTTTTAAACTTAAGTTTTTCATGCATTCCTGAAACGGAACAAGTCTATGATAGGATTGATGGGAGAAAATAATGCAAAAACGCGGCATTAAGCAAAATGATCATTTGTGATTCAGGGTTAATATCTATCGGGTATCACTGAACCCCAACGGATATATTTTTGCAATACAACACAAATGCACGCCTCAATAGAAGAAAATAATACTGAAAAACAATAGGCCTGTCTACTCGCTAAGAAGCACTTAGGGCAGCTTGTGATGAGTCAATCTCTAAGTAATCTGCCTAGTTACCTACCTCAAAACGGGACCGCTTTTCCATACAAACGTAGTCCCCATTACGGATAATATTTTTACAGTACATATGTTGCTACTTTACCGCACTAGTGCGAAAATTAGCATATTACGTTACTGTGTCGAACATTTAAAGAGCCATGTACTGTAAAACGTTGTACGATACATGTGCGAATAAGTAATTCGCAACTCGTGTCGATTTAAAACACTCCCTTCGGTCGTGTTTTAATTTATCGCCACTTGTTTCGAATTTCCTATTTTTCGCACTTGTATCGTAATGTACTATTACAAAATTGGATGTAGAACGAAGGGAATATCAATATCCAGAGAGGAAAATGGGGACTATGTTTGTATGGAGAACCGGTCATCCCTTTTCCTTTTAATAGTTTAATATGCTTCGGCACATGATTATTTGAGACAATATACACGCATTGTATTTCCATTACCTTAAGCAGAGAACACGGTGGCTTCGAAAGAGTCTCGGGTCATGTGGAAATAAAGCTCTTCACATAATGTTGTGTAATTCTCCTTTTTCCGAAAGTGTCCGCGAAATGTCCAAATGCACAATTGCCCAGAGTATGCAGTATTCTCTTCATCAGCTATTATGGCAGCCAGGGCCAATATTTTGATTTTATTATTTATTTCTATATCGACTTGCTTCCCATCGAACCAATTTTTTCAATATGATTGACATTTGTGACATTTGTCATGAACAGTCCGTTATTTGGACGGCTCGGTGAGCTCGGACAGCCCGGCCCGGCCTGTCTCGCGCTCGGAGACTCAACGATAGTGTCAACGCATAGAGATACTATAATATAGAGATGATGGCCCGGTCGCCCCGGCCCCGGAACGGTCCGGCGACGGTGGCGCTCCTGAAAGTCCGTGTGACGGCTCGCTCCGGTCCGCCCCGGCCCGGTCCTGGCACTGTGTAGCGTGAGTCATCCTTTATTTAATAAACATCATGTGTGAGCGAAAGACAGCTAACGAGAAGCCCTCTCGGACAGCTAAATAGCGAACTGGGTCCTGTTACTTCTTGTAGCGATCTCACTCTGAAGAACTTGAATCGGTTGGTAGGTATCTTAAGAAAGCTTTTTATTTTCATCAGCATATTTCTCTAGTTCAGGGCTCACCAAATGGCAGACCGCAGTCCAGATCCGCACCGCCTACCTATTTTATTTTTTACTTATTAATTAATATACTCGACTAGAAACGGACCGCGATGGTCATGCGACTCCTGCTCTAGATCATGAATAATTCAAGACAGAATAATTATTTGTAAGTATTTTAACCACTATAATTATTACTATGTACTGATATCCCGAATGTAATGAATATCCTGAGTCAGATGGTTCGAGCCTTACACCCCAACAGGGGGTAACAGGATGAAAAGAAGAAAGAAGATATCGAGAAATAGGAAGAGTAATCTAACAGCAGTTAAAAAAATATGAATGAAGGATAAACATGCATGTAATACCATGAAAGCAAAAGTAAAAAGTAGATACATATAGAGATATATATATATACGAACAACGAACGAGATGTACAAATATGCGTTCATAACTGAACCACAATAGGTACATTGTTAGTGCTTTTAATTGCTCGCAATTATTAATAATGGGAGCTTTCCGTGCAATCGCCACGTCACGTAACAACGAAATTACTATAAAATATTGCCTATGCATAACTGTAAATACATATGAAAAATAATTATGCTTTATTGTGGTCATGTCCAAGAAGTACTATTCTGAGCCACACTAAAGTATCTTGTAGGCATCTATATAGAATAGGAATACTATGATATGTTAGTCTGAATGATATTTTTTGAAGTACTACGTCGGTGGCAAACAATCATAGGTACATAAGGATTGCCTGAGTGTTAGCGGCAGGAAATTTCGGAATCATAATTCATGTTTTGCTTAACTAGAACTTAGTAGGTAGGTATGTATGTAGTGACTTGCCATCCTGAAGCATTTCTGATTAATTATAATAAACTTTCAAAGCACTAACTAGCAAAGCCATTTTCTATTCTCAAACTACATCAATTTTCTGAAAGGTAGACGTTTTCCTTTTTGAATGAATTCCAAAAAATGAAACTCCTAGAGTAATTGAATAATATTTCGTGACTAAATAAGAGTTGGAAAAGAATTCAAAAGTCATGTTCATAATACTACTATCCACCACGGATAACAGCCGTAACAGCCATTGGAAAACTAGTTAAATCTGGAATTTGTTGCGCGTGAATAGGACAATTGAATATCATTTTGGTATATTGTTACTTGCGCAACGCTCGCTCGTTTTATGTGAGATACTGTTACATAGATGCGAGCGCTTAAAAAACTTCCGAGTCTTTTAAGCCCCAAGGCGAGTCGTTTATTGAGTCTTTTTTAAGAGAGCTCAAAAGGATTCGAGTCTCCTAATAAAGACTCCGTCAACAATTTCATAGGTTTAACCTAAATAAAAGTAAAGAAATTTTGCGTTATTGTATTATTTGTGTGCTATAACTGACTTTATTACTTAATAAAGACAAAGTATTTCGAAATTTTGCAAATTAAAAATTGAGAGTTCTCTGAAAAGGACTCAAGTCCCTACAAAAGACTCTAAGAGTATCTAACAAGTTGAAAAGAACTTGACTTTAGACTTAATACGTGAGTCTGAAAAACTGAGTCGAGTTTTAAAGCAGAAGACTCAAAGGACTCGAGTCTTAACCAACACTACCTAATACCTATACCTACCGGGACATTGGAGAACACTCGGACGTCTACCTTAACTAACATGAAGACATAACTCTAAATTTACATTCCCTTGTCTCTTTTGTCTATTGTGGTAAAAATATCTATTCTAAAACCTTTTCAAGTATATTGTTGAAACATGCGTTTCAATGTGGCTTTAAAATTAAATTCGGCACACAATGTCGGGGGCCCAGTGTCGTGACACAAGACCGATTACGTCGCATATATCTCGGAATGGAACACGTTTCGTACAGCCGCACACTCGCTGCATATTACATTTCTAGGCAGGCCAACTGTGTGGAAAATTCTTATACACGCGTGTTTGGTAAGCATCTGGAATAATAAAAAGTGTTTATGTAAAAAACGAGATTATTGGAAAACTGAACTGTTATGGTACGCAAACATAAATACTTAAACATACATCAATCGTAAAAAACAAGAACATCTTACTCGATTTTGTAATTATTTTTCCCGAAAAAAAAAAGATAAAACCGAGTCAAGAGCTAAGTGCGAGTTGATTTACCCACCGAGGGTTCCGTACTTTTTAGTATGTGTTGTTATAGCGGCAACAGAAATACATCATCTGTGAAAATTTACCTGTGAACCGTGACATACGGACAGACAGACAGACGGACGGACAGCGGAGTATTAGTAATAGGGTTCCATTTTAGCCTCTGGGTACGGGGAATCCTAAAACGAATTAACGAAAAATCATTTAATTCCGGAGGTTTGTCAGTCAAGGTATTAAATATCGACACGGACGAAGTGACATAAATGTGTTTAAACGATCTTATTACAAATACATTAAGTTCATGTTGCGCCGACTATAATGCGTTGTTGGGCAAAACATTTGTTATCACTTCTGTATTGGTTAATCCAAAAGTTTAATACATTTTGGTAAAAGTATGTAGAGAAAGTGAACTTCCTTTTACTTAAAATATAGTATTTAATTTGTAATGAGAACTCTCCATTTATGTGCGCTCCAACACGTGTTTTGACGGTTTCATAGAAATCAATACGTTGTCTGATATACGATAATACATATAACGAAGGAAAACGATTGAATACTTTTAGCGAATACGTACATCTGTAGCGACTTCATTTGGTAAATGGAATTCGACATTAATGAAATTCTATTCAGATTCCACATCATTTATGCTGTTTGTCATAAAAATTATGGCTAAGTCGTTATAGTCATGTGAGTGACATTAATATGAATTTAATAAATATACTGCATTGGTGTTTACTGTTTACTAAAGTAGCAATAAAGTTTGTGCATTTCTGTGTTTACTTTCAATTACATCTGTGTTTAAAGATGCGTTTACACAGCGGTAAGCACATTGTCATTTTTCCTACATTCCGTTGACGCATCGCGTTCAATGCTGCATTTGTCGTATAAAACAATCTTGCGCATAATAATTAATAATTAATTCCGAATGAATAGCCAGCCCAGAACGACGTTTTAGTTGGAACCGATTTTAAGTAATATTAGTCACAAGCAGAAATCAAGTTTGAATTATTCTCTACTTTTTATTTTTATGTGGAATACTCTAAATTTGTACAGATTTTGTTATCGCTTCTAACTCTTATGCTAATCCAATAATCGAAAAAAGTCAAACGTCCTTCGTATAGCTAAAGTAGAGAAGTAATGGGGACTACATTTGTATGGAGAAGCGGTCGTCCACTAATAACCGCTTTAAATAATGGATATGTTTTTCTTACACGTTCTGTAATATTTATGTATATTCATCTGTTTTCTTCGGGAAGCTATTTCAATCGGAACAACGAACTTCTAATAGCCTCCCCACAGCATTGGGTGCACTGAACTAAGGAGGAACTAGGAAATGTTCCTAATTCGCTTGCCTTTTTTTGTACGAACCACTAGGATGTGCGCAAACTAGTTCACGTCACGCCACGGAACGGCACTCCGTGACGTTCTAATCGTATGATCCTCATTAGGCTATATTCCATAGTACCAATTTAATCAAAATTGAGAAAAAAAATGTTTTCCATGCAAACAGTGCTTGAAAGGCGTACGAAATCAACTACAGGCTTGGATTTCTGGTACTGTTTACGCTTGTGTACACGTGATACTGTTGAGGGTGCATGCGGCATCTAGTTTAATCTTTGATCTATGAGCCTCACTACTTAGGCTTAGAACACACTGCGATTAATTTCTTGCGGTTTCAGTCTTGCAAGTGCAAGTGCGTGCGCTTATGAAGCGTGCCGTACGTTACACCTGAAACCGCAAAAAATTAATCGCAGTACGTTCTAAGCCTCAGGTAACATTATTTTTCATAAATCTTTCATTTATATTGTACTTATTACCTACCCACTATTTAAAACGATTAAAATCCCAGGTTTTGAGGGTCCGGCCGATAGCGTAATCAGCAGGGTAATAAAAAGCATTAGGTATTCGCCGTTTAGGCAAAATAACTAAAATTCTGTGCCGATATTACAATTCGGCTGCCACAGTGGATTTCCCTCGCGACCCGTGCTCATTACTCGTCGTCCATACAAAATGTCTTGTCTCCCTTAAGAGGAATTCCTAGTGGTGATTTTTCCATACAAACGCTCTCGACTATTTCCTCCCTGGATTTTGAACCTAGAGCAATGATTTTTTCAAATAAGATCAATATCATCAATATCTGTGCCGCTATGTTTTGCTTTTTTGGATTATTTTATTTTGAAGAAACTTACAGCGCCTCAAAAATCGCAAAAAACGGCTCAATTGAATTGGCTGTAAAAAAAGGCACAGTATACAAATATGACAATAAATATCCAAAAAATCAAAACATAGCGGCATAGATTATTTCTTACTCTTGCAATTTCCAAAATTTCATAATGATTGGTTGCGTTTTGGAGGAGGAAACAGTCGAGAGCGAAACCTCGATTTTTGAGTTTTTTGCGAGTGAATTTTAGTCCGAGCTGCAGTTGTCCTTATCGCACGAATTGGAGGCGGAGACAGTTTATAAATATACGTACACAGAAGGATTAGTGATGGGCATAACATCCTTATTAGGGATTGCAGAACCGGTACTGTTTTAAAGAACCGGGATTTTCGGTACTGGTGGAAATAGGAACAGGGCTTTCCCGGTACTTTCGGAACTGGTCTAATTATTTCATTATTTTAAATAAAACGACAGCATTTTGTGAATTTAATAATCAATTAATCACAATTTCTTTTACTACGTATGATCACAATAAACAAGGCAATTTTTTTTAGAAATACTTATAGTATTTTACATTGCTCACACTTGTGCGTCACAAGTAAAAGATAACTACTTTGATGTTTGCCACTAGATAGCAAAAATGAAATTACATTAACGAGGGGATTTATATATAATATAAGTATCGCAGTCGTATTGTATAATCCACCGTATTACGATACGGCTAGCCGATATCAAAATAAGGGCCATTTTGAAATGCGGCGGTTCAACGATTAAGGTAGGTATGTTGGGTAAATACCGGATGCGGGTGAAGAACGTAGGACATTCATGTCTCCCTAATTTGGCTTTATTTTTTTAATGTTGGCAACATTGTGTAAGCTGCCATTTCATTACGCCTCGACTGCCAGTGTCCCCGCGTCGCTCAGGGCGTCGGGCTTATGCTATGCGCAATCACAGGGAGCAAGATATTTTCGCAATTTTTTTCTTCTATCCGATCTTCGCCCTGTAATTTATTTTGCGTATTGTGACGAAACTGTTTTTGTTTTAATGTATAATTTCTTTTTCGATATTTTTTATATAACTATCCAATCAAAACAGACCTAGGACTGCTGCAGACCGATATCCGATCTTGACCCTTCCAGGTAAAGATCCGAGAGAAACAACCCGATCTTTACATATTTAAAAAACAGCAGTGATTGTCAAACTTTAAATTTTCTTCAATTTACCTACTGACCTACTTAATTATCACATTTATTGTTTTCTTGATCACAATTTCGTACCATTATTTTTCTCCAGTACCACTACCAACGCCACGGTAAATCAAAAGGAAGAGATTTTGGGAGTCTATTTTGTATGTATGTATATTGTATGTGTATGTACACCTACTTACGGACAATGTCATTTTTTTAATTTCCGCAACTCAAAGGTAGCCTGGAAGAGATCGCTTTTTAGCGATAAGACCGCATGTTGTTTACCTGTGCTTATGTTTCTGTTTTCTTTTGTATTGTTTTCTTTTATTGAGGTGTGCAATAAAGAGTATTTATATTGTATAGAGATGATGATACATGTTGAATTTTATAACAAAATCGAGTAAAATAGATAGCAAATGAGCAATTTTTTGCAATAAAGTACCTACACATACAGATGCATATGTAGATGTGCACGCATACATACATAGCTAGTTTCGGATACAAAATAGAGATAGGGCTTCGAAATTAGTTTCCTTAAAATGCTTCAAGAGGGCTCCCTTTTCCTATATATTTACTTTACTCTTTACATACGATCCTTACATTTTATTAAAAAAAAGATTGTATATCAACTATATATATAATTTCAAAATTATACCAATAAAATCGCAATTTTACTTATTTTCCATACTTCAAGATGGGCTCTCAGTGACTTTGACCTTTTTAAAGAACTACTTAGTCTTTTTGATTTCTAAGTTTGATTCTTATTTTTTTGGCGACCTTCATTAAAAATGACTGAGCACGATTATTTTTTTATTTCGATTTTTGTCCCTCCTACTTAAGCACGTAATATCTTCCAGTACATTCCTTTCAATAAACAATACATTTACACTTTCACTAAACCTGTACAGTTCACGAGATCTTAAATTGTCAAAACTTCGAAACCTATCTATTATTTTAGTCGTTTTTCTTATTTTATTACTTCGGGTAAACCTTACAATAAGAGGTTTCTTAGCACATTGCTTACATATCAAATTGCCTTATATTAGGTATCAAAGTTTGAGAGCCACAATTTCCTTCTGACATAGGTATCAAAATGTGAGAGCCACAATTTTACCAATTTTTGTATCAGGGTTAAGAGCCCTTAATCCTTGGAGCGTTCTCCGATTTCACGAAATAACGCTCGATAGATGGCGTTGGCGCTCGGTACGCGAGCGCCGGCAACGCGACGCGCGTTTCAATGCAGACTAGAATAATCTTGATAGTTTCAATATAATTTCAAGCAACATTAATTTTAGTGTCATATGATATCATATGGGCACTCTTTATTTTATTGTTTAAGCACAGTAGTTTTTTTTTATGTACACTACTACTAAGTGTACAGACTACAGAGTGTACTATAACCCTTGCTCTTTATTCTGTCTCTTTCACACCAATGGAAAATGAAGAAGTTAGTAAATGACTGCAGGTATAAATAAAGTATATTAGTGCGATAGAGAGACAGATAGTGTTTCGTTGTCGTATCGTAAACGATTGGCATGTTGGCCACACACTTGCTTAGTGCCTAGCCAAAATACCAATCGTTTGCGTATATTAGTGCGATAGAGAGAGAGTAGTGTTTCGTTGTCGTATCGTAAACGATTGGCATGTTGGCTACGCACCCATGATAGTGACTAGCCAAGGTCTCATGATGGAGTCAGGAGTAGGTCACTAGAACTCCTAATCTACTCATTATAATTCCATCGTGTTTGGGCTCAAAAGATTTGCCCTGACGAGTATCATCGATCTAGATGAAGTCCAGGGTCTCATGATGGAGTCAGGAGTTGGTCACCATAATTCCTAATCTACTCATCATAACTCCATCGTGTTTGGGCTCAATAGATTTGCCCTCACGAGCACCATCAATCTAGATGATGTTCAGGGTCTCATGATGGAGTCAGGAGTTGGTCACTAGAACTCCTAATCTACTCATTATAATTCCATCGTGTTTGGGCTCAAAAGATTTGCCCTGACGAGTACCATCGATCTAGATGAAGTCCAGGGTCTCATGATGGAGTCAGGAGTTGGTCACCATAATTCCTAATCTACTCATCATAACTCCATCGTGTTTGGGCTCAATAGATTTGCCCTGACGAGTACCATCGATCTAAATGAAGTCCAGGGTCTCATGATGGAGTCAGGAGTTGGTCACTAGAACTCCTAATCTACTCATTATAATTCCATCGTGTTTGGGCTCAAAAGATTTGCCCTGACGAGTACCATCGATCTAGATGAAGTCCAGGGTCTCATGATGGAGTCAGGAGTTTGTCACCAGAACTCGTAATCTATTTATCATAACTCCATCGTGTTTGTGCTCAATAGATTTACTCCGACAAGCACCGTCAAATTACCATTATGATGAATAGATTAGGAGTTCTGGTGACCAACTACTGAGTACATCATGAGACCCTCGACTTAATCTAGATCGATGGTACTCGTCAGGGCAAATCTTTTGAGCCCAAAAACGATGGAGTTATGATGAATAGACTAGGAGTTCTGGTGATCAACTCCTGAGTCCATCATGAGACCCTGGACCTGATCTAGATTGATGATGCTCGTCAGGGCAACTCTATTGAGCCCAACCACGATGGAGTTATGATGAGTAGATTAGGAGTTCTGGTGACCAACTCCTGACTCCATCATGAGACCCTGGACCTCATCTAGATCGATGGTGCTCGTCAGGGCAAATCTTTTGAGCCCAAACACGTTGTAATTATAATGAGTAGATTAGGAGTTCTAGTGACCAACTCTTGACTCCATCATGAGACCCTGGACTTTATCTAGATTGATGATGCTCGTCAGGGCAAATCTATTGAGCCCAAACACGATGAGGTTATGATGAGTAGATTAGGAGTTCTGGTGACCAACTCCTGACTCCATCATGAGACCCTGGGCCTCATCTAGATCGATGGTGTTCATCAGGGCAAATCTATTGAGCCCAAACACGATGGAGTTATGATGAGTAGATTAGGAGTTCTGGTGACCAGCTCCTGACTCCATCATGAGACCCTGGACCTCATCTAGATTGATGGTGCTCGTCAGGGCAACTCTATTGAACCCAAACACGATGGAGTTATGATGAGTAGATTAGGAGTTCTGGTGACCAGCTCCTGACTCCATCATGAGACCCTGGACCTCATCTAGATTGAAGGTGCTCGTCAGGGCAACTCTATTGAGCCCAAACACGATGGAGTTATGATGAGTAGAGTAGGAGTTCTGGTGACCTACTCCTGACTCCATCATGAGATCCTGGACCTCATCTAGATAGATGGTGCTCATCAGGGCAAATCTTTTGAGCCCAAACACGTTGGAATTATAATGAGTAGATTAGGAGTTCTAGTGACCAACTCCTGACTCCATCATGAGACCCTGGACTTTATCTAGATTGATGATGCTCGTCAGGGCAAATCTATTGAGCCCGAACACGATGAGGTTATGATGAGTAGTTTAGGAGTTCTGGTGACCAACTCCTGACTCCATCATGAGACCCTGGGCCTCATCTAGATCGATGGTGTTCATCAGGGCAAATCTATTGAGCCCAAACACGATGGAGTTATGATGAGTAGATTAGGAGTTCTGGTGACCAGCTCCTGACTCCATCATGAGACCCTGGACCTCATCTAGATTGATGGTGCTCGTCAGGGCAACTCTATTGAACCCAAACACGATGGAGTTATGATGAGTAGATTAGGAGTTCTGGTGACCAGCTCCTGACTCCATCATGAGACCCTGGACCTCATCTAGATTGAAGGTGCTCGTCAGGGCAACTCTGTTGAGCCCAAACACGATGGAATTATAATGAGTAGATTAGGAGTTCTAGTGACCAACTCCTGACTCCATCATGAGACCCTGGACCTCATCTAGATCGATGGTGTTCGTCAGGGCAAATCTTTTGAGCCCAAACACGATGGGATTATAATTAGTAGATTAGGAGTTCTGGTGACCAACTCCTGACTCCATCATGAGAACTTGGACTTCATCCGGGTCAAAAATAATAATGCAAACCCTAACGTAATTTCAAGTGAAAATGCGTTTTTCAGAAAATCGCAGCCAAATAACACTAGACCTTACTCATAGTGTTGTGTTCCTGCCGGTGAGTAAGGTTGCCAGAGCTCAACGAGGGGCGGGAGGGGGTTAGGGTCGGCAACGCGCATGTAACTCCTCTGGAGTTGCAGGCGTACATATGCGGGCCGTATGCTTGTTTGCCACCGACTTAGTATTAAAAAAAAGTAACACTGAAAATCCATCAATAAGCGAGTCTGTTTGGCATACTGTAAAAAATGAACTTTTATTAAGATTTTCTAATCGCAGTATATAGCACTTCTCGGAACTCCGTAGCTGATTACGATCGCAACGAATGCCTGACAATCGAGCACAGGTCCGTCCTCTAAGCGCGCTCCGCGCGGACTGAGAGCGGGGCGTCGCTGCTGCGTGATTTATACGTGTTTTAAAAAAAATATAAATTTACGGCAATGTAGGTCCCATAGTTACGATTTTTTTTTTATAGGTTAACATAAAGTTACAGTTTGCTACAATATTATTTTTAAAGCAAAATATGCGTACAATTTGCGGAAATAAAATATAATAAAACCCTGTTTTCGCCAAAAAAATGAAGAAAACTCGGAAGGTATTTTATCAGTTTTTTCAAATGAATTTTCGATTGTTAATCATTCCAGCCCCTCGTACGAGATATGTTGAATCAAATTGTAGTCATTCATGTACCAAATGATTCTTGGTTATAGCAAAATTGAGAACCGAAACGCCACATCTCACTGCAAAATTTGGAAAAGACTCCCAAAAAACCTCATTAAAAAAGAGGTTTAAAAGAGAAAATGAAAATTTGAACTGTTGGAGCCCCTAGTTTAGGAAACGATTATTTAAGTACGTTATCAGTTTTTGAATAAATACTAATAGTTACGTCGTAATCTTGAATGAAAAAGGAAGCATTTTACAAAATAAGCTCGTCTGTAGGAATAAGGACTCTTAAGATCGGATTCAAAAATACGAATTAAAAACTTTCGATGACAACTTTTAAGTTTGTAATTATTGGTGGCTGCAATTTATATACATTCGAGAAGGGTAGAAACCGGACCTATTTTTTTGTGATATCTTATTCTCTTTCCATTAGAAGCAACTTTTTTCACCATCCTATGTTCTCCCTTGATGGCAAAACACTCGTTACCCTAAAAAAAGTATGTCTCATCTTTAAACAGGTACAAAACTGAAACCGTTCTATATTGAAGATTACCAAAATTCAGGCCAATTCTACGGTTATTATTTAACGATTTGCTCCGTACTTCAAGAATCTATCATGTGCTGAGATCTTGAAAAAACGTTTTTTCACGAGTTCTCTCAATTGGTCCCAAAATTGTCCGGCATTATCCCAACATACTTTACTCAGATTGTCATTGCGATACGTTCTTCAATAAGGCGACCCAAGTTTAGCCCCATCGTACTACAAGTAAAATAGATTGTAGTTTAACCATATATTTATACCTACTTACAAAATTTCACAACACACCATGATCACACCCAACTTACTGTCACGGATAGGTACAGTCAAGTGTAAAAATATGGGTGTACATGTACACATCTTACTCAAAAATATGTCTCATAGCATCTTATACCAGTGTAATAAGAGCGTAGTACCATATTTATGAGAAGATTCTTTCTATACATATTTTTGCACTTGACTGTACGACGACGACCGAAGCAGGGACATCATTCTTTTTTGCAGTTTTTACCTATATGGTAATTAATAGATACAGTATAATATAAAAATGAAAAACAATATTATGTGATCAAAATATGAGATCTGTGATATGAGACCAAAAACAACTTGCTTCGGGCAGCGCAGGATGAATTCCGTCCGGCTCGCGGGCGACGTCGACATGTCGACGCAACGGCGCGCAATGAGTGAGCGCTCACGTCTCGCGTCTGTGTGTGCGCACTCACACTTAGATAGCTCCCGCTCCCGCCCACCGCAGCGCGACAGAAACATAGCTTCAAAAATTCGAGATTTGAAAAGTTGCTCAGCTAGGAATTGCTCTTAAGTCATTACGATATCGACAAAAACATTTAACTAGGTTATAGGTTCAATAAGGCTGAATAATAATAGAAATGTGAAAACTATTTTTCTTAAGTGATGATAGATTTATTTAGCATCGAATGGATTTGTTTCCACGGGACTTTCCATTAATCGAAATTTAAATTCTCGAACCGGGGCGTAACCGGAGCCTAATACGAGTTTTTTTGGGATGTTTCCACAATCCTCATGCAGGCTGATTCTCAAGTCGTGAACAGTAACCACAATTTCCCGATAAAGCTTAAACTAACGCGGAATGCGAATTCAAATGACAATTGATATTAGCTCCTTAATTAATTAACCGTTTGAAAAAATCCCTATCTATCAACATTCACGGTCACCCTACCAGACACGTGACTTAATTGCAATGTAAACAACGTAATGTAATGTTATGAGTACGGAAGGTGGAGATAAGGAATGAAATCTCCATATACCTATAAGTGTCATCAAAAAACCTTAAATAGATGGCGCTACAATACCTAGAATACTTGAAAAAAAAAAAACAAATCATAGACAGCGCACTTCACTCCGTCAATAACGCCTAGGTTCTTAGCTACTCTAGCACTACTCTGGAGAGATTTGGAACTATTATTTATAGCTGACCACGGGACACTTTTGCATAAGTTCTGCCTATGGAGATTGCGTTCCTTAACTCTACCTTCCATAGTTATGAGTTATGAAATTTGTCATTGTCAATATTACTTTTTTTTTACGTTTCCAGCCAGAAAATAACAAATACAAAGTGGTTGAATTAAATAACTTGATTAATATGCCATGAGTCCGTGACAGTTCTATGTAACAAGTTGGGTAACCATGAGACTCGGTAAATGTAAGTTAAAATATTAATTAATTAGAACAAAATACGTTTAGAGATTTTTGAATATTCTTACGTACAAGTGTTTATACTAAACTACAGAGTAAGAAAAACGCTTTTCTGATCACGACTTATGAATCAGCCTGTATAATGGGTCCTCGTATTTATCGATTTAAAAAAACCGGTCAAGAGCATGTCGGGCCATGCTCAGTGTAGGGTTCCGTAGTTACCCTTCCGTCACAATAAGGTAAACTGGAGCTATTAGTATATTAGATAAGGGATGAAATGGTACATTTCATCCAAGTTAAACAAATAGGCAAACTGGCATAATCAGTACCTAATTAAAGTAATAGACGTACGGCCACCGTATGGCCATGATTTTTTCCTTTGAACTTACTTCCAATCGGAGACTTTGCATGTCTAAAGATAAATATCCCATAGCGAAAAACATTTAGATTGCTATATAGATGAAAAAACACATATTTTAGCAAACTGCAGTAATTTTAAAATGATTATTTTCATTAAATCATGAAAAAGTAACGTACTCGTATAGTAATAAGTTCTAGACATAAACATTGTACATGAGTGCAATAAACGAATATGAATATAAAAACGTATAAATACTTTTTAATGTTTTACTCTTTCGTTCTAAAACTGCCAATAGTCAACGGCATTAGTCATACAGCCAATGAAACTGTTTTAGAGAAATTAAATTATTAATAAAAATATAATGACTAAACTAAACAATTCTTATCTTAAATTGTAGTTTATTTACATGAATAATGCCAAATAACTTTAATAACCCATTTAATGTCGTAATAACGTTTAACTGTGGATATACATCTTTTTACTATGTGGGGGAGACTTTTTGCGATAACTCAAAAACAGCTAAACTGATAATGTCCGCTATAGTTTTCATTTAATGTCTTTCTTAAGCTCTACTTTTACGATTTATTTTTAATTTTTTGGACCTATGGTTCAAAAGTTAGAGGGGGGGAGAAAGATTTTTTGAAGACCCCTATTAGTTTTAAAAGACCTTTCCAACAATTGTGGGGACAATGTAGAGTTGAAACAAAAAAAAAAAAAATTCACTCCCACTTAGTAGTGTAGGTACCCTAAAAAAAAAATTGATTTTATTATACGACTTTGTAGGCTTTATTTATTTATATATCCATGCCAAATTGCAGCTTTCTAGCACTAACGACCACGGAGCAAAGCCTCCTGGTCTCCTAAGCCTCAATGGCGAAACTATAAGGGTTCCTAGTTGACTACGGATCCCTAAAAATGGGTTGTTTAGAGTAAGTATGTATACAAAGACGATTAAGACGAGTAGGTTTCGCTCGCGACGAGAGTATTTTCTCTAAAGCGCCTTAGGTTCCTTTCTAAAACATTTTGGGAGCATTTAAACTTTTTTAAAACCAGCATTATAGATATGAATGCGTTTTTAATTAATCTGTACCCCTAGTGTAAATAAATTCGATTTCGAAACGTGACGTATGCGTTTGCGTTTAGTCTCATTTTGTATTGGATTTAGAAAGAGCGCGCCAAGCGGGACGTTTTGGAAACTCAAAATCCTATACAAAATGAGACTTAACGCAAACGCGTTCGTCACGTTATGATGTCGATTAAATTTACACTAGGGGTACTGATGTTGAGATGATGGGTGAGCAGCTTATGCGACTAAAACTGTAACTAGATAATATTTCTGCAACGTGGTGCTGTCGTTCTCAACTTATGTTTTAAAATTTTATTTATGTTTTAAAATTTGGAAAATATATGGAAAGCATTATGCAGTCATGGATCCTCGTCCATGAATGCTCTAGGTGCATAGTCATAGTGAAACCTGAAATAACCTTTTTTTTTACAGTTGCTCAAAAAGTGCTACTTTATGTACCGTAAAACTACACAACTATAGTGCGGGGCCCCAACTGTGGTCCAGCTAATATGTCAAACAAAACCAACTCGATGGCAACTTAGTAGTGACATCTAGTTTATTATTTGAATATTTTTTCGTTTATTAATGTTCGTACTGCCGAGTGAAGCATTTGACCGATAGGTGGCGCACTTTTTCAACTTAGTCTGTCGCCTCAAAGAAATACCGGTCGGAACGTGTTTGAAAGAACTCCGTAAACTTTTATTCAAAAATACTAGTTAAAGTGAAGTCTGCTACTCTGAGTTGGCTTTATAATTATGGAAGGTAATGATTCTTGCATTAGATTAAAGTTTCATTTGCTGTAGAAATGTACTGATTTAAGAAAATATTTTTTTTTATTGTTCTCTTACCCTCGGGTCTCAACTATAGTCCTAATTTTTTCTTGGACCATAATTTAAACCGAACTTATTTTTGCTGTAGAAAATGATGTCACGGGACAAATTAATGAGAAGAAAAGTTGGGAGGCGGGCATACAAGTGTTATAGTGAAAGGCAAATGGAACATTGCCTTACGGACATCACAAATAAAACCCTAACTCAACGCGAAGCTGCCAAAAAATATAAAATCCCTAGAAGCTCGATAATTTTGATATTAAAAGGTCTTCGAATGAACAAAGTTAGAGAACTGGGCCGTCTGCGTATTTTTTCAGATGCCGAAGAAGCTGCATTTGTCAAACATGCAATTGAAATCAAATATCAAACGAAAAGTTACAAAAAAACGGTTGATTCCTCCTCAGAATCCTCAGAATGACGACATCGAAATTCCGTATGCTTCAGACTCGTCCATGGATCTCTCGAACGAGTTCGCAGATGAACCTGCAGCTGATATTCCAGATACAGCTGATACGCTACATTCTACGCAGTTTATTCCCAAGCCGGGCGAGTATGTTATAGTGGAATACGAAGGTGAACAGTGGCCGGGACAAGTCAAAACAATCGATAGTGATGGGGCGTATGTAAACTGTTTGACACGTTGTGGACTGTCTTGGAAATGGCCTGAGAAACAGGACTGTATATACTATCCAATGGACAAGATTATCTCCGCAATTAAGGCCCCGACAAAACTAGGCACTAAGCGGGCATTGTTCCGTGAACCGGAAGTTGACTCTAAATGGGGATAACCAAAAAAAATAAAATATGTTCCTCAATACCTACTAATGGTTGATTTGTTAATATAATAGCTGAGAGTTAATTATAAAGAACAACGCTTATTTTTATTTGTTATATTAGTTTTATTAAGCAATTTAAGAGAATTTGCTAAGAATTAAAGAAATAAGACTATGATTGTGACTATTGTGATACATAATTTGATTAATTAAAACCTGATCTCACTTTAATTGTGTTTTTTGATGTATCTGAACCACGATGTTAAAATAAATCTCTCAAATATAGTCCTAATGTACCATAATACGCGTTTTCAGTACGAATAATAATCTGGCCTATAGTTGGCCACATAACATACAACAATGGTCCAATTTTAATTAAATAAAAAAGTAATCATAATAATCATATTTTTTATTTTCACTCATATATATTCATTTAACACGTCTTACTTTATCTAAAAACATAAACGGGGTTTTTATATGTCATTTTATGAACGAGAGGGACAATCTCAAACTTGAAATCCGACTAATCCGGACTATAGTTGTGTAGTTTTACGGTAGTTGATTAACGTTCGCAAAGTTGGTTTCTGCGAACTAGTGCCTTTTAACATTTTTAAATTTATTTCTGACCGAAATCCATACGTCCACAGCAAAGATTTTATATATATTTATGTCCAAAAACTTTATATATATTTTCATTTCTCCATTTATTACGTCAATAAAATATAATTCCACAATATAAATAAAATATTTATCTGTAATTGTATAAATTTTTTTTATATAATACGATATTTCTCTAAATTTTTTTTTAATAAAAGCTGAATGAAACTATCATTGCTACGTTGGCTGTCATTAACAGAAAAAATGAAAAGGTACCTAAAATCTGCGCCCGCTATTTTCAGTATATTAAGTAATTTTAAATGAAAAATTTAAATTATTCAATTTTAATTGCAACGGTGAGTGTTTTTGTATGAAATGAGTTGTTGTGATTAATTTTCGATTAAGTTGGAATGTAAATCATCGCTTAACGTATTGTATAGGTAGTGTTGAATTAACAATACAATACCATTCAAGTTCAAGGGAATGTTCGTACTCGTAATGTACCTACTGTAACGTAACCAATATTTGTTTTATGGTGATGTTTTCGCAAATGTACATATTAAAAAAGTCATTCAATGTACGCGTGCAAGTGTCATTATTTACTTGTGTCTCGGGACTCGTAAATAATAACACACTTTGTACACTTGCATTGAAATGTACTATTTCAACACCCCAGTTCGTAAAGACTCTCCTGATTGTTCAAACTGATGATGAGAAAGTTGCATTTTATACAAAAGAGTAGCTAAGTAATGATGCAAATTTTGAGTTCTTTCCTTATGTTGGCTGGTAGAATTTACTTTTAAAATCGGTTTTACCGAGGGTCTACAGTATGGGGTTCTTCAAAAAAGGCGTGTACAGGTTTTTAAAGGGTCGGCAACGCGCATGTAACACATCTGGAGTTGCATGCGTCCATAGGCTGCGGTGACTGCTTACCATCAGGCAGGCCGTATGCTTGTTTGCCACCGTCATGGTATAAAAAAAAAGAAAAAAAAATATGTATCTGAATGATAAATATTTAATAACGTTCATTTAAATATGTTTTTTTGTTGATGTTTTACAGTTAGTATTTCCCTCGCGATGGTGTGGTGAAAAATGTTGTTTCACTCTCGGTGGCAAAATTTGTTTAACCCTCGTGCCTTGAAACGCTCGCAACCCTTGAATTTCACTTATTGCTAAATACTAGCTACGCTTATGTTTCAATTTGGAATTTTTCACTTGCTCGGATATCAATATTAGTACGAGCGGTTATACCACAACTTTGCCCCTCAACTTTGCCTTGCCAATGGATTTTAATTAGTTCGAAATAAACGACGTGTGACAGGATAGTTAACGCCTCATTTTCTGTAATTAAAATGAAAAATAGTTTCGTTTCTGTAAATTACTCTCCTATTGTTAATTTATCGCTTGTACTAGATAGTTTACCTTCACCCTCTATTTTACCGTTCCTATATTAAACCATTAATAAACATGGCTTTCCAAAGCGTCATTGCATTTGCTTACGGACAATTTGCCTGAGACAAAAATGATTGCGTGGTAAACAAAAATCATGTGTACTTTAATGACAATAAGCTGCACTTATTAATTGAATCAAGTGTTTTCCAGAACACAACAGGGAATATATACCTAGATAATTCTGAACTTTAGGCTGCAATAGATTATTATTCTCCGAACGCACGTCTGTCTAACGAAAATTGTTGAAATAATGTTTGCTTGCATTTTTGGATTGTGCATGTCAGCCGAGCGCAATCCCAGAGGATGTAAGCTCATTTGAATTCCAGGCTCGCCGGTATAGAATTCGACATCTAATTTTAAATGGCAAACGGAAGTCCATTACACATCTAGATACTTTATTTCTTTCTTCAATCTTTTATTCATAGCTTTCTTTAATTTCACTAGCTTTCGTGGAACATCTGTACCTAAGAAGTAACAACGCTGGAAAAATGAAACAGAATGTAAAGTGTGACTGTAGATACGGCTCGAAGATTTTCTTTTTATTACGAAGAGCTATTATTACCAGCGAGATGATAAATAGCACGAGACATGTTAACTTAGTGGCGGGTAATGTAATGTACCTAAATTCATTCAAGTTGAAAGGGCAAGCCCTTCTTAACATAGTATATATCTGCAGAGATCACTTCGGTACGCATGTGTTTACCTACATTTGTAAGAACAATAAGAGGCTTATGATCACGTCGCGAGCACGTGTGTTATGCAGGAAATGTCGCAGTTTACTCGCTCGGTAAAGTCGCCGAACATACTGCGGTTGCCGACAGATTGAAGATGCCAGTTAAATTGAGTCGCACGTATATTCCTTTCGTGACTTTCCGTTTCAGAATTTTGAGCCTAATCTTGTAAAGCCGTAACAAACACATTTGACTTTGTACTCTGTGAAGTCTGTGATACTTTAAGTGGTTTTTGTTTATTCTTGCATGATCAGACTTTTTACATATAGAAACATCAAATGTTTTTCATTGTGGCGTGGGCAGAAGTAAACAAATGATTGCGAATCGCTAGCCGGTCAAACATGCTATCTGACCCGTATTCGTTATTTGCGTGTTTTGCAATAAAAGTATGTTTTGAAAGTAAGTCTCATTTATAAACAATTCTTATTTTCAATATTGCAAAAATATGTAGCTTTCCGGTAGGCGTTGCAGGATACGGATGCGATCTTTGGGGTAGTGATATATGGCACCTACGGGCGTGCTCCGAACGTCTGAGCCTGATCGGATGTGATAACATCCCAGCCTCATGAAATACGACGCAGGATTTTTAGTTTCGTCGATTGATCTTGCGGCCTTCATAAACTAGACTCGAGAAAAGCCACATTGACGTTTTCCAAAATGTTTTATTTCGCAATAGGTATGAAAAATAATAGATTCAATATTGACAAAAGAAACAGAAAGAACCTTAAAATATAACTTCAGGTTACATTTGATACTCGTAGCTACATTCGGATGTCAATTGCAGCATCGTTACTGCAGCGTTGTCACTGTCAATTTTCTTGATAAATTATGTTCTTATCCTTGCCGCATTGTTGTTGCTATTAGAACATTCAATCCGTCACTCATTTTATCAAGGAGGTTGACAGTGATACCGCTCCCATCAACGCTGCAGCAGTAACGCTGCAACAGCAACGCTACTGCAGTTGCGATACGAATGTAGTCTTAAGGCTGAAAGTATAAAAGAAGGCATATCATTTGTTAACCCTGACGGATGAAGTTGTATGTATTATTCTAACAAGTTACAAGTTGAGGTTACTCTAAATGAGGACTTCAAGAAACAACGGGTGGCGGTGGAGCAAGGTTGTAGATGTCAAAGTCTCAACTAACTTCATTATGAGGGCAAGCAACTCGTTGCTAGTTTTGGTAATAACCATAGAAATTAGGTCTCTAATTACGTCTTATTACCTTGTTTCATGTTATATTATATCATTTCTATCGACCACAGTTTCAGTACACTACAGTCAGCCTTAAAAATAGATATTCCATAAGTACAATAGAGAAGCTTATGAAAGCTGAAATTCGATCAAGAATACACGTAATCTTTGATCTTGAATAAGAGGAGATTAAACTGACATGCTCTGAGCTAGCGTGTATTTACTGATATTTTTTGCATTAGTGTTCAATTTTATAGAATTTATACTTATCTACTATATACGTGTAAAAATTAAAAATATTATTTAATCATACCAGTTTTTTTTTCATTTTGCCTTGTCTTGTTTTGGACATAAGCTTAGGCATGTTTTTAAACACGGGAAGATTCGGACAGTTTTAGCAAATTTTAACTATAAAACGTACTGTTGTTTGTGACTGGCATTACAACTATAAAACTCCAATAATAACATAATTTTAACTATAATTTTAATACACTTTCAGCAGAGTTTATTCGTCCCTACATATTATACCCAGGATGTTATATATAAATGTACCAGATAAAATTTTATTCGCTCTATAATTTTTAAAACAATACGAGTATGACAGGGTGTTTAAATTATTTTCATGCATTCGACATTGACGCCCGCCCACGCCAACAAATCAACAACGGTCTTCCGATATGTAGCTATAATATGTGTTGTGGCGCTGAAAATCTTTTTCTCCTTCTCATTTAACGTATGCCAAGACAGAAATAATCGCATATTAATCTTTTTTCGCTTCCAAAAAACATAATGCGTTTAATTGGTTGAGTTTGAGATTCGGATTACATTCGTATCCAGAATTAGAGAGAGTACTGACAGCTGCGGGCGTGTATTTCAGGGGATTACCGAGTTATCGTACACGTTTTGTACTTTTTATGAAGTTACTTTAAGAGTAGAGTAGAGTAGAGAGCGTTTATTCGTGGCAAAATAAAAGAGGAAAACAGCAAGAAACAAAATATAACATAAAGTGTGTCCCTAGCCATTGGACAAAGCCGAAATGTATATAATTATGCATTAGGGTATTTAGAACCAATGTAAAAAGTATCATAACAACCGGTGTAGCGGTTATAAAGAAATTAACAAATTACGAATTTTGTACTTTGGAGCAGCCTGTATGTGTTAGTTGCTCCTGAAGTAATATCCTCAAAGAATAGTATGGACCCTTCTTCGACCTTTTTAATTATCTTTTTTATTTATGACACTAATAAGATTCTGACTTTTGAAAAATGTCGTCATTATCAAATATTTCGAACAAATTGTCGAAAACACTGTCAATTATTAATAGATGTGTTTCTTTTTGTTGTCGATTATTGCAAATAACTTTTGTTTGAAAATTTATATTTTTATCTTTTGTTCTAATTAAAAAAATATTAACGTTAGAGCATTCCTGCGAAGTAACCCTACGTGGGATTTCAAGGTTTGTGCAATGGCTAAGGACACACTGTATAAGCCACGAAATGGTCCCGACTCAGAATGGTCCTAGCCTGGCTGGGCTGGCGCCGGTCTTCCGTCGGGCCATATTAAGAGGGAATATTCCACGTACTCGGCCATACAAACAGAAAAAATGTTTTTCCACTTCTAAATATTTTCCATTCTCTATGATTTTTTAGCATGTTATTGACTCAATGAAAAACTCAATTTAAAAAAAAAAAAGCGTAACCTATAAATATTTAATTTGGTTCAAAAACTGGAAGTGAGTGTAATATTTGGCGAAACGGATATAATTGTAAAGTGTATCATGCTTTTTATTAGAAATAAATTAAAAATATGCGATTAACATCAAAATCAAAATGTTTTGTTAAGATTAAGTTAGTGGAAACCGTTTTCTCCCGAAAAGGAATTTCATAGAAAAAAGTACTGTTATTTCGTTACGATCGCAAAGCTATTCTTCCACCTTATAGAGAGTAAGGGTTACAAGAACGTATCCGCCGCCATACAATCAAAGTTACATTCACATTTCAAAAGAACATTCTGATATAACGTGAAATTTGATATGAACATGTAAGATCATAGCTAAGAACACTAGATTTTGAAGAAACGGAGGCAACACATACACATGCACACACTCTCTCACTCACACACACACACACTTGAAATAAATTGTAAATTGTTTATTATTAAGTTAAGTACAGTTGGTTTTTTGTAGGTACCCTATTTTACGATGAAAGAGTGGGCCCGACACAAGTAAAAAAAATAAAATAATTGCACAGAACCCTCGGTGGGCGAGTCCGACTCGCACTTGTCCGGTTTGTTTTATTTATTTTTAAATATGTAGATCTACTGTAGATACATCTAGACCAGAGGGCTTACCGCGAACCACGTTCGACGTGTTGCTTCCCTGTCACACTTACGTACGAATTGACAAGTGCGACAGAGAGGCAACACGTCGAACGTGGTTCACGGTAGGCCCTCAGAAATCGACACTTTGACACACTGTCAATTTAGTATTTAATCCAAATTAAATCTGGAGGTCTATAGATAGTAATTTCTTTATACTGTTATACATGTATTTATTTATGTATGTGTATATATGTATACTTATTTTTATTTTGTTTATTTTTATTTGCATGGTATTCAGTCTATTTTCTGTGTATTTAGTGTAAGATTTTCTGACATAATTATGTAAATTTATTAATTTCCGCTACCCAAAGCTGTCTGGAAGAGATCGCTTTTTAGCGATAAGACCGCATGTTGTTTACCTCTGCTTGTGTTTCTGTTTTCTTATGTATTGTTTTCTTTTATTGAGGTGTGCAATAATATTACATTACGATACAAGTGCGAAAAATAGGAAATTCGCAACGAGTAGCGATAATTTTAAATCGACACAGTTGCGTATTACCTATTCGCACACGTATCGTACAACGTTTTACAGTACATATGTCCCTTTAAATTGTCGACATAGTTACGTAATGTGCCAATTATCACACTAGTGCGGTAAGGTACCATGTACTGTAAAGAGTATTTGTACTGTATTTTATTGTCTTCAACTAGAAATGTTATTATTGACAGCTGACAGATCAGATCATATCCATAACCGTTTGATAACAAGAAATTACAATTTCAACAGGCTTCGCGATCATCACCGTGTGTGTTCTCATTTGATTACGTGTAATTGCAAACACATACATCGTTTCTCATTAATATCAAATATGTTATCAAAGTACGTATATGAGAATAAACGCCCACCTTCAAGTTAGTAATGAGTAATGAGTGATACCTATATTGCTCATAGTATATTAAGAGTCTTTGGTCATTAAATATATAAATATTCTGGATCAATCTTACACATATCGACCTAGCCCCATTAATTTAGTAAGACCATAATGTAGGATAATTAATGAGAGGGCTAAAGACTCATGTCATCGCCAAAGATTTAAACGTAAACCTGTGGGTTAGCGGAAAATGACGTCCAGGATAGAGCGAAGTGGAAGAAGAAAAGTACGAAAGCGGACCCCGTCACAGTACGCGATCAACGCTAGGAGGATAATGATTATGATTGAGGGCTAAAGAGTTGGATGCAGGATGCAAATAAAGACAAAATACTTTATGCGTCCATCTGTTGATCTATCTATATCGCTCCTACAGTGGACTAAGTAGTCAGAATTGATTTATTTCGTTTATTTAATCGTATGGTCAAACAATAAGAGGGTTCCAGTCGCTTAAAATATGTATAAATACAGAAATAAAGAGCTATATCCAGTGTCTTTGCCCATGGGGCTGCGTCTTCGCGAGCAGAATGAATAAGATAAAATACCTTCACTATACGTGTCTGGACACACTTTTATTGTTATTATTATAAGCTGATTCATTATTTTTGCGGTCAGCTATTCCTGTTCTGAAGTGCGCTAAAAGTAGGGTAAAAAAACGATAAAACCAAACTACTGAAACAAATCATCGCGCTCTAAAATTAGACGTCATTAATTATTTTAATTATATTAAATTTTTCCTGTCGCTCGTTAATAGCTCTGTTTTAAATTTATCTACGTTCAGATTTTTTTTTGACAGTGCTTAAGGAAACCAATTATATTCAGTTGTTCTCTTCAACTTTCACGCACTGGATTTAATTGTAGTTTCCTACTTTTATTCTAATTAAATAGCGGACGGAATTTCCCGTAGCTATATTGCTGTGAATTGTTCAAGTTAGTGAACATTAACAAGTTCTGTTGTTTGTATGCATTTTATTGGTTGTTAGTCTTCTGTTAGACTGATTGTTTTAACTTTAAAGGGACTAGTAATATCAAACATTATGAAAACTCTAAATGGAAGGATGCTATAGATGTGCCACACGCACCGCGTGCGCCCGTGAGGGACAGAACATACGCAGTGCGACAAGATTTAAAAGCACGTCTTAACGTTCCTGACAGCATGCCTAGAGCGACCACCGTAATTTATTTTATATTATCCACCATATAAACTATACTAATTTTACGGTGGGGAATAAAAAAAAGTGAGACTGTGACAAGGACAAACAATAATAAAGCTCTCTCTGCTACTCCTACTGAAAAATATACCATAATAGGTATAAGACCCGGTTCTGTCAGTACCCCCAGCACTCATGCCTATAATCCATACTTGATACTAGATTCCTGATGCAAACATAGACCGCAATCATTGGTAAACTGGAAGTACACGCTGATTAAGCAGAGTGGTAGCGGCCCATGAGAATGAGGGGCCCTCCACTTTATCAAATTAGCACCTATTATTATACACACCCGCAAGGGTGTGTTATTTGCATTTTCGCTCTCATTAATTACCGAAAAATTTTTCGTTTTTAAAGTCTATCAAAGTGTTTTTTTATTAATTATCTTTAATAAATAGGCCATTTTGAAAGTTGATCAGATCACGTCCTTTAATTTGGAAAATTCTATGTCATTTCTACCTATTCAGAAAGTCATTTCTACCTATCACGAGTTCTTTGATCCTTATAGCCATTTATCTTGTTAATCTTTATATCATTTTTCCAACGGTTAATTAGGTCAAGTTTAACGGCCACTTCAGAGATATTAGCGTCATTTATTTATAGATAGCCAGTTCGAAACAATCAGGAGCCGTACACAAGTTTCTCTACACAATTTACTTCAGCAGGACCCTTCGAAGTTTCGTGACGTTAACGCAAACTGTTATGGTTCTTAATGCTGCCCGATGGCTACACTGTTGTTAATATAGCTGGAGTTGTGCGATTATCGGCCTTCTCTTTATTGCATCACGGTCGCATCCCAAAAAAAGTTCTACTTTTGACAACTAAGTAAATACCATGAACCTAATTCCTTCAAGAAGGCTGTCTTTTTGACATTGAAATCGACTTTTGAATTGAAGTAGATAGTAGTGGATAAATTCGAATGCGGGGTAGTTTCTGTTAAACGTAAAGTACTTCCTACTATAGTAACATTAGTAACAGCACCTAACCAAGGTGCCTTGGTAAGGGTTGCAGTAGCGCAAGTTGCAGTACCTAAGTATCAAGTGCTTGGTTTAGGAGACATTAGCGGTATTCAAAATTATCCCGCTTTCGAAATTACCCTAATGCACCATACTAGTAATAATAAAATAATAATAATTCAGCCTATATACGTCCCACTGCTGGGCACAGGCCTCCTCTCATGTTTGAGAGAGCTTGGGCTATAGTCCCCAAGCTGGCCCATTGCGGGTTGGGGACTTCACATACGCCTTTGAATTTCTTCGCGGATGTACGCGGGTTTCCTTACGATGTTTTCTTTCACCGAATAGCTAGTGGTGAATTATCAAAGTAGTGGTGAATTACGAAAAGCTCATTGGTATTTGAACCCGCGACCTCCGGATTAAAAGTTGGACGTCATATCCACTAATCCACCACCGCTTAGTACCATACACCACCATAGTAGTAGTAGAGTCAAACCAAGATAAGTTGGCAGGCAGCCCAGACAGTGCAAATTTTATTTAAAACGTCAAACTTCTATGAAATTATGGCGATTACTTAACACGTGCACAGGCTGGGCTATCAAAGTCGCTGACAACTTATCTGGGTCTCACTCTAGTAGTATAGGTAAGTAGTAGTAAGTACTTTTAAAAGAATTTGGATTTGTTACACGAAATTGATTTTCTGTGGGGCCGCTGTAAGTAATGTTAAGTGAGAGAAAAAATCCTTTTGTATTTTATAGCTGTACAGTTGTAGGTAAAAATAAGCATTTGACCTCAATCTCACCTGATGGTAAGTGCCGATGCAGTCTAGGATGGAACATGCGTACCTAAAAGATGCCTATTCACTCTAGTTTTAAAAAGATCCAAGTTGTAGTGTACTGGGAATAAATTTGCCTTTATCATGCGAACGGCTAAGGAGTGGAATTCACTTCCACTCCTTAGCCGTTCGCATGATAAAGGAATCAGTGGCAGAGTAAAGACGTAAGGGTGAAACGCAAGTCCGTGTCTAGTCCCACGGTGGCAGGACGGAGATGGGGGATTAGATTATGTAATCCCATCGCACACTCTCCGAAATGTATCCGGTAGAATACCGATAAACAGGCTATCTTTCTACGGTGGTCTAGGCTCTTCGGTTGTACTGTTTTAAGTGACTGGTTTTTATTACATTAAAAAGATTAAATTAAAGAAAAACCCGACCTTTACTTACTGATACGGAGACCTATTAACAAGAAATACTTACCTAAGCTTTCGTGGTAATTAATAGCCTAGGCAATCATTCATGAACCTGTTAGGTGCTTACAGCACAGTATGTGATTTGCTCTCATCTATTAATTAACTCTAGCCGAATATTATAAGCCATGTCATTCAGCTAACGTTGAGAAATGCGTCTGGCCTCCGAAAGTAGTGAAGGGATCGTAACAAATATCAAAATGTACGTTTTGTTCAGGCATAGATTATATGCACGTTTTATGAATTTGATGTGTGTTCTTGTTTGTTAAGGAACAAATTATGGCGGCAAGACGCTGATGTATTTGGTTAATAATATACTGGTAACTGACTTAAATTGTATTAGCAGCTAAGGAGGTACCGCTCATCAATTTTGTTATTGAAAAACACAATGCAGACACTTACTATTATGATTTCATGCTCGACCGATCCTAAATATATTCATATTATTCAGACCCACCAAATTGTACGGCCAGAACGTGTAAAAAACTCAAGTAACATAAGGTGAGAACGAAATCTTTTTATACGAACACCCTTAATTTGCGTGCGTTGTCATGCTTATACGGGTGTGGCCGGGACGGGTCCTTTTCCGTTATCCTTCCTAAGTGACTCGTTGCCCCCTTTGAGTTTTTGGGTTAAGCCTTCTGTTTTCGTATTGCATTATAACTAATGGATTTATAATTTCAGGAACCCCTCCCTACAGAGAAAATTCCGGGTGAGCCCTGTAACAGGAGCCATAAATTACGTTTCAAACTGATCAACATTTGTTCAGCGACTTTAAAAAATAACTTGTTTTTTGATTTTTAGTACACTTTAAAGTTTATTCTGAGACGCAATGTATTTTTTTATAATTAAAGCGTGACAATGACAAGCAACATCAATTATAATGATGATAGCTTATGTAAGATAATAAATAATGTATGAAAAATAGGAAGTCTAAAGACTTCATAGTTTTATTAAGTTCTTATACAAAAGTTTTATCGTTTAAGCAATATTTATTTGCTCGTGTTACAGGGCCCACCCGTGGCCGGTATACGTCATATTTTATACTGTTATAAATCAAATTCGTAACTGTGGTAATCTATCTATATGTTATAACAAACTATTATGTTATTAAAGATTACAGGACGTTTCTTGATAATCTTGATACATCATTGACTTTGGGTCTGGACCCATAAATTTATTATATAACTAATCTGCTTGTCTATGATGTGAATTTATACAAAGTTATGTAGTACGTTCACAGTTAGTTTTACATTTAGTTTTTATTATTTTAGTTTTATTTAGTTATAGCATGTTTAGGTTTAATATACATACACATGGATACGTATACATGTATGAATGAATACAGATTCACTCAAGTTACTGATAACTTTATTGTTACTTACTGATAACTTTGTTTTCCGCTTACTGCTCCTACACTAGCTACTTTAGTATAAACATATTATTCTTAAGGTAGGGCACTCAAGGTCTATTAACACATTGCTTATTATTACATTATTTATTTTTTGTATAAGACTGTCTATTGCCTAAATAAAAAAAAAATAAAAAAATATGGGTTTAATTAGTAATAATTAGTTTTAAGTTTGTTTTGTGTTTTTATTATTATTATTTGTCATTGATGTACAAAATTTTATGTAATACTTAATATACTTATGCAAATAAAGGTGTAGTATGTTATGTATGTAGTAATAATACTTATAGGCTGATTGAGTCACTGATGAATTGATCTGTCTTGAGTCTTAGGTTGAGTGAGGTCTTGAGCTTGGGTGCTGATATGGGCTGTTTTCTTTATTTTCTCTACTTTCTCTTACGTTTTCCGGTACATGGTTTGCTGGCTAGTTTATATTGGTAGTTCAAGTAAGTATATTTCTTTCAGTTCATAATCTATGTTCACTAGGTACATTCAATTAAAATTAAAACAACATACATAACAAGCATAAGGGAGTACCTTTATTAACTACAAAGGTTCTACTAAGTTGACTACGGAACCCTAAAAATTAATCCACGGAAATTGTGCCACAAGGAACCCCACTCTACAGAGTGCATGCATCTTGCCGCGCAGGTGGTTGGACATAGGTATAGAATTTTATTGAAGCCAATCAAAACTTTTATTAACCAATCACAACTTTTTTATAATAGAGGGACATTGTGTATTGGGTGGGTAATATTCAAAGCTGCGGGTGGGGCATATGGAGAAAGATTAACTTTCAGTGATATGTGTCAGATTAGGGTCATCAGTTATATTTATCAAAGTCAAAAATATATCGAGCGCTTTGTCTATTAATTGTTTACAGAAAACGGCAATCGAAACTTACATGAACGGCCCGTTTTAGTCCAGTGGGACTATTTTGCTAGTATCAAGGTCATTGGAGCTTTAAATAAGACTAAAATTGTACGGTTAGTACAAGACAGTGTACGATGATTTTATTCGCTCTTGTGAAGTGATAGCTTGACTTTACAAGTAGCACGTGGACCGCCGTGGTAGCCGTTGACTCCAAAATGGTGATTAAACGCGTTTCAAGATTAATTTCCATTCACTGCAAACTACCACATTAGTTTACTGTATAATAAGCTATCGATATTACACTTCAAACAATATTAATGAGCAAAAAACACAGGAATTAATCACGAGGCGTTACCATCAATATGGCGCTCGAACCGGAAGTCTTACAATATGGATTAGATGTCAGTTTTTGTTTGAAGAAACGTCAGTTTTGACACTGACATATCTTATCTATATTGTATATTGAGGAAATTTTTGACGTATCCTTAGGAAGTTCCAACCGAAATGAATAGAATAGAATAGAATTTTTATTGGTATTAATCATACACTGTCAGTTACATTATAATAATTAATAACAAAATGAATGGAAATGTTGAGGTGTTATTCGCATCTCTGTCGTAAAATACATTTTACTTTTCGATTGGTGTTTGTCGACAAACGATTGCCATCTCGGATACGGCCGCAGGTAAGTTTCTAGAATCTAATTTGGATACATGAAGCTTTATTACATCGGTAGCAACTGAAGGCGAACAAACTGTTCCTTTATTTTTGTCCGTTCACTCCGTCGGTGCGGCGATAAATTGTGTCGAGACACAGCCGAGGGACTACAGAGATCCTCCAAATTCCTATATCGAATTTATTGACTTTTTACACTCATTGATAGGACATGCGAGTAGTTTTTTACGAAACCGGTGACACGGTTTTTGTGCCTCATTGTTTCAAACTAAGACAGGTAAAATTAGTAGCAGAAGTTCATGACTCATGAGCCGTGCAGGTTTCAAAATGATTTGAAATCAACTTTATTGTCACGGGAGTTAGAGCGTGCGTGCAAATCATTTTTCTCCAATATACTCGGCAATGTTCACCTTATTGTAGAAAAAATAGTACGGGAAGTTATGGTCAAACACAAATTAAAAAAATTAAACCATTATTGTCGTGTTTTAGCGGACGGGAAAGTTATTACTGTATTGTTTTTTACTTTTTAAAAACATGTATCCACTAAGAAAAACGCATACAGCCAATTAATATATCTGCGGGCCGCGTCTACACGACCCGGTCAGCATCATTTCAAGCTATAAGGATAGAGTCGTGTAAGACCGACGTGTAAGATCGTGTAAATAAAATAAAATAAAAAATAAAAAAGCCATTTATTCCTTAATATCGTTGCAATATACAAATGTGAATGCATGCATTATTAACGTTATTAATTTTAATTCATAGATAGATAATTTACTTATGAATATATTCTGAAATTTTAAAATTGTTTACATTATGTCATTAATTTGTTATTTAATTTGATTGAAATATAATTTAATAAATAACTTAATAAATATTAATTGTCTTATGAATATATAACTTATGTCTTGGATATTAAGGACCTCTCTCGAGTATAGGCCTCCTCCAACTCTTTCCATTTATCTCTAATTTTGCCTTTTTCCATCCATTGTTGTCCTGCTACTTTAATAATTTCATCTGACCATCTTTCTAATGGTTTTCCTTGCCTGCGTTTTCCCGCTGGACCCGGCCATGTTGTCACCGACTTTGTCCACTTGTTGTCGTTCATTCTTGTGACATGACCAGCCCATCGCCATTTCAATTTTTTGCAATATGTCAGAGCGTCAATTACTTTTGTTTTTTGTCTTATTTCTATGTTTTTCTTCTTATCGACACGTTTTATATTTAGAATACTCCGCTCCATGCTTCTTTGGCACGTGTTGATTTTATTTTTTGTGTACGAATTGAAAACCCACGTTTGACATCCATAAGAAAGGCATGGTAATATGCAGGATAGTATTTTCTTTTTTAGTTTCAGGGGCAGGTTTGATTTTAACGGTTCTTTGTAACTCCAGTATTTGTTCCAGGATATTTTAACACGTCTATCTGCTTCATCCAGATGTCGGGTTTTCTTGAAGGAAATCTGTTTACCCAGGTAGATGTAGGTTTCAACATAGTCAAGAGTGTTATCATTTACTTTGATAGAGTCCCGATTGTGGTTTGTCATGAATTTTGTTTTAGACGTGTTCAGTTCTAGACCTATATTTTTACTTACAACGTATATATCTTCGATCATTGATTGTAACTGTGCGGCTGATTCTGAGAAAAGTACAATGTCGTCTGCAAATCGTAGGTTACTTAAATATTTTCCTTCAATATTTATGCCTTTGTTACACCAGTTTAGGTTCTTCATTATATTTTGTAAAACAGTAATAAATATTCTTGGCGACAAGGGGTCCCCCTGTCTTACACCTCTGCAGATATTTACCTCTGAGCCCACTCTATCCAACTTAACTCTACTAACGCTTTTAGAGTAAATGTCTTTAATGAGGTCTATTATTTCCAGCGGTACGTTGCATTCAGTTAGAGCGTTCCACATGCTGGTGTGTGAGATAGAATCGAACGCTTTTGCATAATCTATAAAAGCGAGGTAGAGTGGTTGCCTTTGCTCCTGAAACTTCTCTATTATTTGGTCTAAAACATGAATGTGATCCATGGTAGAGAAGCCTTTCCTGAACCCTGAAGATCGTGTGAATACTGCTTAATAAAATCAAAGACTATATAACTTTTATATTTTTTTAAGGATCTCATGCGTGCAAATACAGCTTATATTACACAATTATATTGAATGAACGAATATTTAATAGTAATGAATGGCAGAATAGTTGTGCCTTTAACTTTTAAAAAATTATTAAGGAGGGAAATTGATTTTGATGTGAAGGTTCGATTTGAGTGATGGTTCATGTTTAAATTATGATTATTTTACCTGATTTCCTCGCATGTTTGGAGAAAAGCACTATATCGGCCTCGGCAGGTACAGCAATTCGTGGATTCGTCTTCTTTGTCGGACGACGCGTAGCGAATCGAAACTCATCCGCGAATTGCCATTTCCCGGCCTCTGCAATAATGTACTATTGGTTCCACTAGGAGATAAAGTGTCCTAATTTTTCCGAATTTACTAACGTATGTGGATGAAGTAATGGAAAGTCGAAAATAGTGGGTGTAAATTGGAATACTTTATTTCATCTAAAACAAAAGAGGTACTCGTCATTTTGAGTAAGTATAAAACAAAATGTCCCTCAATCCGAAGAACACGTAACGATTTGAAAACACCCAAATTGGAATATTCACGCAGAAGCACCTAACAAAATGGAGTTAACGCTCTTTTAACCTCGACTGGACCATATTCCGTAATTCGTAGGGCCCTTTTATCCGTAGGTATCCGTACTATTTGTTTTTATAAACTGAAGTAGATATCATAAACTAAAAGAAAAACGGACAGACAGACGGCCATGACGAATCTATAAGGGTTCCGTTTTTTGCCATTTGGCTACGGAACCCTAAAAAGTTATCAAGTCCACCGGTGGCCGAGGCGGGAATCGAACCCGCGTCTTCAGTTTACGCGGCTAACGTCCTGGGGGCCTACCGCGAAAATCGAAGTTTGTTAATTGCGGTCATTTTTCTCTTTCACTCTAATTACATCATCGTGAGAGTAATAGAAAAAGATGCCCGCAATTTGCGAATTTTGGTTTTCGCGGTAGGCCCCCTGACCACTAGGCCGGCCACGGCGGTATTCGTCCCAAATTCTCTGATGTAGTTAGTGTAGGTATGCTATCTTTAAAAGACCAGGCGCCTTTGACCAACTCTTAGTATTTGTTTTTAGTCAAAATTGACCTATAATAGATTTTTCATATCTCATTCTCTGAAAGTGGGTCATAGTTGATCTATAGAGTGTCTAGAAAGTGATACGTTTCTGCTCTAGTGCACAAAAGTGGTGTATTCCTCTCTGTCCCCGTCCCATGAGCAACTAGGTGGAAATAAAAAAAATATAGCTCTATTTCCCCGCCTGGAAAAATTGGTAATTTTTCTAATTTTACAGATCCCGCGTTGGATCTTTTTTTTTTCAAAAATGATGTAAGCAAAGTGTTCCTATAAATTATTTTTTATACCTTCTGTTGAATTGTATTTACATTGATTTCATACGGCATAAATGAGAAAAGGCAGAATCTTATACAGCCACAGTTAAACGTTTTTACGATATTCATGTAAATAAAATAAAATATATGATAAAAATTGCTTATTTGTCTCATTTATGTTAACGGCACCAATTCTGGTTCTGGGAAATTTAAGAGAAAATTTGAAGTAAGTACTTTTGATTTTTCACCGACATCTGTACAATTTTTACCGCGTTATGCTTTTAAAGTTGAATGTTCAATTTGCCCTCTATGTTTTATATGTATTTGATGAAAGCTACTGCAATTGGTTTCAATATTATTATCCAATTAAAACTATGGTTGTTTGCTCCTATCATGGGATGTATGTATGGCGTCAATAATTTTTAAACTAACAAATATCAATGAAAAATTAAACTTAAGCAGCTTTTTGGCTCTTGTTATGGTAAAATGTTGTCAGCGTTTAAAAACTGATGGTAAATACTTGTTTTATAGGATTTGTCTATACCAGCCCATTACTGGTGCCTGTTTCATTATAGGGGTGTTTACTATAATTGTTATTTATTATTTAAATTCTCTGAAATAGTTTCATTATGTTGGCAAATGAACAATAAAAAATAATAGGCAATGCCGCTCATTCTCTTATTTATTTTAAAATTACTGCAGTTTGATAAAATATGTGTGGTGTCATAAATAATACAATCTAAATGTTTTTCGTTGGGGATTATTTATCTTCAGACATGCGTCTTCGATTGCAAGTAAGTCCTAAGGAAAAAAAACATGGCCGTTCTCACTACGTTCGAGCGCCAAACTATCTCCACAGAAATGGGTGCCTTTCATCCCTTGGTTAACAATCTACTAATAATTTAGGACAGAATAAAAAATTACAGACGGTGATTTGATGGAACAGGTCAGCTTCACCCAGACCACAGACCTGTGAGTCTGTGACATTTTAAAACGTGGTTTTAGAATTTCTAACGGTAAATTGAAGCCGACAAGTTAGACTACTTATCAACCTCTAGATTTAATTGCGCATTCCAATCTCCTTTAATACTTGAAAGTTCAGGGCCACTTCACCAATTCATCTTCATAGTCCCGTAATAATTTAGTCATAAGTATTATCGACGTGGGGAACAATATCCTGTGAAGGTAATTGGATAACAGTTGTAAACTCGCTAAGCCCGGGCGGCAAGTTGTCGGCAGCACTAAAACTTGGCAAAGATTGCCGACAGTGGGGCGGTGTCGATTGGAGGAGATTGAGGGAACTTAAGTTCGGGATTGGGGTTGACGGGACAGTTGCCTAATTCATATAATGTTTTATTTCCACCATGCGGTCGAATACAACTTGACGTTGAGATTCGTAGCAAATATGTGTACCAACTGACACGCTCGTAAATCTCGATGGAAATAAGAGCTTAATTATTCAATTCAATAGACTTATTTCAGACCATGTCTATAGTGTTAGTGTAGTGTACATTTACTTAATTCTATGTTTGTTAAACCTATACTAAATTATAAACTAAGCCTCTGGATCCTATATGTACGTCATGCCAGTGTTAACAGTGTTTCCAGAAGGCACAAGCAGGCGACTCTAATACTAGGCGCAAGAGGCTGTTGGAACTGTCACGCACGTGACGCATCAGCTATTAACTAACGAGTAAATATGTAGGCTATGTACTACTTAATATGACATTAAAATGAACTTTAAATGTCACTGCGCATAGATATACACTTAATTACGCGTAGCGGTCACGATGATATGATTTGTTCTTTTTTTACTATTAGTAAAAAAATGTCTGTGCTAAAATTTTGCTCTTTAATGTCTTTTATTACTCGATTTACTCCGTATCGGTTGGTAATTTTAGCACTTAATTTATTTTTACTTATTTTCCGAGCAAATTACCGTGATTTATGTTCGAGCTACGGTTGCTCTTCGGTGAAGAAAAACAAACAGTACAAAAAAAAACCCTGTGCCCTTAGACTGGGCAAGTTAGGAGGCGACAGGTATTTATTGAAAATAAATGACGCCTGCAGCAATTCTTGAGACCAAGTCAAATGGGGCTCCTCTCGGATGCAACCAGAAAAGCGCAGATGGGGATCTATTTTAGAACTCAGTTTAACTGCGAACTAATGGCAAGTTAATTAATGGCAAGGGATTTTCGGGAAAAATGGGTAGCTATCGAGGCGAGCGTGGGTTGGCAAGTTTGTCGGCAGAACGGGCGGCGTGGCGGACGAAGTGTAGTGCGGCTAGCAAGCTCGTGGCAACGGCACTCACTTGATATCGGCCGTCGCGCGGCGCGCCCGCTCCGCCGTCCGTCGCCTCGCCGGCACTCGTTCGTACTCGTAGCGTAACGTGAATAATTCTGGACACGACAATCTCGCGCCAACAAAATTATGAAATGTTGTCATCTACTCAACTTCATCCCTGTGGCCTCGTTAACATTCGAAGCGGGATTTTCGAATAAACAACGGAGAATGAACTTCTGCCGTTGTTGATGTTAATGCAGCCTATGTTTGTCTGTGATCCCAGTGCGAAGACTGAGTGATGTTGAAGTAACATTGAGAAAAAACGAAACGTGCTCCATTGTTTTTTTAATAGGTAAGTGTAGAAAATGTACCTCAAAGTTACTGGTAAATTTTACCTCATGCATTTTACATGAAAAATTCCGTCCACGCACTACACTCTACAAAGTAAATAAGTGGGTAGAATTCTTAATTTTTAAACATATATTTGTTATGACATATGTGTTGTTTTTTTTTATAATGATTTTAACGATCATAATCATGAGGTAGAAACTGGGTTTAGTTTCGAGCTTATAAATGAATAAGACAGTCTGCAATTGTTATCAATGATAGTTATCATTATTCAAATTAAACGCAAACTATTCACAGCAGGTCCTAAATGTATAAAAGGGAACCTCACTTTAACTTAAATAAACTGACAAGGCGTTTCCACCTTTCTATTTCGTTGGCTTTCTAAGGTTGGATAAACCAATATCTGTCATGGCGCAATCCACTTACCTTTAATATTTTACTGGAGGTAAAACCTATTCATGAACTTGTCTCGTCAGGGTGCACTCGCGTGGTTAATGCTCCTTGACTAGGTTTTTGATAGAATTGGTGCCTGCTGACTTGATGAAATACGGTGCCGGGTGCGGCGACGGATGCGTTCAACTTGGAGATTATTCATGTGTATGTGCATATTTGATGAAGGTTGTGTCACAAGTGATATTGCAGTTTGTATCTATCCACTAGAATAGTGCACAGGGGACTTACTGTACCTAGTTTAATTAGCTGGATCAGTACAAGTACTTCCCGAATAACATTTTTAATCAATCTTAATACGTTATATTACTATACAGAAACAGAAAATTATAAACGAAATGAAAATAAAAACGTTATTCAAAATAAATGTTACTACTTCGAGACCACTTTTGGATCAAATTAAATGTATGAAAGAATACAACAAAGCATAAACAATAATTTTCATTTATGTATGAACTCTTACAACGGTAAATTGCTGTCGTTGGGCAGAATAAAGCTATGAATTGCAAAGTGCGGCGCTACGCACATACAGTCCCTTGCTTGCCGTAAGCACTGAGATAAAGTGTTTTTTCATAGAAAAGATGGTAAATATTTAAGCTATTGTATAAAGCTGGCATGTTAAATTTATTAAATAACTCAAATAATCGTGCTGCTATCTAAGCTGCTTTTTGTGTCTGAATGAATTTACATTAAGTATTAACGTGAATATTTTTTTCAGTTCTCGGATGATTCGTTAAGTTATAAACGTATGGGGTCGGTACAAATAGTTATTTGTGATACAAGTGTAAAAACTAAAAAAAAACCAATTCCAATCGAATCTCCAAAATTAAATTGGAGTACATATATGCACTGATTCATAACATCAAACGACACTACGTTTACATATATTAGATATCATAGGAACCTTAGCATTTCGGAAGAAGTAGTGACTACTTTGAGGTAAGAAAAATTCTAACCTTAAAAAACGGAGTACTAATAAAAAAAAATACTGAGTACTTCTACTTTTTCAGAAGTTAGAATACACTGCTGCTCGATATTAGATAAGACAAGAATAATTTATTACCACAAAAAGAACATATTATTCTACCGTATCAACAACAATTCAACGAAATGCGAAAAACACGATCGAAAACTGATACCAGCTTGAAGCGTTCCTTCTCAGTACCTATATAGGTAACAACATTTCTGAAAATAATATCTATGATAAATATGTATATATATGTAGATTATAACCAATCTTTATTTTTACGGCAATTGACGCTCCGTTAACAGTATTTATATTCATACTTTGTCAAATTGATTGCTTGGTCTTAATTATATTTTCATATTTATATGCGAAAACTACTCTTGATCTTTGACTCCTACTTTCATAGCAGCGGTCAAAGGCCAACACTCACTTGATGAACGGATCACTCGAGACGGTTGGTTCCTTTTTCATCCCGATCGAGCCGTTCGGCAGATAAATGTTTTGGGCCTCGTCCCATCCCATAAAACCCTATTACAGAAGTGTTCATATTCATCTACTCGTATCACAACGGTTTCTGCAAGTGTAAACCTTTTCTTACCACTGCACACAGGCGGATTTTCCTAAATTTCTGGCCAAAACTAATGGATTGAATTAAAAGTTAGAAACGCTTTAGGAATCAAATAAAAACATATTTAAATTAAACTACAGCTTTATTAAAGGTCAATTCACTGTTTCTATATTTATTTTAATAGTTATTTTCTTACATGTCCAGTAAATACTTAAGTTATTTTGGATAATCATTTACTTTTGAATCCTTCTTGTAATGTTTTCGTGAAATATCTGTTATGTAAGGATCAGATGATACAAGAAGGTTATTAAACACATCCTCTACATTTTGGATCCGACTAAATTTTGTCGAATAACTTTCTCTGTACATTTTTATGTCTTTATTTCTGGATTCTTGAGCTTCTTCTGAAAGTAACCCCAAAGGCACTATACAATTTTTCATTATTTCATGGCCATGAAATAAGATTTTATGTACAGTTGTTGGTAGGGGGTACCATGGATAATGTTTGATAAAGACAACAGCTGTCTTGCAGCAATAAATTTTAAATTTATTTGGACTAACTAGAAACGTACTTGTAAGTGCCAAAAGGATTATAAGAAAGCGATATATAATATTTTTGTTTATGCCAGTAATTTCACCTGAATCTTCGAAACAATGAAAAAATTGTTTGTTGTCGAATACGAACTTAGATAATAATTATTTTGAGTCATTTGTGAGACCTTCCTCAACACCTAAGAAACTTGCTACTTGGTTAAAAAGATTGTTAAGTTTTTCATTATTATCTTTCGAATTGCACGTTCTATAATATTCAAGCAATTGTTGACGACTTATAATCTTATTCTCAGAAGATGAACCTAAAAACAAAGAAAAAAGAAAAAGAAACTGTTTTCGTGATTTTTATTTCCAACTGATAATTGTCTAATAAAAAACAGATTAGCACGTATTAGCAACCTAAACTATCAAAATAGTTTAGCTAATATGTTTGTCTTTACTATAATATTCATTCAGTAGTCAGATTCTATTGAATATTGAACTTTATACACTAATATAAGTAACCAACAGGTAAAAATTCGATTGTAAATTAACTTTTTTTTTCCTGTGAATAAACAAACTGAAAAGCATGAACATTCATGTGAAATATATAGTTACATACCTCCAGCTTCACAATCCATTATATAAATCACACCAAACAACTTCAAAACAATAGAATATGCTATATAAATACACTTAGTTTTAACAAGTAATTAACCTTTGGTCAGAAGTCGATACTTCGTTGATGTGTGTAGTTATGAAAACGTTCGTTTAAATTGTTATGAGGGTTGTCATTAAATCTTAGGAACGATACAGATACAAAAAATAAAGTCACGTGACTATTATCGTTGATTTGGTACATTGGACTTTTGGCCAGAAATTTAGGAAAATCCGCCTGTGTGCACTGACACATTATTTTTACGGTAAAATTTAGACACATTAGATATATAGATTTCTTAGGGCCACTTGCACCATCCCAGTAACCCGGGGTTAACCGGTTAAATCTGGAGTTATCATAGTTAGCAGTATAATTGGACACTGATTTAGTTTAACCGGTTAACCCCGGGTTAGTGGGATAGTGCAAGTGGCGCTTAGCTACTTAAAATTTAATATTATTATACTGGCAGGCAAGGTCCGTTCAGTCATAAACATGACACGAATGCCTGTGTACAATTTTCGATTTTCTATCGAGAGAACTATTATAAACTTGTACAAGATTAAAAAGAGTTAACTGAATAAAAAATACTACAAATTGGCCAGGGTATATTTCGCCCTTATGTATGCCATCATGTTAAGACCAACCTGCGATGATTTGGACGAAAGGCATACGAGTTGGATTTCCGCAAATTTTCTGCGCATTTTCGCAATTTCTCTAATGAATTAACCCCACAGGATGTAGTAAACAGACGGATAGAATGTAATTACAAAAGTTCCCTGTAGTTTAATTAACCCAACGCCGAAATCTCTTCAAAGAACATAATAATGCGTGGGTTCATCAAATAAAACAGTATGAATCGGCCTGAAACATCAAGAATTTCACACACGCGTTAACCGGGTGATTATTAATACATCCCAATTCAAAGTTGATTTGAATTAGAAAGGGAACCACTTGTTCCACTAACAGCTGATCTTTTATGTCTCCAGAAGATAAACAAGCGACTTAATTAAAGCAAATTTATTGCCGACAGCATCCCCGAGATTGCCTTCCATGCGCCAGTTAACGCGCAAAAAAGAACTCGACACTATCTAGCTGTAACAAGTGTTTGGCTACACTATTCACTGATAATTAAAATTCCCATAGTTCGTTTCAATTTCTAAGAACAAAGTACAATAGGTACTTAATTTTATCTTTTTTTGTTAACTGAATTAAAAAGGAGTAAGCTATATATACGTAGGATTATTTACACGCGTGCACAAAAAAGGAGTGTAATGTTTACCGATTTTTCGAATACGAGTACCTATAGATTAGGACCTGATAATGGAATTCTAGAGTGATCGAGGGAATTCTTCAAATATATACTCACCTAATAGTGATTGGGTACATTTACTAAAGTAACTCGTGCATTTGCTTACGGAAAGCACAAGGTAAAGTTCCATTTCAACTGGTGAAGTGGACCTGCTGATGAAGACCATAAAAAGATGGCATGTGAGACAATTTTTTGGACGACTAATTTTTAGTTTAGACAAATTTTTTTAGACGATTCGTTTATTGTTTAGACTATTTTTTTGTGACTTATCTACCCTCAGATGTACTGATACTGATTAGCTATATGTAATCTGTATTAAATTGTCGGTAAAACAGTCTACTGATTGCTTAATCGATACTAAAGACTTTAAAATGCGTATTTTAAAACAGTATGTTAAATTAATAAGTACAAAACAAATCTTTTAAACTGTGTTACTCTGTATTAAATTTTAAAATAAAAGAAATAAAAAATTAGAATAGTTGAATTAAACAGCCTAAAAACAGATGATTGGACTATAACATGTATTCTTAAAATTTCATCACCTTCCTTAAAATAAAGTAGGTAGGTAAACACAAAACGTATAAATATTGTGACCAAAGAGCATATAATCACTACGTTTTAAGAGACGGGACTTCCATACTAGCGAGTGGACTCAGTTTGTTTCGCAAATCATTACCAAAATCTACGACAAAGACCTGTCAAGGAACCATAATACCAACATAACCGATTTAAATAGTGTAGTACGCTACACGCTTGTTTCAAATATATCGATTTAAATAGTGTAGTACGCTACACGCTTGTTTTAACGCATTCTTATCGATATCAAATTTTCGATGTGTTTAAAGCCTGCTGCACCAAAATAAGGTCAAAAGTATCTAAAGCAATACGTACCGGTCTTTATCCAAGGGAACATTCGCCATAAAATCCCTTTTTTCGTGATTTTCTCGAGTGGCTCGCTTGCCACATATTTCACACTTAGTAAACCATTTTCTCGGTGGCATTATAACAAAGTCGCTCTTTACTCTGATGACGGTTCACTATTTTCGATATTTTCACTAAATGATAAAGAAATTGCACGAAATACGCGAACAAAACATTGAAGCCTTCATAACAAACAAAACAATTAGGCTGACAGTTGACTTGATGTAAACTTGACAGAATAAATAGCACTGACGTTTTATTTTTTTTCGTTGGCAAAGATTTGCGAAACAAGTTCCATACAAAACTTATTTTGTTCCTAGTTGCGTCAGCCTGATTGTGACGTTTATACAGTAAATGTGGTATTGCCAGCTACCTACAAGTCGACACTCAGTTGGGATGTGTCATGGCGAGCAGGTGGCTAGGCAAGCACACGATCACAATTTATATTTTATTTACCACCTTGTCATACAACGGAGCTAAGACGTCACAAATATAAATTGATTCCGGAGCGATGGATACGACCGGAATTAAGTACAGTATTTCAAAAGCTCGAGTACCTAGTAATCCAATTACCAATCACGCTTTTTCAATATTATGTCTTTGCGTTTCCCGCACCTGGCGTAGCGAGCACTTCCCGAATTCGCTTACGCGTGACTGGGCCGTTATGAAAAACGAATTGGACGGTAATAGCGATGCTTAAGCCTCTAATGGGGAAAATAATTCTTTGGAAATGCATACAAGCGTGTAGAGAGCTTATTTCATAATTACAATATCTTAGCTTGGCACTGAAATTTATTCCGTGCGGATGTATGCTTATTTTTAACATGAACTGCATCATATTTACTTAATTATTAATCTACTTAAATTTAATTACACACTAATAGATAGGATTTGATGAATCAAATTTACGTGAAGATTTCCGGAAATTGCGAGGTAGGCCAGTTGTTACTATATACATATTATTATAATATAGTATAGTACTACTAGATATCTGATTGTATTTTGAGTACCTATGTTCCCTGATACAAATATTCCATCAGTGTCACAGGACTCTGACCAGTTTTGAATCTTGTTGCAATTAGATAAGGCCCAAGGACTGGTCAGGTAGGTCTGTTGCTGTTAGTAGGTACCTACACCTTACACAGTAGATTAAGGAAGAATATTGAGTGATACCGTTCGCCAACAAACTGTCATGCAGTTTGGCGAAAAATACCTATGTAAAATGAATATTGCTGTGTATTTCTTATTGAGTAAAAAAAAAAAATACGTTATTATGTCTTAGTTTCATGTCAAATTCAGATTTTGTCTACAATTAGACGTTCTAATTAGAATAAATACATTATACTTAAATCTAGGAAATATATTAAAAAATATCTTAGGCGTTTCATGATTTTGTAAAAAAAATAAGGCATTTCCATCGGTACATACAAAAACCTTGGTAAAGATGCAATAATTTTCTATTAGACTAGTGCCTACGTATCTTTATTTATCAAAGCATTTACCATACCATAATGCAAAAATCACTTAAGGCTCACATCAACATGTCATGTAAGATGACAGCAGGATCTTTTACGTAGCAATAGCATGTTCAATCTCAATCCAACAGCCAGCTGTAAAATTTAACAAAAAGTTTCTTCAAGAGCTCACTTATCATGCAATTACATCACATTGACGCTTTTGTTCCTAATTTTCTATTTTTATAATACATAATTAGTACTCTATGTAGCTGTCTATGTTAGCAATTTACCTCCACTCTCCTGCCGGAACCGGAAAATATTTCGTAACTTCAATGCAATAAGTACCTGTATGCGATGGACGTGTCAAATTCCGATAAGACATAATGGCTTTTATGGGTAATATAATAGGAGGTTTGCTAAGCCTGGACCGGTATTACGAGCGCCTTGATGTGTCAAATCTCCCATAGACAACGCCATTGTGTGTTTATTTTTGTCCTGCTTGAAGACCAACCTTCTCCCTACTATAAAGTATGATATTACCGAAGTAAAAGTTCAATTATGACGGCACTAGAAATGTACTTTTATTCGTAGCTGGTTCAATGATCACACGAGCATTTTTTGCTGTCCCAATGTTAAAATTCCAAGAACATTGAACGAACAGTATTGCTATGGGTATATTTTTATTGTATATAAACTAATTAAAAAAACATACTATCGTGCCTTAGGTAAAATTAAAATCGAATTTCAAACCCTAAGAACAGTTGAAATTACTGCTTTACAGCGTGTCCCACGTGCGGTTTGGCTCAGAAAAAATAATACGAGTATGGAGAGAATTACTTACTAAGAGAATTGATTTAATTATTGATAAAACGCATTATCGTTTTGTGACTGTTTTCTACGGCACTATTTTTGATATGACTCAAGAATACCTCCCTAAATCTGTTTGCCTATTGATCTACCATTACATTTAATTAACGATACAATAGTACATTACTTGGGCTTTGATCTCCAATGGTAGTGGACACAGAGACTGTATTTTTGACTAAAGAGACAGTTAACTTTTTTGAACGATGTATTTTGGTACGATTACTACGACAATTTTATGATACATTATTTATTGATATACAATTGAAATAAAGGGAGTTTCTTGATAATAATAGTTGGCAATATGGTGTATAGGTAAGTACTTTGTGTTTAATAAATACGTGAATCAGGTACATAATGTGCGAAAGATCGTCATAAAACATTTTTATCGACATACGGCTACGTTGACCATACAAATGTCGATTGTGGCATACAAATGTCGACACAGTGCCATCAAATTTCGGTACTGGCATAAAAACGTCAAAAAGGTGGCATACACATATCGTCAGGGTCTTACAAAAGCCTGTATAATGCCTTAAAAATGTCGATACTGCCATACAAATGTCGATATTTAAGCGTTATATTTTTTGTTGTTAACATTATACATTATAGTTTTTGTTGTTAAAAACCCATCCTTCAACAATAATTTCGAAAATGATTTTCCAAAAAAATTAAAGTAGCCATATTATACATATTATACATACCGTTCATGAAACTGTAAAAAATAGCAGATACCTATGTCGGATCAAGTCGGATTAACAAAGACGAATTGCTATGGGCACTATGGGCACAAATAAAAGTGCGAAAGAATGACTCACTAATATTGATATTAAACTGTTAAATTATACAGATACTTAAATTATTTCCTTATCATATTTTAATGAATATGGGCTAAGATCCGTAGACCGAAAATACGGTAATAAGAAAGCTTAATCATTACCGAATTCTTTTGGTAACTACATAACATAATTACATACATAATATCACTTGGGTTGTATGCCTCGATGACCATGGTATGCTTCAGTACTTCCTCACAATAATAAGTTTTAAATCTAGAATAAAACCATAGGCTAGCTAAAAAGTTCATGATACATTTAAATAGCGATGTGACAGATGGACCGACGGTCAGAGGCGCACCATAAGGGTCCCTTTTTACCTTTTTGGGACGGAACCCTAAAAAAGCATGGAGGGGCATTCAGTGTCGCGTGGCGTATCACATTTCACTCCAAGTGCTCTTGTAGTAGATGCTTTTACTTCCGCTCGAGAAAATACTTTTGCGCATCTATTTATTTATCAGGTTTTCGGTTCTGCAATGAATGAATCTAGCGACTGACCGCGCAATAGTCTCTTAAAGGAGTAAATTAATCGATACGGTCCTCTCGCTAACGATCTCGACAATCCCTAGAATCTTAGCAATACAGCCTATGCCTATGAATACGAATCCCGGTATTGCGAAACAAATGAACTGTTCTACTGAAAATACCGTTGTATGAAATGTTTCGGCATTTTCGGGTTTGGTACCGTGGTAGACATTATATTTACCAGTCAAAGTATTGTCAGAAAACATAATTACAGGGTACATTCAGCATCAAAAGTAGCGGATCAAACTACGCGTCAAAAGTATCTACGGTTCTCTAATAGCTTAACAAAATGGGATATTTGGAAAAGTATTCCAGCTTGGCAGATGCTTTGGTTGCGTTGTTTCATCTGCTAATATCAACGACAGGCGGGACAAGGTGAAAGTAACTTATCTCATTTAATTTATGAAGTTATCAACCCTACACTGAATTAGGTTCCACCAATAATAAGTATTAGTCTATAAGAAGCTCTTCAGGGGTTTACGTAATTAATACTAGTAATGATGCTTTTGCTTCGGGTAATTTAGTAAGAGTATAAATAAAAGAAAATACATCATTAATTAAAATCTAAAATACTCCAGTCTTTTAGGTTCGTTAATTATTATATCGCAATTTGAACTAATGTCTGCGTCGTAATAAAGCTTACAATTTAGGGGTAGTGGATAAATTAAATAGCAGTGGGCGTCCGTCGTTTATATTTAGGAATTCAGCGAGCCTCATTTGTTAGGATTAGCTCCGTGTATAAAGTGGTAAAAGGGCTCATCGTTTGAACCATAAAGTGAAAAGACAATGGCCAGTCGTAAAGGTTTTTATGCGGCGTCTTTGTGAACTGCTTTTATCGTTCATCTCTGTAAAATTTTCTTGGTTTCGTTTAGCAATACGTCCTCTTGGGATAGATTATTCAATGAAATAAACCAGTATTAGCAATATGGTTTCTGTTTGTATTCTATTTGTAAAAAATAATTTTCAAATGGGTAGGCAAGTAATAATAATAAAAAAAAACTATGTCATTATAACGTTTTCTCGGTGGTACCTAGGCTGAACGAGGTCAAGTTTTAGTTGGTTACTAAATTAATCTCAAGGATTGTCGTAAAGTGCTTTCAAATGTATTAAAGACTAGGCCATGTAATCAAAGAATAAACTGATGGGTAGGGTAGGCATTCAAGTACGCTAAATACTACGTAGATACAGATACTAACAAAGATAATTTATTTTTCAAGTTTATTTTTTAAGTTAGTTTCAAGCACATTGTAATATGCCTATATTACAATGTGCTTATGAACATCAAATAAAGCTACGCCGGCTCTAATCCTACACCTCTGACCCAAGAAGATTTAAATCCCTCCTAAATTGAGGAAGGTATCCCAATATGGAACCGGCAAGATACTCGGCGGGACACATCTTTTCAAAACAATACATCTTATAAATAACATTATGTAATTAAAAAAAAGTACTTATTCAAAATAAAGGGTAGATTATCGCCATAAATGGTTAGAACCATTAAAAAATCCATCAAATGCGAGTCGGACTCGCGCACCGAGGGTTTGGTCCAAAATAAATATTAGGTAACTAATTAAAGTACCGAACACTCCTCTAAAGAAAAGATAAGTACCTACTGAGGGACATACTTAACCTTACCGTTGAGAAACCGGTTAGTTTACCAAGTATAAGTAATAATCGCAATAGTTTTTTTTTTATGATGTAACTATAAATTTACTATTTTCTTTTTTCCCTTAATTGTGCTACATGGCATTGCTTATTGCCAAATTTCATGATTCTAGGTCAACGGGAAGTCCCTTAACTCTTATACATTTTCATTCCTTTGCGAGCGTCAAAATATGCGCCATTAACGGAGCATAAGCGGCCTTATCTTTAGTTTGCGTTGACGTAGAAGTTTGATTTTGTCACTGTACCAAGGGGTAGCAGACCTGATTATTTGATATCTATTTCAATTTGATTCCTTCACGTGTTCCTGAGGAAACGGGCCTTGACAAACGGACGGACAGTGACTATAAGGATTCCGTATTTGCTAAATTAGGTACGGAACACTAAAAACTCACTCCACAGTCAGCAAAGTGAATACCTGTGTGTTTCTGGATGCAGAGGTGTACACAGTGCAGATGTGCAGCAGATAACTTTTCTAAGTGTACATATTTATTCCGTGATAAAAGCTAAATCCGTACAATTTCTAGCTGTTGCAAAAGCAATCGTATGAGTTATTTATGAGAATGGTAATATTTATCCAGGATTTTATTTGCTATTGCACCGAACGACAAGCCATGCATTCGATGAATAAAATATAGATACTAGATACTGTGCACGTAAGTCTCAGCATAAACCTCGCCCATATTTATAGATGTCGTTGTCGATACGTATGTTCTTAGAAGTTCTAAAAAATAGATTTGTAGTATTTTAGAGTGACTGCAAACTTGCAATCTCTTGTCTAGTCTCCATACAAATGTAATATAGACTTTAAAATATACCTACTTCATAGTGTTAGTCTGCATTAAAACCTATTTGCTCTAATTAATGGATTTACCTCTTGTCTGCGTATGACTAGGATCCTATCCGATTTTTTTTGCAGGATTTAAGAGCAATTCCTAGCAGAGCAACTTTTCAAATCTCTAATTTTTTAAGGTATGTTTCTGTCGCGCGGACAGCTGTAGCTCAGACTAAAATTCCCACGCAAAAAACTCAAAAACCGAGGTATCGCTCTCGACTGTTTTCTCCTCCAAAACGCAACCAATCATTATGAAATTTGGAAACTACAAGAGGAATTTATAATATATGCCGCTATGTTTTGATTTTGTGGATATTTGTTGTCATATTTTGTATATTACACATTTTTTTGCAGCCAATTCAATTGAGCCGTTTTTGCGATTTTCGAGGCGCTGTAAGTTACATAAAAAAAAAGGCAAAACATAGCGGCACAGATATTGATGATATTGATCTTATTTGAAAAAATCATTGCTCTAGGTTGAAAATCCAGGGAGGAAACAGACGAGAGCGTTTATATGGAAAAATCGCAACTAGGAATTCCTCTTAACAACCGGAGTCGCCTTTAAGAGCTTATCTGTCTGTCGAAAACCTCGGCCAATGGTTATTTATTGTATGGATTGACTTTTTTCTGACATGCCTATTTGAACGTTACGGAACCAATAGCCATACATTTGTCGTGCCCCTCTCCCGCAAAAATCGGCAGACTGTTTTGTACAGAAAATTATAGACAAGGCATCTCCAGTTGTTAAATCCTCCAACTCCTCCAAGGATTTTTTAGTACTTGTTTGGTATTTTTTTCGAGAATAATTTTTCTGCTCTATACAGCACTAGTTCGAACTTCGAACCCATGATTGTAGACCACCACACACATACGAATGTTTGTGTTCTCGGTATAGAGAGTGTATTCGTGCTGTTGAATTTGTTTTAGGAATGGGTGGCGGGGCTTTGTTACTAAGACCGCGAAAGCAGTCGGCGAAGTGATGCAAAAGTGCGTTCTATATTATTAACGAGTCTCTGCTCTAGCGCATTCCGTGCTTGTTTCTCATGAGTGCTAGTTTAGGTGAGTATGTTAGTGCTGTATTTAATTCTTAAAGCTGCAAAGTTATTTAGACCTAGTGCCATTAGCTTGCGACGCACGTGTAGTTAAATTAATTTTGTAGGTATCCATTCTATCAGGCCAATTCGAGATTTAGTTATTCGATCTCATTACAATATAATACTGATCTGATACTGATCTGTCAGTGTCAAAAGCTACATTTCTTTAACCAAAAACGTCACTTTTGACACTGACAGATCAGTATTATATTTATTGGAATGAGATCGAGTAACTAAAATTCGAATTGGCCGGTTAGGATTGAAGCAAAGTAGAGTACCTACACCTACACTACCTACTCGCAAAATTTAGATTTAGATTTTTTATTGTTTTATATTATCGACAAAAATTTTCATCTTTTGCGCACTTCAGTTAAGTGGTGTATTATAATTAACTTTTAGACTTTTACTTAATATAAAAGGTAACAATAAATAAAATATTCTAAACAATAGGCGTCCCAGGAACGTTGTTGTTTAATCCCGAATATTGACCAATTTTTTTGTACCTATTAAAAATATATTAAAAAGGTTACTTTAAAAGATTAAAAATATCTTAGTCACAAATTGTTTAAGACGGTAAAAACCAAAATGATTTATATATTTAAGTTCACAATATTTTTGATCGAACAGTATTGATATATTAATGTAAACTGTAATTATTTGTTTATTAACAGTGACTGCCAGGCAAAAAAACAATAAAAGTTATTACGTCATATATTCCTACAATTTATAGGATTTATAAAACAAGATCGATCGAACTACTAATAAAATACAGAAAAAATAACAATCCGGTATAGTATTTTTTTTTACATTTATGCCGTTTAGCCGACAGCCGTGGATATACCTAAATACTTACTTCCGCGCGCCCTGCGTAACACATTAACAATTGGCCCGATTCAAACTTTAAGATACGTCAAACATTTGCTAAAGATACGATATGGATTCGGTATGTTAGTGTCAAAGGTGACATTTCTTCAAACAAAAACGCCACTTTTGACACTGACATATCTAATCCATATAGTATCATTAGGACATTTTTGACGTATCTTAAAGTTCGACTCGGACCGAATGTTTGATTTCAGTTTCCGATATGTCGCACTACTTATATATAAGCAGGTACTTCTGAGGACAAAACTTGTTTTGTACAATAAACACTACACAAAACAAGTACATAAGACACAAAGAATACAAGTGAGTAAAATACTTTTCGCCAGCTTTTTTTTTCAAATTTTTGAATGTATTTGTACTAAAAAAGTTAATGTTATGGTAAAAACTGCCGCTAAAAATGAATTAATATGATTTTTTTGGAAAACCTGGTTTTTACAAAGGTTACTTGTCACTCTTTGACATTTATCAATAAGAATATTTAGACTACGCCCCATAATAGCATCATTGCCATCAAAAAGGCGTTATCCACTGAGGAGTTAGACTTTTTGTTTGCCGCGATATCTAGCACTGAGCAGCAGTGCTGAGAGTTCCGCTACTCGATGCTAGATGTCGACTGCGAAAATAATTAGCATTTCGGTACCGAAACTGATGTATGGTGTGAGCACTCTATTACTTCTTATTTCTCTATGATATTAGCAATTTTACTAGTTTTAATACTGCACACACACACACACCCACACATATTCTGAGGGACTCGTAACTTTGGAATCTGGTCATTGACATATATCTGAGGACGGGCCTTATGGGCACTAAAAATGCTACTAGTTCTGAGGTGTCACTCACGAATTCGAGCCAATCGTGCAGTCTAACGCTACTAGTTACGATCAATTGCACGCGTGATGCGAACTCATCAGTCAACCGCGATGTGGCGTTAGACTGCACGATTGGCTCGAATTCGTGTGCGTGACACTGCTGTACTGGCCCCATTCTTATTGCCCGTAAGGCCTGCCCTTAGATATAGGTCAATAAACTTGGTACCTTTAAAAAATACTAAATTAATATTAACTTATGTAAATTATTTATCAATTATGAACTTCTACTCATCGGATTAAAATGGTTTTATATAAATAATTAGTTCACTATATGGCCATAAACCTTAATAGTGGGAATGGTTGTACATACGGGGTGATTTTTCAATCTTTAGCCAAATTTTGCAAGATGAATATATGCTCAGTATGACCAAAGATAATATTGATTGTAATAGAGAAAAAAACGAGCTGTTTATTTTGACATCCAAAACAGATGGCGATGTAGTGCGCCATAAGTTTTGCGGTCACTCAATTGTCAAACGTCTCGTTTTGACAATCAGAGTTACCGCAAAATGTATGGAGTATATGTCTGGATTATACAACGCGATCTCGTTTACCTGTCAAATTTGAAGCACGAAATTGTCTTAGATTTTACGCATCTTACTCAATCGATGTATTTTTGGGATGACCTTAATACATATTCACCTCGAATAGTGTGACTAAGGATTGAAAAATAAGCTCCGTGTGTGTGTGAATGACCCGTAAGTAAATACGTTGAAAAATATTTTTTAGAAATAGTATTCATACTTACGACGTGTAAGTATGAAAACTATTTCTACAGAACGTTATTAAAATTTGAATCTACAATCACTTTACTAAAACACAACGTAATATTTTAAAAATATTCTCCTTTAGCTTTGATACACAAACGAAAAGGTTTATTAAACTTATCAACATTATGCCGCAGTGAAAAAAATTGTCAACGTATTTTGGAGCCATCCTGTATAAAGTGATATTGTCACACTTTCAGTGATGTACAAAACTTTGACCCGTGGTATCGCTGACGTCTCAAAATTAAAAGTTTCCAAGTTTTGACATCTTTGCCAAGGAAGGTTGCCAGCGAAGGCTGTAATTGGAATAATTGAAAAGATGACAAAGTTTAGGATTAAATTACTGGTTGAAAGTTGCTTATAGAAAATTCAATAGATTTTGTACACAGAAACTAAAATGTTTACGGGTAATGGTGTGAAAGAGTATCAAAATAGATTAAGTGACAAGTATAATGATTAATACGTATTTAATTTTGTTATCATTAATTTAACATATGTTAAACAGGGAATGTAATATCATAAAAATACCTAAATACCGGTAGTATATTGTAACGTTACTTGATAAGGATAACATAATATTATTGTAACTAGACTTAGTTAACGTTTCCCTTCTTGTTCTACCTCACGTTGTCCTGGCATTTTGCCACGGTTCATGGGAGCCTGGGGTCCGCTTGGTTATTAATCCCTAGACAATTCTAGCCAATGCGTAGGCACTAGTTTTTACGAAAGCGACTCCCTGACCTTCCAACCCAGACTTGGGAGAAGAAAAGAACGAACGTGAGAAAGAAAGAAAAAGAACGTTACCCAATTCACATTATAATAACGTTAACAAAGTAACACCATTTTAATCCGTAAAATCGGTTACCTATCGCGCTACCTAACGATTACTCAGTTTAATTTCTCATTCGACGATGCTCGCGCATGAATAAGCATTTGCTCGGTTACTAATAATGGCATCTATATATCAGTGAATCAAACGATAAATAAGCTGCTATTAACGTTACCTTATAACGTTAAAAAATATTTAACTACTTATACCTTTGACTTAACGTTAGCTCGTTAACCAATTTTAAAGAGTAGTATTATATGTAACGGTACATGGTTTAATGTTAGTTACATAGATAGTCACGTAATAAAAAAAATGTGGGAACGATATTAACTTTTTAACGATATTTCAAGCCCTGGTTTAAAATATTCATCTCATTAAAGTTATTAACTATAATATTTTTCAAATAGTTTGAGTACGGTGACAGCAGTCACCTCCATACAATTTGTAACCGTAAAACGCAAAATTTTCCAAACATGTATTCATGTGATGTTATAGTCTGGCACCGTTCCCAATATGTTCGAAAAATAAAGGAAAAATAGTATAAAACATTCAATAAAATTAAATAAAGTATTAAAAAAATGTTGTCCCCATATCAAAATAAGTTTTTAACTGTGCGTTGCTATGTGCATTTAATAAAAGTTTGACTGTTTATTTATTATTCAAATGTATAGCAACGACTACCGGGAAATATCAGTGTTGCGTGCACAATTCAATACATTTTTATGTTTACTTCGTGCCTTCATTTGGAACTGAATCGTTAGACCCATAAATATGTAATAAAGTCAAATAAATCTCAACGTAATCACGATAATGTATCGACGAGATGTCTTGAAAGAAAAACAATTTTTATTATGGTTATGTTTGTGACTCCCCACCGTTAAATATATACATATTACGGGGGGGGGGGGGGGGCAACGCGCATGTAACTTCTCTGGAGTTGCAGGCTACGGAGATAGGCTACGGAGACTGCTTACCATCACGCGAGCCGTATGCTTGTTTGCCACCGACGTAGTATTAAAAAAAAAATGAAGCTAAAGGTGATATGCATGCTAGCTTTGAAACTCTTCAAGTAAGCAAATCATAGAAATTGCATATGTTTTTAGGGATATGGCAATCGCGCAACGAGGATGTGCCTCATAATCATATTAAAAAGATATATATATGAGAGGAACACTAAAAATACGATAAAAACGTTTTTATTCTTTATTACACCAATCATATCTTGAAAAATCGAGAACGTCTTCAATCTCATATTTTCTGAATGGTGTCTCATTATTAAAAGTGTCCAAATCCCTTTATTCGCTGTCTAGTTACTTGATAGATGTTGAGGTTTATTACTAATACGTTAGCATTTATGAACATTTTATGGCATATTTCATTTTATTATCATTTCTATTACCTAAATGATGTCCACTAAAATTGAGATATACAATTTACAATTGCTAACCAATGTCCTAAAAAGTTGTGTGTGTTTAAGAGTTGCGTACAGAAAGACAAGTAGGTAGTAGTTAGGGGTAGGATAGAATAATGTTGTGCTAGTCTTTGAACTTGCCATACGTATACAATTGGGTTCTAATATTAAAGAAAATTATGGAAAAAAATACGCTTCCGGCTGCTAACTTGCCCTGTTAGTAGGTATGTATGTTATTTTGTTAGTGTCAGATCTTGGAAGCTAAATTTGACCCACTAGCTGATTTCCAATTGAGCTGAAAATTTGTATACATATGTAAGTTGGGTGATAATGCAATATTATGGTACCATCGAGCTGATCTGATGATGGAGACAGGAGGTGGCCATAGGATGTAATAACGTAACCTTATTGTCTGTGGGGTTTTTAGAACTGTCTCGATGAGTATTAGTTGCCCCTGGTAGGAAACGTATAGTCAGCGACAAAAACTTGTACTAAAAATGAAATATTTGCCAAATACTTATTTTTTCTTATTTTTTGATTTTCTTATATAAAATATGTGATCTATTCCTCACAGGCTTATCTCTTTGTTAAAAATTTGTATATATTTGATTCCTATCACCATTATTAAATATTATATTACCGTTCCTATGTCAATTAGGTAGCTGGTAGAGGTTTATTTGTAAAAGCATAAATTAGATACAAGAGTCCATTCCCAAATTGTAGAGATATTAATTACTTGCATTAGCTGCTGCTATCTCAAATCTCAACCGAGTAGCGGTATTCAAAATTTATAAATCTCATATTGATTCTATATTTATTTGATAGTCCTTACAGTTGCATCTCGGGTTAGATGCATTTAATAGTACCCACTGACATCAAATCAAGAGACGATATTTTAAAGATCGAAAATGTCGCTAGTACACAAGTGCTCGTCTTAGACCGTTGCGGTTATCCTGGCATCAGTATTTAATAGCGACCGTAAACATTATTTTTGCCGAAACCGAAACCGAAGGTTCAGTTTTGGGTTTAGTTTCGGCCGTAACCGTAAAATAAACTTTTGTAGACATTTTAAATCGTTGAAAAAATGTCATATAATCGCTGTTATAGATTTATTAAGACTGCGTCCGTATATTAATCTTGATTTATGTATACAACCGAAGGTTCAGTTTTGGGTTTAGTTTCGGCCGTAACCGTAAAATAAACTTTTGTAGACATGTTAAATCGTTGAAAAAATGTCATAAAATCGCTGTTATAGATTTATTAAGACTGCGTCCTGTGGCACTCTCATTATGGGATTGTGTTTTGTTTGTTTGTATACATAAATCAGTATATTAATATTGATTTCCTACTTGTTCCCCAACTTTTGGTCTTTGTCACATAGTTTAGTTTCATAGTAAGAAGTACCTTTTCGTAAGATTCGGCCTGGCGAAAGGTTTGGCTGTTTTTTTGACCGAAATCTAAACTAAGGCCGAAACATGATTTTATGGCTCAAACTGGCCGAAACCGAATCTTCGGTCGGATACTAGAATTTAATCCCAGTTAACGCGCGGTAGCGCGGCGCGGTTAAGGGTCTACTGCAGTTATGTTTATATAAATAATGTTAAATTGTGGGACGACGTTGGACGTGTTACATTTACTGAAGGGTGGTCTGTCGATAAGGTGCCGCTATCAAATTGTCCCATTAACTACAGTCCCTTTAGATGGTGTGTATACGTGAAAGTAATTAATAAATTATAGCACAGGTAAGATGGGTCAAGACCTTTAAACTTTGCAGAAACTGTGGGAGTTGCTAGGTTACTGTATGAATGAGGTCACATTGTGAAATCGATAATGCTGGACGAGATTGAATAGGCTTTTACATTAATCGAAATAGTTATTAGATTCGTACATGTTAGACGTCCGTTTTAATCAATTCATTTGGTAAATATAACATGCCAGCGTCTGTAGCACGGTCGCATTTTTATCACTTGTCACTATGTCTGTCCCGTTTTAACAAGTATGTACATGCGAAAGTGACAGACATAGTGACAAGTGATAAAAATGCAACCGTCCGTCCCACAGCTGCAGATTTCCGTTTTTCAATATCAGAGATAAAGTGTTTTCAAACGATGTAAGAATTTAATCATTCGTGAACCCGAATATATTATCATCCGTAAAAATAGTCGTCGTGTTCCGGTATTTAAACTTGATAATATGTTAGGTAATTGATGAAACCGTATATGATAAGTTATATTTTTACTATGTAGATAAAAAGGAGTAGGTAGGATATATAGAGCTAAACCTACAGACAATTTCAATTCTACTCTATTCTATCTCGAGCCATAAATATTCTCTTATGTATATGGTATTGCGCTACCACATATTTCATCCCTATTCATCATTCATTATGACTGTAAGTAAGAAAAGTAAGTCCTGTCACAGAATAAGAAATTGTATTGTGCCCTGTATTATGCTGACCGTGTCACGGAGCAAAGAGTGAATCAATATAATGTATTTTTCGTAGCATCAAAAGAAGCACTTAGCACCGCTACGCATTCCCCGTAGTTTTAGTTTGACTTGGAATCGAAGGGACACGGAGAATATAATTTAATAAGCTGGATAATGTAATTGGTCATTTCTGGTTATTCATATCACCCTGGCCATTTTTATTAAAATATATATTGATAAAAAAAACATTAATCGAATAAGCATCACTATCGGTGCATATTTTTTAAATACTACGTCGGTGGCAAACAAGCATACGGCCCGCCTGATGGTAAGCAGTCTCCGTAGTCTATGTACACCTGCAACTCCAGAGGAGTTACATGCGCGTTGCCGACCCTAAACCCGCTCCCCCCCCCTCGTTGAGCTCTGGCAACCTTACTTACCGGCAGGAACACAACACTATGAGTATTATTACTATTTATTACACTAACAATAATTTCAATTTTGTCTATCAGGGAAATTTAAAAATAAATACATGGTAATAAAATAAACTAAAAGGGAAAAAATTAATGGATAAGAAAATAAAAAAAACTAGATGAATATAAAATGGTATGTTTTTTGTCAACTGTGCTGATACCATTAAGATTAGAACATTTCTTTAAAAATTCCACTTTTTTATGTTATTTAACCCAAATGAGAAAAAAAATATCTCGAAAAATCCCATATTTTTTTAAATTTCCTCTGCGTTACCGCTATACAATGTATATGGAATTATGGTAACAATATGAAGAAAACTTTGGGTTACCATTTTCTAGTAGGGGTGGAAATTTCGAAATGATTTAATAAATATATGTAAGTAGTAGGTAGATATTTTTGCAATTGACCTTTATTATCATACCATGTACATGTACTTATAATGTTTAATATAATCTGTATCAAGTTTTTATTTGGAACATGACGATCATTGGGAGATACTCGTTCTTAGCTATTCCCGTTTTTGTTTCATAGTGACATAAATGGACAAAATTATTGACATAAGATTGTTAGTGTGTAGTGTAGTTGTGTGTGTATTTTAAAAGTTTTATCTTTGTTTTTATTAATATTTTTAATAATGTAATGTAAATTAGATTGACAATCATATTATAAATTCGTATAAGTAGATAAATTTAATTTTATATTATGATATTTTTATGTTATTTTATATTACTATTTGACGACCGGCTTGGCCTAGTGGGTAGTGACCCTGCCTACAAAGCTGATGGTCTCGGGTTCAAATCCTGGTAAGGGAATTTATTCGTGTGATGGGCATGGATATTTGTTCCTGAGTCATGGGTGTTTTCAATGTATTTAAGTATTTATATTATATCATACTCAACACAAGCCTTATCGAGCTTACTGTGGGACTTAGTCAATTGGTGTAATAATGTCCTATAATATTTATTTATTTATTTATTAAATACCTAAATTTATATATTTTTAAGTACATTAAATAGAAATAAAAACCGGCCAAGAGCATGTCGGGCCATCCTCAGAGTAGGGTTCCGTAGTTACTCTTCCTTCACAATAAGCTAAACTAGAGCTTAAAGTATGGTAGATTGTTAACCAAGGGATGAACTGTGGGTGTACGTCTTTTTACTATGAAGGGGAAACTTTTTGCGATAACTCAAAAACAGCTAAACTGATCATATCCGCTATAGTTTTCATTTAATGTCTTTCTTAAGCTCTACTTCCAAGATTTTTTCATATTTTTTGGACCTATGGTTCAAAAGTTAGAGGGGGGGGGGGACATATTTTTTTTTCTTTAGGAGCAATTATCTCCGAATGTATTCACTTTATCAAGAAATGTTTGTTGAAGACCCCTATTAGTTTTGAAAGACCTTTCCAACGATATCCCATACTGTACCTGTTGAAGACCCCTATTAGTTTTGAAAGACCTTTCCAACGATATCCCATACTGTAGGTAGTGTAGAAGCAAAAAAAAATGTTCACCCCCACTTTACGTGTAGGGGAGGTACCCTAAAAAAAATTAAATTTTTAGTTTTTATTGTACGACTTTGTCGGCTTTATTGATTTATATATCCATGCCAAATTTCAGCTTTCTAGCACTAACGACCACGGAGCAAAGCCTCGGACAGACAGACAGACAGACAGACGGACATGGCGAAACTATAAGGGTTCCTAGTTGACTACGGAACCCTAAAAAAGGGGAAATAGGATTATATTCATTGCTTACTTTCTGACTCAGTATTTCTGATGTAGTCTTATTACTTTTTACATTACGGTTGTTACTGAATAAAATTTATTTTAAGCTTCATTTAAAAAACGGTATCAATATGAAATCAACTCTCAATTCCGTTTGAAGGAAATTAAATAAATTGTGTCTCAAGTTACCTACCAAGATTTGCAGTGTAAAATTGAAACATTTAATTTGGAGAAATTTATTTCAATGTAGCTTGTTGGGCGCCAGTTATAATTGACTTGGAAACCGAGCAACATTGTTGAGTAAACCCAATGACAACAAGTTACTTACCTAAACTTTTTTGTTTGACAGAAAACATAAATTGACTTTTTAGTGAGACAGGTACGTTGAAATACTTTTAAATACCAACGTCTACAAAGATACAATTTAATTTTAACAGCTTTTAGTTATACACTTGATTATAATTATTTTAACCTTTTCTGACGCTTAGTGAAATATGAGTTAAAGGGTTATTAAGTGGGATTATAAGTCCCTATCCCTTCATAATCTTGTACATACTTTAGAGCCGCTTTAAATATTCCATAAAGGCATCTTTTTAGCTGCCAACTTCAGGTAGGGAATCATGTTTGGGTTGGGAAATTTTAAAGTAAAATGGCTATCAAACACGATTCTGAACTTATAAAAGTGATTCTGATCCTACCCAAAGTATGCTAAATAATTCAGCCTCGTACTAAGTTCTGTCTCGATACATTATGCAGTAGAATTTAAAATATGTTGAATTCATATTTGAATATTAGGCGAAATATCTTTACGCAGTTCGAATCAAAAGCTGTATGTAGCTTCTAGATCTTAATATCTAGGTTTACCCGTTTACCCAACATTGGCTGGGTAATGTTAGGTATTGCAACATCACTTCTGACATAGGTGCATAATTGATTTAATTTTCGGACTTTACCCAAAAGGGTTGAGTAATATTAGGTATACTCAGGTAAACTTAAGTTTACTTAACTTTCTAGCATTACCTGCAGGGGTATCATGGTCGCATTTTCATCACCTATCATGTCATGCGTCACTTTCGCAATACTATTTAAATACTTGTTAGAACGTGACAGGCATGGTGACAAATGATAAAGAGCCGACCATTTTAGCGCTACTGTAACACATAAACTAAACTGTCGCATTGGATATTATATTGCCGATAAAACACACAATGCAGTGGTTTTACAGATTTATAGTAATTGTGCCGTTCTGTACCCCTAGTGTAAATTTATTCGATATCGTTACGTGACGTACGCATTTGCGTTAAGTCTCATTTTGTATGGGATTTTGAGTTTCCAAAACATCCCGCTTGGAGCGCTGTTTCTAAATCCCACACAAAATCAGTCTAAACGCAAACGCGTACGCCACGTCACGCTATCGAATAAATTTACACTAGGGATTCTGTACAACGCTGAGCCCAAGGCAAAGTAAAAATGCTATCTGCTTATCGTTGCTTATTTGGTTATACACCTTCTGTTCTTAGGCAAGGTATATAGGCATCATGTCATTGTATAAAACAACACGGAGATACATCACGCAAAGTAACGCCTCAACTGTGTACTCAACGTATTAAATTATAAATCATAGCTTGCCTGAATATTATACACATTCTATAAAACAATTAGTTATTCCATAGAATATTGAATTGGACTGCCGATAACAGATGTCCTTCCAGCTGAAAATTCACGAGACGACGGTCGTACATTATTCGTCTTTGTTATCTGAAAAGGTGAACAGAGGCCTGAGCCGACTATGCAAATTAGAGGAACTGTTTGTAATCGGATAACAATTACGTCGTTAGCTTTTGGTCAGTCGCTGCAAGATGTGGTGCCGGCCTTCTGGGCTGTTGTACTATTCGCAAAACACCGCATGCGAGTGTATGACGTGAGCGAACCAGTAAAAATATGTATAGTCTCAGGTTACGAACAAATTATACGAATATACGTAAAGATCACTGTTATGAAGGTTTATAGGCGTCGAACGCTCGCTAGCGTTCAGTGGCAATACAAGACCTACTTCTCTGTGTGTATGAGATCAGCACACGTGATCAGAATATATTAGAGCCTGTCGGATGGCTACTTTTTGATCTATATGACGGGCGAGCGGCTCAAGGGGAGCTCTTCTCTCTCTTTGTAAACTGATAATGCTATGAAGTGCTCTCAAAACTTAGTAATCCAGTTCTAATGAAGAATGATGGAGTAGTATCCATTGAACTTACTTTTACCTTGCTTTCAGCTTGAAACCGCCTCTCTGAAATTTTATTAATCGTGTTATAGGGTAGGTAAATCAAATATTAAGTATAGCCTAATACTTAATATTTGATTTACCTACCTTATTAATTATTGTCAAATCATTTATTCGTTATGGGATTTGCAATAATAGGGTTGTTTCCATCTACGAATCTTAGGGCAGAATTGTATACCAATAAATTCTTTTGGATTATAAGAACATGTTAAACTACTTTTAGGGGACCTGTAATGACCATATTTTTGTAAATATTGATTTTAAAATATCTTTTGGCACACGTCACGTGACCAAACTCGAAACGTCATTGCAGATTCTGATGACGTCACAACTCTCGGATTGACACTGTTGACAGTTAGGCGATAAACAACAAATGACAAATGTCAGTTGACAGTTCGTATGTTCTAGGTGTGTAATAGTTATGTATCAAACCGTAAACTGTGACGTCACACTTTCGATTTTAAAAGGATATTATTATTTATCTGTCCATCTATCAGCCAAACTAAGTGTCTTATGTGAAAGTAAATTTAATCGTGAATTCATAAATTCATTTTAATCATTTTAAGGGATGATACTTAAGTTTATTTAGATTGTTTGTTACCTAATTATACACTGACTTTTAAAATCTGTGAATATTGAAGTACCGATAATATATAGGATTTATGGGCATACGCACTGAAAGAAATGGTTTGCATAACTGTAACAAAATTTTGGTTACTGTTTACACAAAAATTGGGACTTGCGAACTATGTGTTATATGTTACAAAACCGTGTTTGGCTATCAGTGTTCAGGTACTGGGTATACACTACAAAATAAGTTTGTAAATTTATGCAAAGTTTATTTTCTTATAACCGTAGTTTAGTTATTTAGTAAAGTTACAAAACCAGTTCGGCTATCTATTTTTTTCAGTGCGAAGGTTATTTGTTATGTTATATAAGTTTGGCCTAGTGGGTAGTGACCCTGCCTACGAAGCCGATGGTCCCGGGTTCAAATCCTGGTAAGGGCATTTATTCGTGTGATGAGCATGGATATTTGTTCCTGAGTCATGGGTGTTTTCTATGTATTTAAGTATTTATAAATATTTATATATTATATATATCGTTGTCTAAGTACCCTCAACACAAGCCTTATTGAGCTACTGTGGGACTTAGTCAATTTGTATACTAATATCCTATAATATTTATTATTATTATTTATTTATATATAAGTATTTTGTACGTATTTCTATTATATTAACACAGTCAATGTTACCAACATTTTAGAGTAACTTCAGTAGGAGGTGTATAAAATATTCATACCTACCGTTATATGCTTACGTATATGACGGTAGATATACTAGATAGATAGGTATATATTTCAAGCATCCTCTAAAATGTAATAGCCAAGCTGTTGGCCGTGAAGTTACAATTACTCCTTTTCTCTGGTATTCAATTCAATTCAAATATACTTTATTCATGTAGGCCTAGCAACAAGCACTTATGAATAGTAAGACAGTATTACATATAATTATCTTAATCTAATTATCAGAGCAATTTATTGATGTTGTAAATATTATTCCATATATAATACTAATGAATATAATTCATAGATCAAATTTAATACTAAAACTTTCACAAAATATAGTCATACAAAAAAAAAATGTATAAAAAATACTAGTCTAGATTGTTTCTAGAATAAATTCTAAATGTCAAACAAATATAATAAAAACAACAAAGGAAATACATGCATTGGAATATCCATTTCATCATCATTATTCAAATACCTATAATAAATAATTAATCATTTCGAATCACAATTAATCCCACGTTGTTTTATCATTCATGTAGTCTTGTGTGGTATAATAAGCTTTAGAAATAAGTTTACGCTTTACATGATTCTTAAATTTTTAGCTGTACGATGATTTGTAGCTGTTTATTATTTTGAGCTGTACGACTACCACTGGTTTAACACTGACATATTCGCTAGGGTGTGCGTAACTTACTTTCTATACATCTCGCTCGCACTAATTTGCGAGTACGTCAGTTTGACACTGCTAAGGCTACTGATACGATACACAACATAATATTCATCCTCTCTTAAGTTTGATCCATAAACACCAATCTTTATTTTTAAATTTTTAGGGTTCCGTATCAAAAAGATACAAAAGGAACAAGGACATGGACTCTGTCCGTCCGTCCGTCTGTCTGTCACATTGCTAAATATCTCGAGAACCACTTAACCTATCGATTTGAAATTAGGAATAGTTATGAATAACGATAACCCAGACACATTGAAAGTATAATTTTTTTATTATGGGAAATGCCCAATATGAAGAGGGGTCTAGTGACTAGGTCAAGTGGGGTATCATTTGAAAAAGCTCAAATTGTACATTCCAACACTTTTTTTCATAAAGAAAAAAAATGATTTATGAAGGAAAATGTGAAAATAATACCGCCCACCCCCTTATATCCGAAGTTTACCGAAGAAAACTTATGAAATTTTTACATAAAATGAACACTACTATAAATTTTACAGAAGAAATATAATCAGACCTCTATCTTGGTAACTTTTTTTTAACTAACAAAAACATTACTGAATTCAGTTTGAAATTTAACCAACTTTACGTGTGTTTATTACACCTGAAATATCTATGAGATTACATTAAATACACCTTGTTTCAAATAAAAGATCAGTTTTTGAAATCGGTTCACATGATAAAGAATTAGCCTCGAAAAACCGACATACGTGCATTACATCGTGCAAATTAGACAAGTTGCCGATAGATGGCGTTGTACACAAAAATACTTAGTATACTTAGGTACTTTTGTTCAAAAGTCTTTTGCCTTTATAGTTACACGAGATACTTCAAAATTTGTACGGAACCCTTGGTGCACGAGTAAAACGAACTCTCATTTGACCGGTTTTTATTTTAGGATCTATGGGTCTAGTCAAGATAACAATCGTATATCGATAATTCTATAACGCCAAACGAAAAGTAAAGACGTATCGGGATAGATGCTACGAATAGTCACGTGACTATTTCCGATTGGCGTCGATGGATGTCGCGGATTTGTACCGTTTCAAGATATTGACAACTTATACATTTTTATTATATTTATTACTTATATTTTTGGCTGCAGTACTGGTGTATATAAAAAAACTTGTAATAGATGTACTTAGAGACAATAACTAAATGTAACATCTACTGACATAAATCGAAAAATAGTAACTATTCAATATTAACGTAACACTGCATGCACTGTTAACTGTTAAGCGTTAAAGATTATTTTATCTTCTTCATGAATTTATCAATGTCAATGCCTCCCGGAGTCTTAAGCTCCAGTGTTGTAAAACTTGTAAAAGAAAGCTCCAAATAATCTAAATAATTGTACCTTATTAATAAGTGGTGATCGGTGCTGTAAACAGTGTTTAAAATACTTTAACAAAACAAAAAAAAAAATGATGCGATACGCATGGTATAAGTACAAAATTTAGCTAAAGCCTATTTTGTGGGTAGGTTGTAGTAATTACGGAAGCGCTGGTGTCCTAGCGGTAAGAGCGTGCGACTTGCAATCCGGAGGTCGCGGGTTCAAACCCTGGATCGTACCAATGAGTTATTCGGAACTTATGTACGAAATATCATTTGATATTTACCAGTGACGCTTTTCGGTGAAGGAAAACATCGTGAGGAAACCGGACTAATCCCAACAAGGCCTAGTTTACCCCTCTGGGTTGGAAGGTCAGATGACAGTCGCTTTCGTAAAAACTAGTGCCTACGCCAAATCTTGGGATTAGTTGTCAAGCGGGTCCCAGGCTCCCATGAGCCGTGGCAAAATGTCGGGACAACGCGAGGAAGAAGAAGAGGTTGTAGTAATTACGTATCTATCTGTTTCATTATTTGGAATATGTAATGTGACGTTAGGCTTACTTATTATTTACTGTGCTAAGAATCTTAATTAATCTTGTCCACTTAATACATTCATTATCATGAAGATTCAAAGGGAGTTGTCAATGTCAATTTAGAATAATTTACTTACACATTTTTGTAAACTACTTGCAACTATGTTTTATATGCAAGAGGGGCTTTAGCTAAGTTTTTTTGACTACTTGAACATCTATACTAGTTATACAATCTTGACATATTATTTTGATATGGTGTTAATGTAATCACCTGCAATGATTTACGGGGGACCAACCCCGAAATCGCGAAAAATGTACACTCCCATAGAAATGTTAAGATCAGAGAGCCAAAATGTATGAAACAGCCAATTTCTTTTTCGCGATTTCGGATATTCACCCCGTAAATTATTGCAGGTGACTAAATAAACGTCGTATAGTACGGGTTGTAGTACGACTTTATTGTATGGTACGCGTTGATACGGTAGTACGCTGAGAATGGCCCGTATAAAAGATGCAATGGCGCGTGACGAACTAGTTACTGAGCTCTTTAGTAGCAATAAAGCGTGCTCGTAAGAAACGAATACCGTACCGTGTAGATACTTATTACTGTAGCTGCTGTATTTAAATAAAAGGGAATCTTTTGTTTCTTTAAGGCTGCAAATATGCTATTTAATATTTATTGATCTATTGGCGCCCCGCGTTCTATTTATACTACGGAGAAGATCTCCGTAAGCCGATTCTGCAAGTTTGTACACAAATAAACTAAGTTATCCGAGGATTCACACGCCCCCAGGTCTATGTATCTATTTGAAGAGAGCGCCTGGTGTGTACTTTAAGAGTGGGTTTAGGTCGGCAATTTATGCCGTTTTGTTTATATCTCATATAATTGGTTACATAATTGCGTCATATATGTGCTAAGTCACAACAGCCAAGTAAAATATTTGAATACCGCACATAATCAATTACTGAAAAATACAAAGTCAAAAATGACAAGGAAAACATGTTAGCCCCTTTATTTAAGGTATAGGAGGAGGTCATAGGTTGTCAGATACCTTATGTACCGTTGTAACCATCGAAGTATTCAATTAATAATTTAATTTAAAATTAATATCGATTTCAAAGCTTAGTTTTGGTAAATATTTAATACACTCATCATACCGAAATATGAATTTGTTATCAACTAAGTTTATTAGTTTATGAAACGAATGGGATTCGATAAGATACGCAACCAAATTAAAAATAATACGCTGCAAATGGTGAGCCACATTCTGTTGATTTTTTTGAAGTGAAAACTTCTTTAGCGGCGCTGTGCACTTTATGTGATGGGGAAAAAAATGTTAAACTCGCGACAGGTCACGTAACCGACAGATTCGTCAGTACCCCTAGTGTAAATTTAGTCGATAGCGAAACGTAACTTACGCGTTTGCGTTAAGTCTCATTTTGTATGGGTTTTTGAACAGCGCGCCAAGCGGGACGTTTTGGAAAGTCAAAAATCTCATACAAAATGACACTTAACGCAAACGCGTACGTCACGTTTCGCTGTCGAAAATATTTACACTAGGGGTACTGATTGGAAATTCGTAAGACGGACACGTGACCTGATCGAAAAATTGTTACAATGTCATTGAAGCCAGTAGACCGCCGGCGCGGCGTAGGAGAGGAAGTATCTCTCTCTTTGTACCGCGCGGCGAAAATGTATGCCTGCGCCTGCTGTTTCGTTTAAGCGGCGCAGGGCGCTTGCAATGAATATTGTATTTTACCACATAAATGATAGTAAGTAATTTTATACTGATAATTAAAGCAATTCGTGCAAAATTATGCCCTAACCATTCCAAAATTTCAAAAATGCACAACGTTAATATTCAAGTTTTCACTTCTGCCGGCACTTCCGGAGTGCAACTCGTTGTTTTTTTTAATACAATAAGTGTCTAAATAAATAATACCTATAGGTTGTTCAAAGTTAACTTCAGTTATTGGCAAGCCCAGTGCAGTTAAATACATTAGCAAGCTTTATAGGATGTCCATAATTCTCTGGCAACAGACTCACTGGTATTTTCTTAGTGTTTCGAGTGACTTCCGATGCAACATAGCATGTACCTACTCGAAGCCCTTTGTGTTGTTGTACTACAATGTTCTCATTTCAAATGCTGCCTGCACTTCAGTGCACTAACAATTTAATCAAAAACTGGAGACGCTTCTTAGCGCTAAATTAAATTTACTGTCACGTTTCAGTTAAAATAAAGTGGCAATATGACTTACACGAAAGAAAATTGTGACAATTGAAAACGAAATTGGAACCAAATTGTGAAACTTTTGAGTTATTTAATGTCTTTGCAACAATGGGAAGAATTTAAGGTTAAAAATATATATACTAAAAAAATTTCGAGTATAAAGTAATTTCAACAAAGTGTCTAGCAGGCTAAGGAAGGAGAAGTGGCCCCTGTGACGAATATTGGATTTTTATAATGTAATTTTTATATAAAACTCTGATTTTTTAAAATATTTATTTCCTTGAAAAAATAATGAACAGACTTACACACACACACACAGACACTACACAGAAACACACTACTACTTACACACTACTACTACTTAGACAGAAATTTTATGACACCTATTTTCAACAAGCTTTGTAGCTATGATTTGGTTTGATTGCTAGACCATATATAGTTCAGGAGAAAAACGACTTTAAAAAATGTGTCCATAAAATGACGTATTTGACATTATCTCAGTGACGGTTCAAGATAGGGGGCTGAAAGTTAAGCTGCCCCTATATTATAAGATAGCCAAGAAATGACATTATAAAAATCCGATATTCGTCACAGGGGCCACTTCTCCTTCCTTGGCGTGCTAAACCCTTTTAATTTAAAAACATACTATAGAAGTATCGCAGGCTGACTTTGCTAGATTTGACATATCTTGGAGGATTCACGACAACGGTAAAACTCCGCCATTGATGTAATCTACTCTAAATATTGATTAATACAACTAAGTACATTTTAGCTTTACCAGCATCCATAATACATGATTTTAGATAAATTAGCAATTTTAAATTAGTTACAAATATCGCCACAATAATTTTAAACTTAAATAAAATCACAAACATTAAAATGAAAAATACATAAATTAAAATTAATAAATTTGAAATCAAGAATATTTAATTGAGGAATTTGTTCATGGACATCGTTAATACCTCTTAACTATTAACTAAGATTTTTATATTGTTCTTCCATATTAGTGCGACTGTGACAGTTGCGTTTCGTTCGCCACGGAGCGTGAACGATATGCACGTTGGCTACGCGGGCAGGTACCGCTGGTTTGAACTTTGATGACGTGGAGGCGGACCTGCGTCGGCTGAATGCCAATTCATGGCAGGAAACCGCGCTGGATCGGGATAGCTGGCGTTCGCTCGTTTCGGAGCCCAAGATTCTTTCTGGATCGCTGAGCCAAAGCAGTTAAGTAAGTTAGTTTGTTTTTTTTTTTACTATGAGGTACTGCCCATAGGAAATATTATGGAACGTTCATTTGTTTCTTACATAGAAAATATATGGCGTAGTACTTTATAGACTATAATCATTAATCAAATGAGTATACATAATTACTGTATATCCATATAAGTACTGTATGCACTTTTACAATCTATAAAGTCATAAAATGAAAACCAGTAGTGACGTCAATGGCGCAAAACTAAAAAAAAATGCAATATAAAACATTAAACATTTTGTTAATTACTGTATTTAATCATGTTTTCGTTGTGCACAATAAAAAATATTATTATTATTATTAAACCTACTTTTTATTGGGGCGTATACCCATTTGTCTCCGCCTCATAATCGCGAGGAGGGCAAAGTTAGGAAAAATATTTTGATTTGTCGCCTCCCCGGAATTTGAATATCGTAAAAATACCGTTGTTATGTTCAGTAATTAAATATTCCATATATTGTTCGAACATAAATCCTGAATACAATACAATTGACCGTTTTCCGAGCAAAATTGGTAGATAGATAATTTCGTTGTGCATACTTTTTTCATACCCACAACAGATACAAGGATACATGATAGGCTGGCCTAAACGTACGTTTACCATTATTTTATGTGGTATTATGTAAAAAAAATAGCTAAATGTTTTGACGATAATGCGTTTTGCTTTAGTGCAATGGTTGTAGTTTTAATTTTTAATTATATTGTATAAAAAAAATCCTAAAAAAACATTATGAACGTATTTTTGGGCCACCCTGCATTAATATCAAACAATATAATTTACGCCAATGTTAAAATTGGCAAGTCTTTAGCTACTACAGACAAAATTTTATGGCTGAAGGTTAGCAATCTCATCTACAGTATACATATATGAAGATAAGCTTCGTATTAGAGGAGTTTAATAATTTCAGCTTATTACGAAGTATTCCATTTGCACAATAATTTTAGTCTTAATTGCTTGAACTTGCTTATACAGATTTTAATCAATTAGTGACCCAATAACGTAACATTACTCAGATAGCAATTTCCCGTACCAAGACTCAAGAGGCCTTAATGTTTCGACGTACAAAAGTACACAGTTGTACCTTTACTCAGCTTCACTTGAAAGCAGACCCGAAAGTTTGCTAACTCGAGATTACGCAGTCGGCCAAGTTAGTATAATTAATTTAGTCAGCAAGTCGTTTAGGATAACTCCTTCGGTTGATTCGCTTAGAGGCCCATCTTAAAATGTTATCTATATTAAACAACATTTTAAATTCGCTTGAGAACTTGACACCGTCTTAAACGACAAGTTTAAACGTTGTGCCGGTTTGTGGCTTTTTAACCAACTTCCACATTTCAAAAGGTAATAGGGTTGGTTCCCAATCCGGTTGTATGTTTTTTATGTTTACTATCTCAGAACTCAAGTCATTACTTTCAATGACCCACGTGCAGGTCATGGCGTCTACGTCTACTAATAATTTTCGTTGAGGGACAATAGTAGGACCTGCGGCGTAGAACTAGTGAGAATACATATGCACGTACTGAAACAGTTAGATGCGCGTTACAATTTTAAAAATATACCTAATCTTGATTTGATACTGATTAAGCACATTTATGATTCGACCTAATTTTATGTAAACTATTTTAATACTTTGTCATTTTATTTTGTAATATGTTCGCAATGGGTCAATTTGACCAAACGAGCATTTTTATCTAATTTCCATGGAATTTTGGGATATTGATTTAATATAATAAAATATAATGTGATAATTCGTAGAAAAATAAGAAAAAGACCATATTACTTTCGGGGTACACATATTTATGAAACTTTGAAAGATATTTCAATTTGAAAATTCTATCCAGGCACGGGAATTGTTCTGTCTGGGAATTGAATTTTGCTGACACGGGAATTAGTTTTCTAAAAATTATTCCTATTTAAACTATGTTTTATTATTAATCAAAAGTAAACTATTAAACTTATAGGATTATTAATGATCTTTCTCGCATTTGAGATCTATTGGATATTTTTAAAGCATCATACAAATAAAACTGATGACTCAAAAACTCAACTAATGAAGTTAAGGATTTTTCTGAATTTAATAAGAATAAATGTATTTTTTTTCGTTCGATTATGATCAATGATTAACATCCATCATCTGACTTCAAGAAACATCGTGGTAGTTGATTTTAATTTTATATAATGGAATATCGTATGAACATTTGGACATCTTTTAATTTATTTAATTTTAAATATGGTTTTTTTACTTATGTTTATGAAAAACGTATATTGTTTTAGTTTTTTAATGAGTCTCTTTAACGATAGAATTTGTGGATTTGCAGCGAATTAATAAAAAAACGATATTAATGATGTATTCCTTAAAATTCGTATAATATATGGCCCAGTTGTAATGGTTTCACGATATATGCCTTAAATAACGCTGAAAACATGTATCATCCACAGTTATAGCATTAAATTAATAAAATAAATGTGATTCCAAATTCCCGTGCCTAGCAAAATGAGGCACGGGAATTGGGTTTCGTAATAAATAAAATTGTCTAAAATCTGATCCGCATATTACAGAAATTCTGTTTCATCCTCAATATTAAGATGGACAAGGGCTTTGTCAAACTAGTGTTCGTTAACGAAAATATACTTTAAATATACACATTATTGTGGCCATCGAAATTAGGTAAAAATTGTCGCCCTTCCCGTTTTTTTATAGTTCTGTCATAAATTTCTAGAAACTTCAGTGACTTGTCAAAATCGTACCTATATTATCTGTTGGAAGACACATGACAGTACAAGAAAAGAGCAGTGCAGTACAAATCAAGCCTTCACGGGTGATGTTGTTTGGCTTGGAATTTTTCAACAAAAAATTACTCTCGATCTCGGACAAAATTTTAACATCGATACCACCACAAATAAGTTAATGTTTTATATGCTCAGTGATAGTAAATATCATCTAGTTTAAGTATTTAACATTAAATATGTGATACTAATGTACAGTTTTTGTTGGAATTTTCGTTATACTCAAAAACAGATTCCGGACAGGGCACGGGAGAACAAATTAATCAGTGCATTCATGTTGAACCCGTGTGACTTCTTTATGAAAAAAATGCCCTCCGTTTCCATCTCGGACACAAAAAAAATCGCGTACAGAAAACGACCCCAATAGATAAATCATTTTCACTTCGACCTTGTACGAACAGTTAAGGATTAATTACAAGATTCACTATGAAGAATTGCCACTGCGAAGGTGTTTAAATTAATGTCAGATAATCTCGCTGCATTTACTGTCAATAAAATTATGATATGTTGGCGCGGGCGAGCTAATATCAAACCAATATCAAATGAGGATCGTTCTATAAAATATAATTCCACGCTTGTATTCATGTATTCAATCAATTTCAGATTTAATAAATCTAGGCTCATATTTTTACATTTACCTTTGCATTGTATAAAATATTATTGCATAAAACCAAGAGCATGTCGGGCCATGCTCAATGTAGGACTCCGTAAGTCCGTAGTTGATCGTCTATTACAATAAATCGACCAAAAAGATTTTTTTATAGGTACTATGGACATATTAAGCAAAACGCAGTATATTTGCAGCAACTACGTCTTTTTACTAAAAAGGTATGACTTTTCGCAATACCTCAAAAACGGCTCAAACCATCATAATTATGTCAAATAGTTTTAATTGAAAGGCTTTTGAAGACAACTTTAGTCTTACTTAATCGAATGTTTTTATATTTTTTGGATTGATTATTCAAAATTACAGGTATGGGACCTAGTTGTTTTAAATAACGAAGAGATTATTTCAGAAATTGTTTACATTATCAAAAAGTAGTGTTTGAAGTCCCGATCCTTTTTGAAAAACCTATACAAGAATACCCGACTACATAGAGTCGAAGCGAAGAAAAATATCATCCCCACATTACGTGTAGGGTAGGTGCCTTAATTTTTTTTCTAGTTTTATTTTACTACTTTGTCAGCGTGATTCGTGTATTACCTATGCCAAATTGTAGTTTTCTATGTAGTAACGATAACTGAGCCAAGCCGTGGACTGACAGACGGACATGGCGAAACAATAAGGTTTCTACGGAATCCAAAAACAAGCTTGGAACGGTCGCAAATTAATGCTGACCACTCTATTAGTTTCTTAGTCCGAGCGGTCGCCTTGCCACCTTAACGTAGGCAATTAAGTACCCAGCAAACGCAGGAAATTGAGTAAAACCAGCAAAACTTATATTTCTCACGTTAGTTGTTCCTCGGAAATTGACTTCATTAAATTTCGAATTAATGTCACGTAGGTCCTTATACAAAACTCTTGCAATACGAGTAGTTAGTTATAGATTTTCCATGAAATTGTCTCTTGTTTTAATTTGATCAGTTGCAGCGATAGTTATTCATGAAATAGAACAATTTAAATAGACTACTTATATTGCATATACGAGTATGTTCTCATGTATGTACGAGGGGTGATCAACTGATCAAAAAATGATGAAAATTATAATCAGTATGAAAGACACATCAGATGTTTAAAAACATTTGGAACATGTTATTTTTCAATCAAGTCTCCTACTAAGCTTACTCACATAGGCAATCATTTCTCTAGACCTTCTGTTCTGCTCGAGGCACACCCGGAGTGTGATTTGTTTGTAAAATCGGACGACTGATGAATGAGTGTGATAGAGCGAGAGATGCCTGTAAGTAGTATTATATAATGTGGTTATGTAAATACTTTTGTACTCAATGTATAAGTATTACTATCTCCCAATTTGTGCCGCTGCATGTGGCTGTTAAGGTAAAATTGTAAACTTAAATAAATAATAAACAATGTTATTTAATTAATTTTAATGTTTAGTGACCTGAGGGCGGTTTCATTTGGCGTACCACAGGGAAGCATTTTGGGTCCTCCCCTTTTTATATTGTATATCAATGACATTACACTTATCCCTTTAAAAAATGCTGAGCTGCTGTGTTATGCCGATGACACCGCTATCGTCTTTCACAGTTGCTCTTGGGAAAACGTCTATAGCCTTGTCCAGCATGGTATGTCTCTAATGTCAGGTTGGTTAAAGCAGAATCTTCTAACTTTAAATACAACCAAAACGAAATTCCTTTGTTTCCATAAGACAGCGGCTTCTTCACCAGGACTACAGATGAAACTTACAGTCCACAACCGTGGCTGCACTGTTTTTTCAGCCCAAACTTGTATGTGTGACCACATGACAAGATCGAACACAATAAACTACCTCGGAATTGTGATAGACGAGAAATTAAACTTCAGGCAGCATGTGGAGGCACTGGCGGGTAGGGTCCGAAAGCTGATATACACTATGAAGTTGCTAAGAAAATCAGCTGATTTCCCCCTATTAAAAACTATTTATACGGCTCTTGGACACTCGATAATTAATTACTGCATCCTTGCCTGGGGAGGTACAACCACGACTATCCTTCTGAAATTAGAAAGAGCGCAAAGAGCGGCGTTGAAGGTAACTTTAAAGAAATCAATTAGGTACCCTACGAAGGACTTGTACAATGACGCTCAAGTACTCAGTGTTCGGAAGCTCTATCTTCTGAGGGTGGCTTTGTCGGTACACAAAATGGGTCTCAACTCATCAAATTACAATAGATTACTCAAAAATCGAATATTTAAAATACCTACGAATGCCGTCAAAACCACATTTGCACATCGTTCTTCAGTCTTTCTGCACCCCCGAATCTAAAATCGTTTAGTTAATTTGTACAATTTTAAAGAATATTCGGTCGTAGAAGTAAAAAAGCTCTTAACAGTTAATATGATGAACTTATCCTTTTTAGACACAGAAAACATTATTAAGATAACATCCTGACATAACACACACATACCTCCCCCCCACGCACAATGTCTCTCTCTCTCTCTCTCTCTCACACACACACACACACACACACACACACACACACACACACACACACACACACACACACACACAGTGTGTTGACACTAAATAAGAATTAGGCTTTATAAGTTTCTCTTATAAGTTATCACACACACACACACATGTGTTGACACTAAATAAGAATTAGGCTTTATAAGTTTCACTTATAAGTTATCTGCTTGTATTATCTATTTATTATTATTATTATTTATTATTATTTATGAATGCACAGGCAGTTTATAGCTGATACAACCCCACGCTAAGGGTTTACTAAGCTTTATTAATTTTAATTTCCTTATTCTACTTTTTCTTTTTCTGTTCAACATGGTTACCAATATATATTATATATATTTAAGTAAATCGTATAATTTCCCTCACGGGACAGGCTTTGCCTAGTGTGGGGGTCAGAATAAAATGTAACTTGCTCAATTTTTTTTTTTAAATAAACTATTTGTATTTTTATTTTATATGTTATTTACTAGCCAGGAACCGCTTTAAAAATCATACCCCTTTTTACTTTTTTCATCCATTAAAAGTATTTAATTATCATTACTTTTGGATCACCCCTCGTACGCGTTGTGTTCTTATTAGACTACCTCGATGTAGATTAAATATAAAAATAAAGAAAGACTGATTTCAAATGTCACTATTTAGATATCTTCTTCTGCTGCCATGCCCTAGCGGGCGTCGGTGGAAACCTTTGCAAAGTCTTATTTATGCTTGGCCAGTGTTGTTAGCGTGGCCGCGTCCTTGATGTTTGTCCATTTTTTGATCTTGTTGAGCCAGTTCATCCTCCTTCTTCCCCTTCCCCGTTTTCCCTCTATTTTTCCTTCTATTATAACTTATACTTTTCATGTCTATGTAGATGTCCATATGTATAATAAAATGTATGCATGTATGTATGTTTAGATATCATAAAGGGAAAATATTTATATTAAATATATAGAAATTTAACTTCTCAGAAATTAGACAACCCAAAAAGACCTCCAGAAGCCGATCCTAATTTAACAATTTGTTATGATCTTAATCTGGTTTTGATACGACTTCGCCGATCGTTTTCGGGATTGGCTCGCATCTCACGCACGACTTATACTTCATTTCGTATGCACCAATCAGCGTGAGCAATCTTCAAGGACGTATCAAAATCGTCACAATCAGGATTCTGATTTTTAAAATCAGTGATATTTCTTCAAGTGCACGAGATCTAATAAACTTTGATCTCGTGTAGTACACAATACTTCACCTCAGCAGTGAGAACATATTTGGAAGGAAAAATACATCCTGAAAAAATGTAATCCTTCTTCATTTGTTTTTTACACACAGGCCTAGGAAGCGCTGGTTGCCTAGCGGTAAGAGCGTGTGACTTGCAATCCGGAGATCGCGGGTTCAAACTCGGCTCGTACCAATGAGTTTTTCGGAACTTATGTACGAAATATCATTTGATATTTACCAGTCGCTTTTCGTTGAAGGAAAACATCGTGCGGAAACCGGACTAATCCCAACAAGGCCTAGTTTAGTTACCCTCTGGGTCTGGGTGGTAGTCGCTTTCGTAAAAACAAGTGCCTACGCCAAATCTTGGGATTAGTTGTCAATCGGACGCCAGGCTCCCATGAGCCGTGGCAAAATGGCCGGGACAACGCGAGGAAGAAGAAAAAGTTTTCTTAAGGTACTTATTCTAACAACTAAGTTTAATTACCGCCATAAAACATAAAAAAACAAAATGAAAGAAATTTCCGTGAAATAATATAGAAATAACGAAAAGCAATTGACAGCTGAAACGACAACTTTTTTTGTAAAGAAAAACTTTTTAAGATACGGTCCGAATTGCAGATAATACTTTTGTCAACTGTAATAGGGATCGTTAAAAGTAGAATAAAATATTTTTTAGTGATCTTTGTAAATTTTTTAAATTAATTTTTTGAATTGTACAATATAATACGTAAAATACAATATTTACGTGTTTTTAACAAATTTTAAACCTTTTTTTTAATTAATTAATTATTACGAATTCATACTCGTAGATGTTTTGGAACAATGCGTTCAGTAGGGCTAAGATGGTCGGCTTTTTATTATTTGTCACCATGGCTGTCACGTTCTAACAAGTATGTAAGCGCGAAAGTGACGGGTATAGTGACAAGTGATAAAAATGGAACCATGCTGCCACCGCTGACTTATTTTGGGGGTCTATTATATAAACCGTCACTATACCGTTGAATGACATTTGAACTTGCTAGTGATGTCAAAGGGACTGAAGGAATAGAATTAAAGAATTTCGAACTTCTATTAGGCCCCGCACGTTAAAACGGCATCCGAATATAAACGTCACTCGCGGCATGACATTTCGTCAGTGAGCGAAATGCGACTTTTTTCACTGTTTTTCAGCAGCAAAGTACTCTTTTTCGAGCTCCGTAGGTGGATATTTGTATCTTTATCTGAAAAAAAAATCGGTTTATATGACGTCTGAAAAATGTGATCTAGGTTTCTCAATGTCAGCAGAGGCTAGAAAGCGACACATTAAAGAACGAGGGGACTTGATGTTATTTTTCAGGCTTAACTTAAACCTTAAATATCAGTTGCGCACTCGTAGGGAATACAATTAGTTTTATAGAACTAGGCTTGCGTTGAATTTTCCTTTACTCATGAGAAAGGTGCTACAGTAAAAGAATTTGTGTTGCGAATTGGGTCAAATACTTTCATTGCCTTGTTTTGACAAAAAATGTGACCGTGTGAAGCTTTTTGTATGAGACTTTTTTTTTTTGTAATGTAAAATATAATGCACAGCTAGAAATACATACAGGGTGATTTCGGGGTAGTGGAGCATCATCATACATCGTACAGGATTAAAAAAAGAGCCTAATAATATTGCTAATTAATTATTATCATCAATAATGATGATTATTTATCAGATGAACAGTAGAAAAAAACATTTTTGCATACTATTTGGTCACCCTACTCAATGTGAAGTCTTGTCGCTTTTCATAGAGCGTATGTCAAAAGTCATAGGGTGACCATGATTACTTAGTATAAGATGAATTTTACTTAAAAATAAGAAAAAAATCACTAATTATATTGTAATCAAATACTACCATATGATAATGTGGATCATTTACAGAGTCAGAAAAAGTGGTTCTGGATCACGACCCAGAAATCACCCTGTATAATAGCACTCGACTTTTTATGTATTAATACAAGACAACGAAAAGAATTTTGACCTAATTGTCGCTTATTACGCAAGTTCGTCTGACCACATACGGGAAAATATAAAGGTATCCACTATCCAAGTCAATATACTTAATAGCTGCTGCCTCTTGACACTTATAAATATAACAGAGAAATCAAATTATCGATAACGAAAAAGAGAACATAAATATTTACCTTTGTACTCTTTCCTAGCCGTTCTCGCGAATCATTTTGAAAAAGAATATTTTACATTAATATTTTACATTACTTTAATCCGGAACTCATTTTAAGGTTTCCGGATCTCATTTTTCTATATCTGCCTTTGAAAAAGCTTTTCCAAAGAAATCATAAAAGTTCTGAAATTTTGTTGGTACTATTAAGAAAGAACTTTATTTACATCAATGCGTAGGAAGAATGAGCTTTCCAGGAAACAGAAAAGGAGCATTACATTACGGTTTTTAAACTAACATTTTGAGAAAACTCATTCCTGCGTGGGCATGGGCATCCGCCGCATGTTGTGATCTTTCGAGTCAAAAGGATCCACTGAGTTTACTCCAATTAATCATTCTGTCACGCTGACTTTGTGCTAAACGAAAAGCAATTCTCAGCGAAACGCAATTTTCGTGAGCGTATTGGTTAGTATGCAGACTAGACTCTGAACAAATACACACGCAAAAATGTCTTTTTTACAGACAGATTACCCACCTCGCCTAATAAGACTGTAAGAGTTCATAATAATAGTACCTACTGCGATAGAAGCATGGAATAATATAATAATACTACAGCTTGAATAGTTTCTTGGCTGCATGCATAGTAAATATTTTATCACTAGATATTTACGTAGTAGACAAAATAAATAGTAGGTAGTAGTAATGTATTGCTGCGCTTCAATATAGAGGGATACAGACTTGAATAATTGCCTACGGGAACGATAATATACTTAGGACGTCCGCACAAGTTTGTCAGGACCCCAACGCGACTCCATTCGCATATAAAGTTGTTTCTTAGGAATAATGTTGGTCCCTTTTGGGCTGTACTGTCTGAATGTGTAATTATTCGACCAAAATACACTTACTTTATAATAGAATTTTCCTCTTTGACATTTGAACATTAAATTCTGGTTTAACTCTCTACACAGCTGAAGTCTGCCTATTTATTCCTGATAATTTAGCTATTAGGTTAGGTTAGATTACATTATCCAGATTATAATAAAATGTTTTTCATTTCAGATAATAAATACAACACATGGGTAAGAAAAGTTAATGCTGCTCTTAGCTTAGCAGAAGCTTGACTAAAATGTCGGACGAAGGCGGCGACGAGTTTCAGCTCGGGTACTGCGACCCCTGGGGAGGCAGTTTCCAAAAAACTTTTACACAATTCCATGGCTACATCGCGTTGGTTATCTGCCTGCTGGGCTCAGTTGCCAACTCCGTGAATATCGCCGTGCTGAGCCGCAAAGAGATGGCCTCATCCACCAACTCCATCCTGACCGGCCTCGCCGTCGCGGACCTTCTCGTCATGATAGACTACATTCCCTTCGCATTTCTTATATACGTGAAGGTTGGAACTGAACAAAGCAGAAACTCCTACGCCGCCGCAGTGTTCGTGTACTTCCACTCTATCTTCAGTCAGACATTCCACACCGTTTCAATCTGGCTGACTATCACGCTCGCAATATGGAGATATATCGCAATCAAATTTCCACAAATGAATAGGACGTTTTGTAATAAAAGAAACACGAATATAGCTATTACACTAGCGTACGTTGTGAGTCCAGTATTGTGTCTTCCTATATACTTTGCTATGAATATCGACCCAGTTCCGGGCAAAAGTAGTTCAAATGCCACGATGAATAACACAAGTGATATGAACGTGACCTCCAGTCGGGTCGAGCCCGCTTCTAAGTTCGCCATTACCATGACCACTAACGGCGACTTATTGACTGCGATATTTTGGATATACAGTGTATTTATAAAACTTATACCTTGTATAATACTATCGATTTTAAGTGTTTGTTTAATTGTGAAAATGAAATCAAGTGATAGAAGAAGACAAAAACTTTTGAAGAAGTCAGCTATTACAACGAATGAGGTAAATAAAACAAATTTTCTGTTTAACATTATAAATTACGAAAAAACTAAATAAGAAAGTTTTATGATGGAATTATTTAACTTAAATTATGTTTTGATATTTAATGGAAGAGAAAACATGTGCTTGTGAGGGAAAACTTTAACAAAAATAAATAAGTGCCTATTTAGTGAAACTTGCATTGTACGAAAAGTATAAAGTAATTACTTGGCAGATAGATACCTATACATATTATAAATTGAGTGTTCTGGTGATTTATGTTGTTCATTAAAATGATTTATTATTTTGAATCGGACAACGAAGGCTAAAATTTATGCTGTCCGGGAGTGCGAGCCCAAATCGCACCCAATTAAGTAGGAGAGGTGTATCGACACCGACGGACACGCAGTGTGTGGGAAAACATTAGAACACTAACATTATTCGATATAAACCGACACGATATCACGTTCTGTGGTGTATAAAAATTACTTATTGTTCGGTTGTATGCCCGTTCCGTTTCTCAAATCGTGACGGATCATGAAAAACGTGTATTATGATGTGTGCAGGGTGAGAAGGCCCGTCTGAACGAGGACGGGGGCAAGCGCGGCGGCGGGCGCACCGACCGCACCACCCGCATGTTGCTGGCTCTGCTAGGTCTCTTCTTGGCCACCGAGTTGCCACAAGCTCTCTTCGGCCTCCTGACAGCGACGGCGCCACGCTTGTTTCAAGTCTGCTACTATACATTCGGTGAGTAATCGATGGTAAAATTATTTATTTGATCATTAGGTTTTATTGACTACATAACATCCATGATTTATAGTATCAGCGTACGTGTATTCTATGTATATTATAGGTAGGAGAACATTGAGCAGTCGGAAGGTTCGGGCACCATCTCATAACCTCTAGACGTGTTGTTGATATTTAATTTTGCATACTGTGGTAGTTTAGCTTAGTAACTGCATGTCAACACCACTCAAACTAATCTCATCTATCATTTTGTTTAGTTGTCATCAGCATCGTTCACCGTTTTGCATTTGGTGCTTTATTGATATCCACTTATGTGTTTTCTAAAGCTAATATCAACGTATTAATTGAGGTAAAATATTAGACTACAAAAAAAAAAATGAATTAGTAAAGTGAGGAGGAGCATTATGCACTCTCTATAATCTTGTATTTAATGTCTTCATTTCGTTTGTTCACCAATATTATGTGGAACCTTAAAGGCTCACTAGCTGCGTGCGCTAAATCGTTTGAGCCGGTGTGTCGTCCCTCATAAGGATCTGTGTTTACAACGCACACGTTCATGTGTACAGCTACGCACACGTACCCGGTGTGCACAGGCCTTAATACATCACAATTCACACCACCGCATTTTTTACAAACATTCAAGTTTTCTATCAGGAATTTGTTATAATAAAGTTTGTACCTATTATCGTTCATGCACTATGCAGAGTAGCAATCATCAAGGCTTATATATGCCTCATTCCAAACAGTGGATTGGTTCTCAATTTTATAGCAAGTTTTTATAGATTTATTATTTGCTATTGAAGTAATATAGGTACCATAGTGCCCACCATGCTCACCACCCACCATGGGGAGGTTTGGGCACCTTTGACAGGCGTCAGAAAATCCCTTGTAACCCCTTGTGTGTTGTGTTGAGACTGATTAGAATTATGGAAGTATTCTGGGTTTTATTATAATTATAGCCAATCATACAAGGTGCCCGTGAGCATTGCAAGAGATTTAAACGGTGCATTTCTGATGGCAACAGAAGCAAAGAATGTTATATGACTTTTTGTGAAATTTGACAAAAAAACATATTTTTTATTTATAAACACAACCTAAAATTAACTAAAAAGTTTTTTTTTATTTGGGGGTAGCCTCTCGAATACTAATTTTTTAATTTTTCGATGTCAATCAATAGGTATGTCCAGACTAGACCTCAAAGTGGCAATACCGCAGTCAAAAATGTGTTTTGTACCGACTTATGGCGAAAGAATGATTTCGTAAAACATTTAATTATCTCTGAAACTAGGCGTAATCCAGAAAATGTTATATGACATTTTAGTTTCTAAATATTACCAGGAATGCTTAGTTAAAATGTCTCGCAATGCTCACGGGCACCTTGTATGTGGTAATGATAAAGATGGAACAAAAAGTTGATTATGTTAAAAATTAACGGTTTTATTACGAATTAAGTTAAAAAGTGCCTAATCCTCCCCTAACTCCCCTGCCTACTATAAATTTGGTCGCTTAAATGAAAGGGGACGACCGCTTCTCCATACAAACGTAGTCCCCATTTTCCTCTCTGGATATTGATATTATTTAAAATATGTTTACTTAATTTGATTCATATTAACCTAAGCTATGCTTCCTCGTTTGATTTTTTATTATTATTATAAGAATTGGGAGCGAAACACAAATACAAAACTAATTCTTAAATAATTCAAAAATTACTAACTGTATTTGATATGCATCAAATTGTGTCGAAATGATTTCAATAATGTTAATATCCAGTGAGGAAAATGAGGACTACGTTTGTATGAAAAGGAGATTTTGCGCGTGTCGCTCACTCTCGTGTAAGTTCTTCCACCAAATAGTTCCCATCATTTTACAGTGTTAGTTTCACTAATTATGTAGTAGTTTGAACAAATAATTTGTTCCGAATGGCCATGTCGAACATAGCTAACGTATTTATCATTAATGGGCGGCTGACGGATGCAAATTACGTCAAAATAATGTTGAACGATATACGTAATATGAATACGACTAAAATCGATTTAAATAAAGACGACATAATTTCAAAAAAGTTAGTGTTTTATTCTTGAAATAATTAATCATAATTTTTCTTTATTCGATATTTTCAGTCCATTCCTTTTATAGTTCACTATACACTTATACAGGGGAAATGACCTCTCTACATCTACAGATGTAAGAGGTGCGTATTCGTAAAGTGATACTTCATCATTATTTGGAACTTACTGATATAATAACAAAAAATGCATACATTTTTATATATAAATATAACTCGAAATTTATTAAGTCTTATCCATCTTATGCTTTCGTCTCCATATTGCATCCATCGGCCGCCCTTTGTTTATCATAGGCAAGTTCATAGGTAAGCTATACGAGTATACATTAACAAAAATAAGATTTGAGATGTAAAAGTCATAGTGATTGGGGTTTTGGTTGCCACTCGGGGCAAATGACCTTAATAACTGCTTATTTGTCGTATAGACCACGAGCCAGGAACAGGCTATGTATGATGAACCCTCGTGGACGTCAGCTGCCGCTCCGTTGGTGCGTTGAGGAATGGCAGCCACAGAAACACGTAAAAAAATGTAGTCATCAACTCCTGTTTGATACTTTGTCAGATGATAGTTTAGACAAACACTCGCCAGCCGGTTGTATTGCGGCGGAAAGAACGTCAGCTGGTCGCATGAATATGTAACGAATAAGCGCTTTACCTTTTTATGATAGTCAGAACAAAATCATGAAAATGTGCATGTAGCATTCCATCAGGCGCTTCAAATAAACTGATCGGAACGCATCACGCATTACGCATACTTTACGGAAGCCGCGTAATTTTTACATGTTCATGTGACCAGCTGGCGGTCTTTCCACTGCGATACAACCGGCTGACGATTTTATTTAATTTAAAATAGCATTTAAACTATCATCTGACACAGTATCAATCGGGAGGCGATGACTGTTTTTTTTTTTTGAACTTGATATACCGCGGTGTGGCATCCAAAACGATCGGGGTTTTGGACTGGATATATTCTACGATATTTATCATAGAATACATGTAAAACCAGCTAAAAAAGCCCTTTTACGGGTCATCAAGAATATATATACTCTTTTAAATAAATTGTGACTTATTTGCAGTTTTCAAATAGGCATTTATCGACTGCCAAAAATAATTATGGTACTTTGTGCCTGAACATCACATCATTATTTTATGAGTGTTCGCTGAAAACCGTAAAGTCTTAAATGATCGATATAAAATGTATCGTGTCTGCCGTGTACATATAATTTTAACCTACTATATTAAAATAAGTTAGTTATACAAGTAGATAAACATATCTTTGACTTCGACAGCACACTGTCACCCACTAACTATGTAAAGTCGGTCTAGTGGGGGACAACGGTGCTGTGATTCGGCTTAAATCCGACTGATCCGCAGCCCTCATTCTAATCAACTGCTCCATTTCACGCGCAAATGACACTTATGTCGAGCTCAAGGCGAATACTAATCACAATGGTCTTTGTGAATTTGCGATGAGTGCGACATTGTGAATAATTGCCCAAAATTTGTTGAGTTTTATGGCTCCCATTAGACGATTGTGATGTGGTACTATGTATATGATTAAATTTATATGTATTGAATAATACACTTGAAACATAATACGAACTCTGAAACCGAGGTCACCTATTACTAGCTGATGGTGGAAAATTAAACCTTATCATAATAGTAACCGCAACAAGCGATTATAATAATTTTATATGACGAAAAAATAATAATCAGGAACGTGTAACGTTTTGTTTGAATTTAATTAAAATGATTGTGTGATTGGAGTGGGATTTATACTCTTAATTTACGGTTATCGGTATATTCGTAAATCCGTGATAAGATCCTATTCATTTATATTAACTACGTAGAAACTTCATGGAAATTTCTTTTACAGTACATATGGGGCTACTTTATAGCACTAGTGCGAGAAGTAGCATATTATGTTACTGTGTCGAACATTTAAAGGGCCATATGTACTGTAAAACGTTGTACGATACATGTGCGAATAGGTAATTCGCAACTCGTGTCGATTTAAAACACTCCCTTCGGTCGTGTTTTAATTTATCGCCACTCGTTTCGAATTTCCTATTTTTCGCACTTGTATCGTAATGTACTATATTTGATTAATATGATAAAACTATAAAATTTGTCTTTCATAATATCTAGAAAGGTCACAACAAAATAAATTAAGTATTATGCGCTACTATACTACTAAAGTCGGACGGTCAGGTACTTAGTACTTACTCGTATGTAGATAGCAGTTTCTTTGAGTACCTACTTCATTTTTACTCACATTCATTACACATACTAATCGCATACCCTATCCTTTTTAAACTCATGAAAGTTAGTCTCCGTCTTGTGATATACATATAACTGTGTGTACTATACACAATTATTTACCTAAGACGAAGTAAATAAACGGCGCTGAAGTGTAAAATTAGTAAGGTGGCTTTAAATTGCAGTCAAAGGTATGCGAATTTCACCTTTCAGGTGGCTGCTCAAAGCTTATGGATGAATTATTAAATGCTGCTAAATTTGATACATTTGATAAATTTGATATTAAGGTGACATTGTGTGTTGCTTTACATTGCGGGCCGAATTATTTTGTATGGTTCATATTTTCATTGTATTTCTAAGCAAAAGTTATCTCAATATTAGTACTTCTTAGGTCCTATAGTATGTTTAAAGGTTTGCCCATAGTTTGCTCGTGTCGAATTTACACACTGCATCACTAATATTACGACTAATATAAACTCGGCTTTGTCGTTTGTCGTATTGGTTAAACTGAAAGTTTATTTCCCGCTGCCCGCTTATACTTTTTATGAACACACGTCTCGCGTCTGTCAGACGTAGAATCTACAATAACATTCAGTACCCCTAGTGTAACTTTGATCGACATCATAACGTGACGAACGCGTTTGCGTTAAGTCTCATTTTGTATAGGATTTTGAGGTTCCAAAACGTCCCGCTTGGCGCGCTCTTCCTAAATCCAATACAAAATGAGACTAAACGCAAACGCGTACGTCAAGTTTCAAAATCGAATTTAGTTACACTAGGGGTACCGAAGTACGCGAGGAGAGCGATGAAAAAAGGTTATTTTTATAAGAAAAAATAATGTTCATATCGCGAAGAATATAAATAAAACCGTTCGAAACTACAATAAAAACCTAATGTCTACCTATTTTATTATACTAGTACCTACTTATATTCAGTGTTGGTCGAAAGTTCATTAGAATTGAAAATTAACCATTACAAATTAAACCGTAAACTGTAACCGTCCGTTACGTTTAGTTTTCAGACTGTTTTCAATATTTTGTTTTCATTTAATATTGAACTTTAGTTTTATTTATTTTCTGCTATAAACATATAACACTATTATTTAGCCCGGCTCAAAAAATATATATTGTGGCTATAAATAATCAAATAAACCATTACCACATTAATCGATCGATTGGTGTGGTAACACCATGGTAACACCCTAACTTGACAGAGCGAGCCAGCGATAATTAGAATGTGAGATAGAGAGCTATCTGGTTTTGATAATAATAATAAACGTTTTCTCAAACTTGTAATGAAATGTTGACATGACTTACTTCAAATTAGGTCCAGAAATACTACATATCAGGTGTAATGAGTGAAGATGATATGTAAAGGTATTTCATACAGCCTTACACACCTAGGCCTGTAAGGCAACCTTATTTTGTTTTTAAACGTGAAATTATGGCACGTCTCGTCTTGGCATTCAACCATATAAAATCTATAAGCAAAATTCTGGCAGTATGCTTTTTTTCATTTTTTTTGTCTTTTTTATGTTTTTTCTTTTTTGTGTTTGTTAAATATGATTTCAGGGACTCAAAGGGAAACAAAAATTTCATTATTTTTTGCGCTACGACGCACAGTTTAGGAGATACAGCCCCAAAAAGTTTTTTTTTTCAGTCATGCAGTAATCTTTATAGGGCTGTATCTCCTAAACCATGCGCCGTAGCGTAAAAATAATAAAAACTTCGTTCCCCTTTCGGTAACAACAAAAAAGAAAGAAAAAGAAAAGAAAAAAAGCGTAATGGCGTGCGTGGTAGCGCCAAAATAATTACATTTTTGTTCCCCTTCAATACCCCACGCACTGAATAACCTATCACATTAGGACATGAAACAATCATCATCATCATCATTCTATTTTTTAAAATAATTTCATTGCAAGTCTGAGAAAAGCATTATACAAATCTTGGCGGGAAACGGGGTTGCCGGCCGCGTATCCTTATTCGACCTCGCTACGCTCGGCCGTCTATATCTATTTGGCCTGCAACCCTTCGTTTCCCGTCACCTATAGTAATGTATTATTACGGTACATAATATTCTGCTTTAGTACATTACGATACAAGTGGAAAAACGAGTGGCGATAAATGCGAATTACAACAAGTTACGAATTATTATTATTCACACGTGTATCGTACATCGTTATAAGTACATGACCCTTTAAGTTAGTGTTGTAATTTGTGTAATAAAGTCCTATAATATTTTTTATTTTATTTTAGTTAATGTGTTAATTATCACACTAGTACGGTGAAGTAGCAACTGTAAAATAATTTATTTGTCAGTCGGGCAAAAAGCAGGCATGATAGATTGGTAAACCTTATCGCGCAGTCAGTAAAAGTGCTACCAGCATCTATTTAGCAATGCAAATTACCCTAGTATGTCATACGAACGGGTACATGGCGACGATGGATAACATATCGGCACAACTTCGTCGCTCTTTAATTGTGAATGAACTGACTTACATTTTGTAATTAAAGTTTCTTAATTATATTTGAACACGCTGACAGATGGCTTTTTAACTTTGGTATATTATTTTACATTATTATATCAATTTTGAGCTTATTAATTAGTTTCACTTTCTTAAGGTATCTGAAAAGTGAAACCATCGTTCTATTCATCGTGGATTCCATCATCAGATCTGAACCAAAAATATTATGGGACCACCTTGGAGGTAACTCCTTTCAAACAAAAAAAGAATTACTCAAATCGGACCACGGGTGTCGGAGTAATCGGTGAACATACTACATTTAAAAATAATCATCATCATTATCATAAAAAAATCATCATCATCAGATCCACTTCATCAAGTTAATGGTTTTTGAGACAAAATTCTAGGTTTGCTTAAGAAAACACCCAAATCACCATACACGTGCCTTTAAAAAATGAGGAGTTCCCTCATGGATCCCATCAGTAGATCAGAACCCAATTCAAACGCGACCAACTTGGAAGTAACTCCTTTCAAACAAAAAAAGAATTACTCAAATCGGACCACAGGAGTCGGAGTAATCGGTGAACATACATTTAAAGAAAACATAGCCACAATCGAATACAGAACCTCCTTCTGTGAAATTGAAGTCGGTTATAAATCAATACGGTCAGACACAGATAATTTCTTTCTCATTTCGTTACGATTGGTTAAGTTTTGTAGGAGGAAAATGTCAAGAATGAAATCGTGATTTCTGAGATTTTTACGCAGGATTTTTCATCTCGGCTACAGTGCACTAATTTAACGGAGATATTTGCCTAAAATTCTGAAATCTGAGAAGGGACTCAGCTGGTATTTCCTCTTAATGTGAACTGAACTTTTGATGGGTATCTAGTCATAAACTCAGGCAATTAAGCGAGCTTTCTTCCGAGCTTACAGCCGTAATTAATCAAAGTAACTTCACCGAACTTTTGACCTCACGTAGTTGCAAAATTGATACTTTAGGCCTTGAGTAAGGTGAAAATTGTGAAATATTACATTTTAACATTATGATTTATCATTAATAAAGGTGTGATGAATTTAATATCGAAAATCCGTTGTAAGTTAAAATCAAACGAAAGCTAAAAGTGCTTAAAGTCGTAAAGGAAAGCGAATAGCGCCACGTGATAAATTAAATAAATGGTTTAACAAGATAAATTATGAAGGGTCTGGACCGTTTGTGAAGGTAAAATTGTTATAAAATTATATCATTTGACTTTGAAATAAATTATTCGCTATGAAGCATAGTATGTCTGCTTGAATTTTAAAATGAATTAAAATGTTAATTACAGGATACTTTCTATATCTTCGATACCTGTTTAAAAACGCAGTCTAATCGTTATAGATTACCAGTATTAACCAGTAACCAGTATTACCAATATTAAACAAAGTAGAACACTAGAAATGTACGGGTAGGTTACATGAAAGTAATGACTTTAATCGTCTCGATTGTTGGTACTGCACAACGACAAATTGATTTTTCATCAGTTTTGGTCGTAAAAGATCATATTTCATGCAGGTATACTGACGGGTAAAGGCATGTATTGTTCCCCCGGGATTAATGGATTGTAAAAAAAGCTATAACCCCCGAGGGAGCTATAGCTATACCAAGTAGGTATAAATGAATTTACGTTTAAAACACTGACGTTTATAATTTATTTCTATCTATCTCTTGAACAATTTTCAATTTGATTAATTTAATAGCCTTTTAAAATATTTTTACAGAACTTTCAATTGTGGCTGAATACCGGATAGATCTGTGCCTTCGATGCCTAACATGTCAAAGAATGACAATATGGCGGACGAATATTCAAAATGTTACCGTATTTAAGAATTATTTCACTTAAAATATAGTCAAAAGACTTCGCAAGTGTGGTGAAAAACATTGTGTGTAACTCCGGGGGTAAGACTAAGAATATTGCAAACTCGAGTTTTTAATGCACTAAAGACCTCGTACACACACTGTACTATATAGTTACTATGTCTATCTACGGAACAAGTCATTCTAAGTTTTATTTTAGTGAGTTCTATTTTAAAGCCCTCTTGTTCTTTTTTACATAATATCCTTTAATCCAGCTATAAAACGAGGCCTGATAGGACGGCACATCAAATTTAGTTTAAGATATATGTATCTACTCGTATCGGGTTTAGGACGATAGTTCGGCTGTCTAGTCCAAAAGATCTGTACCCCTAGTGTAAATAAATTCGATTTCGAAACGTGACGTACGCGTTTGCGTTTAGTCTCATTTTGTATTGGATTTAGAAAGAGCGCGCCAAGCGGGACGTTTTGGAAGCTCAAAATCCTATACAAAATGAGACTTAACGCAAACGCGTTCGTCACGTTATGATGTCGATCAAATTTACACTAGGGGTACAGAATCCTTATGACATTTTACAATGTCAAAACTCTTATTTTTTGTTTTACATTTTGATATCGATTTTTGATTAAGGAAATGCTGGGAAAATGTTCTGCTACTTTTTCCTAGGCGGAATACTTATAATATCGACGAAATATCCTGAAATAATTTACGTTACCTACTAATCTTATCACTTCAGGTGCTACAAAAATTGATTAGCGCGGGCCAAAATTTTCAAAGAAATGATCTCACTTCATCTATGAATATTGGCAGTTTTAGTACGCGCTCCATATCCAATTATCCATACTTAAATGTGGTCTAAAATTTTATATTTGTAATTGTCAGGTGAGGTAATGGACCTTATGGCGCTGGTGGGGTCGGCCATCAACTTCGTGCTGTACTGCAGCATGAGCCGGCAGTTCCGCAGCACGTTCGGGCGGCTGGCGCGCAAGCTGCTGCCGCTGCCCGTGCCGGCGCAGCCCGACGCCGCGCCGCTCACGGCTCGCAAGGCGTAGCATTCGCGCACCGCGACCACCTCGGTCGCGCATCTATGATCCAAACAACCAAAAACGCCTTCAAGAATACACATATCCCAGAATAAGATGTCACGCGGGTGTACGGAACTATAATATACAACTATTGTGCTCTTGTGATTGGATTGGATCGATGGACCTTAGGGAATAAATTCTAGTTAGTGGTTCTTTTTGCACATTATTTTGTGCGAAGAAAATAATCAGAAAGTGCGATTGGCAGATAATTGATGTTGTATAAATATGAGGTTAGAATGTGTATGTCGTATTCAGAGGACCAGTAACAACACATCTTTGTGTAATTTATCATACTTAAGATATTGTTAATCTAACTTACCAACGAAATCTCTTCATAAGTCCAAATTGTTCTATAGAAATGCAAATTATGGTTCATGTTTGTTGAATAAGTAACCAATTTTTCAGTTAATCAAGTTGCTTCAGTATTTTATCTCGTTGAAAAGAAATGTCTCTGGTATATAATTAAATATATTATATGATAGTACGAGCAAGGACTTGAACTGCGAGGCACGTAAGTTCCACGATTTACGTTCGTATGTAAATTGCCTAACATTATTTAAACTCGCACCCTTACACAAAACAATTTAAACTTTCATTCTCAATTAATTGTTTTGTTGAGATTGGCAATTTAATTGACGACAAAACAATCTAGAGCACCCGCTTTTAAATATTATCTTTCAATCATGTAGGTACCTACTGGTCATATTGTTTGTCTTTGTTGCGAAAGCTCGTGGACATCTCAATGCAATATATATACACGGTGTAACACGAGTAAACCGAAAGATTTTAGCCACGCATTTCTGAGGATAAAAGAAGGAAAAAAAATGTATGTGTCAAGGTCAACTTCTCCTTTGTATTTGTACATAAAAATGAAATGCTATTAGTAAAACTGTTTTTTTCGTAAAACCTAGTTTTCGCAAGGTGTTATTTGTGACTTTATTACATCTATCAGTAAGGACATTCAGACTACGTCCCATAGTGGCAACATCACTATCAAAAAGGTGTTTATAGTCGTTAGATTTGTAGCTGGCCTCCAACGGGTTATAGTTTGTCTATTGTTAACTAAAACGGCGCGTGCCACTACCTGCAAAAAAGGGCCCGGTCACTTTAACCGGTTATTTAATTACAACTCCTATGGTAATTGAAATAAGATTCAAAATGAACAAATGGAAAAATAATTTGCGATTTCTTGTGTGGTCCCTATACAGTTACTGAGTGCCGGCGAGTCGAACGCTACCGAACCAGTCTAAAATGTGTCTTCGATATGCGTAACAAAGGCGCGTTATCGGAGAGCACACCTACACTGGTTTTATGAGCGTTGGACTAGCCCGCGCTCAGGTGAATTATACGAACCAATTAGAATTATACGACCCTTTTTTTGCAGGTAGTGGTACGCCCGGTTTTAGTTAACAATAGACAAAAGATTAGTCCCTTCGGGCCAGCTTCAAATCGAATGACTATACTACTAACTAACGATAAAAATGTTTTTTTTTTTCAATTGGCATTAACTCTGAAACTAGGCGAATTCCATAAAAGTTTATATGACATTTTAGCCTTTAAATATGATCCGGAATACACAATTAAAATCTTTCGGGTTCCTCGTGAAACACTGTGTATATTATATAGCATGTCGATGTGCGATATGGCATGTCGCCGGGAAAAAATAACTTTTATGTGTGAGTATTTCACAGCGGAGTGGAGGACATTGAAAGGACAGCGATAAATGGAGTTGCAGGTGTCCATAGGCTACGTTGACTGCTTACCATTAGGCGGACCGTATGCTTGTTTGCCACCGATGTGGTATAAAAAAATGAATGTTATTAGCAGTACTTAATTCCTCAACACTACATCAGAGTGATAATATTCTTGCTTAATTAATACTTAAACCCCAATCCCATTTCCAATTTTCTATTTTCCAATACAAAATGAACACACATACGTGTTCTTGGCAGTGAATGTGTTTATAGTATCGCAAGTATCACAATTATTAATGAAGGTGCTTACTAGGATTTACATGTGACGTTTCCCGGGTAAAGGTACCTTACGGTGGTAGGCGCTGAAGTCGTGTAGTACCACATTAATATTGGAGCTTCGTTAATAATGCCGTAAGCGCCGACCGCCATAAGGTACCTTTAGCTGTGGAACGTCACTTATCAGATGTTGATGATAGGTGTCAACCAATGTAGTTAAAATATATAATACTATATACTTTTAAGTGTGGCGATTAGGTATAATATTACAATTGAAAAAAAAAAAATTGCAGCAGATTTGCAGGGAACGGATATATCTGTAGGTATTGTGAGACCTGGCACTCACATCAATCAATTTGTATGATTATTTCAGTATTACATAATACAAATTATATTATCGTTTGTGCCATAACAGATTTTAAATCTTCAACTTTCATTTTAAAATTTTAGAAATCAAGGTATATTTCGAATGAATAGGTAGATATTGATTCACCAAATCTAAGGCAATACATGCATGCCAAAACAAAAAAAGCCAAGGTTAAGATACATGCAATATTTAATTGACATAATTACAAACTGAGGTTTTTACTTATCGACCCGGAGACCTCAATTTTGTTCACATTCTATTACATATTTTGTGTGAACTAGCCCAAAAATGTCCGTTAAATATTCCTCGTATAGAGTAGATTGATATAGAAAACAGAAAAAAGAAAAATAGTTTGGGTGTATTACCACTAACAAAATTGACATTGACATCTACGAGTATATTCTGTAACCTTGATCTATGAATAACGCTCCGTAAAACGTAGTTCTGTCACTTTACTAAATTAAGGAACTACGTGGCCGCTTTTCCCAGGGTAATAGTTTAATTATGACTTGCTTAATGTAACATTGTTGACTCTGAAATGTAAAGGTGGGATTCCACCAGTATGCGGCACTGTGCGACAGAACAGTGCGGCACATTGGTGGAATCGCGCCTTAATGTTGCATGGGAATTACGACGTAATCATGTTTCCTTTATTCGAATGGTTTTGTATATAATTTGTTATTGTTACTTTTTTAAATGTTTAAGTAACACATGTAAAAAATGCATAATGAAACGTAAATAAAATATATGCTAATAGCATTATGCGTATTTTCTTTAAAGGACTACAAGAAATATATTTGAGGTAAACATAATAAATTTAAGTTGTTAGTATGTTTGCTCTTGTACTTATTGTATACATATTAATTTAGAACTAAGATAAAATGTATAATATTTGTTTAGAAGTTATCTAAACTATGTTATTATCAATATAAATTGTCAATTACTATAAGGATTACACGGAAAAACGAGTTCATAAAATGTATATCTTAGATTCAATTCGCCTGGCTGGAGATTCAAGTCACGCCTCATGTCGCATTTGTGTATCCCGACCCAAAAGTTAGCTTGACAAATGCTTCATCTCGCATACAGCCTATCGCTATCCAAAACCAAAATGAAAGTCACCCCAACCGATTCGCCAATCAGGATGTTTCACTTGAGTTCGACCACGATATTCAATGTCCTTTTTACTTCATAATTTTAGCTCTGCCGACTGTATTCAAGTTGCAAAATTATAAGTTAAAAAGTTAAAATCGAGCTTAATATTCACTGTACAAGCGCCTCAAATATTAATATTCATAAATGGATTCAGTCACCTGCCTGTGAATACGAATTAGAATGAAAATAAGGGGTTTCGCTCCCAGTATTAAAGTAATTGACGAGTATTCCGGAGTAGGCATAATTTTGATTACGGGATATTTTTTAGTACAAGTTAATATTTACAAGAGCACCTACCTGGGCCCTCCTCGTTGGCGACTAAAGTGATCCAATGCTTCATCAGTGTGGTCGGCGCGCTGCGGCACTGTCCTGTAAATGACATAAATGAATGTATCTTAAATATGTAGTAATCTGTATAAATCTGGGAATAAGACGTAATAGTGAAATGTATTAGATTGTAAAATATACATTATAGATAGTTAGTCTGCATTTGCTAAAAACTCAGTTGAGAACTGTAAACTTATTGATTGAATAGACTCTTTAATATTAGTGTCATCTGTATGTTTGTTTATTTACCGAAATTTATTATTACATGTCGTTTTCATATAAACGTGGCAAAAATAGAAAACAATATATGTAATTTATAGTGTTTTATTTCAATCTAACACCTTCCATTTTATAACAATCGTGATAGTTGCCTAGTTAAGGTATGAGATTGAAAAGCTTGGTTATATCACTATTGTATACAATACTTTTTCTACGAGTTACTAGAAAAATACTTTTTTTAATATAAAACGTAAATAATTAATGAAAATTGGTAAGTATCTGAATAGAAAAAAATGTAGACATAAACGCGCGACTCCCGCCCCGCGCTCCGCGCCCCTTTAGTCTTTTCTATGGGAGCGCGGCAGCACGTGATTGGTTTTTTTTTACAGTTGACTACAGCGTATCGAAATGAATCTTATATAAGCAGTTGAGTGGGAGCCCATACATGAAAAGTACGCAATTATAGTTTGGTAAGTATACGAAATCTTAATTCAACCATTACAGTCGACGAGTAGACAACACTTAGGTACCTCTACCCGTGTATAGGCAATATTCATATTGCCAATGAATAGCAATTACAATTCGGTCGCTTGCTATTCTTGTTAATTTATATTACCTAAACTATAAACATAGTTTAAATTCTTATAAAGCCCTGGATACTCCCAAGGCAAGGACATTGATTATTCTAATGGAACGTCGACATCTTAAGCGAAAAGTGATACATCGTTGTTTTAAAATGGTTCCCAGGCGGGCGGCATGGCGATCGACGAGTCGATACAATATTTTATAGTTATGCATAAGTATACCTATAGGGCTAAGATGGTCGGGTCTTTGTCATTTGTCACCATGCCTGTCACGTTCTAGTTCTAACAAGTATGTAAGTGCGAAAGTGACGCATGACATGATAGGTGATAAAAATGCGACCATGATACTTGCTAGAACGTGGCAGGCATGGTGACAAATGATAAAGAGCCAACCATCTTAGCCCTACAGCGGTGGCAGCATGTTTTTATTACTTGTCACTTTGCCCGTCACTTTCGCGCTTAGGTACATACTTGTTAGAACGTGACAGCCTTGGTGACAAATGATAAAGAGCCGTCCATCTTAGCCCTACTGTACGGCTACCACCAGTTTGACACTGACATATTTGCACTCGCATATTAGTGCGAGCGAAATGTATAGAAAGTAAATAACGTAGACGTTAGCGAATATGTCATTTTTCATTTTGACACTGCTGAGGCAGTTGTGGTCAGTTAAGAGATATTCTCTAGACTAGATGAAATAATAATCAGCCACTTTTCTTGCCTTATTTTCTCAAACTATATTAAAAATACGAAAAATTACTATTGAAACAAAAACGAATCTTTAACTTTGTCTCTTAGCGGGCGTACAGCCCACAGTCAGTCAGTTCAGTCACCTATTTAATGTCAATTCCACCAGCTGAGCCCTTCTCAGATTTGAGAATTTTAAGTAAATATTTCCGTCGCGTTGACGGGATGGCTCCTATATTTTTTAAAAATAATCTTTTGTCATTGCGTAGACTCGTCGTTGTTGAATGATATTCTTCTCTTCGATTATTATCTGTAAGCATAGTACGAAAGCTACTAATTTTATAAAACCTAACAAGAAAAGAAATATATTTACCTACTATGGAGGATCGTGTTTTAAGTGTCCACTTTATTCTTTCAACCACAAAATAATTGCACAGTTCAAGCATGAGCCCTTGGCATTGCTGAGGAAGCGGGAGGGTGTGTGCTCCGCTGGGCATCGAGCAAATATACATAGTTTACTAGATAAGTTTTGCAATAGACAAATATGAAACAAAGATGATAGGCCACCATCACATATACTTTTTAAAACTATATCCCCATAGACAATGATTGGCCGGAAAACATTCATTTAATTTTTAAATTTACTTATTAAAAAATCTAAACCTTGTATGGAATAAAAATGTATAAAATACGCGTAAATTGTCCTTAGCCCACGCCGACGTTTTTAAAGTATAAATCTATTTATTAATAAGTAAATTTAGCTACTTAAAACATTAAAATTTACTGTCTTTCAAAACAGTAAAATTTACTGTTTTGTTCCATAGAACGTTAATGCAATTTTAATTGTTTTAAATGTTTTTTTTCCCAGTGCGTGTGGCATGAACAACAAATAAGAGGCAAGTTATTATGTTCTAAAACTTATTAATAAAGAGTGTCGAACCCGGAAAAAACTACTTCAGAAAAAGATAAAAAAGCGGCCAAGTGCGAGTCGGACTCGCCCATGAAGGGTTCCGTACCATTTATGACGTATTAAAAAAAACTACTTACTAGATCTCGTTCAAACTAATTTTCGGTGGAAGTTTGCATGGTAATGTACATCATATATATTTTTTAGGTTTATCATTCTCTTATTTTAGAAGTTACAGGAGGAGGGGGCGGGGGGACACACATTTTACCACTTTGGAAGTGTCTCTCGCGCAAACTATTCAGTTTAGAAAAAAAATTATATTAGAAACCTCAATATCATTTTTGAAGACCTATCCATAGATACCCCACACGTATGGGTTAGATGAAAAAATATTTTTTGAGTTTCTGTTCTAAGTATGGGGAAAGTATATTTTTGTATGAAAATCTTAATGCGGTTCATAGAATACATCTACTTACCAAGTTTGGACAGTATAGCTCTTATAGTTTCGGTGGCTGTGACATAGTCGGACAGACAGACAGACATGACGAATCTATAAGGGTTCCGTTTTTTGCCATTTGGCTACGGAACTCTAAAAACTACACCGGTGAAAATAAAACCCGGTCAAGTAACGTGCAGGTAAGCAATCGGAAGTCGTTTTATTACGGATATTGATAGTGTGGGTTGCAAAGAATAGGATGTTACTATGGCACCCTTTATCTACGATCAAAAGAAAATGTCTTTCTTCGCTCTTTATTTACTGAATTGAAGGCGAAGATCTGTAGATGTTTCCAATATTTTCTTAGAATAGCTTGTCATCCAGAATCGACGACATTTCAACAAATAAACAACATTTGTTTGTAAGTATCTTTTTAACAACACATGTTTTTCATTTATTCATGTATAATATTGCTCAGCTCACATACACTAATAATCGTCTATCTATCAGTATGAGCAAAACAGCGGCTAAGTGAAAGTTATTTTTTTCAAGAATCATTTTGTTTTACAAACAAAACACACCGAAACAACCATCATACTTAGAATGGAATATTATTTTAGCTGTTATTATTGTTATTATACGTACACATATTTATATATAAGCGGATCCCTTTCTTTCGGATAATTATCGAAAGTCATAATGTAATGATAGTCATATTATCATTAGTTGACGACCGGTTTGGCCTAGTGGGTAGTGACCCTGTCTATGAAGCCGATGGTCCCGGGCTTAAATCCTGGTAAGGGCATTTATTGGTGTGACGAGCATGGATATTTGTTCCTGAGTCATGGGTGTTTTCTATGTATTTAAGTATTTATAAATATTTATATATTATATATATCGTTGTCTATGTACCCTCAACACAAGCCTTATTGAGCTTACTGTGGGACTTAGTCAATTTGTCTAATAATGTCTTATAACATTTATTATTTATTTATTTATTCCCTTTATTCCATTTTTTTTCTTACGTTAGGTTTTTTACAATATGTATATAAAAGTAAAATATGAAAACACTTACAAAACAATACAAAAGATATAAACACATTATAAAAAGCGGGGCAAGGCCCAAGCTGCCGGTGGTCAGGGCCGCAGAGAGAGGAACTGCCGGACTATCCACGACGTGTCCAAGATCACCGCCTTCTGCATCTGACCCTTGATCCAACCACCTAGCGAGAGTTTCTCAAGGTATTGGTGGAGACTCTTTCCTAGGAGACCGTTTGCTGAAACGACTATCGTGACAATGATCGTCGAATCAACATCCCACATGGCGGTTATCTCGTGAGCCAAGTCTAGGTACTTACTGGACTTGTCCTTCTCGGCTTTCACGAGATTCTAATTTATTTATTATTATTAGTCATAACTCTGAAACTGTTAACTTTTCAGGAATTTCCTTAGGTTATCCTATAAATAGGTTAGGTTAGGTGTGTTGAGAAAAACTATGGCTAACGAAAATGCGGACAAACAATACATTATGACTTTTAAGACTTTATGAGAAACAATAGAGACCCATTTATAAGTTAATTCTAAAACTTTTTATTGCACACGTTAAAAAGAAACAAATACAAGGAATATAGAAAATCCACTGCTCCCTGATGCTGCTGCTGCACTTCTGTGTGGCACCGTTTGGGTACGGAACTTTACTTATAAACATATATGTCCCTTTTGTAACTATTTAATATCATTTTTTGATACTTCTAAAATACCCATACCTGATAGGTACATTTTATATTCATTTATTTAATATTTATTGCACAAAAAAAAACATCGTCCAAAAGACGTATTTATACATATATTTACTAAGTAAATATTACAAACTTTTTTTAAATGAAACGGATTTGGGCAAGATCTATTAGGCAGATTTCCAGTGAAAAAATATATTTCACTCTTTCATGTTATCGGTCTGCAGTCGCATTCCAACTCGCTATTATTTGCACTGGGACAAGTATAGATAGCTATAAATGTAAACTTATTTCTATACTTTACAAAAAACTAAAAATAAAATTTTTGTTAGATGGTAAGTTTTATTTGACATTCATAAGCGCATTGTAATATGCCTATTATAAAACAAACTACCATTAGCTTTATCTAGAAAACACAATTTAAAGTTTACCAAGAACGTTTGGCTCTAAATATGCTAATGGCATTAGATGTAATCATCTAAATATTATCATACTTATCATCATATCGGGGCCGAGAATGTGCTCATAAAGTAAATCAATAAAACCGTCGGGTAAGTTTCCTAAAAGACATTACACTAACATCGCCATCGTGACAAAGCAGTGTCTCTTTTGCTGACCCATCGGGGATCGTGTGCTTTTACTTTGTCTACCTTTTTATAGGCACCGTATCTTCCTATGTCACTCTCAAGTCTTTTATAAAATTACTACTTCGTTCGAATGTAACATTAAGGGCGGTTTTAGACAAACGTTTTGTTGTTGACGCGCATATAGACCAAATGTAGGGAAATGTAACGAGCGTGTAAGCTCGTAATTCCATAACGACCGTATACGCGCAGAAAAATACGCTAGTCTAGTATAGATAAATATGACCAAGCCACATATTTTGGCTAACGTGTAGTTTGTGAGTAAGGACTTGTAGAATTAGAAACTTGGCTCGACATGAGATCTGTACCCCTAGTGTAAATAAATTCGATTTCGAAACGTGACGTACGCGTTTGCGTTTAGTCTCATTTTGTATGTGATTTAGAAAGAGCGCGCCAAGCGGGACGTTTTGGAAACTCAAAATCCTATACAAAATGAGACTTAACGCAAACGCGTTCGTCACGTTATGATGTCGATTAAATTTACACTAGGGGTACTGATAATGATTTTTGTCAGTACGTGCCTTATGGTTTCGTCTTGGCAATATTTTACATGAAAATATTTTTGGTGGGATTTCACTTCTTTTTGGAAGTTGCTTATGACAATCTGCCTTCCCCTAATTTAAAGGGTGGGGGATGATATACTCAAAATCCTGAAAGATGTATTTTATTATTTATAACAAGGACCAATTTTCAGACCTCTACCATTAAAATTTGTGGAAGTCTCATACAATAAGGGATTGGGGGGTAAAAGTTCCTAGTTTTAATTTTTTTTGTTGATGTTTGCGTACTAATACTAGCTTACATACCAAATTTTAGCTTTCTAGGACTTCAGGAACTACCCTAAGAGTTTTGATGATCATCAGTGAATGTGAGTGAGTCAGTGACGAAATCGGGGTTTTTTTTTAGTTATCAATAAAATCGAGAGCTATGCAATTGAAACTTAATATCCACTATTATTGACATCATATCCCGAGAATTTTGTTTATCTGGGATAATCCAACCCCAAGTTATGACTTTATGAGGGTCCAAAAAAACGACGAAGCGCTTCGTGAAAAGGTAGGCAGTGTCATCTCTGCGGATGCGGATCTTTATGTTGACACATATCTAGAGCTCTGTACAATTTTTTTTTTTATCATGGCACCGTACCGTGGCTCGTCAACATATCGAATAAAATACATTAAATATGTAAACAGACGATACAAATAAGTACTATTCTAAAAATTATATGTAAATAGTTTCATTAATCTAGCCAGCTTGTCAGACGAACTTCATCCTACACTTAAAATAAATAGTATTAAAAGAAGTCAAGGTCAAACACTCGGCGGTCACTCGACATCTAATTTTGAACAGTCTAACAGTCTAGAAAAGTTCCACAGTGGATTTCTAGTAGTGTAATACATACGAACTGTGCCTAAATAAAAAAAGCACTGTATATAGGGTGTAGCCTTTACTTTACTTTTCAAAGTAACCAACATTTGTTCAGCGACTTTAAAAAATATATGAAGTCAGTAGACTTCCTTTTTTTCATAAAAATTAAATATTACCTTCAATGTACGTTGTCATCAGTGTAATTGACGTTGCTTGTCAAGCTTTAAACATAACAAAATTCTCAATACATTGCGTCTTAGATTAAACTTTAAAGTCTTCTTTTTAGCAACACACAACACACAAGTTATTTTTAAAAGTTGCTAAGAAAATGTTGGTTAGTTTGAGGAGTACAGCCTAGACTTAGAATTTTTGCTCGTGTTACTGGCCACACCCGGTATAATTTGTGTAGTTATGGTGGTCGCTGTCTATCTTGATAATGACAGTATCCGTCTCATTCAAAGGCGCGGTGTTAAAAAGTGACTGTTGCCTTATCACGTGGATAACTCAGTCCATCATACGTTGGCCGTCGGTTGAGGAACGTGCACGAGCGTTAAGGTAACATTCGGTTGGCGTCTGCAGCAACGGTGTATATGTCGGCGGCCGATCGTAAAATCAGGCCAATCGTAAAATTTCTGCGTAAGTTTTGACGGTAGTTAGATAAATGGAAGTTCGCTAGGTTGCTTTGCTTTATATGCCTGAAGAGCAAACCGTCCAGAAATAGGATCCCCGCGTACCGCGTCTCCGTCAACTCAGGGACAGAGAAGAGACAGTATGCCTCGGAAATTCATGATCTGCCTGATGTTACGATCGGCCTTCGACATATAAATTGCGCAGCTGTCAGATACTGGTTGCTGAGAGACTAGTGTAACCATTTTTTGAAGTTAAATAACAAATCATTTTCCTCATTATTACGGACCTATTCGAGGCTCCGAAAATTTCCTTCCGAATGTTTTTAATTTGTTCCTAGATCTTTTGTTGTAGGCTTAACATTTTAGAATATGTATAATTAAAGATGCATAATTCATATTAGTTAGTTATTTATTGAGACAACAATAGTAGATTATACAACAAGGGAATAAACAACATAAATAGCGACCCATTTCATAAAATGGGGCATATTTGCCCGCGTTTTACCACGTATATATACATGTTTTATATATGTTTTTAGGTTATATTCGGATAAGAACTGCAGCTGTATTACTGTCGGGCCATTACGCTGTGGCTGACAATTTCTTTGGTAAAATTTTTCATGTACGTATATGTTTTTAGGTTATATTCGTATAAGAACTGCAGCTGTATTACTGTCGGGCCATTACGCTGTGGCTGACAATTTCTTTGATAACATTTTTCATGTACGTAGCTGCATCGCTTACTGCCGCGATTCGAACTTTCTTTTCGTCACATTTTAAAATTGACAGTGTTCGAGTCAACGTTACGGCAGTAATGTCGCAACGGTAATGCAGCTGCAGTTGCAAAACTATAGCCGGCCGGCCGGATGCATATAGAAGGCCGAACGTAGAGTGACCGGATAGCTTTACGAGACCAGATAGCTTTATGAGGGCGACAACCCCTTTTCATGCCAAGGTATGTATGTATAGTGCTTTTCTCAAACATGCAATAAAATAAGATAAATAAAATATCCACAAAATAAAAGTTTTATTTCTGAATGTCATAACGAACCAAAAAATAAATATTGGTTATAGTTTTTTTTAATTTGTTACAGAAAATATTATAGCGGAAAGCTTTGGTAAAATCGCCCCCCGGAATCAAAATTACTAGTGAAAATAATCTTCATCTCCTTGGCTGCCCTATTTTAAATCAATCCTTCGACGAATACGTCAATAACAAAATTCAAAATTTCAATTCGGTTTCGGAACGTCTACTAAAAATTAACATGCATACCGCCTATTCCATCATACGACACTGTCTTTTTGTACCCAAATTTACCTATGTTCTCCGTTGCAGCCACCTCTGGAAGCATTTCAGTCTACTTCTAAAGCTAGACTCGCTAATTGAGGAAACTTTAGCTTTAGTACTAAATATACGTTTCGAAGATAGATCCTGGACCCAGGCTACTCTACCTGTTCGGCACGGTGGCCTGGGTATCCGCAAAATTCCTAGTGTTTCACTGCCAGCCTTCTTGTCCTCATAGTTCTCAAAACCTGATAGAGAGCATTTTAACCCCTTCTCTCGGGGCCATAGAGGTAGCTCATTGCACCGAGGCCAAGAATGTTTGGTTATTAACCTGTGGTAACACAGACCCGCCTGCCAATCCCTGCTCGCAGAGGCAATGGGACGAGCTGCTCTGCTGTCTAGTACGGAATCATCTCGTTGATACGTCAACTAGTACGGCAGATCGAGCTCGTCTACTTGCCACTGCGGAATGGGAGTCGGGTCTGTGGTTACAAGCCCTTCCCTCACCATCGATAGGAACTCTAATTGATAACACCACATTTCGACTGGCGACTAGCTTGCGCATAGGGACAACAACGAACGTCCCCCATCGCTGCCGATGTGGTGCCATGGTAGACAGCCTCGGCCATCACGGGCTTTCCTGTGTTAGAAGCGCTGGACGCATACCCCGACATGCTAGCGTCAATGACATCATCCGAAGTCAAAATTCCGGCCATACTTGAGCCCGTTGGTCTGGCAAGAGATGACGGCAAGAGGCCCGACGGCATGACGTTGGTGCCTTGGACAATGGGACGGCCTCTAATTTGGGATGCCACTTGCGTAAACACCCTCGCGCCATCCCACCTTCTCGCTGGGGTCGTGGGGGCCAAGCGCGCGTCAGCTATACAAGAATTTAGCGACGCGCCTCATAGACACCACAGGTGACCAGAAGGCTGGCCAATATTTCGCTCAACGCATAAGCATTGCCATTCAACGTGGCAATGCGGCCAGCCTTCTGGGCACACTTCCCATCGGTAGCGAGCTTGAGGACATATTCTATTTATAACACCCTTATTTTAAGTTTACTTTTTATCATTAGTTTTAAGTTTATTTATAGCCTATTTTTAATTTAGAGTGTAAAATTTTCTTATTTAAATTTTATGTTGCTAATAAATGTCAATTTGTCACAAATATATGTGAAATGAAAATTAAAAAAGAGCCATTTCCCGACCTAGGCCTGCAATTTTGTGTGAAAATTTATTAAAGACCTCTCGTCCAGCCGCGCCCGGAACGTGATACTTCCCAGCTTATTGGGCTTACTGTGGGAGACAGTCAATTTTGGTAATAATGTCCTACAATATTTATTTATTTAATATTTCTTTGCATGTTTGAGAAGAACAAATATACATGGTTAATAACTACCCTGTTTTCCATAGTACATAGTTATAACAATATAGTATGTAAAACTGATAGACGGTAATTGTGCGGCACATGGAGATCGGCTAATTTCTGTTATTACGAATCCATTAACGTTCCGGCCAAATGTACTAATTATGCAAACGTATACGATGAAGACGCTTAAATTAAACATGCGCTACCCAAACGTGTTCCTGCTATGTCAGATACAATTATAGTAAAGAGGCTAGAGTTCGGTGACTGGATGGATGTTACGTTTTATGGAGTACTGAATATTTTTTAACAAAATCTGTGGCAATATATTAAAATTGTAAGTACCTAGAATGTTTGTTCTGATAATTTCACTCTGTTCGCATAATTCGACACATCGGATATATGTAGCTCGCGGGACAGGCGCAAATGTCGTCGGTCATTGCATCCCGGATGATAGCTCCTACAATTAAACCGACAGCTGGTCACATGAGCATGTAATTTTTTTTTGTCATTACGTCCCAATTGAAACTTTGCCATATGATAGTTTACTTATTTATGCTATAAAATCGTTAGCCGGATGTAAAGCGGTGGAAGTTACATAGAAGCCTGACGGGACCATCGTGTTACATGTCTAAAATCGTAAACGATATGATGTACCTGACCTGCCTAACTTAAGTATAATAAAAAGATCATCAAACTCATTATATTTATTTACAGTACATATGGGGCTACTTTATAGCACTAGTGCGAGAAGTAGCATATTACGTTACTGTGTCGAACATTTAAAGGGCCATATGTACTGTAAAACGTTGTACGATACATGTGCGAATAGGTAATTCGCAACTCGTGTCGATTTAAAACACTCCCTTCGGTCGTGTTTTAATTTATCGCCACTCGTTTCGAATTTCCTATTTTTCGCACTTGTATCGTAATGTACTATTAAACTGTGCCGCGGTTTAACTGCAGGGGGCCTACCGCGAATATCGAAATTCGCAAATTGCGGGGATCTTTCTCTTTCACTCTCGCTAAGAAGTAATTAGAGTGACAGAGAAAAATGCCCGCAATTGACGAACTTCGATTTTCGCGGTTACAGCCCTGGTCATAGATAAACAAAAAACCATGTATAGTACAACTAAGGCGCTTATCACACTGTATCTGATTCACACGTCGCTCCGATATTTCAGCAAGACAACGCCATGCGCGTATTATAACGACATCCCGCTCACACATCGGACCGACGTGCGAATCGCATTTAGTGTGCCGTCTAACAGCATTGCTGCTACAATCCGAGCGGCGCCTTAAAGCCCTAAATGACGTAAGACATTCACTTGTCACCAAAATCTAACGTTCGTAATCGGAGGCCAGAGTTTGCCCTGATTGCCAGCAGTTTTGTTAATTGCGCCCTGCCCAGTTTCGTTTATTCACAACTCTTACCGAGCATATTACCCCAGGAGAACCAATACAAGCGAGATCTCTCTTTACGCTTAGTCATTATAGATCCCTAGGCCCATTGGCCAGAAGGGCTAACTCATAGTCCAATCTTGGTCCAAACAAAGTGTTGTTTTAATTAGTTGGTTGATTACTAGCATTGTCTTTACAGCTATTACCCTTTCGTCAGGCAGCACAAAGTTTTCAGTTTCGCGAACACTGTTCCATCATCAAGAGTAGAAAAGAGGAAATACGAGAAATTACGAGTAGGTTATGGGGAAGCATTGAATTTGCAACTGCTTTGTTGATTTAGGATTGCCTTTTGTCTTTGGATGTCAATAGTCGATATTTATTTCATTTGCCATTTCACTTGTATTTTTTTTAACCATACAAGAAGACCCGGACTTTAGTTGAATATTTTGTAAAGCCGTGTTTTCACTTAGTGGTCTGAATAGTTCTGAGCGAGCAATCGTTCGTTCGTTCGGTGAATGGAAACAGTTGCTCCAATAGTAAATAAGAAGAGCAAACATTTGCTTTAAACAAAATGTTTGCTCAAAACACTAAGTAAAAACGCGGCTATACAACCACAGTAGACTACCCACAGCTTAAGTCATAATTTCAAATTTATTTAATCTTTATTCAATTTAGGCCTAGTTTACCCTCTGGGTTGGAAGATCAGATGGCAGTCGCTTTCGTAAAAACTAGTGCCTACGCCAAATCTTGGGATTCGTTGTCAAGCGGACCCCAGGCTCCCATGGCAAAATCCCGGGACAACGCGAGGAAGAAGAAGACTTATTGGGAAATACAGCAAAAATTTCAAAAAATAGGTACCTACAATTACAATAACAATTCAAATACAATTTTGAGTGTAGTATTAGAACAATACAAAACAAGATTACAATTTTATTACGATTATACGAATTCACGGAATTAATTAATTTTATGTTTTATTTTGTTTGATGAATCTATTACACTTGTGCTGGAACAAATCAACGTGTGAGTATTTGTTGTTGTAAATATTGCATGTTCTTGGAAAAAAAATGTTGTTTACATATTTTTTGTGAGTACATGGAGCGACTAGTAAAGCAGTGGATCCTGTACGTGTACGATACGTGGGACATATGAATAACAACTTGATGAGAATCTTCCGAATCAATTGAATTATTTAATAATTTGTACAAGAGATCTTTTATCTCATGGTTAATGCGGAGTCTCCAGGTTCCATCCTCTCCACGTGTGGGTCCTAGGATTTTTTTGTAGATCTTCGTCTCAGCTACCAGTAGCAAGCGCTCTTCCTTTTGTGTTAGTGTCCAAGCTTCGCATCCGTACATAAGTATTGGCCTTATGACCGTTTTGTATATCCGGAAATTAGTGTTCCTGGTCATTACCTTGGTCACTAATACTTTGTGAAGGGCAGCCGCACAGCGTAGAGCGTTCTGGATCCGGACTTGTATCTCGCCTTCTCTCTGGTTGGTATCCGTGACTATGAATATGTATCTCTTCATATGAAGGGGCTCAGTTTTGTCGTGATGAATTAGGAGGCCAGCCTTCACAGCTTCCCCCTCTAGATCCTGGACCCTGGATTCTGGAGACTGGACACAGGAACCAGGAGATTGAAGATCTGTTGTCCGAGCTAAACATCATTGGAGAAACGAAAACCGCCAGACTCCGATGGCTCGGGCACGTAGTCCGGATGTGTGAGGATCGTGCAGTTTGAAGGGCGTACACTGAAGGTCCAAATGGCCGAAGACCGTCTGGACGCCCTAGGTACCGCTGGAGAGACGAAGTGCAAAAACACCTTAGCGAACTCGGCGCCGTCGATTGGACAGAAACGGTTTTGGACAGAGAAGCATGGCGGTCTTTGCTATCGGAGGCCAATATCCACGTCGGGTCGCTGCGTCACAGCGGTAAGTAAGTAATAATTTGTTATTTAATTACATCCCGCTTTTCTCTTCTCACTTGTAAGGACTCAAAATTCTAGGGTTTAAAAGATTTGAATTTATACTTTATGATGTTTAAGATTTTTTTAAATTCTTTCTAATGAATTAATGTGTACTAAAAACTATATTATTAAGTTTGTTACCTGTGTTCGTATCTCTGTCTCCCATAAATATATTTAAAAATATTTACTTTGTAAGGATCTTGGTAGTAGTAGTACCTACATGCGGATTGAAATCCATTTGAGTCAAAGTTCTTTATAATAATCATAATGATTATTGTCTGCGGCGGCCTGCACGGCAATGCTACCGGAACCAATGCTGGGCGGCAATGCTACCGGCACCAATGCTGCGCGGCAATGCTCCTAGCACAAATGCTGCACGACAATGCTACCAGCACCAATGCTGCACGGCAATGCGGTTGGCCATTCGCACTTATTCTGAAGTAACAATATTAGTACTAGAAGCACCATACACCATTATGTTGTTACTAGGGAGAGCGCTTCATGTGCAAGAAATATGCATTTACGAATCAAGTACCCAAGTTAATGTTACCGCACCGGCACGTACCTATTCTTAAGTATTCATGAAACGACGACATTCAGACGTACCGACGCCAGGACGTGTTGAAATAACTTTAAATTACATTCAAATATTTAAGTAAGTACCTAGAAATGCTATCAATGCAATAAAACGTGCCTTCCAGAATAGCAAATTCAGCATTTGCGTAAACGTTATTCAATACAATCTGCTTAAACTAAATAAGATGAAACTGTAATGCTTATTGGCAAAGTGTAAAGCGACTTAGTGTTGATTATTAGTTGTGCGTTCTATCGTCCCGAAAAGGTTATAATGTACTACTAATATGAGTAAAAAGTTGAAACTGAGGGTCTCCATTTGTAAAGCCATACCTACAGCATTTATAAAAACATGAACAATCATTGTTATCATACATTCAATATTAAACATTTTATAATTGCTGTGTAGATTACATTTAAAATCTGAGTGAAGTCGACTCAGGGTTTTGAATTCATTTTTCCATAGCACCAGCTTTATTGAGGTTAGAGTGGGGGGAGGCCCATTCGAATGTGCACTCACATAAGAATGACGTCTGTGTCATTCAGTTATCGTGCATTTCGCTCGTATTAGTCCGTAAATGTATTGGCGTGGGCCAGACGTACGATAATATAACATCATTTAGTGTTATGTGTGTGTACGTTCAAATTGGACTATAGGTCGATATGCCCCGTAATATTTATATTTATTTTCATCACAGTTGCTGATGAAGGGTTGTTATTCACGCAGGTTTAGCGGGAGTAATTAATAGAAATAAATCAAAAATCAAGTTATGATTAAATAATAATATACTGATAAAAAAAAAATTAGATGATTAATATAAGTTACATTTTAATGGATAGAACGGGTGGAAAGGGCACCTAAATAGCATGTTTCGAGACCCAAGTTATCCTCACCTGCTCGTGGTACACTCGGCTGAACAACAAACGATGAGGCTCTTGCAACCCACCAACCCACCAACCAACGAAAATAGCCATGGTGTGGGTGCCGCAAGACGGGCGAGGACCTGGCAGGCATGGCGAGTCGGAGATTGTTACAAAACCGAGACGGATGGAGATCGAGGGGGCCTTTGCCCAGCAGTGGGATATCATAAAGATTAGTCATTATTAATTTAAAATTGTTTAATGATTAATGGCTGATTAAATATTTGTTACAAAATTTTAAATCGTGACTGTATGCCGAATGGTTACTTATTTGTCTTTCATGCCTTTACGCGAAAAAATAAAGAAAACCGCGCATTTCATTATGCGTTTTGAACACATATTTATATTGGGTCTATCGCGTATTGATATTGTAACCTCTAAGTCCGACGTTTCGATGCAGGTTAAACTGGTCGTCAATCAGGAAATACTCCAAAAAATTTAATAGGAAAGATGGTTTTAACTTATCGCCGGCTTGGGGACCAGTGATCTAGAAGTTAAAGCCAAGGGATCTATCTATCTTCGGATGTGTTCGCGAACGAAGTGAGTGTTGCGTGTCGGACTATTTACAATAATTAACGTATGTGTCCGGGTTAATTTGAATTTGTGATGTCTACCCTCAACTTTTGCATAGACTTTTCATCGGGGTGTTACACAAAATCGGGGTGTTTTGACATTTAGCTGGGCCATAAGAACCCCTAGTGTATTTTTTTTCGAATGCGTGACGTGACGTACGCATTTGCGTTAAGTCTTATTTTGTATGGGATTTAGAAACAGCGCGCCAAGCGGGACGTTTTTGGAATTCAAAAACCCATACAAAATGAGAGTTAATGCAAACGCGTACGTCACGTCTCGCTATCGAATAAATTTACACTAGGGTTACAGTTATCCACAATCACGACCTGCGTCGAAACGTCAGAAATAAAGGTAACAAAATAAATTCGCGATAGACCAGATATAGGTACATATCCGTAATCTTACTGTACCTGTTTATCATGTTTTTTTTTTCTTTGGTGTGATCAAAAACATTTTGTGTAACACGGGAGGTATTAAAAATATAAACTAGAGGTAACCAAGCTTCGTCCGCGTTATCATTTTTAACCATGTTATATTCGTGGTTTAACATTCACCCATTTATGTTCATGGACGAGCTATACGTATTGGCATTGGATTGAATGTATGGACAATTGACACAACTGTGTTATGGTACCTATACGACAAGAATATTGCGTGGCAGCAAGCGTCAAGTCAAGTGCCCTGTTTTTCCTTACAATTTATTACGGCTATTATTCCTCGGTTTATTTCCCTGTTCTGCAGAGCCCTCATGCGTCTCTTGTCATTAGTATACCCTTCCTCGCATGTCCCTGTCAGTGGTGACTTCCGGTCTCGTGTGTTAAATTTAACCTGTGTACCCGTAATATGCGATTTCAAGATATTTTGTACTATTCAAAATTTTACTTTAGTTGGTTTTTAATGTCTATGATATCTAGGAAACCATTCAAATGTACGAGTATGTATGTAAACACTTAATTGTACATAAGGGACAGGTAAAGTTACAATAAAAGAATAATAATGTTGGCAATGTACAAAGGCGAACTTATCCCTATAATCCAGTCAACCTTTGAGCAAATGTTTTGATCTTATTCGTGTACACTGTATACGAATAGGATTAGGATTAGGTATAACGTGTCCTTTTCTTCGTATCACTGCAAATTTTGGGAAGTACATGATTAGGGAATCTTCTAGAAAAATATCATATGGACCTCAATCTATCGATTAAGCTATCGCTTAAGTATGAGCTGCTTCAGCAGTCTGCTGGTTAATTTTAAATCCCTGTTTATATAGCTTAATACTTTATAATATACCTACATACTCGTAATTAAAAGCTTGTGTAAGCTCTCTGAAGTGAATAGTTAAGTACACGTCTAGAAGATTTAACGTGTACCTACATTAAATAAGCGTACTATGAGTGGATTATTTTACGGTGTAATAAATAAGTATTTAGGTATCACAAATGGAACTAAGTATGTAGTTGTAATTTGTAATTCCTACAAGAGGGCGAGATCTTAATTGTACTTAGTCGCTTTTGTTTTACTCGTTTGAGTCTTGTATTGGAACTTAAAATAAAACAACGTTTTTTAGGTGTCTACATATACCTTAGCATATATTTATATATAGTGAACTAATTAATTTTGTTTGAATTACTACACCTGCACCATTTTACAGAATATACTCTATCTACTTTCCTATAATCGAAGTGAAATTTTCGTTTTTGGACCCGGGTACGTCCTTAAACTACGTCCAAAAGAGAGGTATGGGCATTGTGAATTTCATCTCGCTTTGTGTGGTAGGGCACAGCCAGTGGATGTCATTCCAGATCTAGAGCAGAGCCCAACTGGGGAAGTACCTCCACCTTACAGAAAACCGCAGCCAAATAACACTAGACCCTACTCATAGTGTTGTGTTCCTGCCGGTAAGTAAGGTTGCCAGAGCTCAACGAGGGGGGGCGGGTTCAGGGTCGGCAACGCGCATGTAACTCCTCTGGAGTTGCAGGCGTACATAGGCTACGGAGACTGCTTACCATCAGGCGGGCCGTATGCTTGTTTGCCACCGACGTAGTATAAAAAAAAAAGAAAAAAGAAATGCATTTCACGATCAGTTTGGAAGTATGAAGCGGGCTTTTAAAAGTTATGCGGTAGCAAAAAAAAAGGCACACTTTAGCCACTTAGCGTTAAATCTCTCTCGATGACCGGGTTTACACTTTTATCAGAGAAAGATTTAAAAAAATCTGTCTGAATTTTAAGAGGTTTCTTTTGAGTACATATATGACCTGATATAGAAGCTTTTTGTTTGCACTACACTAAAAAGGGTATAAGTATTACAGAAACTTATTTAACTGTTATTAAAATATCGTAGAGAATAGTTTAATTAGTAAGAGAATATGTTGTTTACTAAATCCATCTTGAACGCTGACGCAACGTATAAATATAACTTTTTTACATATAACTTTTTTAATGAAAAAATTGACATTATTCCAAATAGAAGTAATAATTTATAAAAAATAAAATTAATAATAACTAAATATTCTAGGACATTCTTACACAAATTGACTAAGTCCCACGGTAAGCTCAAGAAGGCTTGTGTTGTGGGTACTCAGGCAACGATAGATGTAACAAAGAGAATTTGAAAGATGGCCGTAAAATTTACTGTGGCTACAAAGTCTCCTTTGACAATCCACCTCTGTTTCAAATTCTCTTTGATATGTAATATAAATAAATAAATAAAAAAGCCTTATATTTCTTACTAAAACATTACAAATATAACAGCACAATTTTAGGTTTATAAATTAATGACTGAACATTAACAAAGCTGACATTAAGATTTATAATATATATTATCTATAAACATTATTATTTTTAAGTAAGAACCCCTCGCTACCCGAAGGTGAATGTCTAGTGATTTCCAAGTTTCCCGATTGCTCGCCGTATTCATCCACAGTTTTCCAGCCACTTGTACTATGTCGTCGATCCATTGGGCAATCGGTCTACTCTTTCTACTACCCTTTGGTCCTTTCCATGATTAACATCATTTACGAGTCCATCTATTGTCGGTCAGCATAGCTATATGACTCGCCCATCGCCACTTCAGTGTTTTTACAGTGTTGTAGAGCATCGGTAACTTTAGTCCTGTTTCTGATAATTTTGTGGTTTATTTTCTGTTGTTTAGTAACTTTTAATAAGCTCCTCTCCATACTTCTCTGACACGATCTTATCTTATTTTTCATTCGATAGGTGAACTTCCACGTTTGGCTCGCGTAAGTCAACGAGGGCAGAATGCAGGTATCCATCACTTTCTGTTTAATTCGAATCGGCATATCACTTTTTCCAAGCATTTGATACTCTCCTTTCTATTTCATCCTCGTTTCTTTGACTTTTAAACGATATTTCTTTGCCAAGGTAAATATAGCTATCGGTATACCCCAGTGGTTCATTTTGCAAGTAAACTGATTTTTTATGGTTGTTCGTCATGATGATAGTTATGCTGCCATTTGTTTCCAGTCCGACTTCGCGACTTGATGTTTGAAGTGCATTTATCATTGACTGTTGTAGCTCTGTCGTACTTTCAGAAAACAAGATAATATCGTCGGCAAATCTTAAATGACTTAGGTACTCGTTGTATATATTTAAACCGACTTTTTCCCTGTTTCCCTATAACCGATTGAAAAACAGCAATAAAAATCGTTGGTGAGATGGGGTCTCCCTGTCTGACTCCTTTTCTGATTGGTATAGGAGGTCCGGTGAACCCCAATCTAATTCTGCTATTACAGTTTTGGTACAGGTGTTGTAGAACTTTCGAATAGGTGATCTCAACATTTTGCGAATGTAGAGCTTTCCATATCGAGTTATGATGTAGAGTATCGAACGCTTTTTGAAAGTCTATAAACGCTAGGTAGAGCGGTCTTTGAAACTCTTGGTATTTTTATATTAGCATTTCGACACAGTGGATATGGTCCACAGTGGAGAATACTCTTCTAAATCCCGCTTGTTTTTTTGGTTGGTGTTTTTCAATAGTGACTCTAATTCTCTTTTCTATAATCGATGAAAACAATTTGTATATGGATGATAGCAGGCTGATAGGTCGGTAGTTACTCACATTATTGGTATCTCCTTTTTTATATAATAAGATGATATCTGACTCAGTCCATTATTTTGGAGTGGTTGCCGTTTTTAGTACCAAGTAAAAAAATTGAGCCAAAGGGTGGGGGGGGGGAGGGCATGTAAGTATTCGCTAGTTTCAGTGCGTCGTTAGTTATTTTGTCGGGTCCTGGGCTTTTGTCGGATTTCAACTTAGCGATTCCCTTCATAACTTCATCTATTCCGATGTCCGGCACTTCTGCCTGTGCAACTGTTGGTAGGACAAGGCAAGGCTCTTGATTTTCAGATTTGTACAAGTTTAAGTAGAAGTTTGTTGCAGTCTGTAGTATCTCGTTCCTATTGCAGGTTACTTTGTTTGACGCTTTAAGTTCTTCGATCCAAGTTTGGTGTGTTCTCAATTCTTTGTTAGCTTTTTTTAAGGTCCCCGATTGTATCAGGTGTTTTTCGATGGTATTTAGGCGATGATTATTATAATCAGACCGGATATATTTACTAATTAACTTATATAGAGCTCATAGTTCATTTTTCATGCTGCGTGTTTTCGGTTTCGTTTTTTACAGTTCTTGCCTCCTTGACATTATTGTTTTAGTCCTTGCTGATAAAACTGAATTTTGGATCTGTTTTACGGGATCATGAGCGTTTTCAGGCTTTTATTCACAGCAGCGACAATTGCGTCATGAAATTTTTGTACAGTCTTATTTTCCCCTTCACTACTGAGATATGTAATATACAAATACTTAAATACATAGAAAACACCCATGAATGAGGAACAAATACCTGTGCTTATCACACAAATAAATACTCTTACCGGGATTCGAACCCAGGACCATCGGCTTCATAGGCAGGGTCACTACCCACTAGGCCAGACCGGTCGTCAATTACATTCATTACGATAAAGTCTGAACATGAATTTTAATTGAGAAATAAATTCAAAGTAATTTCTTCTCGGCTTGGTATTACGTACATGTACTTGGTGTCTTTTAGCAAAAAAAATTGTTCTCTCTTCAACGTAAACTTTCGTCGTCAAATTTTAGTTCTAAACTTTAGCAGTCTTGAAATAGTAAAAGATCCGGAAGTTTCATGAAACAGCCGCAAGTTATCTACCTATTTTGATTCCCTATTCCTAAACTACTTTGTTTGCGTCATTGACTTTTTACTGTAAAACGAAAAGTTTGTCCGTCTTCTTTGTGAAGTTTCTTAAAAAGTACTCCTCTACTATATGTATTAAAAAACACAGAGTGATCGTGTCGATCACATTTGTAGGATGAAAATATCTTTGCAACGTCAATCATTCTAAAATCACATGATAAAAGTATCGAGAAAATGCTGGATTTCATTCCATGCCATTACTCAGACACGGCTGTTACACTTTGCGTATGAGCCAAAATACTTTTTCTATTTCAGTAGGTAAGAGAAGTCTAGAAGTTGTTGATACAATTCAATAGTGGATATCTATCTTCAGATAAAGTTAGTAGAATATATATAAATATATCTTTATGATTGTGGCGTGTTTTAATATTTCTAAAGCCTATATACTACAATTTATAATTATTCTTAAATAAATTGTTACAAAAAAGTGTAAGTAAAATTATTATCATTCAGGTAAGTAAAACACTAAATCCTTCGATCCTTCACTAAAAATTAAACACGTCTCCTTAGACAAAATATTGAATTTTAATCATTGATAATACAATCTATTACCTCTACGTAGATAGGTACTTGTACTAACTATTCGAAATTAAGTTTCCTTCATTCTGTTCATATTATTTAGAATATGGATATTTATCTGTAAGCTGTAAAAAAACATATTAGGTACGTTTCTTTGTGTTCTGCCAGAAGAGTAAATTGACAGCAGTTTGAAATAATTGTAATTGTTAACCAAGGGATGAAAGGCACTCATTCAGTCGAGGTCATCGATAGTCTGAAGCTGAAATGATACCCTCCACCTGAGTTAAACACTCTACATTTTATTTTTAATACGAGGAAAGTTATACACATTCACCGTTGAGCTACGGCCGTAGCGCTACGTCGTAGCCGATAACATGGATTTCCCGTTATGTAGCGAAAATGCTTCGTAGAGGCAAAACGACAACGTGTTGTGATTAGCGTTGTGTAGCTCTAGATGTAGCGTGAACTGTTAGTATTCGTTGAGGGTGAGTACTTTCAATTAACAATTAAGGTAAAAGTACTTATTGTTATATTTAGAATGAGGAGTAAAACATCAATATGGATTTTGTTAAAAAAAACAAATCCAATTAAAACAAACCTTTAATCTAAAAAAAACAAACGAAAGGAACGTACTTGGAAAGTAAAAGGCTCTAAAGCCGTATCACAAGGAAACGTATCACTTTTTGCACAAATAATTAATAAAAAACAAAATTAATAATAAATAGATATTCTAGGACATTCTTACACAGATTGACTAAGTCCCACGATAAGCTCAAGAAGGCTTGTGTTGTGGGTACTCAGGCAACGATAAATGTAACAAAGAGAATTTGAAATAGAGGTGGATTGTCAAAGAAAACTTTGTAGGCACAATAAATTTACCGCCATCATTCGACACATGATTATGATTAAAACTTTTAGAACGCCATTTGGATTAGATCCTCTACTACATAGGACAACAGCAGTTTCAAAGCATGACAAACAAAACTATTTTATTTTGATTAACCGTTTTAATTTGAATATAAATTTATGCGACAACGCGGTCGTCGTCTTCCTAACGTTGTCCCGGCATTTTTGTCACGGCTAATGGGAGCCTGGGGTCCGATTGGCAACTAATCCCTAGAATTAGCGTAGGTTTGTCTTTTCTGTTGAAATTCACGCACCGCATGTTACTTCACGAGTAGTATATTTGTGATTCTGAATATTTGCACTTATTATTCACGCACTCCTACAAGCTGCCCGTGAGGAACCTGAAAGACTTTAACCACGCGTTTCTAAGGCCAAACGAAGGAAAAATTAAAGTATGTATATTTCGCAATTAAAACTTGTTTTTTGAATGTTGAATGTATTTTTACAAAAAAAAGTTGTTACTTTTTTGATATCTGTCAATAAGGATATTTAGACTATGCCCCATAGTGGTTTCAAATAAAATATGCAAACCAACGAAAGCTTAAAAATAACCCATTTTATATGTTACATATCCGCAACGTAGGCTTCGTCAAATGGCTAAAAATATTAATAATACATAGATATTAATTTAATACTACTAATACTACTATGTTTTAATAATAGATTTTAGGAGGAAATACAAAATATTATTACATTATAGCATTCAGACTAAAGCTAATTTCGCTAAATTGGCAATAAAGTGGCAACCTGTTGAGAAATATATAATTGAACAAAATCACAACTAATTTTAATGCTGCGGTAGCTCACTTGCACTCACGATAAATATGACCTTAATTTTGACAGTATCTTTTAACAATAGCATAGTAAAAATTTCATTGCAAATAAAGCGATAAAATGACTTTCGGTCGCAATATATTAGGTGATAAGTTGTGTTGTACCCGCCTACTCATAAAATAAAAGAAGAGAATAAGTACTAAAAGCGTTTCTAACGACGATAACTTATCCCGCTAGCGATGGAGTTTTTGCCTTTACGTAGAATTTTTAGAAGTGGTGATATAATTGGTCCATGAGGGCACTTTCTTCAACTATCCTTGTTGCATGCGCTACACAAACCTTACATAAATGAAAAAAAAAGAAACTATTTGAAAATACGATACAGTTATATTCAGATCTAATAACCGATATGGGAATTATTAAGCCATAATTATTTATTATGAAAGATTTAAATATTTTTTTTTATTATATCCAGCTTGCTTGCTATGCTTCATAGACCATTTTTGTTCTGCAGAAGAGGACTATTCAAGCGATATATAAAATGAACCATAGAGATTCGCTTAGAGATAAGTTTACGGACAATAGAGACCATAAATGAGAATATTCTGTATTGTATATAAAAACATTGTCAATTTTAAGAAAACTGTGACATACATAATATTAATACTAGAAATCAACATAAGCTCGATGTGCCCTTCACTCGGCCCCATAAAATAAAATAAAATCAATCATGGGTAATTGTATAAGGTTTTATAAAAAACTTCCAAAAACATTACTCAATAAATTTAAAAACAATGTGAAGCGTATTGGGAGCGTGCACGACTGTCACGCAACCTAGTGTCCGCAAGTCTAGGGGAAAACGTCAATTCACTAACTAACTAACTAAACTAAACTAACTATTGTGGCGCAGTGATCTAAAGAGGGTCTTGGCCTCCAAAACGAGAGAACGCCACCTGTCCCGATCCTGTGCCACTTCCTGCCAGTTATCGGCTTTGAGTTGGCACATCCGCCTGTACACTGTCGCTCCAGCGGTATCTGGGCCGACCCACTGGACGGCGACCAGTCGGTTGTCCCAAATAAGCTTTCTTAACACCTCGATCCTCACCCATCCACAGTAAATGGCCGAACCAGCGAAGTCTGTGGCATTTCGTTTCGCCGATGATATTGGGTTCGGCCACTAACTCCTCGATTTCGGCATTCTTACGGATCCTCCAGGTGCCGTCATCTCTTTTGATAGGTCCCAGGATCTTCCGTAACACCTTTCTTTCCGCTACCAGGAGCTGACTCTCTTCTTTCAGTGTTAGTGTCCAAGCTTCGCAGCCATACATTTCATGTGGAGGTATTCGGTTTTCGACTGGTTGATCCTGAGACCTATCATAGAAGCCTCTCGTTCCAGGACACTAGCTGCTTCCGCCACTTGTTCACGGCTTTCCCCTAATAAAGCTAGGTCGTCGGCGTATCCTGCCACCTTGTGCTTGCCGTTCAACTCAACTCCTATGTCCAATTCTAGTACTTTTCGGACAACATGTTCAAGAGCTAGGTTGAAGAGCACAGGTGATAGAGCATCCCCTTGCTTTAGACCGGTAGTCACCGTGAATTCCTCTGACAGCTCGCCACCAACTTTAACTCGCATCCTGCTTTCCCTCGTTGCTGTGGTGATTATGGCTACTAGTTTTTTGGGGATGTTGAAATTTGCAAGAATGGAGTACAAGGTGCCCCTGTCTATACTGTCATAGGCCTTTGTGAAGTCCACAAACAGCGAATGGATGCTTGATGCGTACTCCCACTTCTTCTGCATTAGCTGTTTGAGCAAGAAAATCTGGTCCATCGTGCTGCGATTTCTCCGGAAGCCACATTGGTAGTCTCCGAGGATTTTTTCAGCATATGGCTCTATCCTCTTTAGCAACACGTTGGACAAGACTTTGTACGCTGTTGTGAGTAAAGCAATCCCTCGATAGTTTGTGCACTTCTTTTTTGAGCCTTTTTTGTGGACAGGACATATGACTCCTACGTTCCATTCCTGCGGTTGTTCTTCCAGTTCCCAGATCTTCAGCAAAAGCTCGTATACTTTAGATTGCACTGCACCACCACTGCTTTTCCATATTTCTGATGGCAGCCCGTCAATGCCAGGAGCTTTATTGTTCTTTAGACGCATAATCGCTTGACGGACTTCATCAAAACTGGGAGGGCTGACTTCTACATTTACAGTTTCGGGACTATTGAAGTCAGGAGCTGGTGTATCCAAAGGGGAGCAGTTCAGGAGATCTTGGAAATATTCTTTCCACATACTCTTGATCTCGGTACTGGAAGTAACAAGGTTTCCGCTGTCGTCTTCGAGGAATTGAGTAACGGGCTGATAGCCTTTCTTAAAGTTACTAATCTCTTTAAAGAACTTCCTTGATTGGCTTCCTCTTATCAGAGTTTCCATCTCCCTTACTATACCGCTCAGGTGTTCCCTTTTGGCTCGTTTTATGACTCTATTCAATTCACTACATCTTATAAAACTACTCTAAAACTAAAAACTACTGAACGGATTTTCATACGACTTTCATCTATCAATAGAGTGATTCTTGAGGAAGGCTTAAGTATATAACTTGTTAAGGTTTTGTGTAAATTGTTTGAAATATAACGATGTTGTCGGAAAAAATCACACAGGCTAGGAGCTTTCATCGAAAACGCTGCCTAATCCGTTTGAGCTATAACAACACAATGTATGGTGGGGTTGTTTCTCATTCATATGTCTACAAAAAAGTCCGCGATGTTAAATGTCTATCTTTTAAGGATAACTTACTATACATATTCGTAACTTCTAGAAAAAGATCACGTAATATGTGGCATTTGCAAAGCTATTTACATGGATACATTATTAACAATTATCAAAATAAATACGTTAGTTGTATTAAGCATTTCATATAGCTTACAATGGTCCCTTACACCATATAATTTAAATGAATATTTCAGGAGTAATCGTAAATCAAAGTTTCATTTCGAGCCATATAATTGTACGAAATGTTAAGGACGCTATCCGCAGTTAGTTCAAATTTTTACCACCTTATGCGCTGGGATCGCTTTACTTACCCCCACCATGCACTTCGCACGGTCCCATATTGGAACCTATGACTACGTGAATATATGACATGAATAATAAAACATCGTGGGAAAAAGTGTAATTGGTAATAATGAATTAGGTATCTATTATACTTATGTTAATAATAATGAAATTGAGTGGAGTCGCGAGAGCTGCGTTCTCGAGGATAGATGTGGAAACACAACTAGCGAGTTCATTATATGTTTAAAGTCCAGTGACACCTCTCTACCTTCAGCTCTCACACCGGTGTTGCCATTGAGCCATCCTAGATATCGCTTTATGTGGGGCGTATCTTGTGCGGGCGAGTCACCGTCTGTCGGAAATAAAATTGGTTACCATTTTATTAAGCAGGCGACCGATTTTTTATCCCATAACCCAGTACTTAGTCCATCGCTTTCACCCATTAGCCCATTTCATTTCATCAACTCTCAAATAGTCCTTGGACTCTGGTGGGTGCTGCCTTTGCGTGTGTCCCATGACACGGACAAGGGCAGCAACTGCTCGGTGTACCCCTTACTTTTCATAAATAAATATAATATAAATCAGTGTATATACTACTTTTTTTGACATTTATATTTTATTCTACAAATTATCTGGACTAGTATTTTTTATACAAGTTTTTAAATGTTTGATGATTTTATTGTGAAATTCTTCTCATTAAGTTCGCCATCTCTATTATAATTTTTTTTTATAAATGCATCAAAAAATACCAATTTCTTTTTTTATTGTGTATAACCTAGGCTAGTTACATATATACTTATTAACTAACACTACTATGGAGTCCTGGTACTATGAAATAAATTTAATAATATAATATGATATTATACAATAATATAATATTGCTCTACCTGGCTGAGATGGTCGGTTTTTTTATCATCTGTCATCATGCCTGTCACGTTTTAACAAGTATATGTAAGTGCGAAACTGAGGCATGACATGACAAGTGATAAAAATGCGACCATGATACCGCCGCTGATAATTAGACTGAGATGATATATCTACTTGAATAAATAATATTTAGACTCTAATAACTTTAATTTGAGTTTTACTTTGTTCGTCTGTCAATAACGCGACACAAAGTAAATACCTATAACCCATATGTTAATTACATAGAACGAAAATTTTATATATAAAAGAAACGGAAACAGATATCAAGCTGTAATTTAATGTGACTTAAACTTTATACTTATTCACTATAATAGTAATATATGTGTGGGACTTTCATGTGGCATTATAGGTACCTACTTATCAACAATATATTCACTAAATGCAAATATGAACTTTACAGTATGCAAACATTATCCGTTAAACCTAGTTTATGAAACTTCCACTCCAATATCTAATACCGCTCAGAGCACGTTATGCTGCAGCTGTCTGCGGCGTGAACTCATACTGTGATAACATTTTAACATATTCTTGCTGTTGGAAATTTTCCCAAAAAGGCTATTATCAACCGAAAGAGCTATTTTGCCACACTTGAGTTTTTTGCAAAGTTCGGAAGGGATTTTGCCGAGTGAATCATTGTTAAATTTGTGATTCGGTAATCACTAATGATTGTCAGAAAATACCCTTAAGACCGATTTCCTGTTTATTTTATTCTTACAATTTACTTAAACTGATGGAAACTCACGACAGGGCTATATGTCAAGTTCGTTGGCTCAGTGAGAAGTGTATCTCAGAAGGCAACTTCAATACCAGAAAGCAAGATGAGAGTTACGACCTACTCGTAGATGCTGTTAATAATCGTCCTCCTGGAGCCTGATTCAGATTTAAAAACTTGCAACAGCTCTTTTGCAGCAATTTTGAACTGCTTTATATACGACCTTGTCAAGATCGTCTCGATGAATGAGTTTCATTTGTGAGTGATCTTTAATTTCGTATATATGATATTATGAATGGAATTATTGAAACAGAATAATAACGGCGTTTCATGTCATCGTAGATGAGAAATAAATTGACTGAGAAAATTAATGATTACTCTGCTTTGAAGTTTAACGTATGTTAAATGTATGCGATTGAACTTGTTTATATTCGTAAAAAAATAGGTACTGCTATGAAATTAAATTCATTAGTTAAAGAAATTAATTTTATTTAATTAAATATTTTTTTATTAAATAAGTTACAAAAACTAATTATCCTGCACTTGATTATTGTCGAGAGAAGAAGCTTGTGTTTCCATTTTCGTTAAACGGTTCATGTAGAATGAAAGGAATACCAATAGCTTATTGTATATGTATTTAGTAAATAGTAATACGTAGCGCAGTGAAAATGATTAATGGCCCAAAATATGTTATGGTGCTCCCACACTGCACTAACATCGTAATATATCTTTATGTTGCAAGAATAGCATAATGTTACACAATCAGCCCGATTCGAACTTTAAGATACGTCAAATATTAGGTCTAGATACGATATTGATCCGATATGTCTGTGTTAAAAGTGTCGTTTTTGGTTAAACAAAAAGTCAGTTTTGACACTGACATATCCGATCCGGGTATGTAATGATTGAAATAATCATCATAAAAAACTATCATACACTTGCTATAATACCACTTAGCATACACATTAAATTACATAACCTAATTTTTTTATACGTTGTTTTTGGTATGTTATAATTTAATCTAAATCTTAATGGAAACAATGCCTATTTAAATATGTTTTTTATCTAGTATAGACACATTGTATACAATACTTTCATATAACGTAGTATTTTATATAATTTTAATTAGTATAAATGCATATTGTATAGCACGTTTTGACGTGTTGTTTGTAAAATAATTCTACGTGGTCGCAGTTGTAACTTTACCTCCTTTTTAGTAGATAATCGATTTTGTGGCGATCGCAATTATACATAACATAGCCTACTTTTTGTTAGACATCTATTCGATTCTGCGAGGTCGCAGTTTTAATCTTACCTACCAGACTTTTCTCGGGGACTTAATGTAATTATATCATATCACTAGTTATAATTTATATGTTTTATAGTATGTGATAATTATAGCAGTATGTATTAGACGAAATGTAAATCGACCCTATGACCATTATATCGATAATAAGATTATGGATATCGTTGATTAGTTAATATAAAAGTACACCATATATTACATTATTCCAAATAACGGTATATCTAACCATAATATATAAAAAGTAATTGTAAAAAATGTAATGCAATAACCCATATCGTAAATGCAATGACCCATATCGTATCTGGACCTAATATTTGACGTATCTTAAAGTTCGAATCGGGCTATATGATATTAATCAAATACCTACATGTCGTTTAATATAACACTTCATAACATCACAGGGTTGGTGCACCAATAAAGTTTGATAACTCCTTCGATTTAAACAAGATTTCACATACATAATTTTGAAGATTTTGCTGCTTAATCAATATGATCATAAAAAAAAGTTGTTTGAAAGATACTTATTATTTCAGCTGGTATAAAAATATTTAATAAAAACAACCAATGATAAGTATATACTCATACGAAGTAGATGTTAGTCGCATAGATCTCATGCACGCCACAAGAATATTTACGGAGTTGGTGCTGATGGGTTTACATTTACACTAAATAAACGATGTGCCGAGTAAAGAATGAACAAAATTTAGATTTCAATATATATTTCCATTTAGAATATAGTGCATACACTATTTCATATCTCGCTCACATAACACTTCCACCGTCTGGGCTATCAAAATCGCTACCAACTCATCTTGGTGTGACTCTATTTACATACAATGGAGCATTATTCACGGCCAAAACACAGAGCCTAGTTGATGGTGAATTCAAACATCAACGATGGAGCATGTACCTGATCGAGGTGTCAATCCTCTCTAACCTCGCACGCGAGTCGATTGTTCAGGCAAGCTAATGAAAGCTTGCTTGGGTAATCGACCCCATACCTTAGCCTCATAATAAGGGCCACACTAGCGTCTCCCGAGCGTCGGTGTCTACTCAACTCTATGGCTGCTGCACGACGCAGCGTTGGCGCAACTGCGCAGCGACGCCATTTTCCATAGCGCTGACTAGACGCCGACGCTCAAAAGCCGCTAGTATGGGGTGGCACTACATCGTTTTCAGATTTAACAAAACCTACACCAAACATAGTGCGGCGTCACAGCAGACCTCGTAGGAGATGGCGGCACGGCCTTGACGTCTTTCGAAGAGATTGGCCATTAAGTATTTGATTTGTATATTAATATTTACCATGCGGTCCCAGCGCGCACAAGTTTTTTGCAGAAATCGCAAAGCATCTGGTGATGTAACAGCTGACCGAAGAACTGGCGGCTTCCTCGCAAAATATACCAGCATTAAGATACAATGAGGAAATGCCGCCAGCATCCTTAGTACAATGCCTAAAAGGCCTATTTTAGATGTAAGCTACTTTTAGTAATACCTCTGAATATATCCATTGTGTATATTGTTATTGTATACATGATGTTAATTTAGTCACCTGCAATGATTTACGGGGTGAATATGTAGATCATATCGAACACCTTTTTGTGAGAGAATGATTTTTTTCGCGATGTCGGGGTCGGTCCCATAGTAAAAGTTGCAGGTGACTCAATAAACGCTCTGTATATTATACATGTTTTAATATTTACTTAGACAGATGCATGATAGAAAGGGAGGAAGCCGTTTGCCAAGCTGTGGGACACAACCAGCTAACAAAAACAAATAATAAATAGTAACAATAATTTGATACTGTTATGATATACTACCATGACATCACTCTCTGTGCATTTCGCACGCGCCATTATATCAAGCAAGCAACCGGGAGCATAGAGAAAAGGAGAAATCAGATCAATGTCGAACCCAATAGGTATCAATATTTTTTAATCAGGATAACGCTGATTATGGTTTCGCATCTACGAAATATAAATGACGTAACACTGCGACCGTAGCTAAGTAATTAATGAGTTACGTATTAACACGGCCCGATTCAAACTTTAAGATACGTCAAATATTAGGTTCGACACGATATGGTTAAAAGTGACGTTTCTTCAACCAAAAACGTCTTTAATACTGTACCCCTAGTTTAAATTTATTCGATAGCGAAACGTGATGTATGCGTTTGCGTTAAGCATTTTGTATGGGATTTTGAGTTTCCAAAACGTCCCACTTGGCGCGCTGTTTCTAAATCCCATACAAAATGAGACTTAACGCAAACGCGTACGTCACGTTACGCTATCGAATAAATTTACACTAGGGGTTCTGATATTATTAAGTTGAGACCGATTCAAAATCATCAATGTAGCATGTTTTTTTTTACCACGCGGAGATATATAGTTAATTTTATGATTTAAAAAGTATTTAATTTACATACTAAATACAAAAACGCTAAGTAAATAAATAAATAAATATTATAAAACATTCTTATATAAATTGATTAGAGTCAGACCAAGTTGGCAGCGATTTTGACAGCCCAGACAGTGCAAGTATTATTTTAAACGTCAAGCATTTATGAAATTATGACGTTTACTTTTAACACTTGCACACACTGGGCTATCAACATCGCTGCCAACTTAGCTTGGTAAGTCCCACAATGAGCTCAAGAAGGCTTATGCGTTGCGGGTGCTCAGCAACGATACATATGTTAACGATACATATCATGAAATGGCAGTCTTACACGAATTACACGATTTACCTGGTAATTTCATAACGGATTTTACGATCGGCCGACGACGTAGGCACCGGTAAGAGGATATCATTATTATTTACCAATACTGTTTCACCTGAGGCAAAACCCTCGCTTAGCCTTAGGGATAACATCCACGTGGTCCTTACATATGAGCTTATGTATTATGTAAGAGAAAAAATACTAAGGCGTAACTGATCACTCAATATCAACAACATTAAATATTTATTGTTTCGCCGAAGTATATTTGTTTGTTACTTATTGTTAGAGACGCCTCACACTAACGACTTCGTACAACGTTGACGCGACGCCAGCGGCCCTAACAAGGACTAGACGCCGACGCTCAGACGTATTATGGATGGGGACTGTTCTTAATTAAATTAAAAGTTATCCACGTAATATTTTTTCTCATTTTTTAATTATTATTGAATGAGACATACTGTCGTGTATACGTGACAGCGTGATTCTGACAGTATGTCTACATAATACGACATCATATTCATACTTGACTGGAGACGCTAGTGTGAGAGACCTGTTAGTATAAGTTCAGGGGGCTTAGCCAAGATGACAGTCGTATACATGTTAAACGAATAGAAAAAATGTATCGGGATGACAGATATTACGAAAAGTTATGACTATTGTCATACATTACTTAAGTTTCTATTGGAATTTTCCATCAACGCTTGTCATCTTGGCTAGGCCCCCTAGATGATGGATGCACCATGGTGACAAAATTAAAAATTTGGTGGATAACATTGTTCTTAATTAAATTAAAAGTTAGTATCTAAATTATAAATGTGTAAATTTTGGCGTTAAGTATTTTGATTTATCTCAGCAATTACAAAACTCATGAAAATATTGTTAGTGAACTGGTTATTCATGGCATCGACTTCATTTCTATAGTTGATTTTCCCGAGGGTCTACAGCATGGAGTTCTTCAAAAAAGGAGTGTACAGGTTTTTAAAGGGTCGGCAACGCGCATGTAACACCTCTGGAGTTGCAGGCGTCCATAGGCTGCGGTGACTGCTTACCATCAGGCGGGCCGTATGCTTGTTTGCCACCGTCGTGGTATAAAGAAAAAAAGTTGCCGTTACACGATTGGTTAACTTTTATAGCAGAGAAAATCGTATCAAAGATACCTCTTTTTAAACAAAGCTTTTTTTTTCTTTTTTTTTTTCGGGAAGCAAGCAAGCAAGCATCGCTTCATTTTTAGATTATATTGCTTAACGATGCATCACCGTTAAGGTTGTATATATGTGTATATTTATGTTTGTGTTAAGGTGACGCATCGTTAAGTCTATAAGTATTCTATATTTAAGTATTTGTATAATAACAGTAACAAGGTTAGATCGATTCCACACTATTGTCTCAACAACATTACGAGTAAAAACCTACATACATTTTGTTTCCAGATTTCATCGACTTCATTCGTTATGTTGAATGTTATGATTTAGGTACAATTTATTAAAAGTTTGTTTTTATGTAAACAGTGGTAGGAAAACATGTGAAAGCAAACATGAGTTGTATGTTTATGCAACTAACTTTTTGCGATCCATTTATAATTGCGGCGAGTGTGAGAAATTCTCGAAATTTGCAAAAGGAATAACGGAAAAATGTGAATTATGTGTCCAAATTACACAAGATACACGATAGTGGTCCTCAAACTCTGACCCCCTTATTCATAAACGTGTACTAAAGTAACGATGCCGCTAATAATCGTTTGTCCCTTTCCATCATACCTATACGTCGGAAAGGGACAAATGATTATTAGCAGCATCGTAACTTTAGTACACGTTTATGAATAAGGGGGTTAGTTGTTATGTAGTATAAAATGAAAGGAGTCAAACCAAGATAAATTGGCAGTGATTTTGATAGCCCAGACAGTGCCTAGGTTATAACGTCAAACTTCTAGACGGGACTCTATTGTTGCTCATAAAGTTTTAAGTCGAGTACTCGTAGATGAGATTCAGTTATAGCGCATTTCGATCGTACTTGACCAGTACATGTTGATATTAGTGGGAACGAGACGCGCGATTAACTGACATCATTCATATATCATTCTAATATCAGTGTACGTTTAAATCGGCCTTTTAGTTTGAATTGTCACTGATTCTGCTTGATTTTCAATTATCATGATCCAACGTGGAGTAGGACGGTCCCAACGGTCTCCGACCTATCCCTAGTTCAACAACGCGTACATGTGCTTTAGTGTAACATAATGATACCAGTAACAAAACTAGTGTTTTAATGATGAGTGTAGGTAGAGGAGAAGTAACATGAAGGAACCAGTTTAAAAAAATACCATTTGCATTTTTAGGATTCCGTAGTCAACTAGGAACCTGTATAGATTCGCTATGTCCGTCTGTCTGTCTGTCTGTCTGTCCGAGGCTTTGCTCCGTGGTCGTTAGTGCTAGAAAGCTGAAATTTAGCATGGAAATAAAAACAAAATCAATAAAGCCGACAAAGTCGTAGAATAAATCTAAATTATTTTTTTAGGGTACCTCCCCTAAACGTAAAGTGGGGTGATTTTTTTTGCTTCAACCCTACAGTGTCGGATATCGTTTGAAAGGTCTTGAAAATCAATAGGGGTCGTCAACAATTTTTTTTGATAAAGTGAATATATTCGGAGATAATCGCTCTGAAAGAAAAAAAAATGTGTCCCCCCCCCCCCTCTAACTTTTGAACCATAGGTCAAAAAATATGAAAAAAAATCGTGGAAGTAGAGCTTAAGAAAGACATTAAATGAAAACTATAGCGGACATGATCAGTTTAGCTGTTTTTGAGTTATCGCAAAATGTTTCCCCTTCATAGTAAAAACACGTACTATCCACAGTTCATCCTTTGGTTAATAATCTACTATAATTTAAGCTCCAGTTTAGCTTATTGTGACGGAAGAGTAACTACGGAACCCTACTCTGAGCATGGTCCGATATGCTCTTGGCCGATTTTTTCAGTTGTTTCAGATCGAATTGTGTAACTGTGGCTTCTTTATGTCACTTTTCCCTTATATAAGTAAATCATTGCAAAACGACGTTGCATATTTAAAGATGTAGATATTCTATCAATTGAAGCTTCCATTATACCATTACACACAAATTAATATGAATTTCATTCAAAATATTTCATGTCAAGTGCCGAATTATATAATATTACATTTTACGATATCAAGCACGACAAATGTGAAAATAAATCTGTAAATCGAACAATTGACAGCTGATTTGAGCCTATCAAGGCAAGAAAATTGAATGAATATTGTATTTACTTGTTAAATAAACAGTCATGATGTTATAATACATTAATACAGAGCTAGGCCGTTACTGGGAGTAAATTGGTTACTTTTTATTCTTATTACAAATGTAATAAATCTGAAAAGTTGAGCCCAAAAACTTAGGTATCTTATAATGTTCATGAAATAAATCGAATTGAATCCATCTTCGCTCTAGATTTAACCAACGGATATTGTGAAAGGGAAGAGGGGGCAGTAAAAGTTCCGTTTGATCGAAATCACAATAATCAGTACCCCTAGTGTAAATTTAGTCGATAGCGAAACGTGACGTACGCGTTTGCGTTAAGTCTCATTTTGTATGGGTTTTTGAACAGCGCGCCAAGCGGGACGTTTTGGAACACTGGACATTGAAACGAAGCCGTTTATGATATTTTTTATTATGGCTGTTTATATGGATCGCAAATTGGATAGTACGCTTACATATTACCTCATATCAGTAAGTGTATGTTGGTGGAACTCAAGGAGAAACATTTGAGTTTTATGATATTTTTGGAAAGTTATAAACCGACACAAAATAAAATACTAGCTGTAAAACTACAGCTAAATAAAAAAAAAACAAAAGCAGTAATATTTTCGGAAATGTCAGGGTTTATTGAAATCTGCAGATAAACTTTGGTATACACGTTTTTATTGAGACGGTAAGGCGCGTACTTTAAGGGCGCGTACTTTAAGGGCGCGTAAAGCCAGGAAATTAGAAAGGGATGAATGGAATGGAATTGGAATGAACAAATGTGATGCGCCGCGCGAATCATGCGACGAAAGATATGATGATCGCGCAGGTTTTAACGTATTAGTACTTCAATAACACTGAAAGTATATTTCTGATTTAAATTTCGCTGGTCGAATCCCTCGGCTATATCGATAGCTATTTTATACTAAAATTTAACTATTATTGTATACAGGGTAACGATTATACAATTGAAAAAAAAAATGAATAGACATTTTTCGTGTTTTTATTTTCTACCGATGCAACTTTACCCTTTTAAAGTTTTTCTTAGAGTTTGCCCCCGGAGCTTTAATCTTATTTCTGTGAGATTTTCATTGCATTTGTCCTTCAATAAAAAACCAAAATAGAAACTACAATTTTGCGGGAGGCTTAAAATGTTGTTTGTTTGTGTTCAACTCAAAAGGTAAACAAAATTTATGAGACTAAGAAGAACGTTGACTTTCCATCGAAACCGAATGTACATTGTAATTTTATTTACAGTGGGCGGCACAAGGCTAGGCGTAATAAACGAATGAATGAATGGCCTAATGTGAAAATAAAAAGTTGATAACTAGTTATCTGCATCTCTATCGCTCTTCCATTTTCGACCGATAGAAAGTCAAATAGACGAACGGAGTGGTTCGTGGTAGGCCCTCTGGAGTAGGTACCTACGATAGTAGTATCTATAAGTAGTATGAATAGTTAAAAACTACTTTTTCACCACACCAAAGAAAACCCTCTTGATTGTTCAAAAACTAATGAGAAATTTTCATTTAATCCACATGTGGAGCAATGTAATCAGATGCAAATTTTGAGTTGTTTCCTTATGTTACGCGCATGTAACTCCTCTGGAGTTGCAGGCGTACATAGGCTACGGATACTGCTTACTATCAGGCGGGCCGTATGCTTGTTTGCCACCAACGTAGTATAAAAAAAATGTTAGCTTGTAGAATTGACTTTTAAATGATGATTTTGAATAATAATTTTTTTATTACGTGCATTTGGATTTGAGTTGGTTAGATTTTTTTGGTATTTCATAGTTAGTATTTTCCTGGTGTTGGTGTGGTGAAAAACTGTGTTTTTTTATGATACAGGAGGCAAACGAGCAGACGGATCACCTGATGGTAAGCGATTACCGCCGCCCATGGACACCTGCGACATCCTCGCAACGCTCAAGATTCCACTTCTCGAATCTCTCACTTGCTCGGGTATCAATATTAGCAAGTGCGGTTAAACAACAACTTTTCCCCCTTGTAAAATAAATAACTATTATATTACCTGTCCCTCGGTAACAAATGAGTACAAAATAAACCAATAAATAATATTGCTTCCATAGGTGTTACAAACTTGAAAACTTAATTACCTACCGGAAATTAGTTTTCCAAGTAGCTTGTTCAGGTGCTCTGCTGAAAAACTTTCGTAGAGGAAGATAACGAACTGCCGTCCATACTTACGATGAGCAACAATTCTCCAACAAAATGTACGCGAATCCTGCTAATGGAAAAGTTGAGCGACTGTTTACAATTGCCGCGTCTCAGTTCAGCTGTATTAGCTTTGCAACCTTTTTTATAACGTATTACGTATCGTCAATTAGCTTTTCCTTATACTTTAAAGGCCTTGATAAGTGAGTTTTTTAAAGGTACTATAATTATTTACGATACAAGTGCAAAAAGTAGGAAATTCTTGCCAATACCTATTCGCACGTGTATCGTACGTTTTGCAGTACATATGGCCAATGGCCCTTAAAACTTTCGATAAAGGCACGGAAAGTGCTTATTCCCCCGCACTAGTACTGGAAAGTAGCACCGTATGTACTGTACATTTATTTGTTTAATACATTAGGATATTAATCTTCTTAATACTATTTACAATATAAAAAAAAAACACTAAATATAAATAGGAAAATAAAGAAAAGTTTTCTATTCCTTTAAGACTTAGATTTAAGACTTAAAGTTTAAGTCACTTCCTGCAAATTTATTCCCAGCCTACTAGAATCTTTTCAAATCGAGATTTAATAGACATCTATTAGCTAAGCATGCACCTTCCTACAGCGCATCGGCACTTACCATCAGGTAATATTGTCAAATGCTTTATCCAATAAAAAATAATAAATACCTATATCCCGACACTATGGTTAGAATATACACCGTGTTTTTCTGAACGGTGGCAACCTCAACTTGATGTCACCGCATCACACGGTGAGGCAGGCGCTGAGTGTCACAAACCTACGCTAATTTTAACTTCATTAACAAGTTCCTCTGAAAGTATAGGCCGGAAGAAACGGGAGGTTTCATGTAGCGTCAGCCAATTTTTTTATTACGTGCATTGGATTTCATTTGGTTAGATGTTTTTGGTATTTCATAGTTAGTATTTTCCTCGCGTTGGTGTAGTAAAAAACTTTGTGTTTTTTTATGATACAGGAGGCAAACAAGCAGACGGATCACCTGATGGTAAGCGATTACCGCCGCTCATGGACACCTGCAAACACCCTCGCAACGCTCAAACGTCTTATGTTATGAGGCACCTCGCTCGTACATATTGATACGCATCGGACTCCGGGGGGTGGGTAGAAAGCGCCAATCGAAACTTTAATAATGTATGGAAATAGTCACGCGACTTTTCGTAGCAGCTGTCATCACGATTTTGACTTTTCGTTTGGCTTTCATTTTAGCTAGACCTCCTGATAACATGACTTACATCAAAATGAGCTCGAATTCGAGCTGCTCGAGTTCGAGCAGCTGTTGCGCTCCAATTCATTTATTTTCTGAAGTTGCATAAATTATTGGGGATGAAGTGGTAAATTGATTCCGTATAAGTAAGGTTATGAATTATTAATAACGAATACCTACCTATTCCCTCTACCCGCGGCTATATTGTTGGTCTGTCAGAGTGTAAGGATTCCCTGATACACTTCGAAACCTTCAAAATGTATTATAATATCATTAATATGCTAGTACAGTCAAGGCTACCATAATATACCCACATTACATGGTTATTTCATACTTGAAGTCGTGAAGTCATAAAAATCTAAGTGCCGAGGAAATGAGAAGGCCCAAAACCCATTCATTTAATGTGTGAGATGCGCGACAGCGTTACGAGTATGTGTTCTTTAGCAAACTAAAGGCATAATATGTAGTGGAAAAATAATTAATCGAAGGTGGTCGAACAAAACCTACCTAATTGTAGAGCACGACTGCTGGCGTTGTGGTTGTTGGGTAGGATGACTGTTATATTTATTGGCCCCTTCATAGTAATTGGCCACTCTTAACAATAAGACTATTATTGTTATTCCCTATTTTCTGCCTTACTATGGAGTGACCGATAACTATAGCAGTCACACTATTAAGACTCATACGACCTGACATTAATGAATATGCCTGAACTAGGTAAGGCCAATGAGGGCATTTCCGTCATACTTTTTAGGGTTCCGTAGCCAAATGGCAAAAAACGGAACCCTTATGTATTCGTCATGTCCGTCTGTCTGTCCGTTTATGTCACAGCCACTTTTTTCCGAAACTATAAGAACTATACTATTCAAACTTGGTAAGTAGATGTATCCTATGAACCGCATTAACATTTTCACACAAAAAAAGAAAAAACAATAAAATTTGGGGGTTCCCCATAGAGATGAAACTCAAAAAAAAAAATTTCGTCAAACCCATACGTGTGGGGTATCTATGGATAGGTCTTCAAAAATGATATGGAGGTTTTTAATATCATTTTTTTTTTAACTGAATAGTTTTCGCGAGAGATACTTCCAAAGTGGTAAAATGTGTGTCTCTCCCTCCCCCTGTAACTTCTAAAATAAGAGAATGATAAAATTATAAAAAATTATGATGTACATTACCATGCAAACTTCCACAGAAAATTGGTTTGACGAGATCTAGTAAGTAGTTTTTTTAATACGTCATAAATGGTACGGAACCCTTCATGGGCGAGTCCGACTCGCATTTGACCGCTGTTTTATAAGTTTACTTCGGCTGTTCATAACTAGGATGATATTAACTTTTTAATAAACCTGATCACTGTATTAGATTAAATATTTATTTTACTATACATATATAAGGTACTTATATTAAATTGCTAGTACTGCTGCGGTTGCAGCATGGTTCCATTTTTATCACTTGTCACTATGCCCGTCACTTTCGCGCTTACATACTTGTTAGAACGTGACAGGCATGGTGACAAATGACAAAGAGCCGACCATCTTAGCTCTACTGGTTTAGCTAAATATTATATTTTAAAACATGTCAGTTGACGGATTTTCCCTAGGGTTTGGGGCTTTTCCATCTACGTAGGATTTTTGCAAAAACGTAAGTGAACACGTATTGCAAACATATAAGTGAACAAATACCACTATATTACTTTTAAGTAATTGAAACCAAACCTTAGCGAACTCAAGTTTATTTTAGATTTTATTCCCAAATTTTTTTTTTTGCGACACATCCGGCCTTTTTTTGAATTCAGCCACTTTTTAATTTTATATAACAAAACACAGATATAGGTTGATCCAACAAAGCTACCACGAATTTATATCACAAATTTGACAATTCATTAGAATCTCATAAACTCTCATGATTATGACCTACCTATTAACTTGATTGAGTCAAATCAAAAGAGGTTGGCAATATATGAAATAGGTAAATTCCGGCACATAACGATATTACCGTTTCTTTAATGAACGGATTTGTCTACTTGCTAGTTTTGCAAACACAAATTTTAACCACCCATAGTTTCTCACCAACAGATTATAATGTAAAATAGATAAAACGACCGATAAACATGTATATTGAACAATATACAAACATATACAGGATGATTCAGGAGACGTGAGCAGGATCAAGCCTGCATATTCGGTAAATTATCAGCAACTGTTTCGTACCAGTATTTGTGAGATTAACGTTAATTTAATTTCTACTGTTAAAAAAAAAGAGTTTTATTTTATTTACGATATTTATGGTCACCCTCTTTATTTTATCCATAATAAGTGACAAATTGAATGTCATCGGAGTCTGGTTACTTTTATAAAGTCGTATCTCACTCAAGTGTGACATTTTATTTTCTTCATAATCAAAGTGCTGTCTGAACGGTTAAAGAGGTTTTATCTTTGTTAATTAAGTGTTGTAGGGTGTCCATGATTGTAGATAATCAAATTTGTCCTTAAGAAAAAGTTAAATAACTGATAAAAAGCGTGATTGTTTTACTTAAATATGATGGTGAACGATTCATTAACATTTACTGATTGTGTAGGCTTAGTCCAGCTCACGTCTCATGAATCACCCTGTATACTTATTAAGCCCTAACTTACATTGACTCATCCCAACTTTACAAAACAGAGCAGCATACTTAACTCAATGTCGAGTTCGGAGCGCAACTGAACTTTAATAGGTTTTTTTTTCATTTAATGGCTACTGAGGGCTATCTGTTTTCGACTGTTGGTATTAAATCGCTTTCTGCTATACCGGACGAGTCAGCAAGTGCATACTGTTGTAAGAAACAGCCGCAAATGCTGTTGTTCGGATTTACCCACTGACGGATTTGGCTACACTAACCTTTTTATATATTAAGTTGATAATTAGGTTCTATTTCACCATCTTCTATTAACCCTACAATACAGATACCTAATAATCAGACCCATATCGATAAATTAAATATTCGATATTTTTCCCATACTTATACTAGTGAGCTCCAGTGATTGTTTGTAAAAACATAATTTTGTTTAAAGTAAAAAAAGTAGTTAAATTATAATCTTCCTCGTAGAATCCGAGGTCTGCTAATATTCATCAAATGGCTTGCAGTGGTAATCCAAACCTGTGTTTTCATCAATGGCAACTAAAGCAAACATCAGGCACCTCTAGGCCTACCTATTATTATATGTATGTTTTGATTCCAATCTCCTACATACATGCATATCCCCGTCAATTACGTTAGAATGTACGTTTTGGTGAGTGAATGAGCCGGAATATGCTGAAAATTGCGGTGAAACTGAGACGCTTTTCGTGCCGCCCCGCCGTCCCCATTTCTTTAAGATTGATTTTGCAGAGATTTTATTTTCATTAGTGTTTTTAACATTTAGGCGAGTGGCATGATTCATTAACATACTCGTCACATTACGGATTGCCAATTTAATAACTTGAATTCTATGAAAGCATTGTTATTTAAGTGTTTTCCGGATGTGATTAATGTTGTGTTTAATGTAAACGTATTTTCATCTAACTGCGTCAGAAGGAGGGTACCTAATATTTTTCAAGCGCATGTATGTATGTCCATTTCTTTTGCACGCTTTACAGCCCAAACGGCTGGAGGGTTTTTGACATAGAGGTATCGTTGAAAATGGCGCCAGTAATTGAAAAAAAGGGGGGGGGGGAGCGGTTCTTACCATAGCAATATGGGTATCAAATGAAAGCTAGTGAAAATACCTGTAAAGAGTCAGGTTTTTTGTTTTTATAATCATTCCTCTTGTTAGACTTGAAACCCAAGAAAATTGTTTTATGAAATCGGTTTAGAGTTTAGTTTAAATATGTCAAATGGTCTTCGAGGCATACACAATACTCTTACGCATCTCTTTGATTACTGACATTTATTTTTTATTGCATCAACAGAAATTCAAAATAGCATTACAAATACAGTAAAATACAAGCCAATAAATGATGTAAGTAAGACACAGAATGTAAGTAATAAATCTAAATGAATACGTGAAGAATAATAATATATATGGTTCTATCTGATACATCTAGCTTGAAAACGGACAATGTAGTGATTTACGATTGAATATAATGTATCTATCCTTTTGCACCTTTTAGATTGCTCTAGCGGATATCTTTTGAAGATTGGTGATTGTCGTCTGAAAAGGGTATAATATGATTATTACAGTATACCTTTATTATAAATATGTTGTAGTATAAATCAACGATTTGCACTGAAAAATATTAATCGTCGCACAAACATTGTTACTGCTGCCTTAAATTAAGGACTAAGGCGCAAAACATATGTATACTCTGGCACAGCCACATTGTCAGTAGAAAAAGGAGGCAAATTTAAAAAATATAGGCGCGAAGGGTTGATCTACCATAGAAAATTGGAATTTCATGCCTTTTCAAACTGACAAGTTGTTGAGTTGTTTTGACGACTGTAGGCCTAGCACTTGATTAGCGTGACAGTATCTCGCGGCGAGATAGACTACCCGACCCTCTTTAATTAACATACTTGGTAAAAGACGGATGTGATCAGCACAGATATTTGTTTCTGAGTCAGGGATGTTTTCTATGTATCATCTATCGCTGTCATTGTCTCAAGTACCCACAACACAAGCCTTAATTGGCTTACCGTGGGACATAATCAATCTGTGTTAGAATGTCCTTATAATATTTATTTATTTAAGTTGGATATGTTTGAGATGGCGCAGTCTTTCCTAACTCAATATTTTCATGGATACTAATGACATTCAAAAGATACAAGGTGGATTCAAAATACGAAGTCGTAATTTAATGGTTTCCTCGATATAAATTGAATTGGGCTATTGTATCTGAATAAAACATGAACAGGGAGTTTGGGAAGATGATATTGGTCGAGGTTTGTTTGTGCACGCTCTTGACTTTCAAAAATGGTTTGTTAATACGTACAGTCAAAAGCATTACTTCATAATGTTCAATAAACTTTTATCCAAAAATAAATAAAAAAACTCAATTTAAAATTTGCATAAAACTACAATTTATAGAATTTCTTTTTTATTTATTTCACATTATAGTTTGATAGAAGGTTAAACTGGTAATACTGTGAATTCAGAGTTTTTTTCAGAGATTTACATATTACGTGGCTGACTGTACCTAATACAATATTCATAAATGTTACCAGGGAAGTGGCCGTTTGGTTGTTTTTTCGTCAGCATAAAAAACCTCCCAAAATTATATAAAACAAGCAAAAGTACTTCACAGCGCTGTGTACGTCTTTTTACTGTGAAGGGAAGACTTTGCGATAACTCAAAAACTGATCATGTTCGCTTTAGTTTTCATTAAAATTTAAAAATATGAGATAAATTGTAAAAATAGAGGCATTTAATATCTTTACTAATCTCAAATTTCACGATATTTTCATATTTTTGGACCCATGGTTCAAAAGTTAGAGGAGGATACAATTATTTTTTAATTCGGAGTATTTTTTCAAAAATATTCACTTCTTCAAAAAAAACTGTTGATTACCCCTATTCATTTTGAAAAACCTATACAACGACACCCTACAGCGTAAGTATATGATTTATATCGTCATTATCTTCCTCGCGTTGTCCCGGCATTTTGCCACGGCTCATGGGCGCCTAGAGTCCGCTTGACAACTAATCCCCAGAATTAGCGTAAGCACTAGTTTTTGCTTAATTGTTATATTCATACCAAATTACAGCTATCTAACGATCACGGGGCAAAGTCGCGGACGGACAGACAGACAGATGGACATGGCGAAACTGTAACGGTTTCTAGTTGACTACGGAACCCTAAAAGAGACATGAATTTGACTATACATAATATTTCCCTTTTTATGACCTTGATAAAAAATACCTTGGTCTGGAAGTGATAATAAAACATTTTCCTTAGAAGTAGGACAAGACAAAGTACTTGTAATAAAGACACAATATTTTATATAGCTCACTGGTACAACGCTTCAGTGAGTTTTCTACTCAACAGTTAATTAGTCGTTCTACGTAGCCCGTGTTCTAACAATGAATTTCCCCATTTGAAATAAAAGAGGTTTATTTCATTTACGTTTTTTTTACCTGAAAGATGACGCTCAAGGAAATGAAACCAGGGTAACTAGTCCCCCGGCGGTCGGGTTTTATAAAAACAGGATTATTGCTCGTGGCTTGTGGGTCCAAAGGTAACGACAATCCTCAAAAAAATATTTCCCAGTGGTCGTATTTTTAAATTTGAAATAGGCTGTTCAATTACGATGTTTACGCATAAATATGCAATGTAAACAATTTTATTGAAAATTCATGCGTTCTGTTCGTCAGCAGATAAACTAAATTGGTAATTTGGAATAGTTAGAATGAAAATAAACCCATACTATGTATGCAAATAAATGATTCTACGTTGATACTGTGTTTTTATTGTTTAGGGTGATATCATATACTAAAATGTATTCGCTCGACCTCTATAAAAAATAATATAATTGTTAGAACATTAATTAATATACAATAATTGTAAATTTTCCGAAAGTTGTAAGATTGGGATTGTTCCTAAAATATAAGTATGTCAGTCACAATATTGTGCCTGCTGTTTAAATGCCACGACTCTGTAAATATAAAAAGAATTTTAGTAACGTTATTTACATTACAGTTATATTTTTTGAGAGTAGTTGTATTGCTTAGTTTGTTGTTGTTGTTACTGGTTTAGGTAAATAGGACACAAACCTTAGTAGTATATATAAAAAACCTAAGTATTAATGTCCCGACTTCCGACATACTTTTCTCCTATAGCTTGCCGATACTTTTTGAATTATTGCTTTTTTTTTGCCTAGATGTTATTTGATTACTTTGCTGACCCTTCTGAAAATACGATCATTAAAAAAACGAGTGCGAAAAAACCAACATAATTGGGAAATAAAACATCGACAAATTATTATTCGCAAGTATGACAAGCGACCCTTCTAGTAATTGCAAGATAAGGAATTGGAGCTGCCACCTGGGAACTCTAAAAAGCAAACAAAATACTCATTTGAATAACAGAGGTTTCTACTTGGCACCGCAAGGTCGACACCGTACCCTGAAGCTTCCGATGGGAAGTTAAACGTCTGCTGGGCATCTTAAACAATGATTAATGAAATCAATTGTGCTTCTTGTGGCTTAGCAAGTTGAGATCGTATAATGCTACGTTAATTTCACTGGTTAAGGGACCGAAGTGCTTGACGCGGGTCACTCGGTAGTCTCGGTACCCGAGGCTATGAAGCATTGAATGCGTCTTCTGATAATAAATAAACGATAGTTGACTGCTTGAGACAATGGAATACCCTTTTTTGTGCATTAGAAACTGGTTATGGCATTTGAAAGGGTTTCCCATATTTTAGTAGAAAATTATAGGTGTATTAAAATAGGGTAGTGTACATTTGTTTTTATGAAATCCCGATACTTCAGCACAGTAAGTATAGCATTTTCTCGTAGTAACTGAAGTACTATACTAATTTCCCGCCATTTATTTATTATGTGTGGCCACTGGTCTGTTACCTACGTTTTGTAGTAACCAAATAAGTTAACAATAGAAAAGATTTGGAGCAAACTGAAGCGCGAATATCGATACTGACCGGGATGGTAAAATAAAATAGAATAGAATTTATTATTTGCTTAAACATAACCCTTTTACTGTAGTCAGTTGCAAAAATACACTTAGGAGCAAAACTGTCCCAGTAGTAGCATATTAGGGGAATGTGGAGAAGTTGATGTCGATCAAGGGGAGGGGCACATAATTAATACATAACAGTAGGTACTCCTTGAAATTTTCTACAAATCCGCCTAACATATGATGTACTTGGCATTTACGGTTATATTGTAATTTCGAATCGAAAAGTAGAAAAAAACACATTTTTATTTTTTCCAATATTTTTATTTCCTCCTATGGAAACTCCAAATAGGGAACCATATATAATTGAGAAATTCTGCCACTATAAAATCATCATGAAATTGTTTTAATGGGGCATATTTTTGAAGTTACTTTTAGGTGCCTTATAGTTCGGTGCAAAAGGTGTACCATTAAAAACAGCCATAGAAAGTGTCTGTTAGTTCAATGTTAAAGATGACTGTTATTCTGCCATTACTAGAAAAGTATGTTCACGATTTAAACAGTTGATACCTCATTTTAGTGAGGCTAAATTTCTTAACTATGTATGGTTTCCTATTTGGAGTTTTCATAGGAGGAACTAGAAATATTGGAAAAATAAAAAATGTGCTTTTTTCTACTTTTCGATTCGAAATTACAATATAACCGTAAATGCCAAGTACATCATATGTTAGGCAGATTTGTAGAAAATTTCAAGGAGTACTGTTATGTATTAACCATGTGCCTCTCCCCTTGATCGACATCAACCCCTCCATTTTCTGCTAATATGCTGCTATTGGGACAGTTTTGCTCGTAAGTGTATTATTACACCAAGAAACAAGTTGAAATATCAGTCTTATTTTTAGAACCATAAAACGTGCTACCTATGTATAATTTTCATTTCTCATGCTCTGAAAGTGGGTCATTGTTGTTCTAAAGTGTGCAGAAAATGATACGCTTCTGCTCTAGAGCACTGTACTTTCTAAGTACGTTTCTTTTCTTTTTTTATGAGTAGCCATTAAAATTTTCGTTTTAAATACATTTGTTGTACAATTTCCATTTTGATAACTAACTCCCCATTCCATAAATAACGATATTTTTATCTAAATTGTTAATTGTGAGTATCTTCAAAAAATACTACTGAAGTTTATAATTAGCCTTGTTTTTGTGTTTTCGAAATGAAAAGTAGAGTGTTTAACTCGGATGAAGGCACCATTTCAGTCTCAGACCACGTCGACAGAAAGAGGTGTTTTTCATCCCTTGATTAATAATCTCCCATAGTCTCAAACAAGCCTTTTTTTAGGCCCTGAAAAAGTTGGCGTCACAACTCCACGGCCCCAGAGACCCAGAGACCCTGACCGCAAACGCCGCAAATATGAGGTTGTTAGTAAGACGGCCAAAAATAAATTTTAAAGTATTGAAAAATTAAAAAGCACTAGTTCGCAAAAACTAATTTTTCGAACACTAAACAGGCACGTGCCACTTTTTGAGCAGCTGTGTTAAAAAAAATATTAAGTGCCAATTCACCAGCGACAAATTGGCAGACTATCAACAGTCCTTCCTCGGAGCAGTGAACTATTCTCATATAGTACAATTTTGCAAAAGCTTTAACGATGACAGGTGGTTTGATGCAGCTAATCTTAATCGTTATATAATTAAAAAAAAAAATATCGACCCTCTGTCAGGTAGTGTAGCAAAAAAAAATACTTCCGTAGGTACTGAATTATTTTCGATAAACGGAATCTATACAGATTTGTTTAAGCAAAGAAATGAGGATATTCAAAAGATTTACTTCATTAAAGCAAAGTTTACTGAATACTTTTTTAAGAAGCAAAAACAAAGCAAAGCTCTAATTCAGTCAGTATTTTATTCAAAAGAGTGCAGACACTAGAAAATGGCGTGATAATGGAATACTGCTCTGAAAAGGTTTGGTGGAGCGAGAGATCTTAATGTAATTTGGCGTAGAAAAGTTACAGATCCTTGCTAAGAAGCATTAGGAGGATCTGTTTCCTAAAAAACACCGCACCGTTCATTTAAGAGAAGTAAGTATTTCTTTATGTCGACATGGCAAAAACAATGACCGTTTTCTGGGACATAAACCGACAAGATGTGATTATAGTTGATTGAACGTGACGTAGTTTGTTATTATTTTAGCCTCTGCCTAAATATTTTCCTACCTCGCTCTTGTATTTTTTTATTTACATATTTTGTTTGATATCATAACTACGGACGATCATGTAATTACAACAACAGGGCTTGTTTATTGGTTTATGTAGCTCGATTGACAAATATTTACGTAATACTCGTAGGTACAGGTAACACATAGAACTTAATGCGTATGAATAATATTCGCTCACGTTCCTATTTATTTGAGTATCGTTATTATATGTAGTTTATTTATCGCCAGAAATTAACTATATTAGGTTATTTCTCTATGTGAAGGAACCAGGTTTCATCTATCAAAATTACATTATGGAAGTATGTTATTTACCTATGTATACTTTTAACATAAGAAAAATTAAGTTACTTAATACTATTTCGTTATAAAACTGTTCGTTTCATTAAAAAAATGATAGTTATGTATGTAATGTGATCGAAAATGCCGACCAACATTTTCAACATCAACATTCTCGTGAGAGACGTCACTATACCAAAAAACAAAAGAAGTGTTAAATTTGTGAAAAAGAAGACCATAAATATCTGTAGATTATTAAATCTATACGAATAACATTTATAAATTTATTAAAAAATGTAGAACAGCCTATTGCAGAGCTGTGACGCTATCACTAAACATATTCAGGTATTTATTACCAACCTTATACTTATGAATTGTAATACTTGTAGATGTCATATAATACGAAAATTTAGTTTTGATTGAAATTGGCGGATATTATGATATGTTTTAAATAATTTTTAGCTTATAATTAAATAAGTGTCATATAAGTAAATGAACAAGTTGAACTAAGTTTGATTTTTGCCATTGCTAAGCCCATAAAATGTTACAAGATCTCCATGCCATTATGGATTAGTTGAAACTGGCAGCTATTAGCAACGATATCAACAAAAAACATTAAAAAAAAATATTACATTTGCAGCAGCAGCTGACTAGTGGATATTACTACATTTTCATGAAATAAGTTTTATTTCATAAGATTTGAAAGAAAGTGGCAGAGGTGGTGAACACTGATTATTGATTAGTCTCCCACAACCATACAAGTAGACGAAGTTCTTCAGGTAATATCAAATCACGCAGTAGGAGCAAATTAAAAGGCACTAAATATGGAAACGAATACCTAGATTATTACAATAGAAAAGCATTTTTGGAATTAATTACCTTTTACAGTCGAGTTCATAAATATGCATACATTTCTTCGCCTTAATCCATTGCAATAAGGTGAAAGAAATTATACATATTTATGAAATCAACTGTACCAGCGAGGCAACAATATTCAACAAAGAAACCTTTTGAATTCCTTTTATGTTATTATTTAAAGGGGCAAAGGTTCTAGGTATATTGGTACAGAGTGGAATAATTTATCGGGCCCTCCAGAGGAGCTAACTTTAAATCGTTAATTTATTGTGCCTGTACTATTTATAAACAATTTATTGTGTTGTTTTTATTCAAAGATTTTATTTGAATTGCCAAAATGCGTAATATATATATATATATATATATATATATCCTCTACTTCTAAATTACTTGATTTAAAACAATATGTATGTATATGCCGATATGGTCGGATGTGAAAAAAAGTAAACTTTTCAGGAGAGCCAAAACAAAATTGGCACTTTCGTTTGGCATTTTTAGTATCTCGGAAACTAAATATAATAAATATAACAGAGTCAATTTGTTAGAGAGATATTTCACTATTTATTACCGTTATATTTAAATGTAAATTTCGTCGGATGTTCATATCCGACCTTATGGAAATTGTGTCGAGAAATAATATTTCCTTTCAGTAAATTGAGCTATCTCGACGATTTCCCCTGGAGCACCCGATATTTTTTTTCACTCTGTATAGCTACTAATATCTAGTATTTAGTTATTTCTTATTTCCCAATGTAATGGTTCATGCAACATAAAATTTTCCCAGTTTCGTGAAAAAAGATAAAGCAATTAATTGCTTTGTGTTTATTAATCAAACTGAAAATTTATAATAGCAAATAAGTAGTGGTCCGAAAAAAGTATTTCTTTATACTACAGGTTGGGTGTGGGTATGGTCATTTCATTTTATTTCAAGGTGTTTTTTCCTTCTTTATAATATTATTCTTGAATGAAAGAAATTGATCGAGATCCATTTTCTCCATGCTTGCACACCGATATAACCTGAATGTTTTTCTGCTCGTGTCGACATATTTGTATGGTAGGTTTTGAATTTTTGTCGGGTTGAACAAATTTATAGCGCGCATAAGCCTTAATTTTAATTTTGTTAAGCAATCAAGTCTATGGTCATTTGTAGTTACCTTGACAGATGGCCATTGCTTGAGAGTGGCGTATACTTCGCAGTGTCTGACACACATTTTCTGTTTCTGAGGATTTGTAGAGGCGTCGACGTTATCAGGAACTTGGTGTGTACCCACATTGCGATCAAAGTATTTTACCTTATGCGCGCTGGTGGTTCTGTTGGTTTTCTTGTAGAACGATGTGGGACACTGGATTGACACTTCGAGAAGTTGAGATATAATTCCACTACCCGCCTGAACGCATTTCGATTGTAAAAAGTTAGAGCTCGCTGGGAATGAATCTTTCTCTTTGAATCCATCACCACTCGCACGTTGCATGTGTCTTTTAAATGTTCCTATTAAGTATGATAATGAGTCATTGAGAAATTGCTTCACAACCCAAACATATATCGTCATTACTGTAGTTAATTTAATTAGTTCCCAAATTATATTTTGCGAAAATAAGCGATTCCTGGTATGTTTTGATCATTAATACGAAACTTAACTAAACGCCATGGAACTGACACAGAAGTGTCTCATAGACAGTTGATAGATAATATAACTCATATATAACCAAATGTCTGGCTTTTTTTTCATAAACTCAAACGTTTTGGTTTTTTTTTTCCTCGCGTTGTCCCGGCATTTTGACACGGCTCATGGGAGCATGGGGTCCGCTTGACAACGAATCCCAAGATTTAGCGAAGGCACTTGTTTTTATGAAAGCGACTGCCATCTGGCCTTCCAACCCAGAGGGTAAACTAGACCTTGTTAGGATTAGTCCGGTTTTCTCACGATGTTCTCCTTTACCGAAAAGCCACTGGTAAATATCAAATTAATGAATGTACGAGCCGGGGTTTGAACCCGCAACCTCCGGATTGCTACTCGCATGCTCTTACCGCTAGGCCACCAGCGCTTTTTCTAGGCCACCAGCGCTTTTTATTCCTACCATATAAAGTCTGTGAGAAGAGAGAAGTGTCGTGGAATGTATTGGGCCCCATACATAGGGTAGTCAAACCCGTCAAACCTCTGGCGAGCACAGGCTGTATGGGAAGTCGTATAGAATAAAGACAAATCGCGCAGGCTTGTGCCGCGTATCAACGATCTGTCACTCTATACATATATTATTATACTCTTTGCTGTCAATTCATTGAATTATTTCTAGCCGTTTTCTTAATTATTTAAATATAACTTAATTAGCTCAATGAATGCGAGTAGAGTTGTTAATATTCTAATTAGGTACCAATTTTTATAACAATTACTGCGAGAAGGAGAATAAAGCTGACGAGTTAGACGAAGAATTTTACTGTCACTCACCAGAAGACCATCGGTCAGTCAACTTCCACAAACGGTTTCACTTAGGACAAAAGGTAACTAACAAATCTACCATTGGCTCCATGGATAATATTGTTTTATCAGAGTAAAAAAAAAATGTTGACCTTTACTCCTGCCTACAACATACAAGGTGTAACAAAAATAGTGGGGATCCGTTTAGGTATCATATTTTGATTAGGAAAAGGTAGAAGAAAAAAATTTTTAAAACGAAAAATAATATTTTTTTTTGTGTCTAGCAGGTCGTCCAAGTCGGCCAACTTTACTAATTAAAAAACGATACCGAATATGCGCTTAAACGGATCCCCACTGGTTTTGTTACACCTTGTATACAAGTATAATATCTTAATACATACATACCCATTCTACGTGGACCCTGAGGTGATGTCGTGACTCAGGCATTTAGCCAATTCATAGGATTCTTTATTAAATGACTTGTAACGTGTGGCATATTCGGTTGATATTGTTTTTCCTTAATAGGTCGTGAAGGACTCGTTATCCTCATCACGAAGATAATTAGACCGCGGGGAATAAAACGAGCTCCCTCTAATTAGGGACATGGTCGCCGAAATGGAAGAATGATTCTGGTATGATGTTTTTATTGTATATAATTGATTACAAATATCTATTCCATTCGTGTTTTTAATCAACAACAATGACATTGTTTTGGTGAACCAGTATTCCGTTTTCGCACACTGTTTTTAAATTTTAACTTCGTATTTAGGTGTTCTTGGATAACTATATAAAAAAATCATAACTTACTTTGAAACGTCGGAAGTGGCATCCACAACGTACCTATAACATTACGTATCCAATGTACCTAAGTGGTTCGGCTGTAAATTGAAGAAACTATAAAACCTTTAATCCTTTAATCTTTAATCTATAATGCCTAGCGAAAGTTGGGTATGGTAGAAGAGGCATCAGAGTCAAGTGAATGTAGTGGAAATCAGAGCGTTGAGAAGTGTGTGTGGTGTAAAATTACAAGATAGAATTAGGAACAGTGTAATAAGGGCAAAGTGTGGACTGAACAAAGATGTAGTGACAAAAATTGAGAAAGGTATGTTGAGGTGGTTTGGACACGTGGAAAGAATGAGTGAAAGAAGGTTAACAAAGAGAGTGTATAAGGGAGAAGTAGAAGAGGGAGCTGGAAGGGGTGGACCTCGGCGGACTTTCTCTAATCAAATCGGGGAAATCCTGAAGAAAGGCCAGGTCAAGAGCACCCTAAACCGACGAGCGTGTATGAGGAATGTCATGAAAGTGAAGGAAGCGAAAGAGGTATGTCAGGATCGTAGCAAGTGGAAATCCGTGGTCTCTGCCTATCCTTCCGGGAAATAGGCGTGATTATATGTATGTATGTATGTATGGACAATGCCTATCTGATCAGTCAATAAAGTTGGTTACAATCAAAATTTTTTGTCGATAGTTCCACATTGTATCAAATAAGGTCATTCATTTTTTTATTGAACTCCGTCCACACGAAACAAGTGAATTCCGAAAGGGATACATATATGCCCTTGAATTTCATTTGTATTCATTTACACATTTAAAATTATTTTTCACCGCTCATGTTATTTTTATGCTTATTAATTAAAATAGTAAAATAAATTTTTCACGTCAGCAACTCGAACAATGGTAATTTACTGCTTAAAAACAGTGAGCAAAATCGCATTTTGCTCACCGAGTGAGACAAAATAACATTCAAGTGACCTTTAGATTCGAATGTCATTTTAACGTGCGGGGCCTAATACAAGTTGGAAATATTTATATTCTATTGTCTTTATCTCTTTCACGTTATTAGCAAAAAGAAAGAGACAAAAAAAGTGCATACGTAATTCAATGGTATATTGACGGTTTATAATAGACCCCCGAAATAAGTTAGACCGCATCGTTCCAAAACACCCTATGAGTCTTCATTCGTAATAATTAATTAATGAAATAAAAGTTTAAAATTTAATAAAAACACCATATATTACGTATCTTATTATACAATCAAAACAATGAACTTATACAAATTTACACAATTGTTACGCAGTAAATAATTCTAAGTAACTACTTTTAACGATCTCTACCATAGTTGACAAATAGTAGTATCCGCAATTCGGACCGGATCTAACAAAGTTTTTTTTTTACAAAAAAAAGTTGTCGATTGAACTGTCAATTGATGTTCGTTAATTCATTATTTTCGTATTATTTTATTGAAAATTCTTTCGTTTTGTTTTATTGTGGTAATTAAAGTTAATGGTTAGAATACCTTCAGAAAACATGAGTGAAATAGTGATCCGTCCGTCTGGATTACATTTTTTCAGGTTGTATTTTTTGATGGTTGACTGACGTGAAACATTTTGTGTACTACACGAGATCAAAGTTATTTACATCTCGTGCGCTTTTGAGTCCCTTACTACGCTCAAGATTCTCAATTAGATTCACTCGCTACACTCGTGAATCTATTATAGAATCTTTCGCTTGCACGGGACTCAAAAGAAGCACTCAAAGAAATATCAAACTTTGCTCTCTTGTTGTACAAATAACTATTCTCTCTCTCGAACGCAGTGAGAAATGGCGCCTTTCATCCGAGTTAAACACTCTATTTTTCATTTTGAATACGAGAAAAACATGACTGAAGGGTACCTATGTACTATCTACTTTCAATTAACAATTTAGGTAAAAGTATCGTTATTTATGGAATCGGGAGTTAAATATCAGAATGGAAAAATTTCCAACAAATCTACTTAAAACCAAATTTTAATCGCTTATCGTAAAAAAAAAACAACTTGAAAGTTGGAATGTAAAACCGATTCTTCCGATACCGTTTAGCAAGGTACGCTCAATGCTGCTGGCACGTACAGGGAAACTACACACAGAACACTGGCTAAATCAGACTGGATGCAGACAGGCAAAAGAAGCCATGCCTGGCATCAACGGAAAGCTCACAAGGGCGCTCCTTCAACTAGGGAAGGTCCGACTGAGTATGGTAACCAGTGTCATAACAGGTCATGGACTATTTAACAAACATCTTTTCATAACAGGTGTCACAGACAGTCCCTTATGCCGAGGATGCATGGAGACAGAAGAAACAGCCTCTCACGTGGTGCTGGAATGCAGCGGAGTGGCCCCATACAGGGCAAAACATCTCGGATCCCCGAGAGACCTCCCTGAGGTCCTACTCAACATCAAAGGTTTGATAGGATTCCTCGAGGAGTTGGGCTGGCAAGAGTAGCCAACCCTCCACCCCCCCTTGTCACGCAAAATAGGCGCCAGTCGTCGAGTTGCGGAAAATCGCCCGAACTACAATACAATACAATACAATGGAATGTAAAATGCTCTAGTGCAGAAACGTATCACTTTCTGCACACGTTGTGAAACAACAATGACTCGCTTTCAAAGCATGAGAAATGAAAAATAATACATGTTTTTGACAAACAATCATGTCTTTAAATTTTTATGGCTTATGATGCTGATAACGATAACTAATGGTTCGTTTTCGTTCCCAATTAGAATAAACTGGAAAATCGATTGTACGAATTCATTCGTTCTATGTAAAAATAAATAGTTTTTTTTTGTTTTAATCATCGTTATACTAAATTGGTCTTCATAAATTTCACTTGTTTGGCCTGGCTCTATACACCTGTCATCAAAAGCAAATTAAAATAAATATAATATTATTATTTTTGTCTGTAATAATAGTCACGCTCCTTCTCTTTAGCGGTTAAAAAAAGTTATGTAAGGACGCGTCATACTTGATATAAATGTAATTAGGTATTTGTATTATATCAGAAGGCCCGTCAAATTGTTTTTCATCATAGCGAAATATTGGGAATGTTTTGAAAGAAAAAAACAATATTTGATAACCTAGAGTGGGTAACTTCGGCAAAATCCGAGTAACATAAACCCAATGAAACGCAAACGGAAATAAACCAAAGCGGTTGTTTATATTTTCTTAAATTTCCGGAACATATTGAATATTCAGAAGCACAAACCAGTTGGGAAATTATTTTAATATCACAAATTGGTTGTTTTATGCTACTTCGCTTCAATTTTAGCACTGAATGAACAAGAGGTATGTATTCAAAGAGTAGCCAACGTTTATTGAACAACCGGATGTCTACATTATATAATTATATTTTTTTGGGTAAAAATTCGCTGTGCAAATATTATGAAAGAAAATAGTTCTTACATGTACGGCTATCTTAGGGTCTCTTTTGTTGCTGTTTAAGCAATAAAATGATTTATGTTTACGACGAGGCTGGAGTTACGGCTTCTGGGTTGACTTTATTTACCGACTTCAAAATTCCAAACGGCGAAGGTTAGGTTAGAGGCAATTCGGTTGTATGTTTGTCTTTGTTGTTTTTTTAGACGGCTGCCCAAAAAAGGAGTGCGTTATAATAATACAAACCCACAATGTCTAATTTATTGTTTATATGTTAGTTGCGCAGCATTATAAGTATATAAAAATACCACACCTACTTGAATCGGAGGGGGTAGACTAGAAGCAACATTGTTCGAGACGTCAGATTGTAATGGCAATACAAATAACGCGCATTTGATATTTATTTTACACGTACAGTCCTACAATAAATACTAAGTAGAAATAAAATAAAACGGAACTATAGGTGAAATACAGTGGCAACACCAGTTGAAAACAATTGCATTTTTGTGAAATATTTGTAAACATTATTTTTGTTTTCAAATATTTTGTGTTAAACTAGGTACTTAGTTTATTTTTTAAGTAAAGAAATAGTAAATATTGCGCATTAAAATGTTTATAATAAAACTTATCTAAGTTTCCGGGTGAAAATCAGAGTGGGGGGTAGTTTTCTATTTGTTTATTGCTTTTTGTTATATAGATGCTAAGTTTGGATGGTAACATTAAATGTGTTTTAAAATGGCATGCTCTCTGGCAACCCCGCATTGCATTTTGGCATTTTTTATTAACTGTTACATTTAGTACACAATTGGTACTTAATTAGTACTTGAAATCAATTATACAGTCAGCTGCAGAGAGAGGTGACCCCCTTGCATGCAATCAGTCTATGCAGGAGGGGTCACCTCTCTCTGCAGCTGACTGTACCTCTTTAGTTTGGAAATATAAGCCAAGTAAGGATGGGGTTGCTATAGAGTAACCTTCCAGCAATTCCTACCAAATTATGTTAGAAATAAGAACTTTCAAAATATTACGTAGAAAATTAGTCTATTGAGAATCTTAACTGAATGTAAGTAATATAATCAGAATTTTATATGCAAAATAATTAGAAAAATAATAAAACATTGTTGTAAAATTGTGTGATGGTACAGAACTCTTAGAGTGCAAGTCCAACTCGCACTGGGCGGCTTTTATTGTGCAACTTTCAAATTATTCCGTAGAAAATTGGTTTATTGAGAATCTTAACTGAATGTAAGTAATTTAATCAGCATTTTATAAACAAAATAAATAGAAAAATAATAAAACATTGTTGTAAAATTGTGTGATGGTAAAGAACCCTTAGAGTGCAAGTCCAAGTCGCACTGGGCGGTTTTTATTGTACATTTGCACAAGCTGCAGAGCTGCTGATTTTCGACAAAGACGATTGCTTTGCGACACGAAAATAGTCGAGTCTTGATTAGAGGTGCATTGCGCGCTCCTCTTACATGATATATATGCTTTTTATTGAGAAAAAGGAAAACACGTTTCTACATACACAACAGAAACAAAGAAATAAATTACACAATACAGATTAAACAGTAGGTTTAGGTTTGACAGTTAATTAAGTAAGTAGGATTAACCAGGCCTGTTACCTCATATCGGACCATTATCTTATCGGACATTAAAATCACAAACGAACGGCTAGTTTTGATTTTAGTTTGCTATTAAAACCCACTACCAGTAACGTATATTCAAGTTTGACTGAAGAAAGACTTGTGCTAACTTTGCACCACACCACACGAAAAACCGCGAATTTTTTGTATTTTTTTTTTGGTTTTCTCAAAATAACTCCTAGATCAAAAAAGGTATGGTAAGGGAAAGGTATGTATGTATGTATATACATACATTAAAGTTTAGTATAATAATTTATTATAGCAAGTATGCAGACATTAAAAGTACGTATTAACACTAAATTATCTCATACGTTTTATACATGAGAAAATAGGTTAGTTCTGGCGGCTCTGGGATCTTGCTCTATTACATTAAGATTCTCGATAAACCAATTTTATAGGGAGTAGTTTGAAAGTTTTTGTTTAATAATTTTATTTTACCACGAAACATTTTATTAACACAATTTTTATTTAGAGAAAAAAGTATATTTTTCACGAAGAAAGTATATTTTTTGAAAGACGATCCCAACTTATCTAGAGTTAGTTACTATGTTTATGACAAAAGAGTACCTATGTTGATTGCTCACAGTGCCATTGATGAAGTAAAGCAGCTGAAACCAATCTAAATTCTTTTGATTGTTCAGCGATGGTTCTCTCACTCAGTGTAGATAAATATAAAATAGGCCAGGATTTGTGGAGCGCCGAAATACGGTTATCAATACAAACCTATACAAACCTATTATTAGAAAATATACGCGTACTCCATTGCGAATTTCCTACTTTTCGCACTTGTATCGTAATGTACTATTACACCTGAGCAGCTCGAACAAGGCAGCTTTGATGCTTAAAAACAGTAAGCAACATTCGATTTTGCTGCAAACGTGAGACAAAATGACCTTCAAAGTGACGTTTACATTGGATGTCATTACAACGTAGGGGGCCTCGAAATCGGCAACTCGAAATACTTGGATTCCATTCCTTCTGTCCCTTTCATTTCGTTCGTAAAAGGAGAGACAGAAAATGACGAAATTCATTCAATCTTATGTATACTGAACTTAAATAATAGTCCCCCCCAAAGAAGAATGAATCGTTCCGAAATACGTTAGACTATAAAAGCAAATAAGTAGTAAGTACAATTTACTTTAAAATGTTGATTAGAATTTTAAAACGAATAAATTCACGGAATATTTCTTAAAGTATGACCCAGACCTGTCTCAATAAACATAGAGAGAATCATACTTTTTTTAATTTATTTACGCAATAAAAATACACAGAAATATTCATTTTACGCCAAACTCCATGACAGTTTGATGGCGAACGGTATCACTCAACGTTCTTCCTTAATCTACTGTGAAAGGTGTAGGTACCTACTACCAGCAACACACCTACCTTGTCTCATTGCAACAAGGTTCAAAACTGGTCAGAGAACTTTGACACTGATGGAATATTTGTATCAGGGACCATACTCAAAATACAATCTTATATCTTTACTCTTATGTCTTATAGTAGTAGTATAATAATATGTCTAATTTAAATAAAATAATTTGAGGTTTTGACGGTTTCTGTCGTGATATAAGAGAATTTAATTTAGTAAATGAGTGATAGGAGTGCGGAGGAAACAATTTTAACCCCGCAGGTGTTCAAAGATTCTGTAAAAGCGTATAATTTCAACAAATGGGGAATGGAAAAAGAAGCAAGTACTTTGTCGGAAACAGTTATTTTATCGTATTTTATACAAATGTCTGAAGCAAAACAACTTTCTACAATGTGGAGCATATTTCAATGTTGAAAGCTACAATAAATTCTAAAAACGACGTGCACATTGAAACATATTCAAAAGACGTAGCCGTAGGCCGTAGCCTCAAAATTGCCACAAATAACAATTTTGCTCTATTGATGCACAATGGTTATTTGTACAACAAGAGAGCAAAGTTTGATATTTCTTCGAGGGCTTATCTTTCTATAATAGATAGTGTGTTTGTGTGTGTACTTTGCTTGTTTTACTATAACTAAGTTGTGAAGCTAATGTTTGTTTAGTTTATTAACAGAGTCGGAAACAAGTGTTCGGGTGAAATTTAATTGGTTTCTGAATTTCAGTTTCTGCTTTCATCACAATAGGTAATTTATTAATCTATGCAAAGGTATCGCGTAAATAATAACAATTTTCAAACATTCTAATTATTCGGGTGGAATCATCGGTCTGCCTTACAGAAACTCCTCTAACTTTGTTGTAAAGCTGAAACTGATTTTCCGCGACCGTTCGCTATTAATTCAAAGTCGAGTTAAATTTTGGTCTCTCTAATTATATTCACGGTTGAAATTGAAATATCAAATTACAAACTCCTTGTGTTACCTTGTATGATATAAATTAACAAAACTGATTGGAACATTGAACATTTTGATTATATTACCGTAAACGTAAACCGGTGTTAAACACCACGAAAGAGACCATGGGGCCGAGTTTTGAATTTCGAGCGCTCGATTTCGGCACTCGAAAATCAGTGGAAAAGGGCGAATTAATATTTTTGAAATACGAACAATAGAACTTGGGAATTTATAGGTAGTGGTGTTGACCACTCATTTTCAATTAGTAGAATTATCAACACACTTGTTCAAAACGACGTTTTTATTTCTTCGATTTGTGGCTCATAATCCTAGATATTAAACACGTGTGCTTTTTCAGTATATTATAACACTCGTGCTTTTTCATTATATTATCCGATTGAGTTAAGAAGGTAACTGATTGCTAATAATATGCATGGAAACGGAGTCTTCTTAATTTGGTCGAGTAATACATTTTTTTAAACCAACTATTAGGTTTCAAATGTTAGTTCAGGTTTTATCACACCAAACATAATTTATAGATTAAATTATCTCGTCAATTACATTAATGAATAAACAAAACAATTTATCGATTTGATCTCTATCCGTTGAATAGGTATACGAAAATATTACCTTTTTACATTTTTTAATTGGCTGTTTGTCGATTTCGTTCGCGCCTTTGCCTTGCGCGCGCATTGGAATCGTGCGTAAAAAACTAGCTCGCCAGCCATTTTCCGTATTTGTCATAAAATTGGAATAGTTTTGCATGTTTTTAGTTTATATATTGACGAAAATGTCATATTCAAGCATTGAAAATTAAGAACACATAAAATTGACGCTGCCAGTAATACTAATATAGGTAGAGGCAAGAGCCGAGAACGATTGCCTTTTACCATCAAAATGGGGTGAAAAATAATTGGCGGCATATGAAACTTTTATTCAATGGAAAATCATCAGAAACGCCCAGTCTTTCTTGGAAAACGTGTTGGTTGCTTATTTCAATGAACTGGCGAATAAGTGCCTACAAACCCAGCACGCTTTGGTACAATTATTCGATGTTAAAACTGTGAGCCATCATTTTGAAAATAGTACTTTTACTGTTTTGACAAAAAAAAAATCTATTTATAAGTTTTGTTCTTTCCTCGCAAGTGTGTTGAAAAATTGACATTACATTACCCACATCGGCTTTCTTATTGCGCGCTCGCTTACAGCTCGCGCGCACAATATCGCCTCGTGTGTAATGACCAACTTAGCACACTTGTATCATAATTTACTATTAAATGCTTAGTAGAGATGTATTTCTTTTTTAGAGAGAGTGGTTAGTCGTGTGAAAGGTGATATTTCTTTTCATAAGTAAGTAATTTTGGTATTAAATAATCGCCTCATTTAATTTAAAATCATTTATTTTCAATTTGTAATGATGTCGTGACGTTTCTCCCAAGATAGTCAAAAGATAGTGTCTTTACGAATTACGCCATCCATTACGGCTTATATTTGATGGATCAGTGCATCACTAAAGGCATTTTTATTTGTAAGTCGCAATGGACAGCAAACAAACGATACTTTCGTACATCGTTTAGTTGCATGGTAGGAGGGATTGCCTCATATTCTGATTATTCTGTCGATTTTAAGCCAGTAGTGTTGTACACTGCTATGTTTCATGCAGTATCGCTGTGCAATTCGATTTATAATCGATTTTTGTGACGGTTTCGTGTTACGCAGATCTTTATGATCAATTAACCCGATTTATATACGATTAAAGAATCGATATAAAATCAATCATTAAACGTCGATTTATTGCCACCTACATCTTTGAATCGGATCACCGTGGCGGTAGCGTTGCACATCACAAAATCGCTTGCGTGACGTCATAGTAGGCATCAAAAATGTTTGCGGCGTCTAGGTGGTCTGTGAGGAAGCCACACGAAAACGGGCGCTCGAAATTCAAAACTCGTCTATTCGCACTAATATACTGACAGATGTTAAATACCTGATACATTGCTAATGTAACATATTATAAGTAGGTACAATCGCTTAAGCTACGTTAGTAAAATATTATGGGGTTAAAAGATAATGAAGTGTGATTTCATTGATACTCGTAAAGTAGCAGTACAATATCTGTATTTTCAACTAAACAGTGAACTTACTTCAGAAGGTAGCCCATTCGGTTAACTGATCAAATGAATATTCTGGCCCAGACTGGCTCAGAATTAACTAGGAAGATAACTAAAAAGTGATATTATGGGTTTAACATTACAATCTCTGCGATATTTAACAAAATACCTAGATTTTAATTTAAAAGTTAATTCGGAAGACAGCGTGACGAAAATCCTTAATGTGATTTGCGCAGAATTGGGTGGAATGATTTTTTATTAAGCAAAAAAAGGCGAGTAGGTAGACTTATTATTTTTAATTTTATCTACCTAACTAGCCTTTACCAATACTTAGCCCATTCACGGCAATGCGACATAGTGACGACAAAGTTCTAAAACTATTATACCGGCTTTTCCTCCTGTACCAATATAAAGTGAAGAGGGGAATATATATTTCATTTATTAACCAAAAAAAAAAAATTATTATAAAAAAAAAACCCGACTGCACATTAAAAAGAGGAAAACAAGCCCCACAAGAATATTGTTGTTGATGGTAAGTATCGTAGGCGGGGACCAATTTGACCGCCACCAACGAAAATACCTACCTAACTAAGATTCTGCTAAAAGGTGAACTTAACAACCAACAACTAAATTGACTATAAGTAACCCTCTGTTGGTCCCCGCCTGCGATACTTACCATCAACAACAATATTCTTGTGGGGCTTGTTTTCCTCTTTTTAGTGTGCAGTCGGGTTTTTTGTTTTTTTTATAAAAAAAATTTTTTATTCATAACTTTTAGTAACCCCCAAAACATCCTATGACACTCCCGGGATCAAGACTAATCTAACGATACCTCATACATCAAAATCCATCAAGCCGTTTAGGCTACAGGAGGCCACAAAGAAACAGACATACATACATACATACACACAAAAACATTACCCTCCTCCCTTTGGCAGTCGGGTAAAAATAGCATACCATCAGATCCACAGCGCAGGCTTTGTCACGTTACAGAAAACTCATCCACCTTCGTCACAACAGAATGTCTATTTACACATCAGTCATTTGCAACATGCATCGTCAAAACGAATTAACAAAAAGTGAGTACAATAATAATAATGATAAAAAAAAGAGAAAACCTATATCCTAATCCGGTAAGTACCCCGCACAAACGTCCCCATAACACCAGCGGCGTTCCCACGTAAGCGGCGTTATATAAATGATCGTTTGACATATGAGGCTGACAAGTTGAAAACTCTAAAGGCCAGTCCAGACGGGAACAATTCTTCGCCAATTTGATTAAATCAGGTGGCGTTGATGCAAACTCTATTTGGCCCGTCCATTTCACTTTATCAAATTATAATTAGGACCAATAAAATGAAGGTGTGGACGCAAGGATACCATTTTGTGACGCTAGAAACCGCGTTTAAGGGCATTGTTTTATTGAATTAGTGATCAAATTGTGATTGACGCCAATTTAATTTCCGATCAAATCGGTCGATTTGATCACCTGGTCTGGACTGGCTTTGTTGATTGTCCAAAGCCAAAATGCAGAAAAATCGTCAAAAGCAACTTAATTTTCGCTGAAAGTTTTAGGTTAATTTTCCGTACGCGTCTGACACTTTGTTTTCTACGCTTTAAATAGAAAATAAAATATCAGACGCCATGGCCCGTGCCCGTGTCGTGTGGCTGTCTTCAATACATCTCCACTACTAGGCATTTAAATTTTACTAATATAATTGAAAACGAGTGGTCAATACCACTAGATTCCCAAGTTCTATTGCACGTATTTTGAAAATATCAATTCGTCGTTTTCCACAGATTTTTGAGTGACAACATCGAGCGCTCGAAATTCAAAAATCGGCTCCAGATCGTTCTAGTGTGAAACATCCTTAAACCACCTGAGCCGTCTATTAATGCGTAGGGCGAGGGCCTCAATGTATTGTTATGATTGTACGTAATAACCACCTCGTTCATGCATCGCGGTGTGTTCGTTAGCATCTGTAAACAACTTTAAGTAAACCGAAACGTGCCACAATGCCAGTGTTTGTACACTCAAATAAGATTTCAATTCAACTAGTGCGTTAAATCTGAAGGCTTCTTTAGATTATTTGTTCTTCAATCATGCAAAAGATGGATAAAATGTATCTGCCTAAACTTACACATAACTTTTTACCATAGATAATACCCAGCCAAAACAGTGTCCACTTATAAATAATAATATTTATGATTGCTCAGACAAGACTTAACTTATTAGTTACTACAGCACCAATATATTTATTGCATTACGTTACAGAAATAATTCTATTAATAGACACGTATATTTAGCATTAACATTTTGACTTACATCGATTGTTTTATTTAAAAGATGTAGTTTTGTTATAATTTGTCCTTGCTTTTCGCTCACTTCAATACATGTACGAACAAGTACGAGCAAAATGTACATGAAAATGATAAAAATGTCCTCATTTATATATCAAAATACACGTTTGATATGGCCGCCTGGATTCAGGTCAGGCCACCCGGAAATCCGCCTCTAGGTATAAGAATATAAAGTTACTATTGTTTGGCTTTAGATTCGTCTCAATCCCAATGTAGTAGCAGGTGCCTTTCTAAATAGAAGTGCAATGGGCGATAAAAGCTAGAGTTTGTAAATTATTTTTCATCCCACCAACTGGTAAAGTCCCTCTTGATAGTTCAAAAACTATTGAGAGTTTTTTATCCACATGCGGGGCGAAGTAATCAAATGCAAATTTTGAGTTGTTTAATTATATTAGCTGGTAGAATTGACTTTTAAATGATGATTTTGAATGATATTCTTTTATTACGTTCACTTGGATTTGATTTAGTTAGATTTTTTTGGTATTTAATTGTTAGTATTTTCCTCGTGTTGGTGTAGTGAAAATTTTTGTGTTTCACTCGGAGGCAAAGTTTGTTTAACGCTCGTGCCTTGAAACCCTTGCAAGGCTCAAAACCTCCTCCACTCCTCACACCACTAGCTATGCTCGTGGTTCAATTTTGGAATCTTTCGTTTGCAAGAGTATCAATATTAGCACGAGCGGTTAAACAACAACTTGGTCCCATTGTAAAACAAATAAATATTTTTGACAAAAAAAATATTCCTCTGAGGTTGATTTCAGCGTTGCAGCCGTTTTGGTTGTATCTAGTTTTATGGTTCTATTATGCTGTAGGTTATTCAATTTGGTGAACTTATATTTCCCATTGGATCGTAGTAATGAAAACTTCCACCGTTAGTTTAATTTCAATAATACTTATTTATTACAAAGTTTTCCTAAGGTGTCATAGTTTTCAGTATCAGAAAGTTTTTATTTTGATGGCTGTTTACCAAAATTTACTTTTTAATAAATCCAACAAATAAATACTGAAAAAATACATATCCATAATATCTATCCATAACCATACCCATTAACAAACATTTACTCCCAGAATTCTCACAGTTTTTAAGCATCAAAGTACTTATAAATACTTGTTCGGCCTGTTGAGTTGAAGAAATCCTTTGTTTGATATTATACAAAGAAAAGCTAAGTATGATTGACTTGGTCTCCAAATATATTTTCAAAAAATCCACAAACGTTTATCGAAGTTACCAATATAGTGACGTGTTTAGTTTGTTGTTTGTTTTATTTTACGCTCATGCCTTTGCCTCTCCCGGTGTCTAGACTTCGTTAATCTTATTCATCGTCGGCTCTCATTTTTCTGCGATGGCATTGACGGTGTAAACGGAGCCTTATTGGATTTACTACTTTGGAAACTATTGCCACTGTATTTATTACATTCTAAGGTACATTGGGATAACTTTGAAAGCGGGGTCATTTTGAAAATGGCAAATATATATAAAAGCAGAAACAACTCGAAGCTACCAGTACACCTTACGACTTGTGAGTTAAAAAGTTAAATGTGGGTAACTTGTTTTCCATCGCCTTTTACTAACAAAACATATCAATATACATTCTTCGAAATTACAAAAAAACAAGGAAGAACAAGAATAATTTACTTTTACCAAATTATATTTACTGTTTTAAGAAAACCCTTTTTTATGTATAATGTATTAAAATGGATAACTGTAAATGGCCATGTCTATACTAATATTATGACAAAACTACTGAACTAATCGGTTGATGATGAAAAAATTTTTTTTTGTTTTACAAGGGGCCAAAGTTTTTGTTTTACCTCTCGTGCTAATATTGAAACCCGAGCAAGCAAAAGATAGAACCACAAAATAGAACCACGAATGACGAATGGCTCGAAAATTGGAACCTTGAGCGTTGCAAGGGTTTCAAGGCACAAGTGTTTTGCAAACTTCTACAGAATGGAACTAAATTTTTCAGCTCGTCGCGAGGAGTATACTTACTGTAAAACGTTAAAAATCAATACCAAATGAACGCTATAAAATTCATTCGAAATAATAATTAAAAAGTATATTCTACCAGTCAACCAGAGCAATCAGGTCAAAATTTGCATCAACTTACTTTGCAATCCTTGGAATCCTCAGTTTCTGAAAAACAAAGAGAATAAGAGCCTTTACGAGCTGATATGGAGAAAATTAATAGAATATTCCTTTGAAATAATTATAGGTATGAATACGAGTACGTCGTCTGGACGTGTTTACCAACAGTTTTATCAGCCAATATTGAGTTGACCTACTTTTTGCGTCCAATTAGCTTTGACTTCAGTTAGACAAGATAAATAAAGAAGTCCTTATAGATTTTTCTAGTATAGACCTAGATATATTCAGATGTTTAAAAAACTCTGTTTGGCTTCAATATTATTTAGTTCAAAAAGTTTTTTAAATATTTCGTCGTTTGTTACGTTGGTAGCAATGTACTTTCAGGTGAACGAAAAGCTTGTACCTAAATCGACGCCAGCTACATATTTTTATTCTTCCAAAACTTATGATAAAGCTGCATTTTATTCACAAGAGCGGCAAAGTAATTTCATGCACATTTTGATTAGGTTGGTAGAATTGATTTTGATTTAATTTGTAATTATTAAAAATTATGATTAACACGTTAAACGCCAGACCAAAATATTCATTTTTTCTTTAAAAAAAACTTGATGTAAATTCAATTATTACTTTGATATGTATATAGATATATATTTTATTTTGTTATTGGAGGTTTAGTTAAAAAGTTATTAAAAAAAAAAAACTCGCGGTCACCGATGACCCCCGTGGCGCTGTGAAGTTCATATTTCAAAAACCGTTACCATGACGCCACGCCGGTCCCCCCGCCGGCCACGCCGGTCACTGTGCCGGTCATTATACTGTCACATTCGCACCCGCTAAAATATGCTTATAATATAAAATTTAACTGCTTTGGCATTGTGTGACAATAGCTTGGTTTGGCAATTCCTGCTATTGGTTCAAGAAGATACGCTGTTTTTGTTTATTTTTGTTAATTTTGGGTTTTTATGATGTTTTTTTGTGGAATGCATGTATCAGGTGTGTGTCTGCATTGGGAAATTTATTTTTTCTTATTTTTTGATAATTGTCGTGTATCTCCAGATAATTGAAATTAATTTCTATTAATTATATAATTATTGCAAATACTTAATTATATAAATTATAGAATTATAACTGTGATTTGAAAAAAATGCCTTGTTTTTTTAATTTTTTCAACAAATCTACTATGTCACTAACTGCACCCACGTCCCAAGCCACCGTTTTACTAACGAGCGCCATGCCGGTCCCTTGCATACAACGCATTGCTTATAACTGCTACACGCGGCGCAGGATAGCGTCTTAAAAACAGGTTTAACACGAGGTCACCGGTGCCCCCCATGGCGTGTTGCAGTTGACTTCGTGAGGTCGCCGGTGCCCCCCATGGCGTTCAACGTGTTAAATATTGTATTTTCCTCGCATTGATGTGGTGAACAATTTTGTGTGTTCACTCGGTAGTAAAGTTTGTTTAACCATCGTGCCTTGATGCCATCGCAACACTAAGATTGCACTTTTCGAATCTTGGAATCTTTTGCGTGCTTGGGTATCAATATTAGCATGAGAGGTTGAAAGAAACTTTGCCCCCTTGTAAAACAAATAACTATTGTTGTAAATGTTGTAATGTTGTTATAAGTTTTAATTTTTGGTGACTTTAAAGCACAAGTGCTGTTGTTATGGGGATTATAGTATAGACTTTTCTTCAGGATTATGTAGTATGTATGTTTCCACACAAGTGCAGTGGTTTTTAATAAACGACCAATAAAAGTACAGAAGGTTAAAAATAATAATTTAGCATAAAAATTTAAGAATGCGATGTTTTGTAAAGTAAAATTGAACTATTCAGATGAACATGAATAAAATATTCAATACAACTTCGTAAAATCTACCTATCTTTTTATATTACTTACAATATTACAAATAAACACTTTTAGTCTTGTCTAGTACATATTATGTTCTATTTAATAAATTTAATCATATGGCATTATATAGAATACAGAGGAATCATGAACCTAACTCCAGAGAATTAATCCACTTGATAGCTTCGTCGTTTAGTTTTATTAGGTCTTCCGGGGGGGCTACAGTATATCGAGTAGATGGACACCATCGAGTAGATGGGCTATATTTAGTATTATTCATATGTATAAAATTAACCTTACAAGGTTGAAGCGCGTAAGGTCAGAGATCCTACCGTTAACTTCGGAAATTGAAAGTTTGTTCTTTATTTTAGTGATAGAGATGGTATCAAAATTTGTATTTCTTATGTTCGGTAATACATACTGGCCATAGCGTCTATTTCAGACGATCTATAGTGCAATGTCCGCAAAACATCTTGTTTGGTGACTGAAAAGACCGATGCGAGAGCGGCATACTCTGCCACAGAGCTGGCAAGGGAAATAATACTTATATTGAAGTACCTGTCTTAAAATATAAAATATCACAGTAGGATATTAATCATTTATCGCATTTTTTTGACATGCTTATACGTAATAGTATGAACGTCTATTTATGGACGAAACTAATACATATCTGCGGTAAACTACGCTATGTGTTCAAACAATATTAATCGCTTCTGTTAAATATACACACGACATCATGCTAAGTAATATAACGAGACTTTTAATGAAAGCTTGTAACGTCAGAAACATGTTTTTTTTTTGGTAATTAACATCGAGAGTGGCATGCTGAAATCGCTAAATAATGTGTGTTGGAAAATGTTCTGGCTGTTTGATATGCATAGATTATATCGAATGCCAGTTTGTTAATCGACCTCGATAAAACTGTTTTACTTTACATTACTCCGTCAAATATAAACTTGGTATTTTATTTGTATAAACACCGAGTGTTGTTATCAAAATATAGGTATGTTTAGCAGCAAAATTGGACAATATTTCAAGGAAAATGTGTTGCGTGTCTCACACCGACAAGTGGTTTACGTAGACGTTACTGTAGTGGAAATCTTTGATATTATTTCAAGCCGTTTATTTGATTTCGGGGGTGAGCAAATACGACTGTCTGTTTACCTGGTATTGAACTATGATACTACAAACCAGTGTTTATTTATACAGCTTTAATAAGTACGTAAGTCGGTTTGATTCGGATACCCCTTGTTTTTTACACAAACCCATTGAAACCCATTTCCATTAAAAATATAATAATTCCTTTCAATTTTTAAGGCATACATTTTTAATTTTATTTATAGCTTATTCTCAAACGTGGTCTCTTTAGCTAATTCTTAATTTAATTGAGGTAAAATGATTAAGTATAGTTCGTTATGTTCGTTACTGTACAGAAATAATTAATTTTTAAATCGTTTACTTTACGTTTTCCCTGAAGGAAATTCCTCTGATGTTGTTTATTTTACGGTGACGACCGATCGGTGTAAAATCCTTAACAAGTGGCTACGAACGCCGTTTGAATAATGTAGTAGGCCAGTAGGCATTTGTAAAAGTAAATAATTATGTTACTCATCGTTCTCTACTCTTATTTTCCTTTCTTATTCCAAATCTTATTATCCTGAAATACGAGCCTCACCAGGTGTGGCCTAAATTTACGTTATCATACGTAGGTACTCAATATTGTTCCAAGCAACGTTAACATGTCACTAGGAGGCTCATCCCAATTTTTTCTTAAAGCTAAATCAAGATAGTATCGAAACAAAGCCAAGGAGATAAAGATAGGACAAAGACAAAAAGTAATATACCAACCTTTTTTTCACCGTTGTTGATATGAAGGATAATGAAATATTAAAAATGATGTCAGTCCAAGCCAATTCTTAACCGACTTGAAAGGCGACAGGTGTAGCATTACCACCCATAATCACGAAATTCCTTTCTACACTTTGACACGCGGACAGATTTGAGACTGACTTTAGATGGATTCTACAACTTCATGATGGCTTGACAAGATTCATAGTAAGGTATTTTAGAAACGTCAGTATGTACATTTGGCCATTATCTTAACGTATTTCGATTTCTCGCCAGTTACGCTGGATTAGATGCTCACTGAATAGTGCTGATGAAGCTGCTGTCAGACGACAATACTGCTCACTAGATGTTAATGTATCCCGGACATTGATTGATCTCTTACAACAAAACTATATGTTCACGGCAATCAATTGTTCTGTAACTTTTTGATTATATACTTATTAAATAAATTTTGAATTATCCGTCAACCGGTTAAAAGATTCTCAATTTTATGAGAACTGCTGAACGGAATTATATTTTTTTAACAGTTGTTCCCATTGTCATTTATCAATTAATCAATCATTTTATTTATTTGCAATAGAACGTTCTTAAATGTATGCAAATACAATTAATTATTATATTTGATAATGAGATCCGGGAGAAATCGAACATTATTGGTACGCCATATAGGCGTTATTTGCCCTGTTTTATGGTTATTCATGTCCGCTTTCGAAAAGCACCATTTAGTGGATTGGAACTGCTGGTAAACATCATAAAATGACAATGAAAACTGTTTCTTTTGGAAAGAATAATAAGATAAGATTAATTGGATTATTCCCACTAGTTACCACCAAGTTGTTACCAGTAGTAACTACTGGGTATTGTTTTCCCACCTTTTAAAGAAAAATTAACGTTTGGACGAAATTTATGTTATTAATTGTAAATGACACCTGGATCATTTGTCGAGGGCGCTTACGTCGCACTGCGTAGCGATGCTTTGTATTTATATGGGAGCATCGTTGATAATGGCGTAAGCGCCATCGACAATAAGGTCCCTTCCAATAAATAACGGCACAATTACACGAACGAACAAGAAATCAGTCAAAGACCGACTATTTTTGATCACTTTTAAGGCAGTTCACTGAAAGAGTAGTCGACTTATAATTAAACTAATAACTAACTACCTTATAATTAATTCGACTTTTTATTGATTATTGATGCAAGCCCTCTATATTTATGCTGTTTTTATTAGTATTGAATGCTAATCAAGTTGTTACCCGTGGTAACTACTGGGAATTTTTTCCCCACCTTTTACCACTGGTAGCTACTGGGAAAAAAATACCAGTAGTTACCACCAAACTAAGTTGGTGGTAACTAGTGGGTTTTTTTTTCCTGTAGTAACCACTAGTAACAACTTGGTGGTAACTAGTGGGAATAACCCGATAAATTTTGCATCATTTGAAAAAGAAGTTTACAAGATATTTCAAGTTTTCAGTGAGTAAATCCTATACGGGCGGTGAATTAAACCAGACATATAATTTATCCGTGTGATCTATTCTATTAATTAAGGTTTGTTTAAGTCACACATACTTGATTGCGACCTTGTAGTTAAATTTTGATAATTTACCAAACAGCAAAGAGATATGAGGTTTTTTACAGTATTATTTAATTTACCAAACAGCAATGAGATACAAGCTTTTTAGGGTTCCGTAGCCAAATGGCAAAAAAACGGAACCCTTATTCCCTTTAATTCGTCATGTCCGTCTGTCTGTCCGATTATGTCACAGCCACTTTTTCCGAAACTATAAAAACTATACTGTTCAAACTTGGTAATTAGATGTATTCTATGAACCGCATTAAGATTTTTTACACAAAAATAGAAAAAAAAAACAATAAATTTTGGGGGTTTAATTATCTTGGATGGTTAATATGTTATGTACTTAGAACTGAAAGCTCTAAAAACATATCATATCATATCATTTTTTTTCTAAACTGAATAGTTTGCGTGAGAGACACTTCTAAAGTGGTAAAATGTGTGCCCCCCCCCCTGTAAGTTCTAAAATAACAGAAGGAAAGTCTAAAAAATAAAATGATATACATTACCAAGCAAACTTCCACCGAAAATTGGTTTGAACGAGATCTAGTAAGTAGCTTTTTTTTAATACGTCATAAATGGTACGGAACCCTTCATGGGCGAGTCCGACTCGCACTTGGCCGCTTTTTTATAGTATTATTAACAAGCGTTCTGACATTGTGAGCCGAATTATCTTGGATGGTTAATATGTTCATTGTATTTCTAAACAAAAAAAATCTTAAGATACTTCTTAGATCCTATGCTATAACCACCGTTTAAAAATTCGCCCATGTTGAATTTACACACGAGATATACCGGGTGTTGCCTATAAGAGGAGCAATAACATATATTTCGTATGAAAAATAAGAAATCTTAAGACTTCATAATTTTTAAAAGTAATTGAACAAAAGTGTCATCGTTTGAGGAGTACAATATGTTTTAATTATTTGCTCGTATTATAGGAAACCCGGTATACTTAATGAAAACTTTGCCAACAAATTTTAAATAATACGTTAATGGATACACGAGTGCATCACGAGAGCTAGAAATAAGAACAAAAGTTTCGGCGGTCCTGAGTGCAGTAGCAATGCTACATTTATGTTATTGTTTTCTGTTTCAGTATATTGCAAGGACTTAACTAGTCAAGAATATTACAAACCGAGAGTGCTTCACATTTTAAATTCCACGCAAAATTGTGGAACAATTTTTGAAACAAACGTATGTAACATGTAAGTAGGAAATATTGAAGGTAAATATATTTTTGTTGCTACTTATATATTTTATAGAGATGCCACGAATATTCCGCAACTATTCGGTATTCGACGTATTCGACCGAATATTGCATACCATTCGGAGGAATACCGAATATCTATTACACCCAGCGAACGAAAAAAACAATGTTTATTATCAATCGCTGATTACACCTGAAAAGAAAAATTACACAATAAAAGTAACCGCAAACCATTACATTTAATATTTAAAAGGTATTCTTTATCAGTCGTTAAATACGAAGATCCTTTTGTTTTGAATAAGTTGATTAGGTACAAATAATTTTACTTTGATTGTGGGTTGATTGTCTCTGATTACATTCTCTAGTTCTGAGCAACAAAAAATAAATCTTAGCAAAGGTTGAGCTTCGCTAGCGAACAGTTTTCATAAATAATGTGACTCTAAATGTTGCATGGTATGCCGAATATTCGGCGCCTCGTCCGACTGAGGGGCCGAATATTAGGCATTCAGTATTCGGCCATAACCACTATTCGGGGCATTTCTAATATTTTGCTTTCATATCGCTTCACTGAATATTAGTAAGTGTAAAGAAAATAAACCCATCGTTATACTCAACGCTCGACTGCGTTTCCGCACCTTTCCGATATGCACGATTTCCGTTCTTTAACACAAAAGTCTTTTCATTTGACTAGAAAATATCAGTAGATTTATATCGAGGTAGCTTGAACAAGGAACCTTTTGTTTGTTGTTATAAAGTTGATATAAGCTCAAGCTTTGTCCCGTTTAACGGACCAGTAATTCTTCCATTTATAAGGGTCCTCAATTCTACGATGCTAAGGCAATTCATAATTAATTAATACACTCGTACCCCGCTTTTGTATATAGGTTACGCAGGAGAGGGAGTTATATCGTTTTAAACAAGGTACTCCGGAGAGGACCCTCAACAAGCTAGATCAATGATGTAGTTAAGATCGCAGGGAACTGCTGAATGAGAGCAGCATATAACCGGTCGTTGTCAAGATCCTCTTAAGTCCAGCAGTGGACATTACGGCTGACATGATGATGATGATTAAAATAGGTTGTAACTAATAGGGTTGTTGTCGTACCCTATACACAAATATAAATTCCGTCTAGAGAATCCAAACTGCATTAAGTGATTACGTTGCGTCACCCTTCCTTCCACCTAGGTATATTAACGTCTTTCAGTTTTAAGGCAAGTCATTCGTGAAGTCATTTTGTTTTACTGTTTGGACAAAGACGTTCTTATCTTATGACGCGTAACAAAATTTAACGCTAAAATCTACACTGTATTTTGTATCCCTCTCCCAAATTTAACTTTTTATCCTGCACAAACATTCGAAGCACTTTTGAAGGTTCCATTCACTGGTTCTACTTGATCTAGCTGTTATTGTTGAGGGCTGATGGCCATATGTCAGCATGTAGGTTTAGAATAAGTTAGGTTAATTACGGTCGACTTCACAGGTAGGATTTGGGGTACATGAATTTTATTATATCTCGTTTGCATGTTGATATATATGTTGCTTTACCTACACATTATGTAAATTCTTTTTAATGTATATTTATGGGAAACATGAGATAGAAATGACGTAAAATATGAACGCGTATTTTGCGTTCTGAATTATTCAAATCGTTCATCAGATTTAGCTGATTGTGTTAGGCAGGGGCATTGGCTTGTTGTTTGGGTTGAAACAAAACTCTTTTTTTAGCTAGCAATCAAATAAAAATAAAGCAAGGGCACTTATAGTTGAACGCAAATCAAGTACGTTTATCAATAAGAATACATTGCTGTTATTTTAACCTACATCGATTTTATCGCAATATTTCAGACGTAGAATGGATTTGAAAATAGAAACTAATGGGTTTATTGCCTTGCTTCTTTTATCTTGCATCTGTTACACATTTAGAGCTAAAAATTTGGAAAATGTGAAAACAATTATTCTTTGTTTGTACTGTGAACAAAAGCTCTCGATTGTTGCGTAGGCTTTGTGTCTATTGTATTAAAATTATAACGGTCTATTTATTCCGAATTTTTACCTCTTGTTTACGGTGGCATAATACATCTTGCTTAAAACCCAGATGAGCAAAAAATAGGGTCCAAAATAAAAAGTATTTTACCAGGCAATGCTTTCACGAGTGCACTCTTTTAGCAGGGCTTTTAACTTTTATTTGCTAAATAAAGTAGGTTTCAGGCGAGTATATGACATTTTTTTCTGACTGACAAAAATTGTTCTAACTTCGAAATGTAAGCATTTAATTATTTTTTACAGGTTAAAATAAAAACATCATACCTAAGTATATGCCATTATTGCCACTGATAATTATATACAGACATCATAATTTACTGCATACGGAATGAATATGTTTCCTTCAAATATTGATTATGAATTTTATTCATAAGTTCTAAATTAACAACTAGGAGTAACTTTACATGAAAGTGGTGTTTTCAAATTACTCACCAAACTGTTGTTTGATTCATCTAAGAGCTATAGCTGCTGTTTATAATATCATAAATTACGCAGAAAAAAAAAGTTTAAAACTGTTGCTTTCGGTTGCTGCGCCGCCAATATGCTCTATTTTAAATACATAACGGCATCTTTTATGTGCCTACTCAGGCACTTTATTCACATTTCACATTTACCATTAATATAGATATGCGAGTAATCTTGGGTCATATACGGTTTTAAACAAAAAGTTGTCATTCCTGTGGACAATAGTTAGCAGCTTGAGTGCATACAGGCTAACAGAGAAGGAGTATACCTCTATGTGAGTAAGGGGTTAATGAAAATATTTACATTGGTTTTATCCACCAGAGGAATATGAACCTAATTGCTGTATGTTCCTCCCTTAGGAAAAGCTTAATTTTCTAACGAAGGTAAAGTAAACAAACTATAGATTTTCTTAGTAGCAATGGTCATGTAATTAAGCTACATTACACTGTTCGTTTTCGTTTATGGTGCGTACCTTAAATCGCTGTCGCGCCGCTCCTCCTGAGTTATGGCGGCAATCTGTCACAATTCGTGGCTCGCCAAAATCAGTGACTAATTTCTGTCGCCTTCATATTAACCTCCGCCTCTGTTTTTTTTTTATTACATTTAGTTACTTACTTTACACGTGAAGAGAAAATCCAGAATATCCAAATACAGGTATTGTATTTCTTTGTGAAAGTTTTTTTTTAGGTTCGGTTACCCGTAAAATGTTTGTTATCCGTTACCTGTAAAATTTAGGTAAATGTTTATTAATAGTTCAGTGTGAGATTGTACTCCATAAACAAAGTATTCTTATGATTTCTGACTGACGATCATTTTTAATTTAGCTCTAGCAACTCTAGATACATTAAGAAGGGGTTATTGCAAAATGGTTATAATTAAGAGGAAGTATACCATGTATACAAAGAGTCAAATGTTTTCCACTTCTAAATATTTTCCATTCGCCATAATTTTTAGTATGTTATTGACACAATGAAAAACTAGGTTTATAAATTTTCCTTTTTTTTTCAAAATTTGCAATACCAAATAATAATAAATAAATAGCCGATATATTAAGCTGAAGCGATCGACATCAAAATCAGTGTTTTCTGAAAATTTAGTTAGTGGAAAACGTTTTCTCTCGAAATGGAATTTCATAGAAAATGTACCGTTAATTCATAAGGATCGCAAAGCTATTCTTCTCTTAAAGTGTTAATAAAAATTATAATTACAATCTGAACTTAAATTAGAATAAGACGAAATAGATGTAAAATAAAACAACAATAAATCTAAAAAAGGCCCCTGCGGCATAGTACCGAAAACGCTGGCAGCATTTCGTCGCTGGATTGTCAAACTAATACGAATTGCGAAATTGTACTTTTTATATTGAATTTGTACACGTTTGAATCATGCCATGGTAATAAGTATTTACACATAAATTAAAACGGTTCTGGAACGCCTCGGCGATATTTGCAGAGGCGCGTACTAACGGTTTCCATGCTATCTTGCGTAAGCGCTCAGCGTCCTTAACGCAACGGGCGAGAAGCAGTCCCAACTATAGGGCTTCCAATCTCGGTATTCCGAGATCTTGGTATTGCAAGACCTCGGTATTCCGGGATCCCGCGCCTTTTTTCAATCCCGCTTGTTGCGGGATTGCGAGCACGAGATCCCGCGAGATTTGCAGTCCCGCATTCTGAACAATGTAACAGAAATTAGAGCTGACTATAATTCATCAGTCTTCCATCAGTTTTATTCATCACCATCTCGGAGTTCCCAACCGCTCTCTGAAAGTATTATCCAATAGATGTGATTGGCGACTATGGCGGCATCTGGTAGCTTTGACTGGGTGACCTCTATGTTTTTAGTTCCTTATTAGTTGTAGGATAATAAGTAAATACTAAAACCTAAACTAACAAAATATATGGATTCTAAAGATCTGATATAAATGATTTTTTCATTTAGGTAAATTTAAAAAAATCTTTCCAATAATTATAGCGGAGGGATCTGACGAGCATAATTTAAACATAAATATATTTTCAAAGTATGTATGTATGTCACTTTATTGCACATAAATAAGTTAACATAAAACAGACAAAACAAAAAAAAAATATGTACAAAGGCGAACGTATCCCTAAAAGGGATCTCTTCCAGCTAACCTTTGAGAAAATGCGAAAGGATGAAACACTAACATGTGAAAGGCTAATCAATATTAAAAGGAGCAATATGAGAATTTTAGATACACAGTAGGATGAGACCAATCAATAATAATAAAATAAAATAAAATGAAAAGTAGAAAACCCGTAGTATGAATACGCAAAAGAATGATGTATGAATTGAGATAAAAGGTGCCATATCTTTTCATTTTAATTTCCCGGTATTACGCCTCCTCTTAAGCTTACTTGTAATAAGAGTTACAATGTAATAAAAATAAATCGAAATTATAAACAACTACTACAGAAATACAATAATAGAAGTAGAAAATATAAATATAAATTATTTATTCGTTATTGTGTATGTCACACAGATAATAAAAAATGGTCACATCTCAGCGTCACGATAGAGTGGTAGGAGTAGTTAAGGAGTAGAATCACAGGCAGAGGATAGAAATGAAATCAAATTACGCCAATTCTCCGCCCGTTGATGACAGCAATCGTCACAAAATTGAGTCACATTACGTGATTTAGGAGCACACGCGATCCTCTGTTCACCAGCATCCACGGATCCCTGAAAATGGCACCCATCCATCACAATGACTTCAATAGCTGCCTATAACCCGAATAATTCGTGCTAAACCAACTTCAGCTCGTTTATTTGAGAACTGTCGAATGTTTTAATTGATTACGGTTATTCAATGAATTTCTTTACAGAACGAATGAGGCTTAGGTGACCAATCGTGTTCGCTTATTTGAGTTACGAGTATTAAGGTGTGATTGATGGAGTACACACAGATACCTATAATATTTGTATTGACACAAACGATTAGGGATTGAAATAAAACAAAATGATTAAAAGGTTTTTATCCACATCTATATCATAACCTCCCTATAATATAATATTATTCAGAAACTATAAACTAAACTTAATTACATTCAAATTTAGAACACCTCTGAAAAACAAGTAAATTTGATTTGGCCTCTATTCTTATATCGGTCGATATGACGTTTTATTCGAAATGAAGTGTCAGTTGCAAACAGTTTTGACAAATTTCGCATGATACGTTGATATCGAACGGTATTGCAGCCGGTCCCGACTCTCTGAATAAAAAACAACGGATGCGTGACATGCGCGAAAAAGTTTGCATTACCCCGATTTTGACGTTTAATTAGTTTGTAAGTATAAAGTTTTCGTTTCTCATGCTCTGAAAGTGGGTAGTTGTTGTTATAAAAAGTGTGCAGAAAATGATACGTTTCTGCTCTAGAACACTGTTTTTCTAAGTACGTTTTTTCTCTTTTTTACGATAAGTAATTAAAATATTGGTTTTAAATGGATATAATTACGTATATCAAAACTACCTTCAAACAGCAAAATTTTTGATAGATGTGATCAAGCTTAATACCGTCACAGTTGTGACAAAGTGTCCCTAAGTCGTCACATTTCGGTATTTTGGCGGCCAACTCCACTATTTTGATCTATATAATAATTTTAACATAGCCTATTAAAACTAAGTAGTCACTCCCATGACTACGACAAATCTAATGACAGCTCATGCGTTGAAATCTATCAAACTATAAAGGCTGTAGAGCGTGACAAAGAATTGTATACACCTCATACATACATACACGAGAAAAATATTTTTCTGCTTTGGCAGTCGGGCAATAATAGCAAATGATCTATAGCTAATAAAATTCCATTTCCAAAGAGTGCATATGCTTCTAAATTAATCAAACGAATTAAGAATTTCACGACCGCGTGTCTATATGTCACGATCGTGGACTCAAAAGTCCGTGGCGGTGACAGAAATTTGAGGTCGACGGTCCGAAATTACCTTTGTCTTTGCAAATGTTAAATAATTAGCTTAATATCGAATGTATGAGTATATCTTATGTAACAATACCGTGAAACTAGTACTGAGTTTTAAAAATCAAACACGGCGGTGACGCGTTAAGGTTGACCATTTTCTCAAAACACAAAGAAATCATTTCCGACAAATCTTTTCCCTCCAGCTATTTGCAAATCTGACAACAACACAGTCGTAAAGATAATTTTATATCGAGTAACGAATAACGCAAATGTATGTTGTTTGAAATTATACAAAGTCGTTATATATATAACAACAATATCCATACAATTTTAAAAAGTGTGGTAGAACAGGGATTAGTATATTATATTTGATAAAAATTCTTACAAAATCACTTCATGTTTTTCACAAAAAAATGTTTATGATTTATGAACAAAATAAAGTCAAAAATGTCCACGGGTAGACCACTTGCCTGAACAGCAGGTTTCAATATTACTCGTTCCTTGAGTCATAATGTTTAATCAAATAGGTTTCTAATACGTTTGATTAGTGATTGGTCCTAACGTCCTTAACAACGTTGTGACTTGTGGCCGATTGTTTTTTCATTATATATTTAATCTGGTAAGAAAATTCATTAGGATTAGGCAAAGTCTCCAGGGTGTAATTTAGCTCGAAGGTTTCCCAACTGGTATATATCTCTTCTTCGAAAGTTCGGTTCCTAAGCTAAGCGGATTTTGTTTGGTAAGTACCATACAATCTAGCTAAAGCTCATTAGGATCTCATCACATATACACGCAGGGTGCTAAATGTTTATATAAGCTTACGATAGAGATACCCTCAATAACCAGCCGAAAGTGTACTAAGTAATAATCCTATTCGATTTGTAAAATATTATTGAGAATAAATTGGGTCTCTATTGTTTCCCATAAAGTTTTAAGTCATAATATATTGTTTGTACGCATTTTCGTTAGTCATAATTTGGTTTTTCTCAGAAACGCGTAACTTTTCTGGATTACCAGAAAACAAACTTAACCTAACCTATCTATAGGATAACCATACGAAAATCCTGAAAGGTTAAGGGTTTCAGAATTATGACCAATGATAATCTGACAAACATTACATTATTACTAACAATAATTATGTCAAACAAAGGGACCAGCAATAAATCATTAAAAATGCGGCCAGAAGTTACAATTATAGTTTTCGCGAAAATATGGAAATTTACTATTCTCTGTTGTTGTAACGTGAAGTAACGGTTATCGTTGTAGTTTAGAGTTCCAGTTTATAGTTCATTATTATTTTTAAGAAATACATTAGGTTACACTTTTGGCTAACTTTCCAGGATATGAAGAATGTATTCTCATCTATAGAAATATCTATAGGGTAAAAACCTGCAGCTATTGTTCTAGAACCCTAGTCAACTACGTACTGTGTAGCCAGACTTTCGGGGCTCCAGAGACTCCAGACTCGTTAGAATTTAGTACAACAGACTAAGCTTAACTTAAGCAATTCACGCCAACTATGGTGTTAACTTCCAACCATGGAGACAGTTTATTCATCCACTTAGTTAAACAAACTCAGTGCCTTGATCATATAATAAGTATTTAACTTAAATTTCTCTTTTTAAATCAATAATTATTTTAAACGCCTTAACAGCTTCTTTTATTATTTCTGTGAAACATGATTATGATTATTCTATCAATAATATAAGTAGGTATTGATTGTGGCGCGAAAATTTTGGTGCTCTTGTAACTAACGCAAATAAATCATAATCATCATAACAACCTTTATAAGCCCACTGCTGAGCATAGGCTTCTCTTCGAGTAGGTACGCTACGCCACTTACACGCACGCACGCACCACGCACGCGTGGCATGGCGCGCTCCGTGGCTCCCTGCGCCACTCGAATTTTATGCACAGTCTCCTAATTACTAAGGCGTCCATATCTCGGCAGCGTAGGTCATGGTGGGCGGGACACATTGGTTAAAATGTTATTATTTTTGTGACTGACTGACTAAAACCCTATCAAAAACCCAGATGACCTAGAAACTTGAAATTTGTCATCAACGTAAACTATTAGGTGCACATATAAGAATAAATCGAAAAAAAGGAAATTATTGATAATTCGATGAAAACAATCTTTTATTGATAATTAATAGATTAATTTAAACTTATAGATCAAAAACCTAACCCACTTCCAGATGACCTAGAAACTTGATACTTAGCATCAAGGTAGACTATTTGGTGCACATAAGAGAAAAAATCTTAAAACTCGAAAATATTGAAAATTCGATTAAAAAAAAAACATAAATTTACAATTCTTATTAGATTATTTAACACTTATAGACCAAAACCTACCCTAATTCTAGATTGCCTAGAAACTTGATATTTGGCATGAAGGTAGAAATTAGTCTACAAAAAAGGCATATACAAAGGAAAAAATCTGAAAACTGGTCATCAGTTCTTGACAATTGTCCGCGCTTAAGCGAGGGTCTCCTTTTCAGCCTGGGCAAAACTACTTTCATAATTAATACTATAGTAATTTCTGGACAAAAAGTAATGATGTCCCAACCTAAATAGTTGACTCGCCTACAAAAGAATTGAGATCTATATGTGTGCCAAGCTCCGTGCTTTGTAGAAAATCCAGAAACTCATAGACATATATATCTAAGGACGGGCCTTACGGCCAATAAGAATGGGGCCAGTACGCGGTGTCACGCACACGAATTCGAGCAAATTGTGCAGTCTAACGCCCCAACGCGATTGGTTGATGGGAATGATGAGTTCGCACCACGTGCGTGATGGGTCGCAACTAGTTCCGTTAGACTGCACGATTGGCTCGAAATCAAAAGTGACACCACTGAACTAGCACTACTCTCAGTGCCCGTATGGCCCATCCTTAGATACACGTACATATGTCAATGTCATCGCTAGTTTTTACGTATAGGCTATTATATTTGTCTAAGCTACTTTTCTAAAATTTGGTTTGATGGTAAACAAAGAATGTTAGATGCTTGTTTGATGTTTGCAGTAAGTCAATAAGGCTTCTTTAATAAATAGATAGATAAATAGTCTAATAATAAATAACGTAATTAAATTAGTAACTGTTCTTAAATACAGACTGAGCCTAGATTGGGACACACTGGACAGCATTTGTGCAATTTTTAAGCATTTAATCTAATATAATAATGAACAATAAGAATATACGTAATGGATATAAACAGAGGATTACTATATAATAATAAATTATTCTTATTCTTAAATACAATTGGAAAACAAATATCCGTGCTCATCAAACTTAGGCCCTCCAGCTTCGGCGCAGGGCCATTACTGACTTAGCTACGGCGGCCGTTGGAAAAATAAAAATAAAAATGTAGATTTATTCCATTATTTTTTTTTATTAAGGTGTAAAGTGAATGAATATTGAAACGTTTTCTCGCAATATACATTACAATACCTGCTCACTCAATTCCCAATTACATTCCTATTACTTAGGACTTAGTTTTGTTTGGCGAAATTTTGGCTGTATTATGAATGACTTTTTGTTTGTGTAATAGGCTCAGCACTTACTGAAGCGTTCGTTTCGCAAACCACTCTCTGAAATTAACTGCGGTGTACGTGGGCAATTGTAGAATTTGCGTTCAATCAAGTTTATTATGCTGTGGGTATCACTGTTATTCAGTGAAGGATATAGGCAAACATTTTGTATTAAAATATAAAATTTGCACAGAAAAGGTACCAGGTAATATGTATCTATAACTGACATAAGCATGTTAACAAGCGCTAAAAATAAGTAAGTAAAAATGGGTGAAACAAGTACAATTTGGAACAATTAACATATTTAATAATGGTCTTGAAATTATAAGTTTAGACCTGTGTAAGAGAAGTTGTTTGTAAACGATTATAATTTCATGATACTGATTGTGACCGTCTGCTCACGTCAGCTTTTGGCACGATGTAAACAACTGAAATCAAAATACACGTGTCATGAATCAGGGTGAATTACATAAATTATATGTTTAACTATGGATTTAAAATATTTAAACGTTCACGTAAACATAAATTTTGAGTTGAGATACAAAAAATTAACGAGCTTTCTTTGAAGTCGTGTACGCTGTAAAAAATATTTCGTCCATAAAACCCCTGAGTTTGTTTTTATGAACAAGTACTTCTTAAAGTTTATAGTTTATTAAAATGCGTAATTGTAGGCTCATCAAATACAGACTACTTACTTTAAAAACACTTACTTACATAGGTACTTTAGCGAGCTTGTGAAAATGACGTGAAATCTCTTAATTAATTGGCAGTGCAGTAATAAGAGGGACTTAATAATTAGGCCCGCGAAATTTCAAAGTTTTCTTTTGTTTAAGGACATCGGTCTTCGCTCTGATGATCATGATGGATCATGCTGGTAATTGTTTTCAGTGCCGAGTACTACACCTGCCCTCTTAATTTCCTCGGAACCAATCGTGGCAGGTTAAAATCAATTTCCCGATGGAAATTAATTTCGCTAATTAATTTTATTTCGAAACGATATTTCAGTATAATCGGATTGTCACAATCGTATCTGGATTTAAAACTTAATAAATTGATTCTGATTTCAGGAATATTTTGAGATTATGTTGTTTATGTGTATGTTATGGTACATTATGTTGCTAAGTACTAAATGCAACTAACATTTTAAAAAAAAATATCTAAAAGTGTTGTGACTCTACGATGATATTAATTTTTCCCATTCACGTAAAAAGCTACACAAAGCGGACTAAGTATTTAAAGTAGTCTATAATTAGACAGACTAGATTGACACATAAAAATAGTAGTAGTAAACTCTGTATTGTACAAAAATACATATTAAAAGTACATACAATTAGTAAGAAGTACAAAGGTGAACTTATCCCTTTGAGGAATACCAGGAATAGCACAAAAAAAAGTCACGGGTATATGTCGATGGAATTATACGATACGAGCGATTATTGCTTTGCCAACTTGTCTCCACCGTAGGGCTGTCGCCGAGTAAATGTAAGCAACAGTCTCCTCATTAAAAACATCGCACCGCCCAGCTATTACTCCGCCTACTACTGTAAACTATGGAGCTTATTACAAGCTTTTATTTTACTTTCACCTGACCGTTGTCTGTTTGTAATCAAATCTTGCAAGTTAAATTTATCCCACTTCCCGGTTTCCGATGAAGCTGAAAATTTGCATACATATGTAAGTCGGGTGACAATGCAATATTATCGAGATGATCTGATGTTAGAGATAGGAGGTGGCCATAGGAACTCTGTGATAAAACAACGTAACCTAATTGTGTTTGGGGTTTTTATAATTGTCTCCATGAGTATTAGTTACTTGTGGAAAGAAAAGTACAGTCAGCGATAAAAGCTTGTACCAAAAATGAAATTTTTGCCAAAAACTTATTTTAAGTTGAAGTTTTGTATATGTTTGTTTGATGATTGCCGATTAGCTGAGGTGAGATAATGCCAATGTTGATAATTGCGCAATAAACATATATCCAGTTTCTTCTATTTTCGAGTTTCCATCTAAAAAGTTTTATGTATCTTTTATAGCTGTTGAAAATGTTGAAAATCCTTGTATATGTGAGGTTAGACGTTGAAGGAAACAATTAGGTTCGAGTTTAGACGTATAATGCGTTAAATATCACGTACATGGCCTTAAATACTATAGTCACCTATGCTCGTGTGTTTGTGGGTAAGGTGTAGTACACACACACTACATATAAAAATTACAAAAACCTTTAAGTTAGTAACTTTTATGAAACAGGCACATGTGTATAGTTTAACCTCGAAGACTTAAGTTGTGCCTGGGGCAGGTTAGCAATTAGAGGAAACAATTTCATGTCTTATCTTAATTTGAATTCTGAGTATGGGTATAGTGGAGTTCACTGACTCCATAAGTATTCTCGACCAATGCCTTTAACAGTTAGGTACTTGAAAAAGCGGAAATTAATTACATACATAATAAAGGAACAAAGGGTGCACGCGTATTTTACCGCTCCGGAATCTCTTATTCTTTTATGAGTTTTTGTGAGTTATTACAATTGTTAAAAGTCGTCTGTCTTACGATGTAAATATTATATTCAGGCAATTTACAAGAAGAAACTTCTTGAAAATTAATTTGAAACGAAACAAAACAATTTTGCTGAAAAGAAGGTGGGTACGTTTACGTGCCTATAGTTATACATTGCATGCTTTATGTGAGTATGTACACTATACTATCATGAAGTGTAGATAAGTTACAAATTATTCACTAAACGAATGCTCTGCCTGACGTAGATATAATATAATTTACAGTACATATGGTGCTACTCTATAGCACTAGTGCGAAAATTAACATATTACGTTACTGTGTCGAACATTTAAAGGGCCATATGTACTGTAAAACGTTGCACGATAATGTGCGAATAGGCAATTCGTAACTCGTGTCGATTTAAAACACTCCCTTCGGTTGTGTTTTAATTTATCGCCACTCGTTTCGAATTTCCTATTTTTCGCACTTGTATCGTAATGTAATATTACACGCCGAAATGAAAACGGAACCATTCGAAATTATGTTTAAGCGACGAGTGAGAGATTTTCTATTAGTAAATCTTATCATGTATTCATGTAGAAATCGCGAAGCGTCTGGTTAACGTAACTGGTGACCGAAGAGCTGGCGGCTTCCTCCCACAACGTATCAGCAATGCGATACAATAGGAAATGCCGCCAGCATCCTTGATATAATGCCTCAAGGGCTTATTTTAGATTTAAGCTAGTTATAGTAAATACCTCGGTATACAGGGTAGAACATGACATCTAGAGACAGACCTGAAAGGATAGTGTTATCTAAATGATCTGCAATCGAGTTATTATAATTATAAAGCTGGATTAAAAAATTAAACAAAATCAGTTACAACCCTAGAAAATTATTTACATTTTAAAGTGACACATATGTCATGTCATTCATCGGATCTACTTGCTAGTGATATTTATAGATTACTGCTCTAATGTTTAACAAACTGTATTTCAAAAACGGTTCGAAATGTTAATGTGATTAATAAGTGAAATATAAAGTACGTAGCCTAAACAGTTTCCCATTTGCATAAATGTCCCTCATTCTGTTCCACCCGATATCTCTTATTTAAATAATGCTTTAATATATATCCGTCTTGAAAAACAAAACTACATATAATGCAGTTATATGTTACGGTAAAATCCCGTTTTCAGTGAAAACACGTTTCCCTAGTTAAAACTAGTTTTCGCAAAGTGCTTTAGTGAAACCTGGTTTTGACTAGTCGATACATATATTTTTCAAGAGATCCAAAAGGCCCAGTTATGTCAAATGTATCTTAATACGAAACAGTGATTCCATTGTACGGTAAATCACCTTTGTCACACCTTTAATGTACCTAATGAGGAAACTGTTCTACAATTAGAAAACTATTCCGATACCAATACACTACTGAGTAGTTCCATAAAGGCGTTATTATATTACAGTTAAATAAACTTAGGACATTCTAGATTCCTGGCAATGTTAGATGATTAATAACCCAGCTCCAGTGCGCACGCAAACGGGTCGTTGGAGGTGTCATAAACAAACTCAACTTATAAACGTAATGGGAAAAGTTATCCGATAATTAACATTAGACGGCTAATAAAAGCTTGTCAGATAAGAACTAAGATTGAATAGGCATTATTCATCATTTACTTATTTCATCGTGTATGGTAACGTCTCGTTTTTAGCCGAAAGAGTTATAACAAATTCCGAAAGAATTGATTATGGAAAATACTAGAAATAGATAAAGGAAAAAATGAAACTATTAATAAAAATCGTGTAAAATAGTTTATTGAATAACACTCGCACGAAAGGAAATATTATGTATAATTTTACAGTTGTCTACGTGAAATGTTGTCTTTACGATGTGACAATTTTGTTGTCTTTAAAAAAATTGCTGTTAAGTAATGTCATAAGGTTTTGATTGAAATACAAAAAAAAATGTAATTAATTTTTTTTTCTTTGTTAGCCCGGTGATGTAGTGGGCATAAGGTAGGAATGAAGTTCAGTTGCATTAAAGCACTCATAACATCAATACGCGTTCATATTTCCAATCCAAGTTCTACACCGTCCCCACAGTACCTAAAAGATTATCAAGTCGAAATTTAAATTGTGATACGACTTACTGTACATTTAAGTTTAGCAGCTTCAAATGAAGCTTACCTCATGATGGGTGTAGTATTTAATACATATCAGCTTGCCAAAGCTTGTTCACACTGCCGGTGAAAATGAGATCGTTACATCGCGATAACAGCGTTAATATCGTTGAATGACATGAATATTGATAATGCCGCGTAAAATTATTTTAAACAGGTTATCTCACGTAATTTTAGTCGATTATCGCTCGACATGTTTCGATCTGTTTCGAGCCTACATCAAATTTTGATATTTCAGATTGAACTATAAGACACTACGAGTACGTAAAATAGTCCTCTTTTTAAAGTTGATTTTTGGAGACGTAAACGCAAGGGTAGTTAAGAGCACTACTCAAAAGGAAATAAAGGCCACTAGGAATTTTGATCATTACATGAAAACTAATTTCATGTTTATTGAAATATGTGAAACAATTGACTACTTATTAAATTTTTGTAAGCCTTAATAACAACCAAAGCCTTGTTTTACTGTAAGTAAAAAAATACATGTTTTGTAAAAAATACAGAGTGTGTAAAATGTAAGATAGTTTTGGGCCTTTGCTATCTTTTCCGGCCACCAAAAAAACTCGTGCCACGGATTTTTTAAATTAATATTGAAAAATACTAAAGATTTACTCATTTGCACATTACAATAAAAATATACGCCTTACCACTTCTAATTTTATGGTTCCGTAGCCAAATGGCAAAAAACGGAACCCTTATAGATTCGTCATGTCCGTCTGTCTGTCCGATTATGTCACAGCCAACTATACTGTTCAAACTTGGTAAGTATTCTATGAACCGCATTAAGATGTTTACACAAAAATAGAAAAAAAACAATAAATTTTGGGGGCTCCCCATACTTAGAACTGAAACTCAAATAATCTTTTTTCATCAAACCCATACGTGTGGGGTATCTATGGATAGGTCTTCAAAAATGATATTTATGTTTCTAATATCATTTTTTTTAAACTGAATAGTTTGCGCGAGAGACACTTCCAAAGTGAAAAATGTGTGTCCCCCCCCTGTAACTTCTAAAATAACAGAATGAAAAATCTAAAAAAAAATATATGATATGCATTCCCATGCAAATTTCCACCGAAAATTGGTTTGAACGAGATCTAGTAAGTAGTTTTTTTTAATACGTCATAAAATTAAAAAAAATATATCAAACCCATACTTGTGGGGTATCTAGGGATAGGTCTTCAAAAATGATATTTAGGTTTCTAATATCATTTTTTTCTAAACTGAATAGTTTGCGCGAGAGACACTTCCAAAGTGAAAATATGTGTGTCCCCCTCCTGTAACTTCTAAAATAACAGAATGAAAAATCTAAAAAAAAATATATGATATACATTACCATGCAAACTTCCACCGAAAATTGGTTTGAACTAGATCTAGTTAGTAGTTTTTTTAATACGTCATAAATGGTACGGAACCCTTCATGGGCGAGTCCGACTCGCACTTGGCCGCTTATTTTTATTCAAGTTGAAACGGGTAAGATCTTCAGGACTAATCAAAATTAATTATAAAAAAAATATATCCGCGGGCAATATATTTTTTGGAGATCAGTAAAGATAGGTTAGCTAATTAACTACGTGCTCGTTATGTATACTTATACCGAGTGTTTCCTGTAACACGAGCAAATAATTAAACCATATATTGTACTCCTAAAACGATATAATTTTCGATTAACAATTTAAAAAAATATATAAAATTCGCAATACACTTAGAATTAACTTGAATGTGTAATAAAACATAATAAGTTATTTTTGCACAGTTGTTAAACAAATGTTGGTGAGTTTGAGGAGTACAGCCTACAGTTTAATTTATTGCTCCTGTTACAGGAAACACCCGGTGTAATATGGTTAACTAAATAGGCGAATTTAACCAAGAAAACATAATTTTATTTCTTACCTGGGTACGAGTATACGTATGTATACATATATTTATGTTAATGCTGAATTGTCACAGCAATTCCATTCCAAATACGATAGCAATTATATTGAACCAGTAAGCTATTCCGAACTTACGTATCTGAGAGACTAGAAATCTATAACCTGTAGGTAGAGGTTAGATAAAATCCGAATTTTGTCACAATATCTGTAACATGGGTCACCTACTATATATATATTTGTAGTTTTTAATTTATGATATCTCAATGAATCGTAGTTTTCAATTTATGATATCACAATGAACCTACTATAGTATATATTCGTAGCTGAGATTCGTAGTTTTCAATTTATGATATCTTAATGATATCAGAAATATTTAAGCCTTGTCCTCGTGCGACGCAATTCAGATTAGATCATTTCTCATAATTTGTCTAGCGACACCATAACATAAAATGTTACCAGTATTATAATATGTACTCGTAGTCGGACCAAGTTAACTCTACACGGGCTTGTAATGGAAAGTGTGGAGATGTCATCCTAAACGTTGATTGTCTACGTTAACGTACAGTCAAGGTATTAAATATCGGCACGAACAATGTGCCAAAAATATGTATATATTTTCGCCAAAACATTGAGGTAGTGTGTACATATTTTTGTGCACTTTGTCCATGGCGACATTTAATAGCAACTCTGCTGCAGTCTCAAGCTGAATGTACTTTTAGCGTTTATAATTTTTTTCAGCCAATTTTTGTCATTTTAACATTTTCAGGATTTGGTCACTTTCTTGCGACATTACTTGCTTTCAGCTTTTTATACTTTCAGCAATTCCTGTACCCGTACCATGAGTCACTGACAGTGTCAAAACTGACATATACGCTATCGAGAACGTAATTTACTTTATATACATCTCGCTTACACTTATGTAAGAGTACGAGCGAGATGCATAGATTGGTGGCAGCCACACAGTATTGGCGAAATATCAAGCAATACGGCTACCATGAGGACCATGAGTCATGAGACTTTTGATGTTTACACTATAACTTTAGCATTAGAAAGAAGGCAAACAATTTTGACTAAAAAACGATAGCAACTGCGTCAACTCGATCGCAGTCGCTAGCATAGTTATAAATTCGGTTCTCGTATGTTTCTTTTATCCTAATGATTGTTTTAATTATACGGAATTTTGACTCTTAGAGACTCTATACATCTCTAAGGATATTTTGATAAAAATCATTTAGTTCTGACAGAGATATTTACACCTCTAAATAATTTTAGATTTTTTTGTATCAGTTTGTGTTTTTTTATTATCATTATTTTAGTTATTTTTTTGTAATTCGACATTTAAAGACTTTATACATCTCTAGGTAATAATAATATTTTACTTACTTTTTCTTTAAACACTAATACTTTAGTTTGCATTAATATTTTCAATGAATTGTATTTTATAATTGTTGATGTGCTTGTTTTTGCTTGTATGTAAATTCCATGTTGACGTGTAAAAGTGCCCTTGTGGCCTATATGCTGAATAAATGTTGAAGTTGAAGAAGTTGAAATGTTAAATGCCAACTCATGGTAGCCGTGTAGTTGAGAGTTGAGTTCTGTAGTCTCTGTAGACGATCTATTTAAATTCTATAACAAACTTCTAAGTAGCTTACATTATTTAAAACTACGTCTAATTTCAATAGTAGACATGAATAGAGATCAGAAATTATAAATGAAGAAGGTCGTATTGTTTCAGAATCATATCGTTAAAAAATACTAAGTTGTTTTTTTGCAAATAATAAAATGTAAAATTCCGATAAATATAATATTAATTTAATGATCAAAGCGAAAATTTTAACATTAATTGTTATTGGAAAATAAATTCCTGTTCCTATTAAATTACTTATAATGATTCAATAAGACGTGCTCCCTTAATAGCCTCTTTTGGATTTCAATTACAGTTGTTTGTTCTAGCGAGGAGCTGGAACCGTCCGTCCCTGTTTAAAAGATTAATTACTTGCAACCTGGCTGACTACAAGATCAGTCACCCAAACGATTTTCACAGAGACACGTACATTAATTAAATTGGATAAATACTGGATTACGACAGTTCATTATCCCAGCCTAATGAGTGCTATTGACACAGCCAGGTTTCAATTAAAAAACCGGCCAAGTGCGATTTGGACTCGCGCACGAAGGGTTCCGTACCATTATCTATAAAAACGGCAAAAAAATACGTTGTATGGGAGGCCCCATAAATATTTATTTTATTCCGTTTTTTAGTATTTGTTGTTATAGCGGTAACCAAAATACATCATCTGTGTAATTTTAACTGACTAACTATTACGGTTCAGGAGATACAGCCTGCTGACAGACGGATGGACGGACGGACGGACAGCGGAGTCTTAGCAATAGGGTCCCGTTTTACCCTTTGGGTACCGAATCCTAAAAAGATGGGTCCTTAATGCGACAAAAATGTTCCTCTCCGGTGTTTATTTAGGCCGGTTAGATACTCCAAGAATCACGATTTTGGTGCAGTTTTGTAACCGCTGATGCAAAAAAGTGGTGCTAAAAATGTATATCAGTGTCTGTACAATATATGTCGAGGGCCTCCAAACGAATGAATCAATTCTGCAGCGGGTTTCTCGGTAGCATTAAAACTAGTGAGCGGGTGTTGGTAAGGAGATATTTAATCGATACTTTTTTTATTGCTTGGGTGACATGCTTTTGGCCGGCTTGCCGACTTCCAAAAAGGAAAAGTAGGAAGAAATTTCAGATTTATGTTCAATGTGAACCATTTTTAGCCGCCTTACTTGTTTGTGAAACTTGCTGCTCCTTAAAAAAATTGTACATAAAATGTATTGATAAAATTAGACAGGCATCAATTATAAATGACTAAATGACGATGACATAGGCCCACTCTGAATATTTATAATCTATTTACCATAACAGCTTCATAGCTATAATAAAATTTGACATTTCCGACACTTGATTATATTTTGTAGCTCCTAATTTTGACACAGATAAGACAACAAAACAATTATGTAGGTCACAAGCATCGCTTTATTGCGTAATTTGGGAGGTGGACTCCATTAAATCTGAATTGAATATTAGTCCATAAAGTATCTAGTTAACAATACACGACATCATTAATGCATTTTTTAATTAAATAAATTAATTATTGTCGATATTTAAAGTACCTACAGCATGCCGCCCGATTGTAGCCATTTGTCAATGACAACCTGGGAGTTCCCATCAAAATAAACAGATGATCGAAGTAAAATCATTAAGTATTATTTTTTTAATAAATACTAAATAAAATAAAATAAATATTATAGGACATTATTACACAAATTGACTAAGTCCCACAGTAAGCACAATAAGGCTTGTATTGAGGGTACTTAGACAACGATATATATAATATATAAATATTTATAAATACTTAAATACATATAAAACACCCATGACTCAGGAACATTATCCATGCTCATCACACGAATAAATGCCCTTACCAGGATTTGAACCCGGGACCATCAGCTTCGTAGGCAGGGTCACTACCCACTAGGCCAAACCGGTCGTCAAAATAAATAAAGTATAATACTGGTCCGACTAAATAAAGTATAATACTGAAGGTATTATACTTTATTTAAGTTATTTAAGTTTGCACTGACTTAATAGTGACAATGTATAGGAGCGCCATGCCATACTTGACGTAGTATTTAGCATGGAAAACTAGCACAGATGGGTCTATAAATACATATAACACTCTAATACAGACTCAATAATTTAAGCACATAAAATTTTCTTCGCATACCGCAATAGTTACTCATGAAATAAAACTTCTGCTGTATTAAATACAATTAAATGCAGTTCCCGTTGATCACGAACGCTGTAAAGGGTTCAAACGCCGTGATGTATTTTAAATTCATTATTATTCTTTATTTATTCATGAACAATACTATTTGAATCCTTAAATCTAAGTCTGTTATACGCGATGTAAAACCGTTTACATCATTTTATTTGAGTGCAAATTGCGGACACCGGCTAAACTTTTTAAATTTTATTATTTTCTGTTTCCGACAGCCAACGAGGCAATTAAATTATTAATTATAATGACCAACAAGGATCATACAACAATTACAACAAAATAATACATTACTTATAACAAATTAAATTAGGTAATTAATAACGTTGTATAACATTATAATAAATTAATAGATTAAACAAAAATAATCTTAGAATTCAAAATAATAACTATTTTATTTTATGATTAGGGATTATTCAAGAAACTTGACCGTCACTTCATCTGTCTGAATAACCAGGATACTCGACCGTTCCAGGTTCGTCGCGTCTCGCTGTAGTAAAACACAGACGATACAGAGGGCGGGAGTAGCTTTATTCACTGTGGTTTGCGTATTGTCTCAGTTTTTAGTTATAAAATTCCCGTCAGATGGCACAAGTGGTCCCTTAAAATATAGCTCCATGGTAGTTCCTCTTATTTTCCAATTTTCGAGTGTATATTAGTAGATTTTCTAATATGACGTGGAATGGAAAACTGCTATTAGGATGCTAACTAACCCGGTAAACATTAGCTTCCGTTAACCGCCCTTCCTACAAAAAGTGTACGGCGACCATATAGATACCGTATCAAAGATAATTTGAAATAGAGGTGGATTATCAAAGTAAACTTTGCGGCCACAGTAAATTTACTGCAATCTTTCCACACACGATTGAAACCTTTTAGAACGCCTTTTGACTCTGATCCTTATTATTTTACTGATATGTGTTAAATTTGTGCCATCGCTCGAAAAGGTGCCGCCATACATTTGGCTTATGCTCTAGTAGATGGCGCCACTTTTTGATATATAACAAATTTAACACATTTCAGTGAAAGAATAAGGATCAAAGGCAAATGGCGTTCTAAAAGTTTTAATCATGTGTCGAAAGATAGCAGTAAATTTTCTGTGGCTACAAAGATTACTTTGACAATCCACCTCTATTTCAAATTCTTTTTAACCGTATAGCCGTAATAAGTGCTTTATGTGATTAATAGACTACACGTAGCATTCTAATTTAATATGCACGAATGTTACTGCTGCAGCTTTACTGCCGACTGTATTGCTGCAGGAAATCTTAATTATCCAAGACATCGATATTGATTTTGAATTAAATGCAGCATTGCGTTCAGAAGCAATTGCAATAAGAAATCTTCAACGTCGACGTTGCAGTTGGAGTGCAGTCGGCATGCAGTTCCCATACAAGTTGTAGTCGAGTTGCAGTCCGTCTGTACCGGCCCTAAGTGGGTATCTAGAGATTGAAAGCTTCGGAATGTAGTGTTGGTGGAGAATGGAAGGGATTAGTTGGACAGAAAAAAATATCGAATGTGAAGGTTTTAGATAGGATTAAAGAGAAAAGAAATTTAATAAAGGCAATAGAAAGTAGAAGAAAAGTACTAATTGGACATATGCTACATCACGACCTGTTCCTAAAATGCATCGTAGAAGGAAAACTAGAGGGAAAGAAAAGAAGAGGAAGACCGAGAAAAAAATATATCAACCAAATAAAAGGTTCAGGTCGTGTCATACCAGAAGGTTAAGGAATTGGCAGAGGACCGGACGTGTTGGAGATTGCTCTTAAATATAAAGAAGAAGGGTACCTATCTAGATAAAATGAAGTACTTGACAGTTTTTCCTTGTCTCTTCCTTTTTTCTGATTCTTTAGTCGTTTTGGTTGTATTCGACAAAGGTTAGTACTGAATGGGCTCTGTTGACATGAGATATTAATTTTTACAGATAACTCCTCGCATTTTTGTGAAAATTATTCTTGACAAGCAGACGGACAAATAATGAAGTGAATTCCTTATTATACTTATTGGGTAGCCCAGAAATATATACGTTGGCAAAAAAAAATTCTTACTTAAACGTCTTTTACAAAATGACACTAAAAGTTAAAACTACAAGTATTTAACAAAAAAGAATTGAATTATACACAATAACCTCATTTAGCTTTGATACACAAACGTAAATAACACAGAGAAAAATTGGACTGTAAAAAATACTCCTGAACGCGAACGTAGAAGATCTCTCTGTCGAGGCTGAAATGCAATTTTAGAATTGATCACCTCATGATATGTTTTATTACCCGTAGGTTTGACTTTTTTTGGACATCCGATAATTTCATGAAATGATTGCCACATCATGCAATGATCAATTTTAAGCTCTGGATAAGACATCCCCTATTTCGAAGAGTACCTCGGGGTGGTAGATACTTTTGACGCATCCGCTACTATTGATGCTGGCTGTGCATTAATTCGAAAATTGGAAACCTATTCTCAACGAACGCACAACATTCTCATTAAATTGCTTCTTTATTCGGAATTCCTCGTTCGTCTCAAACAAAACTTGCCTAAAAGATTATGCTTGATATATCAGTGTTTTGTTTTGGGGCGACAGTTGTGTCGGCTTATTGCGGCCCCGGCTCTCGATCGAGCTCAATTACCATAAGGGCTTGGCGTCACACAACCATCTTATGTTTACATGGCAACCCACACACTACTGGCTAGTAGAGAGTTTGGGTTACGTCGGCACGTGTACATACCTGAATTCCAAATTTGACGGGTAAATCGAACCGTCAGTCTGACTCGGTTCGTCATGTGTCGTAAAAGCTCAAATTTGAAAGTAAAATCACGTCTGTGACATTGACATTCCATTTCGATTTATTTTTTATTTAACGGTTAGGTGTCGTTTTCATGAAATAGAATACTCTTATTATCTTAAGTATTACTTAAATATTTAATGGTGCTTTTGCGACATCATACATATTGTCAGGTGACAACCAAAACTCACTAATTGCAAAAAAATAACTTAATAAAAATCAACTTGTTTTGTTACTAATACGGTATACTTGTACTTCAGAGCCATAATATACTGATATTATGGCTCTGAAGTTGTGGTAGTATTTAATGAGTTTAGGTTGTCACCTGACGAATGTTGAAAGGTAAGCTCATTTCAACCCCCTATATTTCTTATCTAGAGATATATATTGAGCGAGGAAATGCTCCGCTTGTATGATACCTTAATTACAAGTGTAACTTTCGCAATAGGTTAATTACAGTTAAAGAAAAACTGAGGCCTTCAGGAATAATTTATCCGTAGTTTTCAGTTTATTTTAATGTATTTTGTAACTTAAAATACATAAAAATTATATAACGAACATTGCATGCACTAAAAATAAATATATAAAAGAAAGTGAGATCCATATAATTCAAGCACATCAATATCCAAAGTGCCGCCGCTCTGTGGACGCTCAACAAGGAGTAAGTAAGTAAGTAAGTAAATATTCTTTATTGCACCAACAATTATACATTTTACATACATGTAAAACTACAAATGAATGTAATTCAGAACCAGTATAATTATTTCGGTAAGTTATTCCGCATCTCCATTTTTTTCTTTTAAGTGCTTACGTTATTAAGTAATACGCTGAGAGATACGAGTATTAAATAAACCAAGTAATATTCATGAACCGTTTCCACGAAACATCTTTTAATATGATAACCACTTAATATTCAATAGGTTATAATAGGAAGAGAAAATAAAAATACTGAAATAGAAGGTTTAACGATGATATTTTTATGGCTGATTTGTTTATTTTTGCTGTGTTATCAACCGAATGAATTAAGGAAAATTGTTTCTTTGAAAAAGAAAAAATAAAATTCAAGGTCTTTGTCAAAATCTGATGGCACTTTATTTGCTGCAAAGTAAAGAGTATCCATTTATCGCCTTATAAGCATTATGCAGTGAAATAAATTATTAGATTAAAACAGTAACAAAATATTTTGTTACTATTTACCTACTTACACAAAAATTGGGAGTTGCGGACTATGTGTTTACACAAACCATCAGGCAGAGATGGGCATTTCGTAATTGATTCCTGATTCCATGATTACTCTATATTACTTACCAAGCAAGCGACATGAAGAGCCACGTTTTTGCATTCTCAAAGTAAAAGTAAATATTTGGACCATATTTTCAGATGTTTCGTGCTGAAGTAGATACACTCTATGTATTTTTTTTGGTATGTTTAGTTAGAACTAACTGTACACCATTTACCAAAATTTCCAAAAGGTGGTAGAGAATCATAAGCAGAAAGATACTTACTAGTGGATGTTTTAGAAGGAACATTGTCTTACAAAAACCTGTCTGTACCATGTTATATTTTCTCAATGTACTTAAGAAATACATTTTTTTTTTGTTGACCAAAGGTATTAAAGTTTAATTTATAACATCATTGCTATTGTCATGGCAATCATGGCCAATCAAAACGTAATTTGATAATTATTTTGAATGTTTCTCACAATGACGACGAGTACGAGTAAGAGTGTATCCCCTCGGTAGGGTAAATTCGTACATTCGAGAGCTTCTGCTAAAATTAAATTCATTCATTTATTATACGTGAATTTTTAACTTTTTGGCAAGCAAGCAAAATGTATGAGATTGTTATAATGATTGATTGAACGATCTATCTTTAATACCTATACATACAAAAGTTTATAAATTAAAAGTGAAAAACAGTGTATAAATGGAGCCCACCTTCCCCAACTCCCCGCCGTGCCGAGCGGGCATCTTTTATACATATAACAAAATACGATGACTAGAATGGTTCATAAACCTTACGTTTTTGAAGTCTAAATACAAGTAAAAAATATGATTATTTTATTAACCTGTCATTAGTGCACCCTCTATATATAATTTGCGCCTGAGAGAGAACGATATTAATATTTATATCCAGAACATAAGCTACGTAAGTAAGTAAATCATTGCACCATTGTAAATTCAAACAGAAAATAAAGATTTAGTAGCCGTAGCCGTAGATTCCGTGCAAGTAATCCACAGGCTTCCAGACGCTTGGTGAGGCTCTCGAAAATATCCTTGAAATGGCAATCAAGGGCGATGGGAATTGAAAGATACTCAAAACTGATGAAATCGAAGATCCATTGGCTACAAACCTAATCGCAATATCTTCGCTGGTTCGTCCTTGAAAAAAGGGGAGAAGTACGTCACTTAAGACAGCGTATTTAGGCCGAACAACTGGTAGACGCCCTTCCAACCTATCTTAATAGGCATTGCTGGAAAGATCTGATGGAAGTGGATCTGCGCGCGCTAGGAGCAAATGTAAACGCAAAAGCAGAAACGTCGCTTTCGAATCGATCGAATCGAATCCCGATCAAATTCATAACCTGTTATTGCAATCAGAATACGCCTCGTTTCGTTTAAAACCATACGAGCTCTAAAATCGACTAAAGACTGATTGACTGAATGGGTTTCTCTGTTAATGCTACATGTTTTCAAGTTTTGATGTGGGCCTGGAATGATAGTAAGAGCTTATACATGCAGGCGGTACGTACCTGGTTCGCTAGCTATGTTAGCGTGCAGGTTAAGCGCGGTGGCGAACACTCGGTCGTCGTTGGTGGCGCGCTGGTCGCGCTCGGCGAAGGCGCGCGTGGCAAGCAGCGAGCCCTTGCTGGTGGCGAAGCGCACGCCCGCGCCCGCCCCCGCGCCGCCCAGCCACGCCAGCGCCGCGTCGGCGGCGGGGCCCACGCGCGAACACTTGCGGAGACCCTCCGTCATGACTGAACGATTAACAAAAAAATTCTCAATTTAGGTCCAGTTGCATAAACCAAAGTCGAAGGACTCCTCATTTAACCCTTTAAACGCCACGCCTATCGTGTGTGGCGCGTCTTCGTGAACCTAACTTACGGTCGGAATCGGAATACGTTAATGTATAAACGTAACCTGGTAAAAGACCGCGCAGAATCAAGCAAAGTGGCGTATTCTTATGTCAGGGGTGAAGGCTCATTTAGGATTGCTATGTCATCCCCATTTGTTACGTATTCGTATTTATAGGCTTAGAGGGTGTTCAGCACATCGTGACGCAAACGTAATAAGTTTCTACTTATAGATTTACTTAAATTAATCTGAAATAAATTATTTGTAGATAAGGGTTAGCCGTATTTAAATGAGTACAGAAATTCCAGAGCTTATCGCGAATATATACTGACGCGACCTACATGTTTTGTTTACTTATTCCAAACAGAGCTCTTGCATATTCAAGCAATAGAGAGGCAGATACGATTTTCGATTTTTCTGTGTTGACAGTAGGTAGGGTTTATGTGTGATACCAACAAACTGAAAGGGTCTTCAGTTTCTCAAAGGTGAAATTCTATCTCAATTTATATAAAATCAACTTATCTTTCATATTGTTGAGTCTGTAAAAATGATATATCGCCAACACGATTGATGTAAAATGAAATCATCGCTTACGGCAAGGACAAGGTATCGTTGGCTGCGAAATACAATTTTAATATTGTTATGTCAACAAGATTACTTTAGGTACAGTCGCTGTAACAAATACCTGTATTTTACAGAATATAGAAAAATATTTTTCACGTCAGCAGCTCAAACAAGGGTAATTAACTGCTTAAAAACAGTGAGCAAAATCGCATTTTGCTCACCGAGTGAGACAAAATAACATTCAAGTGACCTTTAGATTCGAATGTCATTTCAACGTGCGGGGCCTAATACAAGTTCGAAATATTTGGATTCTATTGTCTTTGTCCCTTTCACGTCATTAGCAAAAAGAAAGAGACAAAAAAGTGCATACGTAATTCAACGATATATTGACTGTTTATAATAGACCCCCGAAATAAGTCAGACCGCATCGTTCCAAAACACCCTACGAGTCTTCATTCGTAATAATTAATTAATGAAATAAAAGTTTAAAATTTAATAAAAACACCATATTTTACGTATTTTATTATACAATCGACACAATGAACTTATACAAATTTACGCAATTGTTACGCAGTAAATAATTCTACTTAACTACTTTTAACGATCTCTACTATAGTTGACAAATAGTAGTATCCGCAATTCGGACCGGACCTTACAGATTTTTTTTTTTTACAAAAAAAAGTTGTCGATTGAACTGTCAATTGAATTTCTTTCGTTTTGTTTTATTGCGGTAATTAAAGTTAATTGTTAGAATACCTTCAGAAAACATGAGTGAAATATTAGTGATCCGTCCGTCTGGATTACATTTTTTCAGGTTGTATTTTTTGATGGCTGACTGACGTGAAAAATTTTGAATCTATTATAGGATCTTTCGCTTGCATGGGATTCAAAACAAGCACTCGAAGAAATATCAAACTTTGCTCTCTTGTTGTACAAATAACTATTTACCTGCACCTTAATGCCTTAACGATAGATTCCATATTTGTAACATTTGTAAAAACATTGTTTGCGCGGTTGATCGATATATATGATGCAAACTCTATCTACAGGTATTAGGTAGCTACATATATTGGTACCTTTTTACCTACTGGTATTTTATTATTTCTGAGTCTCAATATTATTATAATTCCAGCTACGCTAAGCAGCAGTTATAATGGTGGTGACACTGAGTTACAGCGGGTAAAGCGATTTAAGTAAACACATTCCCTGATCCCCTTAATCAACTCAAAGCCTATCTATCAAGACCACTAACATTTTATACAATAGGTATACTTTTGGATACAAGGGCTCCGGAGTAAATCCGTTTTGGTATCCATTCAGAAACATGGAAAGGACGAGAAACGTGCTAAACATAAATGATGACGCAACACGCTACGTGGTAAGATTTTTTGTGAATGGTACCGAATTACCAATATATAGATATTTAGAGAGGTAGAAGTGAAACAAAAAGTCACAACCAAAAAACATTTGATACAGTTTCAACAGCTCCAATCAAGAAAACGTGTTTTAAGAGAAATAACAATTCTTAAAATCAATTACTTAAGGCATTTGTCCAATAAAAGTCCAAACCAAAGCCTTAAAAACCGTTTTAAATAAAAATAAATAGGACACTATTGACTCATTACCGATTTACTTGAATACTTGAATTGCAGTTAAAGACATTTTACCATTGATTGTGCGTCGTATGAACGTCAAGTTAATATTTTTGGTCTTTTTTACGTTCACAAATGATCAATAAAAAGGTTTTAAGCATATCGTAAATTTTAAAAAAACAAAGAGTTTCCGCAAGTCGTTGGACAGTCTTGAAATTAAAAACCTTTTTGAGCCATTTACCAATCAAGTTTGTTAAGTAGTTGGAAACCTGGCCATAATTTTGCCAAATAATAACGGTATAACTATAAGCAATAACATATTTTCAGGGTAGATCAATCATAAAGCAAGAAAAATTCAACCCTAAATATATATATTTCGGGGATATCAGAAACGGCTCTAATGATTTCTATGACATTTGCTTTTTGGGGTTTTTTGGGGGCGAAAAATAGAGCTAGATCTTAACTCTGAAAAAACGCCCATTTTTGAGTTTTTATATGTTTTCCGAGTAAAGCTCGGTCTCAATGATATTATGTATTAAAGTCACAAGGTTCCTCACTAAGCTTTCTGTGGTAGTAGGTGTGGGAGGTAGACAAATCTTCAGGTCTTAAATATATAATGATAATGATCTTATATTTAATATTTGTTTATCATTTGTTGTACAGAAGAAAATAATTTTAAAAATATATCGGTGCCTGGTTACTGTGATTATACCATATTTTCATACTCACTTTTTATCACACTATCCTGTTTGTTTGAAGAGTCTCTCATCCATCTTATTATAGTCTTATAGGTCAGATACGTGAATGGAAACGATCCATAAGAATTTAAATCAGTTGTATGTGGCCGTTGACACATAATGGTCCTAATAAAATTGGACGACGGCTCATACTCATTTTGAAGTAATTTTATTCAATAAAGTGGTCAATGACTTTGCTCCTAGACTTTCATAAAAATATATTTTAAGTATTGTCTATTGATTGTATTGATTGTAGGTATGTAATGGGACCTAAGATAGGTGGGTACCTATAAAGTTTATTTATTTATTTTATTAGTTTTAATGTATTCAGTTTATACTTAATTTTAGTGATAGTTTATAAGTTTTGTTATTGTACCTATCATTGGAGAATAAAATTATAAGTGAATCCTATATAAATAGAGTAAATACTAACATAAAGTACCTATTCATATTTTGATTTTCATAGTTTTTCTACTGACATGATGGGTTGATTTGAATACGTATCCTTTTCATAAATATCCTACCCATTATCCCTTTTTATCATGTCTACGTAGGAACTCAAAAGATCTTGTTATGTAGTGCCCAGAGTAGGACTTCTATATGTCTTCTATGTATAAACCTATTTCAGAGAGGTCAAGTAGGTTATAATTTAATCAGGGGTTTACCCCGGCGGTTTGCCTCAAAGAAATGAGAGCCCACCGATAACCATGATTCACAGATGAACCTTCTGATCTTAAAAAGGGTTTTAACGACTTTGTTTCTATTGACCAGAGAGTAGTAAATTTGGCCTGTGATATACTAGTTGGGTTTAAAACTTTTTCACACTAAAGTTTAACCCAAGTCATGGAACTTGGAAGGTTATGCGTCTTTTCTGTGGACATCACAAAATAAACGCCACAAAATATTATCCGTTTAGGTATGTACCTTCCTACTACCACCTTCTACCTTCTACTTCTTAAAAGTACAACATTGGTAACTCTAAGTAAGCGTTCAATCCGTCGCTCAATTTGTAAATAAGTTTTTGGCAAAAATTTCATTTTTGGTACAAGCTTTTAGCGCTGACTGTACTTTATTTTCCACAGGCAACTAATACTCGTCGGGGTTGCGTTGTTTTATCACATATTTCCTATGGCTACCTCCTGTCTCCATCATCAGATCAGCTTGATGGTACCATAATATTGCATTGTCACCCGACTTACATATGTATGCAAATTTTCAGCTTCATCGGAAACTGGGAAGTGGGTCAAATTTAACTTGCAAGATTTGTCCCATACATACTAACAGGGCAAGTTAAATAAAAGCTTGTAAAATAACCGGCCAAGAGCATGTCGGGCCACGCTCAGTGTAGGGTTCCGTAGTTACTCTTCCGTCACAATAAGCTAAACTGAAGCTTAAAGTATAGTAAATTGTTAACCAAGGGATGAAACGGTACCTTTCGCCCGAGTTAAACAAATAGGCAAATTTGCATAATCAGTACCTAATTAAAGTAAGTCTTTTTAATATGAAGGGGAAACTTTTTGCGATAACTCAAAAACAGATAAACTGATCATGTCCGCTATAGTTTTCATTTAATGTCTTTCTTAAGCTCTACTTCCACGATTTTTTTCATATTTTTTGGACCTATGGTTCAAAAGTTAGAGGGGGGGGGACACATTTTTTTTTTCTTTCGGAGCGTTTATCTCCGAATATATTCACTTTATCAAAAAATATTTTTTGAAAACCCCTATTAGTTTTGAAAGACCTTTCCAACGATACCCCACACTCTAGGGTTGAAGCGAAAAAAAAAAATTCACCCCCACTTTACGTGTAGGGGAGGTACCCTAAAAAAAATTAAATTTTTAGATTTTATTGTACGACTTTGTCGGCTTTATTGATTTATATATCCATGCCAAATTTCAGCTTTCTAGCACTAACGACCACGGAGCAAAGCCTCGGACAGACAGACAGACAGACAGACAGACGGACATGGCGAAACTATAAGGGTTCCGTTTTATGCCATTTGGCTACGGAACCCTAAAAAGGATATTGAAATAGCTGCACCAGCAACGCCGCGATTCGAATATAACCTTCATAATATGGCTTTGAACTTCCTGTTTAAATTTTCACAGCCAGCTACGAAAATGTCCCCAGAGTGGTGCCCTATCACGCATAAAAATCTCGCGCAAAACAATACACGCATGAAGTAGTTTTTAATTTACCTAACATACAATTGTAACACATAACATAAGTAGAACGAGATGACGGCACACTGTGGTCGCCCTCTGCCCCACCTAGGGGACATAGGACTTTCAATCAAGTCATAATTGTAATGCGTAGTAGGATAGGTTTCTTCTCGTTTACCTGGGTACAAAAAGAGCGAGTGCGCAAGAAAATGCGAGCACTCGAGGTTATTGGCTACTAGCAGTGTCTTAACAATGAGACATCAGCGCCTGGAACTTTGGAACTCGGCATTTTCATTTACTTAATGGTAAAAGCTTTTGTCTGCTGAAAGTTAAACATTTAGATTTGACATGACACGAATTATGTTTCATGATGACTATCAAAACGGAAATTAATTGGTATGTATTCAAACGGCATATATTCAAAACGAGGTCTAAACTTTTGTGTAAAATACAAAAGTTTATTTAAATCGAAACATGTCCCATGTGTGTCAGTGGACTTTTTTTACGAAATTACATTACGAGTACTTTATGTTGTCGTGTTTTAATAACTAACGTACGCAGTACAACTAATTAGTACTAGAGTTCTTCATTCTTCATTTGTCTGTAATGTAACAAATGTGTTTCTGCTAATTACTATTGATTGTAGTCATAATTCTGCGAAGACAATGTAACTCCGTGCTCAATCCAAGTCAGTGTTAGAGAATCTCTCACGCAAACAATGCGCTTTGACAATAGTGGTGATAAAATAGCAATAAATGTTTGATGTGTTACTTACGTGTGATGCCGGATCCTCGAGGCTGTGACGGAGCAGAAATTGTGGCTCGACAATTAGTCGCATGGAGGAACAAGTAGGTAGGTAAAATATTGAAAGTTTTTTTTTTAATTTTTAACGGCTATATTTACAGTCAGCGTCAAATACTTTGTAGCAACCAAAGTAGCCAAATAGTTCAGTACACCATAAATTTTGTATGGTGTACGGAACTATTTAACCACTGAGTGCTACAAAGTATTTGACGCTGACTGTTCATAATTTTTCAGTAGTTTTTATATTTAATCTGTCTTACCTCATAGGAGTCATATGAGTAGGAGTATAGGAGGGTTATCATAGGAGTTTTATAGAGAGTACAGATAAATGTATGTAGTATTTGAGGTTAAACTTACCTAACTGCAATGTACCTTCATAAACTGTCATGATTCTTATCCGTGAGAGAGCAACTCAAAAAGAAGGAAATATTTTACTGAAAAACACACTTGTACAAACGAATTATATTGTGTTTTGTAAAAACGAATTATATTGATTTAAAACTGGTTTTCTTGAATTTTGGCTGCTTTATTTCAGTCAAAGGTAGCTTTCACAAACTTCACAAAGGGCATTGGATAAAATAAATAATAAATAAATAAACATTTATTCGGGACATTCACAAACACGTACAAACGATAAAAAGCAGATAATAGTTATTTACGATACAAGTGCAGAAAATAGGAACTTCGCAACGAGTGGTGATAAATTAAAACACGACCGAAGGCAGTGTTTTAAATTGACACGAGTTGCGAATTACATATTTGCACGTGTATCGTACAACGTTTTGCAGTACATATGGCTCTTTAAAGTTTGGACATATAATATGTTTACGACGCTGTACGAAATAACATTTGACATTTATTTATCAGTCGCTTTTCGGTGAAGGAAACATTGTGAGGAAACCGGACTAATCCCAATAAGGCCTAGTTTCACCTCGGTTCAAAAGAAGATGAGATGGCAGTCGCTTTCGTAAAAACTAGTGCCTACGCCAATTCTTGAGAGTCCCATGAGACGTGACAATAAACCAGCTCAAATGCTAGGAAGAAGAAGTATAAGTATAGAAATAAAGATCCTTATGAATATTATATTCAGTACCTAATTTATGCCAGTTTAAGTTGCAATTTTTGTCATGTCTCGTGTAATAAATTAAACATACCTACCTAATCATCAAAGGAAAAGTACGGTTATAAAAATAGCTACATACAATATAAAAATACTCTCATATGCGCACCCTTTTTAATACAATATCTTTCCATGAGCATTAATTACAGGCCCTTTGGTGAATCTTTTTTGTTTCTGGATACAAAGTAGAACAGGAAATTTAATTTTCGTTGCCGACTGAGATACCTACAGGTGTACTTATGTTTGAACGATCTCGAGTCATTTGGCACAACACCGGGGAAACGGTCAATGGGTACAAATATCTTATTTAACAAGATGATGGAAATGGGAATATTGTAGAATGTTGAGTAAAATGAAAATTAGAAGCAGATTTCTATTATTGGAATTATAAATATTCAGGTACTAAAATTAATAAAATAACATAAGTTATTATTATGATGACTGGGTTTCTTAATAAAACTATATTATTTTATTAGTAATTTTAAACACACATCTTGAGACAATATTCTGAATGAAATTACTTATTTACTGATGAAATAAATGTCATACAAACAAAAAGGCAAACAGTAAAAATAACAATGGTAAAAATATATTTGACGACCGGTCTAGCCTAGTGGGTAGTGAAGTGACCCTGCCTATGAAGCCGATGGTCCCGGGTTCGAACCCCGGTAAGAGCGTTTATTTGTGTGATGAACACAGATATTTTTTCGTGAGTCATGGGTATTTTCTATGTATATAAGTATATACTTATCTATATAAGTATGTATAATGTCGCCTATAACTAATAGTACAAGCTTTGCTTAGTTTGGGGCTAGGTCAATTTGGGTAAGATTGTCCCGAAATATTTATTTATACATATAATTGTCAAAGAACTCGCTTGCATATACATAATACTTAATTCGAATCATTCCCAGCCCAAAAATCCCCATAATGTGTGCAGGATTTCCCACTAAACTTCTATGGAGGCTTGTGGGACTAAGTAGCTACAACCCAGAGCGGGAATCACAGCCTCATGACATGTTAACATATGATGTCTCAGTTTGTCTAAATACCGTCTAATATCGCTTCAAATAAGCGATGACTTGTAAACAAACCGAAATGTAATTATTAATGAAGATGTTAATTACATCAAGAGCAATTACATAGCGTGACTGGAGCCGCCTTTTATGGAATAAATTACTGCGTCGTTTCGCTCGTGTCACATAATGCTTCGAGAAAGATCACATTATATAGCAATTTTATTAAGTAAGTGTTAATTTCCTTTTGATTAGCAAGTATCAGTGTTGGCGAAAAGTAATTGCATTACGAATTATGAATTGCAATTACAAAATGAAATTGCGAAAATGTAATTTGTAATTGCGTTAAAATTTCACTGCATTACAAAATGTAATTACATTTTGTAATTTTAATTCGTAATGCATTACTTCATGCATTAAAAATTACACTCACTTAGTAAAAACATTTTCATTGTTTTTATAAAGCATGCTATACTTGTTAGTGGGTTTATGTTCTAATTTAATATGTTAAGGCCATGCAACTCAAATATAAGGAGCTTATCCTGAAAATTTTCAACGATTTTTTGTATTTACATACTTGTGTAAGTTTTTTAGTACGTGTTTTAGTTCTTACATTCAACTTTGGACTCTATTTGTGCCAGTCCAAAACAAAAGGCACCTTATGGCGGTATTTTTAGTTGGGTTGATTCTTGTATCAATAGTTAGGTATGTTTCTAAATTTATAACCCTTAGATAACTCAATCTCCGCCACAAGGTCCCTTTTGTTTAGGACTGACACATATAGGTACACTTTTGCAGTTGACTGTACCTCCCGAATATGATTATATTACCATTCGAAGATTTACACTTAAACTTGTTAAAATCATATTACTTACTAAGAAAATGTAAGACTAAATAATACTTATACCTAAGTAAATCCTCTAAATGCTTATTAGTAATTTAATTTGTATTTTGGTAAATGTTTATCCAATAAATGTTTTAAACTAGACTGAATATTTTCCTTAACCATTCCACGTGGGTAAATTTGATCCTGTTTGTGTAAGTAATAAATAGTTTACACAACGCAATTGCGTAATGCAATTACAAATTAATGTAATTTCAATTAAAAATTACCAGGTAATTCAAATTAAATTTAATTCAATTACGAGCGTAATGAATTACAAGTACTTGCATTAAATGTAATTTAATGCGTAATGCAATTAGAAATTAATTGAATTATGCCCAACACTGGTAAGTATATAAGACAGTGACTAAGTTCTCATTTAACGGTTTACTAACCTTGGATTTTGGAATTCCTAGTACGTGTTTTCCAACGTAATATAGGCACCTGTACCCCTAGTGTAAATTTATTCGATAGCGAAACGTGACGTACGCGTTTGCGTTAAGTCTCATTTTGTATGGGGTTTTGAGTTTCCAAAACATCCCGCTTGGCGCGCTGTTTCTAAATCCCATACAAAATAAGTTAACTCGTTACATTTACGTTATAATGAGACGCTACCACGCCTTAACCCTTAAATGCATAGTGTTGCCAAATGTCTACAAAGCGTTAGATAGCTCACAGATTCTTTCACAGGTTCTTGAACTCACCTTTATACCAAACGTCAAGTAGTAGTCTTGGGAAATAATAACTGGCGACACTAAAATCTTTTTAAAAAATTTGATATTTGAGTTGGCGGCAACGTAGTTTTTGCTTAAGTTAGCGGAGAGCGGTAAATTTATTTTTGATTTCACATTAGGATAAGTGTTATTTCTTCAGTGAAAAAACGTTATTTTTTTATTATAAATATACTTTTCCCATAGGCTGTGAACCAATGTATATAGATATAATGAAATCGTAACTATCTTGTTATAAACATGAAATAATAAAATTTTAACTAAATGCATACTTTTTTTTTTTTTATACCACGACGGTGGCAAGCAAGCATACGGCCCGCCTGATGGTAAGCAGTCACCGTAGCCTATGGACGCCTGCAACTCCAGAGGTGTTACATGCGCGTTGCCGACCCTTTAAAAATCTGTACACTCCTTTTTTGAAGAACCTCATACTGTAGACCCTCGGGAAAACCTCGGCAGGTAGCTCATTCCACAACCGGAGCGTGCGCGGGAGGAAGTTCCTCTTAAACCGCACAGTGCGTGACCATTTAGGTTGCCATTTGGAAACTATGTATATTTTGGTATATAAACAAGTAAATATGAAAGCTGGATTTTTTTATTTATTTTTCCTAGATCATATATCCAATCAACTAAACAAAATCATTTTTTTCTACCAACAAAAAAATCATGCATTTAAGGGTTAAGCACGTGTACATATCTACTTCTCTGTCAGTAGCACGATAGCTTACAAACGGATCAACCGGTTAGGTTAGGTTTACAGTTTATATTATATATTATAATAGTTTATAATTCTCTAGATGACGCTGTTACTTATATATTTTATAACTGAAAACTACGTAGGGAATCTCAACGTGTTTTTCGTAAAATCCCCCTACAAAAAATAATGGTCGGTTGGATGGTAATTTCTGCGGCTTATAACGTCTGATATTTCATGACTAACAATCGTTTTAGTAAAGATATGATGGTTAATCCTGGGGCAACTCAAAGTGAAACAGCATACCAAATCACCTGCAGTACTATTCTCAGTAGGTACGTTGGCGCGCTCACAAGAGCCAGTCCGACGAACCGTTACCTATAAGTATACGTATAACATAGGTAACGCATAGTTTTTACGGATCTCGAAGACACTCTATACTGATTATTCTACGACTTCTCTTTCCGCAAAGACTCAAGATCAAAAAGTGATATTCGGTTGACGATTGTAGTAGCAGCACCATTGAATTGTTGATTGAACGTTGCGATCGCGACAGTAAATAATATCGCAACGATATCAACACAAAATTTCATGGAAATTGACATTGAAATCACTTGCGTCAACGCCTCAGCAGGAACGTTGCTACAGTAATGCTGGTGCAGTGGTCATACATTTGTCACCATTGACACTCGTTTGTGCTCTGTAAGCGGCAGGAATATCATTAGATACTATGTTCATGATTAAACTTTATACAGGCTTTAGTACAGTCAGCATCAAAAGTAACGGATGAAATAACGCTTCATAAGTATCTACTATTCTGTAACAGCTTAACAAAAAGTGATGTCTTTAATATAGAACAACTAAGACTGTAAAAGATATATTTTTGAACGCGAATTTTAGAAAATTATCTACATTTGGAAAAGTTATATGGAAAATCAGATACTTTTGGCGCGTTGTTTCATTCGCTACTTTTGATGCTGACTGACTTTATTAACTCTCTAAGTGCCTCTTTATCATTTTGTATACCTATTAATACCTAGTGAATTTATAAATAATTAAAAAACACATATATCTAATACTATGAGATTTACATGGCATTATTGCATACCCGAAAGGTATAACCTGACGTTATGCTTAGGTTAACTTTGTTAGATTACTTATTGTTAGATTTATTCATACAGAGATATGAAAAATAGTTTGATACTGACGTACTAGCAGAAAATACCAACTAAGTATAGTGTGTGTGACATCTGACATAACGTGGCGCTGCCGGTGGGCTAAAAGTCGTCTTTCATAGATAGGCACAGAAACTCAATTTTTAAAGTATTCGTTTTTTTATTTAAAGATCTTTATTTAGCTTTAATTACATCCCATAATGAATATATGTGAATTTGGTCGGGAATTTTTTATTCGATTTTTTTTGGAGCATATGGGAATAATGAGATTTTCTCTAACCCTAATATCCTCGCAGGTACTTTTTAAACCAATCATTTGTGTTTTTTGGTATATGTACTTAGATTTTTTTTGTACCAGGTGCCTTTTTTTTAAATATTTTTTTTAATTTATCCTTATCAAAATCCATAGCAAATTTAATTATATAATGATAAAATACTATATGTTGTTTCAACCATTGTTAGTGAATGAACGCTTTTGTAAGACAAAAAGCAAAAACTAGAACAGGAAATCCGGTAAAAAAGTGGCACAATCACCTGGCACTCTATGATTAATTAGAAGGACGGCGAGATAGAATGAGCCGTATCCTGAATTTGACATATGTATTGGTTATTTATTAGTAGCGGAAATAATTCATAGACGAGACAGTACAAATATTAGTTTGATGGGTAAGTATTAAAAGTTTAATTTTTTTATGATACAGGAGGCAAACGAGCAGATGGATTACCTGATGGATAGCGATTACCGCCGCCCATGGACAACCCGCAACACCAGAGGGGTTGTAAGTGCGTTGCCGGCATTGAACATTTATATATTTTGGTAGGTTATCTATTTATTGACAATAACAATATACATAATGGATATATACAGATGATTACTATAACTAGCTTATATCTAAAATAGGCCCTTGAGGCATTGTACCAAGGATGCTGGCGGCATTTCCTCGTTGTATCGCAATACTGATACGTTGTGCGAGGAAGCCGCCAGCTCTTCGGTCACCAGTTACGTCAACCAGACGTTTCGCGATTTCTCCAAAAAACTTCTTCATCGTTATAGTGAATTAAGAACGCAATTGTAACATAACGTGTCAATTCTGTAAGCATCGTAAATCATAGGGTTAAAAGAAGATAACTTACGTAGCGATTAACGATAAAATGCTTACGTACTATTTTAGAGCATATTGGTATAATTTGTGAAAAACAGACGCAATAGTAAGCAATCACCGTAGTCTATGACCTCTTAAGGATTTAGCCTTAAGGATTGTCCACTGTAAATTTTTGAAATTCAACTCATTCATAGAAAAACCCGCATAGGTACATTAACCGTTCCATGTGCAATCGCTCGGTGTTAAGTAAGTAATGTAACGTGAATAACGCTGTCCATCAAATATACTTTGTGAATAAAGTAAATATTGAGCATACTTAAATGGTACGTACTTGTTATATTCTTCATTCATATATCTTTTCAATTTATCCTCTATTCTGTTCCTAAATAAGTGATCGGTTCTTCAACGGTTCAATAAAGTGTAATGAAGCACTTTTAAAGCCGTTAATAATATTGTGTTAGATTTTACGACCATTAAGTGATTATCTTCGCAAATACGCTTCAGCAGTAATGGATTGTTCAAAGCAATTGATTAAAAGCTAAACTCAGCATTTGAAGTCCTCATTTAATAGATATGATTTATGAACAATCAAATTAAGCAAGGTTTGTCTAACATTATGATTTATCATTTTTTAGATTTAGTCGCTATTTGGGTTTTAATATTGTTATTTTTAGTTAAAGTACAACTACCCAACTACTTACCTATAGCTCATAAAATACGGCGTTGCGTGAACAAACTTGCGTTGCGTTGCGTTCGTTTGGCAAGATTGGTCCTTAGGACCAATGGCCTGGCCTATCAAAACCGCCGCCAACTTAGCTTGGTCTGACTCTAGTAATGGACAACGTGGACCATAGTTGTTGGCCTATCAAAACCGCTGCCAACTTAGCTTGGTCTGACTCTAGTAATGGACAACGTGGACCATAGTTGTTGGCCTATCCAAACCGCCGCCAACTTAGCTTGGTCTGACTCTAGTAATGGACAACGTGGACCATAGTTGTAAGACTGGATAGAGGTGGTTAACAGTAGTTATTTTTATCAGTTTCCGCCTTACTGACTTGATATCTCATTGTTCGGTCTATCTCCGGTACCTTACAGTGATTAGGAAAAAATGGCTTATTACGATAGTACCGATAAATATGTATATGGAATGTGTATTAAGAACTATCAAATAGATGAATGTCACACCAAAAAAAAAGTTTGACTCGTGTCATGATCTGATAATGTGTTAACTTAGGACTTAATTATTCTATTATAATCATATTATAATGAAATAGTTATTTGTTTTAATAGCTCGTGCTAATATTCATAAAATTGATCCACGAGCATAGCGAGTGGTTCGAGAAGTGGAATCTTGAGCGTTGCGATGGTTTCAAGGCACGAGAGTTAAACAAACTTTGCCTCCGAGTGAAACACAAAATTTTTCACCACATCAACGCGATGAAAATACTAACTATGAAATAACAAAAAAATTCAAACCAAATCAAATACAAACGAACGTAATAAAAATTGATTCATTTAAAAGTCATTTCTACCAGCTAACATAAGGAAACAACCTTGCATTTGATTAGGTACTTTGCCCCACATGTAGATAAAATGTAAATTTCTCATTCATTTTTGAACAATCAAGAGGGCTTTTACCAGTTGGTGTGGAGAAAAAATATGACTATAATTGATTAATACTATATTTTATTTACAATAACATTATACATAATGGATATACATATACAGTTGTGTTATTATAATTAGCTTAAATCCTATTTTAGATTGTAAAATGCCCTGAAGGCATTGTACCAAAGATGCTGCCGGCATTTCCTCGTTGTATTGCAATGCTGATACGTTGTGCGAGGAAACTGCTAGCTCTTCGGTCACCTGGCCGCGTAGCCAACATGCAAATCGCTTACGCTCCGTAGCGACCGAAACATAGATGTCACTGTAACACTAATATGAAAGAGTGATAAAGAGACACAAAGCGTTTCTGATTAAAGCAGTTAAGTGCTTTAATCAGACGCTTCGCGATTTCTGCAAAAATCTTGTGCGTGCTGAGTGTAATAATTAGTCTACAAACGAAGTTTTAAGCCTCTCACTTAAAATTTTATAACGTCTCCATGCAAAACATTTACCTTTTAAAATATTAGAAAATGTTTAACTTTCTAGTATCACTAGTTTCGTTTCGGCGTTAATTAAGCAGTCAGACGTCGAGAGATCTTCTTTTAGTAATATAAGTTGATACTTTAAAAGGATATTTATATAATTATCTTAATAATGGCGTTTCCTAAAAAACGTTGTATAATAAAAACGTTATAGGTACGTTGTGCTGTTGGCACTTTATATTTTCTATGTTTTTGTTATATTATGTAATTTGTCTCGATTGTATTTACGAATAAAATGATTCTATTCTATTCTAAATAAGCTTAATGAAATATCTATAATAATAGATTATCCAGTAATATTTTGATGTTGTTTCGGTTTTTGTTGAAACGTCTTGAATTATATTTTACGAAAAGAGGTGAATAGATACATATTTAATATTTAAGTTAAAACATCTAAACAAATGAGATCAAGCACTTTAAAAGCTAATAAATCTAATACATATACCTAAAAAACTAAAAATGAATCAAAACATTTTTTCAATAACAAACAATTTACTTCGATAACTTCCATTGAAATTTAATTACGATTAATCGAATACGCAAACAACCCAAGAAGTATTGGCTCGATGGGGCTTTTACCGAGAAATTATGGATCCAGAATCGCTATAATTTTACTAAGCAATGTCTAACTTAAAAAATAGCAAGACGAAAACATTTTCTGTCTCATTTTTTGTCGAAGATATGACATAGAACAAGCAATAACCGAGTTTTAAAGATGCCCGAGTTTTTAACCTGCCTATGTAGCCTATAGGTATTGTGCCTAAAAGTTTTCTATAAAAGATATTGTTTTACTTTATTAATGAGGACTGGGAGGCGTATTCCAGAAGGTCTTTTAGGACTCGTGTAACTTCTGAATTGTTTTAACTAGCGCTATTATTTTGATGTCAACTTTTTTCTGATATCCTGTACTATCATATAACAATAAAAAAGTACGGATCAACGACCTAGTTGTAGAAAAAAAGATAGAACGTAAATAAATGTAAATGGCTCGCAATTCGTGAACGCAGGTCATTGCGAATTTTATGTACATTGTATTCAATTTTATTTGACCCAGCTGCACCCAGTTATCTCAGGTCTAAATTTGAATTTATAACAGCCCGTCCTGGTTATGTTCTTCGTGCTTCTCGAACTCGGAAGCTGGCTGTCCTCCCTCATCGGACTGGATTCTTGTCCAACTCATTCACTTGCCAAGCAATACGTCTGTGGAATGCTCTCCCTCTGCCTATCAGACAAGCTCAGAGCAAGCTTTCTTTCAAAAGCAAGTTGCGTAAGCACTTATTTGAAAACATTCGTGACTAAATGTCTGCGTGATATGTATGTTTATTTATATAATATATTGAATATGTATATATGTAGGTATATTTAAAATATATATTTGTGTAAGTATAGTATCATAGTAGTCTCGACTTGTGTCTATTTCCATATCAACTCTTTACAATCCTGCACCAAACTAACTATTTCTGTTTAGCCCAATGGTTGACAAGTAGAGAATGCCTCAAGGCGTTAAGTCCGCCATTTGTACTCTTTTTGTAAATTTGTGCAATAAAGTTTAAACAAACAAACAAAATAGATAAAAGACAATTTTTCTTTTTGGTTATTAATTCTTGAGTAATTGTGGAAAATTCTCTGTGACATTTATGCTTGAAATGTATGCCCTAATTCATATTTTTTTATGTGCGACGGGTAAATGGACAATGCTACTTTAACCAAGTGCAGTCGTGTTTGGCGCCATAAAACTTTGAAAGAGTGCATTTTTAAAATGGTTGAGAAAAAATATAGGTATGTGAGGTGATATATCCACGGCGTCACGATATCTACGTGTACAAATACATTGTATTGCCATACAATATTTTTTCAATAAAATGTAAGAAATTGAATGGTGTCATTATTTTGTTCCTTTTTGGATGATTAAACATATATTTTGGGACTTTAAGGTCTTGTATTTTTTTATTATTCCCATTTTTTTTTTTAATTTCCAATGTATTGTGACAAATTGGTCATTTTTTATCTATTTACCTAAATTTTGTTATAAAATTCAACATGTGTCAACAGCCCTATTAGGCATTAAGTTCTTGTGTGATCCCACACTCGTATTTTAATGTCTTTCATTATGCAGCAGTCACATAGGCTATAGGTGTAGAGGATAGCAGGCTAGTAAATAGGTATCTCATAGATAAGCATGCTCCACCATAGACCGCATCATCACTTACCATCAGGTGTGATCGTGGTCAAACGTGGCCTGCCTATCCTTCATAAAAAAAAAACCATAAACTAATTCAAATTTTTACCTCTCCATAGGAATAAAATGGAGGAAATGGACAAAACACAAAATTATAAAATCAATGTTTTTGGAAATTCGTCGATAAGAATTATATAATTGCGAAATTAGCTCTCGTGGTCGGGCGGTGGCCGCAGAACCGTGGAGGCGCGCGGCATGCGGATAGTAGTATTTTGTAAATTGTTTTTATAGATAGTTAACCTGAGTGGTTGCTCTGCATTGTAACGTTAAGAAACTGGTCTTATTCCTAATATTTTTAGAAATATTGCCTGTGTATATATTATCTAATACAGAACCTTAAAAAAGGAAGGTGTTTTTTATCTAACTTCTATTATTTAACGTGCTATGAGTATGTTGTGATGGCTGTATCTCATCCAAGAGCAATGAAGGTTTTCTATACAAAGTAACTCAATCTAATGTTAATTTGGAGTAATGTACATCTACCACGTTCTACGTACTACTTATATAATATCTGAGTAAGCAAATTAACTTGTACATAACATTTCCGATCATGAGCCCGTCTGTTGCCTAATTAACAGGATTTTGGTAAGGTATCAGACCCACTGTTATTTGTTCGTGCAGGATAGCTGAAATCCGCACTAACGACGGCTCAATAAATCGTTTGATGTACGCGCATATCGAACATCAGTAAATATTCCATGGCGCTATACGTAGAAATAACATAAGTAACTCTATTCTTTCTGAAATAAAGTTTACATTTAGAAACCAAGTCAATGTTAGATATGTCATTATGCACTGTTGTCGGTTGAGACGATAAGCCAGATAAAAACAGCTCGTTGCCACTGAGGTATTATTACCCGGATATCTCCTTAGGATATTGCATATAGGTACATTATTTATTATGGTGTCTGATAATGTCTGATTGCTACTTAAATGTCATGGTAATGTCTGATTGCTACTTAAATGGATAGAAAATGAAGACAATTCCATACATGTAGGTGTAAGTTTATGTCAACCGCTCCAAGAGTACCGTACAGAACGCATTTTTAAAACTAATTTTTCGTTGAGACTTATTCACTTTTGGCCGGTTTTTATGTATTTTTAATACAATAACCAATTCGATCTTACAAATTGGCAGTCGAGTATATTGCATTGGGTGTGGCATTTATATTTTTAAGTTTCAAATACCGCTCCAGTTATTGTAGAGCTTACTATTTAATCCAAACTCCACAATGCAAAGTGAAGGGTATGAGATTATCTAGTCACGTCAGATGCAGGTCGGTAATAGATCACGACCTGCAGGCTAAGCACGGTCGTATTTTTATCGCCTGTCACCATGCCTGTCACGTTATAACAAGTATATAAGTGTGAGAGTGACAGGCATAGTGACTGGTGATAAAAATGCAACCATGCTGCCACCGCTGATTAGATCCCTGCAGTCACACCGTGGCTTTATCAAAGGCACCTGCCCGCGTAGCGTAGCGTAGTCGTCTCTGTCTATCACTCTTCCATATTAGTACGAAAGTGATAGTTGCGTTTCGTTCGCTACAGAGCGTTAACGATTGGCATGTTGGCTAGGCGGGCTGACACACATTCACAGGAAATTAAATATAGACAGAGACATTTAAATAACGTCTGAAACGTGATAAATATAAGAGCCTCGGTAGAGAGTACCATTTTGTACCATTTGGCGTTGAAACTCTAGGTCCGTGGGGTCCCAGCGCGCACAAGTTTTTTGGAGAAATCGCGAAACGTCTGGTTGACGTAACTGGTGACCGAAGAGCTGGCGGCTTCCTCGCACAACGTATCAGTATTGCGATACAACGAGGAAATGCCGCCAGCATTCTTGGTACAATGCCTCAAGGGCCTATTTTAGATATAAGCTAGTTATATTAATCATCTGTAATATATCCATTCTTAAGAATAAGAATAAGAATAAGAAACCATTTATTGCCACACAAAATACAATGTTTCACTTAAAAATAATAATAATAGGCATGCGCGGCAAAAGGAACGGACTCAGCGTACGCTGCGTCAGCCATTTTATTACAAATTGATTGCGCAGCGCTGATTTTCAGTCCGTCCCCTTCACTGAACCACATTGATATGACATGCGGGTTAATGGATTTTTTTGTTTTATTACCAGAGATAGCTAGTGTATACAATTATAGTACGAAAAAATAAAGAAATTTTTATTACAAGTGAAAATTTATTATTTTAATTTGGTATTTACTTGATATTGACAACTGGTTACATTTATGGTGGTTAATGTAAATTATAATAAAGTTTTAAGTACCTAGCAAACTTTGATAGTTGTTCATGTGGCTAATAATTACTTTTGGGGTGATTTTGAATAAGTTATTTTTGATACAGATAATTCAAATTACTAATAATCTAATGCTACCTAAATTTCATTGTGATCAGCACACCTGCGTTTTAATCTATTTGAAACCCCTAACCCAATCCCACTCAGTCACGTAAGGCTTGACATTACGGAAGCTATAACCAAAGGAGATTTCCTTAAGCGCTTGGGCCTCTCGTACCTATATATGCAATATGTATAGGCAAGTAATCGTTATAATTGCTAAATTATAATGGTGAAAACAGAATCAGGAATTAAAACGGGAATTTAGAGAAATTCTGCAATAAAAACTTGAACGTGACAAAAAAACTATTATAAATAAAAGCGTATACTACTCACACTATTTTGTAAATGTATTATGGTTTTTTAAAAGAAAATAGACTAATTCTGACAAGTAAATGAAATTGAAATTGTATCCTCATGCAATAAAAAGTTATATTTTCATCTGGTTCGGAAGTTAATTGTTACTTCTAAGGAGAGTGAACAGATTGTTAACTGACCATTTTAACTCTTCTTTCTACAAAATAAGGTTTATTTAAGGTTGGCTTTGCATGCAAATATTTGACAGATTGAAAAAAAAATGGTTGAGTTTGGGATAATAAAAGTAGCAGCAATATAAATTGTCGTAAATTCAATAGAGCTAATTTAAAAATATTAGCCTATGAAGATCTTTACATACATACCTACTAAACACTGAATTATTCAACAAAAACTACCATAAACTCAAATACTTGTATGTACTTAGCTAAATTAGACAATATTTCGAGAAATTGATGTCGAAAAAACACAGAAATCATTTTTGCTTTCACTTCATGCTTCATGTGAAATATGTTTTCATAGATTATGAAATTTTTATCTTAAACACTACAGTCTTACCCACTTATCGAATATTGAATATCGAATATCGAAATTTCTCTGTATTTAAGTATTTATAAATATTTATATATTATATATATCGTTGTCTAAGTACCCTCAACACAAGCCTTATTGAGCTTACTGTGGGATTTAGTCAATTTGTGTAATAATGTACTATAATATTTATTTATTTATTATTTATTTATATTATCGAAAAATAGACGATATATGTCGATGTACCGATCTTATAACTAGTCTGGCCATGAAGTATGTATTTATTTGAAAAAGAAGACACACGAACAAGATATTCTTCCTTCGACAAACATAAATGTAGGTCTGAATTTCAGGCATTCTCCTTTTATTGTTATTTGAATCTAATACAAACCGAAGCGTTCGTTAATTAAGACTATTGTAGAATACAGAAAGTTTCAAAGGAAATCACGACCGGGGGCACTTGTCGAAAACGACATCCGGGCGCACTTTGACTCTATATATTTACTTAAAAAATAAATCAGCGATGAAGAAGCGCGGCGACCCGGCCGATTGTTCTGACTTTCAATAAAGGTAGCCGAGGGGGGTTTGGAGCTTTAAGGACTAAATTAAAATTCAAGATTTATAAGTCATTAGCTCAACAACGCGACCTTTTCAGAATTCTGATTAAGTTATGAACTTATTATATTAATATTTACATTGTCTTCTTTCTAAACATATGAAGGCTTGCAGCATAATTAATTAGGTATGTGTTTAGTAATTTTTTTTTTATTGAAATATACTAAATATGGGTAACTACAATAAAAAAAATGTTTGAATAACAGGAACAAGATATTTTGTTACTACTTACCTCCACAAAAATGGGACTTGCGTATCACGTGTTACCTATTACAGCATCGAGAATACGAGTAATAAATAACATTTTTTCTTTTATTGCTTTTATTCAATTGTTTTTTGAATTATGAAGCTCTGTAATTTTTTTTCAGTATATTTACATAATTACCTATGTATAAAATTAGTGAAAACACATTACAAAAATATTAGATTAATAAAAAAAAAGATACTGTGTATAGTATAAAACTTAACAGTATAATTGTGCTTATATAACATACAATGTTTGTAAAATATAATATATGCATTTCTTTCTCTTAAAACACAGTATTGCACAAAACAAATTAGTACCAACAATAGGATGATTTATTGAATCCAGGCCATTGACATACATATATCTATGACGATTGGTTGATGAGTTCACATCACGCGCACGGTTGGTCGCAACTAGTTGCGTTAGACTGCACGATTGGCTCTAATTCATGAGTGACACCACTGAACTAGCACCATTCTTACTGCCCGTAGATAAATGCCAAAGATCCAGGCATTATTTTTAAGTCAACCAAAATTTTTATTTGTATTATTATTATTTTGTATTGTTCTATTTATACCCATGTTAGTTTTAATTTTAATTTTTATATATTGTATTGTGAATAATGATAATTTTAATTAAGAGCAATTTTAAATGATTATGTTTATATATTTTTGTAAAATATTTTATGATAGAAATGTATACGATTTAGAATTAAGACATGTTAAAATTGATTATAAGCGCGAGAGGGCTTGGGCTATAGTCCCCACGCTAGCCCAATGCGGGTTGGGGACTTCGCATACACCTTTGAATTCCTTCGCAGATGTATGCAGGTTTCCTCACGATGTTTTCCTCCATAAGTTCCAAAAAACTCATTGGTACGAGCCATAATTTGAACCCGCGACCTCCGGATTGAAAGTCGGACGTTATATCCACTCGGCCACCACCGCTTGCAAAATAAATTTTAAAACTAAATTTTATTAGTTCTAAATCATATCTAAATTACTTCTCGTATGTGAGAAGTATGCGACTGCGCATGGCCTGAGGTATAATATCACCAAAACTCAATACATGGTATTTGAGCCGAGAGGATACAGGATAGGGGAGGTACCTCCAATACAATTAAATGGCTCATCACTGAAGAGGGTAAATAGTTTTAAATACTTAGGCCATATTGTGACATCTGATATGAAGGATAATATGGATATAGAGAGGGAACGGAGGGCCCTATCTGTGAGGGCAAACATGATCGCCCGTAAGTTCGCTAGATGTACAAAAGAAGTAAAAGTCACATTGTTTATCTTTTGTACATCTTTATCCTCATGCAGCTTATGGAGGTATTATACGCAGAGAGCCTATGGAGCCCTCCGAATACAATATAATAACGCGTTTCGGTTGTTGGTGGGGCTGCCCCGCTACTGTAGCGCATCTGGGATGTTTGCGGAGGCGCGTATGGATTGCTTTCATGCGACCATACGCAAGCGATTCTCATTCCTGGTGCGCCGGGTGCGGGACAGCCCCAACCCCATCCTGCGCTCAATTGCGGACAGGTTCGACTGTCCATACTTGAGGCGTTGCTGTGAGATGCATGTGTCTTGCAGCCCATATTATGTTTAATTCATTAATTATATACTAACATTAGATATAAGAATTAATATTGTATTGTATACTAACAAATTGTATGAGTCATGTTACTTGATTAAATAAAATGAATTAAAATTGAAATTGAATTATTTGGTCACAAAAATCACCGTGATACATTTTTTTTTTTTTTTTTTTTTTTTTTTTTTTTTTATACTACGTCGGTGGCAAACAAGCATACGGCCCGCCTGATGGTAAGCAGTCTCCGTAGCCTATGTACGCCTGCAACTCCAGAGGAGTTACATGCGCGTTGCCAACCCTAAACCCGCCCCCCCTCATTGAGCTCTGGCAACCTTACTCACCGGCAGGAACACAACACTATGAGTAGGGTCTAGTGTTATTTGGCTGCTGTTTTCTGTAAGGTGGAGGTACTTCTCCAGTTGGGCTCTGCTCTAGATCTGGAATGACATCCACTGGCTGTGCCCTACCACACAAAGCTAGATGACATTCACAATGCCCATACCTCTCTTTTGGACGTAGTTTAAGGACGTACCCGGGTCCACGGGTGTTTGTGTTTGTTAGAATTGTCTCGGTGAGTATTAGTTGCCTGTTGAAAGAAAAGTACAGTCGGCCAAAAAAGGCTATTGATTTTAAATAAAGGAATAACGTTCATTTAGATAGAATGGATGTCCTTTAAGAATACGAAATAGAATACCGGTCCTCTGAAGGATTTGAATGTCCTAATTAACACAATTGTGACCATAGTTTGACCAATGCATATGAAAATGTTGTTACATTCTTTTATTACTTTTCTGTTTGGTTTATTTCCTTTAAAAGGAGGCTAACGCGAATTTGTAGTATCAAGATCAAATGCCGTTAAAATAATCACTCTGATACTAGACAATATTTACGAGGGCATACTGGAAGCAAAACTTGGCTCGATAGAAAATAAACCACGACACCACGTCTAATGTTCATTTGTGTATCGTTAGATTGTAATCCTACTTACGATCGCAGTATAATTTGAGTAACAAATAGCTAATGATTTGACTAGCCAAATTTTAAACATAAGTATACTTTCCGAGATGCTGTGATAAAACGTTAAAAACCGGGCGTTGGGCAAATCTCCCTTCGCAAATTTGGCGCGACGCGTCAAATCTCTTGTCCCTTTCTAATTTCCTTCCTTTCCTTTTAAGTAACCATTCATGACTAGACATCAAGAATATCTGATAATGAATGTCTTCGTTAGAAGAGACTCCTTAATCATATATCATATGCTTTATTTGTACATACATATTTAGGTTACGTAGGTAGTTAACGGTGGTAATAACAAGGGACGTTACCTATTCAAACGCGAACTCAGATTTATTTTAGATTTGTTATTTCTAACACATGACTAATTATGGTAGTACTTAGGCTTTGTGGCTAAGCTTAAACGAGAAGTACCTATATACACGGAATCATAACCGGGAAATCGCCTTTTCATGCCAAAGAGAAGCATTAAAAAATTTATATGAAATCTGTTTTTCGCTTCTAATTTTTACACAAATAAAAAAATCCAAAATAGCCAAAGATACGGGCATAGCTATGGTTAATATACATAAAAAGATGTTAAAACATTTTCCATAATACCCAGAGAGGAAAAAGCGGACTATGTTTGTATGGAGAAGCAGCCGAAGCGTATCCTCTGAACCAAAGATGGAGAAGAATTTACATATGATATAGCCAGATATATCCATTGAAATGAGTACGGCTGGTCCTATTTGAAGAGAGTTTGAATGAAATTACTTATATGATATTAAGAGGTGGGCTAAGTCTGATGTATTATGTTTAACTTGTTAATTTGATTTTCTTAGAAACAAATTAAAAACATCGTTCGGTGACGTTTCTGCTTGACACAAAATTAATTTAATTTGATTTCTCGAGCGAACGTATGAAAATTTAAACCAGTGACATAATCGTACGGATACGATCTTACTCGAAAACTTGGCAAATTAGCCTCGGTTTAATATGCGTTTAATTGGATCGGTAGTACCTATATAAATAAATAAAACTTTTTTTCAGATGTTTTTAAAGTGAAACTTTTTTTAAATCGTCTCAAATTTTTGCACCCATCTATCGCATGTCGGATTACAGCATTAATAAAATTCTACTTTATTTCTAGTATTAGGTATTCATTATCGGACTAAAGCTACAATACTTAATTCACGAGGTTGATATTTGCTTGTAATTTCTTACAAAATTTTAAGTGTGTGCACCATATTAATCTTAAATACCTACGGTAAGGTTAGGACGTCAAACTTTCGACTTATATTTTTCAAATTTTACGGTGAATGGCAAATAGTCATATCATAATAGGAAGTTTAAAGCCACATAAGATTTTTTGTTTTATAACGTCATGGTACTCATGGTCGTCACGATTTCATCAAACAATACCCAACGGTTGGCTACTCGCAAGCGTGTAAACATCTCAAAAACCCCAGTGTAACGTGACCGTGAGATTCGTAACAACAATTGAGTATAGAGGCGTCTTATCAAAGTAAATTTTGTAGTAAACTAAATTTACTATATGGCTATTTTGCCCATATTTTTCACTGATATGTGTTAAATATCAAACCGTGTCGCTACCTACTCGAGTATAGGCCAAAGGTACCTATATCTATAATAATAATAATATAATAATTCAGCCTATATACGTCCCACTGCTGGGCACAGGCCTCCTCTCATGTGCGAGAGGGCTCGGGCTATAGTCCCCACGCTAGCCCAATGCGGATTGGGGACTTCACATACACCTTTTGAATTTCTTCGCAGATGTATGCAGGTTTCCTCACGATGTTTTCCTTCACCGAAAAGCTAGTGGTAAATATCAAATGATACTTCGTACATAAGTTCCGATAAACTCATTGGTACGAGCCAGGATTTGAACCCGCGACCTCCGGATTGAAAGTCGGACGTCATATCCACTCGGCCACCACCGCTTACCTATATCTATTCAAGCATAAATTTTTCTTCATTTTTCGAGGCCCTTTTTTCTTAGACTTTATTTATCTTATACGAAGTTATATATATCTTTGCTTATAATATGCTTGTGACGGAAACACCATCACTCAATATCGATGCAAACGAAGCGATTTCTCAGTCGAGTTATCTTTACGCCACTTTATCTGACTTGAGGAAATTATTTATTTCCTTTGGCATCCCCGTTTTCCTTTTTAAGGTTCCGTAGCCAAATGGCAAAAAACGGAACCCTTATAGATTCGTCATGTCCGTCTGTCTGTCCGATTATGTCACAGCAATTTATCTAAACTTTAGTTATTACGACATAGGGATTTCAGTGCAGTTAAGATAAGCCCATGACCTTATTCTTACTTATTAAAACAATGCGCAATTATGATTTATTTTTGACGTTACGATACGGAAATAAACGTGTCAGTGGGGCAACTGATAATTTGATTGCTGTCTATCCTTTTGTCTAATGTATGTCAACTTTCTTTTCATTATTGAAATTATGAACCTACTTATTCTTATACAGTCATATTTTAGTGAAGATGCTGTTATTGCTGTTCAGCTGTCACGATCTTTTTAGGCTGTGTACGTCTTGAAGTTAGTTTTATTATTTATGCAAATATCTGATATTATGATTTATTCATACTTACTAGGAGTAATGAACTTACGCTAGGTACAGTCAGTCAGCAATACTTTTCGCTTAGCACCTTAGCATACAAACTTCTATACAGGGGGGCGGGGTACCGTTTCTCTGACTGTACACTACAAATGAGCAAACACAACTTCAAATTATTATGAGTGTATATACACAAATAATGATATATTAAGAAACATTTTAGTCTATAGATGAATAAAGTTTAAATATTTGCAATCTTCGTGTTCCAGGTATTATTACGTAAATAATTACTCTTGATGGAGATTTTCAAAAAACCCAAATTTATCCAAGAACATTCAAAAAATTTGTGGCATTGGCTTCAAACTTAATTTCGACAATTAGTACATTTTTAAAAATTGAACCATATTTGACACACCAGGTACTTCAAAATTTCTCGAATTTAGCTCTAAATATAAAAGTTTTGTCTAAAAACAATCTGCATTTACTCAACTCTCCAACCTTTAATGGGGTCATTTTATCTGTTTTGGCTAAGTCTCTTTCAATTTTAGTAGCCACTCCACCCTATTTATATCAAAGTTTTGCTTACTAGGCTCCAAATTTACTTACTTGCTTCGTTGTTGCCCTATTTGGAAATTCCCTAATTTGGCCCAACCCATTGAGCCAACTCTCTTAACATTCCCACTTCTATCTATTCCAAATGTTCGTTTCAGTGAACAAGGATGAGCCCAAGCCTCTCTTTACCTATTAGATTTGGTGACATCAGAACTAGCAGTCTCGAGTGTGGCGCTGCCGGCATTCTCGTCTTCAATTCATGGCACGTCTGATGTCTCAGGTAAAATCCTCAAAGCCCCATCGGCAACAAACTGCCTGCCTGGATGAAGTTGAAGCCAGGAATGCCTGGCTAGCTGAATGATCAGATGTGCCATCTAGGCCAGAGACGTAAGAGGAATGAGACAGCTTACCCTCCACTGCCATTTTAAAATCTTTAATAGACACGTTGTCGGACAGGGGCCGTGCAAGGCTCCTCACTGTATCTACACCAGAGTGGCCAATGGCTACATGTTTATCTTTTACCCAATACCGGCACTTTCATCGTCCCAAAAACACTAAGAATAATATTAGAAGTGGTAGGAGTAGTAGTAAAACTCTTTATTGTACAAAAATGAAAACAATACAGGAAATAAAACTCTCATCATTAGTACAAAGGCGAACTTATCCCTTTAAGGGATCTCTTCCAGTTAACCTTTAAGCAATTGAGGGAGAATTGGAGACGGTAGACATCAGCACTGTACAAAGTGGCACAAAAAATTAATAATAGAAAAGGTATTTATTTTACTTATAACCTACAATAAAATACAGGATGATTCAGGAGACGTGAGCAGAATCAAGCCTGCATATTCAGTAAATTATCAGCAACTGTTTCGAACCAGCATTTGTGAGATTAACGTTAATTTAATTTTTACTGTTAAAAAAAAGAGTTTCATTTTATTAACGATATTTATGGTCACCCTCTTTGTTTTATCCATAATAAGTGACAAATTGAATGTCATCGAAGAGTGTGGTTACTTTTATAAAATCGTATCTCACTCAAGTGTGACATTTTGTTTTCTTCAGAATCAAAGTGCTGTCATAACGGTTAAAGAGGTTTTATCTTTGATAAATAATCAAAAACACCATATTAAAAACACGTATTTTCTCTTGTCTGACTAGCCAGTTAGTAAAAATTTCCGTAATTCAAAACCTATTCATTATAATATAGCAACTAGGGTGTGCAATCTCAGTATTCCGAGATCTCGCACCTTTTGTGCATGATTAATCTTGCACGTTAAATCGTGCGCGATCTCGCAAGATTTACAAGATTGCGCAGCTATGTCATTGAATGATTTCCATGACCTAATTTTCCTTATTCAAGACCTGTATCTCTACGGCACTTCGAGGCTAAGAATTGAAGGCACCGAATCAGCCAACTTTCAGACCAATCGTGGAGTCACAGATGTGTATTCTCTCACTGCAGCTGTTCAATCTCGTAGGTGGACACATCATGAGAAGGGTCTTGGGGGATTGGAATGGAGGTATATGGATAGGCTTGCTCCTCATCTCTAATCTACGCTTTGCAGATAATACTACCATTATAGGCATAAACGAAACTTAACTTGCTCTGCTCCTGCTGAGGGTACGAAAAAAGAGCGCGGAATACGGTCACCCTCCCTATTAATAGATGCAAGACCAATCTGATGTTTGTGCAAAGGACAGGCCCGTTAAACTGAACTGGAAAACTATTAAATCTGGATACCGTACAGGACGTAATTTACCTCGGATCACTAATTAACGCGGACGCCGACTGTGACCGGGAGGTGATCAGAAAAGATCAGCTTGCAAAAGCCGCGGTAAGGGGGTTAGAGAAGATCTAGCGTAACAGAGGAAACAACGAAAGCAACCTAACCCTTTTCTATATTTCTTAATTTTTCGGAAACCTGCACTCTAAAAGCGAGTACCTACTCGGAATAGAATTGATGCATCTGAGATTTGGTGTTGGTGTAGGATGTTAGGAGTTCCATGGACGGCGCGCAGCACTAATGCGTCAATCCTGACGTGACGGAATTAAAAGTCTTGTGCCATTTTTATTACCCGCGTTATATGTAATATGCAATATTTCGTCCCTAGAACAATCAATTACTCAGTGTCAATAGAGTGTTAAAAATAAAAAAGTAAATTTGCGAGATCTTGCGACATTGGACCTCTTGCAAATCTTGCAAACACCGAGGTTAATGGCTATGCTGCAAGATTGCACTCCCTAATAACAACATGCTTCCGAGTAACCAAACATTTCATAAAGCCAGCATCGTCAAAGCGAATTTGCACAAAGTGATTATGAGAGCTGGAAACGATCACTCGTCACATGCTCCGGCTCCCACGATCTGTTGCCTCTCATAACAGTCTGCCTCGATAACCAAATTCCCTCAATGCGTCTACGCCCGCAAGAAACCATTGTTGACATTTAAACTGTTTAAATACGTCTTTACTCAGCTTTACTACAATTCAATTTATTATACGAATACCGTGTATTAACTTACTGCTATAACGATATTTCATAATGAGAGCCTTTGATCCTCTTTATTTACCCGTAAATAGTTAGTATAGATACCTACTTAAGTTACATTTTATCTTGACGAATGGGTGCTTATTTATAGTCTGGTAAATACAACTTGCCAGTAAGTAAGAACAAAACTATACCTACAAGATTTTTTATATGACATGTATATTTAATTTATAAATTTTCTATATATCTAACTTTTTTTTAGAGATTGTATTATTGTATATTTGTATCCCAAATTAATTAAGAATTATTGACGACCATAATATAAATAATTATTATGAAATACATAATAAACTAAACTAAATAAGCCACAAAATACAAAACCATAATCCGTTCTCGTTTTTTAAATGTATTTTGTATTGCTGAAAAATGACTGAATTAACAAAACTTAATTGTGTATTAAAGCTAAGCCCCGCAATAGGAATAACTTACGAAAATAATTAACAATATCACAAAATTTTATTGCTTCCTAACATTTAGCAAACTCAGTCCTTGGACAAAGTAGACGGATTGATACGGAAAATCATTCTTCCAAATATCCATTTAATTTGCCTTCGTTCACCTTTAAAGATATTTACTGTCCCGCGGCAGTAAAATTTGCAATTAGGCCCACGCCTTCTAAAAGACGGGCTCCGGCATTTTGCGTACCTATTTGCGCTACCATTTTTAAATAGAGCTTCAATTCTATTGCCCGCCACATTGTCTCTTAAGTTGAACTGAACACTATCAAAAGGTACGAGTAAAATAATCACTGAACAAGTAATATGTATGTAAGTATCATATGCAATAAAGGTTTTAACCACGAATCATACCTTATTGCACGCAATCGAAGTCAAAGTAAAATAAAAGCTTATATAAGAGTTAGCAATGATGCCAAACTAAGTCGCATAATCAAATCGGTATTCTTTACAGCTTGAGCTCTCTCACTATTTTTGGCGTCATTTTGTTTTAAAAAGGAGATTGAATTCCATCTTGTGCAAATGAATCGTAATTTATACTTTTATCATACGATACTTACGTCTCATGCAAAACATAATATAAGTACAAAAGAAAAAGTAAAAATTGAACGTAGGTAAAAACAACAGACAGCTAGTCTTATCACTAAAAAGCGATCGTCTCCAGACAATGCTCGTCGAGTTTCCGTTCTGATATTGTCGCCCAGATTGTGTTCATCCCGGCGTTCTTTAACGATTGCGGTACAATTGGCAGCATTTACCAAAATATTTTCTTACTCACAATAGGTACAATAACATTTTAATGTGCACAACAGTCCATAAATAACCCCGCACAAAAAGGTCGTATAGATATAGCCCGTGTGGTGTCGGGTTAAGAATTTCACCACCCACTTTCCTCCCGTTGGTGTCGTAGAAGTCGACTGTGGGATGTGATTTCAAGTGTGATATGGGTGATAGGCTGGCAACATATCATATCGCTATTTTCTTGAAAAATTTAAGGCCGTATCGATTCGGTCCGCAAATACCGCAGGCGACAGTTCATTCCACAGTTTAGCTGTGCGAGGCAGAAATTTCTGGAGAAACGCACAGTTGAAGACTGCCAACCATCTAAGTTGTGAGGATGGAAATTTTGTCGCGTAGGGCGATGGCGACAAGAAGCGGCAGGGATTACTTAATCCGAACAATTCCTCAGAGCACTCCCCGTGCGGTATAAAATGCAGAGCGAGGTCACATCTCTACGCAGCGCCAAGGAGTCAAGCCGATCCGAAATACGCTGGAAGTTGACAATGCGAGTCGCTGCTCTTGGTTGGATGCGGTCCAGAGGGAGAAGCTGGAATTGGAGTGCCCCTGCCCATAGATGAGAACAGTATTCCATGTGTGGGCACACCTGCGCCTTATAAAGCTGTTATAGCTTTTTAGGGTTCCGTAGCCAAATGGCATAAAACGGAACCCTTATAGTTTCGCCATGTCCGTCTGTCTGTCTGTCTGTCTGTCTGTCCGAGGCTTTGCTCCGTGGTCGTTAGTGCTAGAAAGCTGAAATTTGGCATGGATATATAAATCAATAAACGTGACAAAGTCGTACAACAAAATCTAAAAATTTAATTTTTTTTAGGGTACCTCCCCTACACGTAAAGTGGGGGTGAAATTTTTCTTTCGCTTCAACCCTAGAGTGTGGGGTATCGTTGGAAAGGTCTTTCAAAACTAATAGGGGTTTTCAAGAAACATTTTTTGATAAAGTGAATATATTCGGAGATAATCGCTCTGAAAGAAAAAATAAATGTGTCCCCCCCCCTATAACTTTTGAACCATAGGTCCAAAAAATATGAAAAAAATCGTGGAAGTAGAGCTTAAGAAAGACATTAAATGAAAACTATAGCTGACATGATCAGTTTAGCTGTTTTTGAGTTATCGCAAAAAGTTTTCCCTTCATAGTAAAAAGACTTACTTTAATTAGGTACTGATTATGCAAATTTGCCTATTTGTTTAACTCGGGTGAAAGGTACCGTTTCATCCCTTGGTTAACAATTTACTATACTTTAAGCTCCAGTTTAGCTTATTGTGACGGAAGAGTAACTACGGAACCCAACACTGAGCGTGGCCCGACATGCTCTTGGCCGGTTATTTTTATTTTGATACTACCTAATTCATACGAATTAACTAGATATAAATGAGTTTTACTTTTAAAATATTAACGTTTATAATATAGTTTTTTTTTTCATGTTTAAAAATATTTAATTTGATTAATTTAATAGTCGTTTGAATATTTTTACATAATTTTTAATTGTGGCTGAACGTCGGATAGGTACAGACCTGAAGCGCAATAGTGTTGGTAGGAACTCTAGTCTTTTGAGGCTGAATTTGAAGAACTCTACTCGTTTTTATGAAACTCGGCGCTCAAAAAACTTCCGAGTCTTTTAAGTCCCGAGGCGACTCATTTATAGAGTATTTTTTAAGAGAGCTCAAAAGGACTCGAGCCTCCGAATAAAGACGCTGTCAACTATTTCATAGGTTTAACCTAAATAAAAGTAAGGAAATTATGCGTAGTTGTATAAATTGTGTGCCTAATCTTGTATACTTAATACAAGGAAAAGAAAATGTCCCAATATTTAACCCTGGGGAACTCCGAGCTTTACAGTCAAACCACTATATTCATTAACCGACTGTAAAAAACGGCTGAACCGTGAAGGCTTTCTTTATTATTTTATATATATAGATGAGAAAATTGCATTTTAGCAACAAGAGTAGCAAAGTAATTAGATGCAAATTTTGAGTTGTTTCCTCATGTTATGGAATTGATTTTTAAATGATGTATATAGTGAAATATTGAATAGCTTTAATTTGTAATGCTTTTCAACTGTGGTGAAAAATGTTGTGTTTTACTCGGTAGCAAAGTTTGTTTAACCCTCGTGCCTTGAAACCTTCGCAACGCACAAGATTCCACTTTTCGAACAAATTCAGTTTTTTAATCTTTCGCTAGCTCGCGTTTCATATGACAGCCTAAAGAATAGGTATGGAATTTCCTAGGTTTAACAGACATTAGCAATGAAGATTGAAGGGCCGCCACAATAGATAACCGTCTGGCCGAAATGGCACTCAAAAAGGCCCATACTACAATAATAAGGGCCATTTGCACCATCCATGGTTAGTTACTAAATCGGATAAAAAAAGGTATTTTTATTGTTGTATCTGACTTTGTACGCCCTTATAATACAGAATAGTGCTTTATACAATCGTGATATAATAGAGAGCTTTTTTATAGTTGACTACAGCGTATCGAAAGAAAAGTCGGGTCGTGCGTAAAATATGTAAAGTGTAAATATATAAAGCTGTATAAATGTGATATTATTTCTAGGAACCTTCAATAAATATGAACGTCTCCTAATAAAATTATTCTTAAATTAAATTAAGTTGATCTTACGAATATTGATCTCATTGATACATTTAAATAATAATAATAAATAAACAAGCAAAGCTAAATAAAAATACATTTCACATAGACAACTATTCATATACAACTAGGTACTTACATAAAAAATACTTTTTATATTCAAATAATAAGAACCGAGGAAAGATCCGTGATACGTTTCAGCCGTCGCTTAGACAATGAGTTCTTGAGCAGAGATGACAGAGCGTAGCGGAGCTATTCAGATAGCGTGTAGAGGCTTTCATGCGCATTGAGTGGCATTAATGGCCCATGGAATTACACCTGTTAAGAAAAAGTCGAGGTGGATAACTTTTATAAATACATTTTATGTGAAACAGCCGTAAGGGGTAAAAACACTCACGAAAAAAACTATGCGGTCGCGCGCACATTGCATTTCAAAGGCAAGACGGATTCTAACTGATAATATGGGGCACGCGAGTGAATTGAGTGATTGATTTAGAGTGAATGTAATGAATGGTGAGTGTAGGAAGATTAAGGGGTTCATATACGTGTTTATGAAAGTATATATGCACGTCTGTGTGGAATTGTGGATTAAGGCTGTGCTACAAATATTAATAAATTCATTTATTTACGACCAATTTGGATGAATTTGTGTGACAGTTTTTATCTTAAGGTTAATGTTAATATATGCATAATAGGGTTGTTTCAAATATTTTGAAACGCTTGTAATACGTTCTATATTAACCAAACGTTGTCCTAAAATTCAACTTTTACCCTAAAAACTGCTTTAAATATGTTAAATTAACAAAATATCTTTTGATAGATGCTTTCGCGACCAAAACGCTCTTTGAAAATTGTGTCACGTCACAGTTTACAGTTTGACACAGAACTATGTACATACACACGTAACACCAAGGTCTGTTCACACACATTTACCTATACGCACACATACACAGCTTGTCCACCACCAAAATGGCTACGGCTTGAGTATTAAATGTTGTACTGATAACATTACAGACAACGGGGTCTTGGTTGATCGAACCGTCAAACCGAGAGTTATGTTGTGACGTCATCAGAATCTTCAATGTCGTTTCGGCTTCGGGTCACGTGACGTGTGTTAAAAGATATTTTAAATTCAATATTTACAAAAATTTGCTGATTAGAGGTCCACTAAAGGTATGTTCTTACTTCTTATAATCCATAAGAATTTATTGGGAAAAAATTCTACCCTAAGATTTATAGATAGAAACAACCCTATTATTGACTGCCTAGCTAATTATTTACTACAATTCTTGTTTCTAAATAAAAAAATAAGCAGATTTTCTCAAAAAGCAGTTTAAAGAAAATCTGCCTACTTAGGTACTTATTCCTGCGCACATGAATCATGCAGCAGTTATTTATATACAGGCCATCAACCCTGTCCGCAATCATGATCAGGATGCGCATCAGGGATGTGGCTCGTTTGCGCTTTTATAGTTCGTTTATAACATTCTTCTATATCTATACAACAAACTTACCTTACTAATTTGTCAGCACACAACCTCTGTTAACGAGAACATCTATAACAAATTACAAGTATCCAGGTAAAAAAAAAAGTTTCAATTATATCTTATCATTGAACCAACGTTTTTTTTAACCCTGAATACTCGTAATTAGTACGACCCGCTTAAATGGAAAACCTGCCGGCCTAGCCAAGGCGACAATCGCTATCGCAACGATAACGAAACGCTTTGTGTCTTTGTATCACTCTTCCATATTAGTGCGACAGTGACAGTTGCGTTTCGATCGCTACGGAGCGTAAGCAATTTGCATGTTGGCTACGAGGCCTGGTTACGAGTAATTTATATAGAATTGTCGGTCCCTTGAGATTTCAATTATCTAGGTTTCACTGTACATGCCCTATTTAATACAATAAATTGCTTTATTATTTACATAGATAATGAATATTACGTGTCTTTAAGTAAGTAAATATGTAAATATTCTTTATTGCTCCAATGACAATATATTCTATTCTTCTTTAGTTCGTCTCTGTATGTAGTTACTAAAGCACAATTCGAACAATTTTTTGTTAAATACATGTCACTTTTGACACTGACAGATCGTTATTGTACCGCATTGATATCTAAGAAACAATGCTCGAATACGGCCGTAATACGCATCTACCCTCCTAAGCCATACAAATTAATAGTGTAGGAAATAGAGTTGATTTTGGTTTGTTTGAAAACTAAACGAAACAATACAAATGCAACTCTGTTCCAATTAAATATGATTTAAATGTTATCACACTGATTAAGTAACATAGGTAGGATCTTTTTTTTTTCTTGGGCCTTATGAGGCTACAGCAAAGCCGATTAAAACCAACATTATATTGCAGCTAAATTTGCATTCCTCTTGGGCCTCCCCACAACACGAGAGCTGTTAAAGCCCGACCAGAAATATATGATCATTGTCAAGAGGGCGCTGTTATTCTCGTGTATAGGGTGACAGTTCAGTTTAGTATGAAAAATTTAGTTCCAATGAAATACCGCAATATGGCGCGTGATCATATATTACTGGTCACTCTGGTCAGGCTTTAGTTATACAGAGTATCTATTCAGAAATGAAAATGTATCACTAATATTATAGCAACTTTTTATTTCCATTACGTTATTATTTTTCATAAATTTTGTATGACGGTAACGAACGGAATAAAATGCAACGAAAAATATATGGAAATATCCAGACACTTTTTTCTAATCTGAGGATGAATAACATAAAATTTGCTCGATTAATTGATTTAATCAAAACAAACAATGCGTCGCTCTTGCTCGTATTTTACTATGCTTATTATTTATACAATACAATACAATACAAATACTCTTTATTGAACATAAAAAAGTACAACAGACGGACTTAACGCCACTATAGGCATTATCAACTATATTAATTATAAGATAAGGCAAAACAGAAAAGCATCAAGGTGGGTGCAGTGAGAAATAAACAAAAGAAAACCGGTCAAGTGCGAGCTCATTTTACTCGCGGACCGAAGGTTCCGTACAAACTTCGAATTATTTCGTGTAACTATAAAGGCGAAAGACGATTGATCAGAATTACCTATACTAAGGTGATACTAAATATAATTGTGTACAGCGCCATTTATCGGCAAATTGGTTACCTAATTTGCGCGATGTAATGCACGCATGTTGGTTTTTCGAGGAAAATTCTCTATGTGAACCGATTCCAAAAATTGTCCCTTTATTTGAAAAAAGGTGTCTTTAATATAATCTCATAGCAATTTCCAGTGTAGTAAACACATTTCTACACTTTCTTTTTTGTATTGGGCCCCACACATTCCAAGACTCTTCTCTTTCCGAACAGACTATGTTGATTAAATTGCAAACTGAATTCGGAAATGTTTTTTGTTAATAAAAAAAAATTAATTACCTAGAGGTCTGATTATATTTTTCCTGTAAAATTTATAGTAATTTTAATATTATGTAAAAAAATCATAAATTTTCTTCGGTAAACTTCGAAGATAAGGGGGAGGGAGGAGGTACTGGTATATTTTTTAAAATTTTCCTCCATAAATCATTTTTTTTTAACTACTAGTAAATTATAATAAAATGTTTTGGAATTACCTAATCACTAGATTGAAATCTTGTCCCCTCTTTATATTAAGCATAGTTATCAAAAATAAAATAACAAAATAATACTTCCAATGTGTCTGAGTTAGCGTTGTTCATAACTATTCCAAATTTCAAATCGATAGCTTAAGTGGTTCTCGAGATATTTAGCGTTGTGACAGACGGACGGACGGGCGGACGGATAGAGTAGCACCATAAGGGTTCCTTTTGTACCTTTTTGGTACGGAACCCTAAAAACCATAACTTGAACGAAGTAAAGTTTATACATAAATACTATAATATTTTTAATTATTGACCGTAGCGTAACCGATGGTCTACGTTTTGATTTGACTCGGGCAATTTGCTTTTGTATGTCCAGATGTTCTCCTCTACAGGTCGCAATTCTCAAAGTCAAATCAATTATTTGCTAAAATACAGTCAGGTGGATTTTAAATACATTTTTAAGAACAGTGTATTCAGCCTGCTATTGGGCATGCAAATATTGTACAAAAATTATCTTAAACTAAGCATGCAGCATGCATGAATTATATAATAGTAAATTTAATGGAGATATGGCTTATAATCTAAATATTCTTTAATTGAGTAAAATGCGTTTTTTATTAAAAAGTCTAACAAGTATATCTTAAATTGAGGCATGTCTGATTCTATTATTTTGTCAGGTAACTTATTATACAATGTATTCGCCATGCCAAATACACTTTTCTCTCAACTGAATCTCGTGATTTTTTTAAGCATGTCGTTTCGTTTTTTTTTTGAAAAATATTCAAAAGGTGGAAATTGGCATAAAGGACTTAAGTGCCATCACGGTCAGGTATAAGGTAACTGTATCTAAGACCATTGTGAGTATTCTGTGAAAATGGCTCAGCGAAGTAAGTATTTTTTGTTTTTACATGTTTTAAGATTATCGATCTTATAGCGAGGTCTACAGCTCACGGAACCACTAGTTTCTGTATGTTTAAAATTAAATAAGAAAGCAAATAGGTAAAGGTTCATTGATTTCAGTTGTTTACACGTACTAAGGGTACTAAATATCAGCCATTTTATCACAGCCTCTTCAATTCAAACCTACTACTATTTTTAACTCTAAAAGAAGACAAGCAGCTTATTTCTAATAATAGATAAATCCAATATTGCTGGACAAACTCTGATGCACTTTAGTTCTTAATACTATACTGGAACTCTAGATAATAACTAATAGGTAGGAACTTGCAATTGCAACGAAGCGCTGGTGACCTAGCGGTAAGAGCGTGCGACTTTCATCCGGTGGTTGCGGGTTCAAACCCCAATGAGTTTTTTGGAACTTATGTATGAAATATCATTTGATATTTACCAGTCGCTTTTTGGTGAAGGAAAACATCGTGAGGAAACCGGACTAATCCCAACAAGGCCTAGTTTTATCCTCTGGGTTGGAAGGTCAGATGGCAGTCGATTTCGTAAAAGCTAGTGCCTACGCCAAATCTTGGGATTAGTTGTCAAGCGGACCCCATGAGCCGTGGCAATGTGTCGGGACAACGCTAGGAAATTTGGTTTTACCATACCTTCGTTTACAGGGATGAATTTTGTGTTGAAGACTCATTAATCGGCCTGTCCTGTCCTGTAGTATTCGTATAATAAAGATAACATACTTATCATTCATGTCCAGGCTAAAATATAATTTTATTATTTTTTTTTATACTTACTACCAATTACATAATTTAAAAAAAAAACGGTCAAGAGCGTGTCGGGTCATGCTCAGTGTAGGGCTTCGTAGTTATCATTCTGTCAGAATAGGCTAAACGGGGGCTATTAGTATCATGTACATTACAAGAGCATGAGGGAGTACCTACCTTCGCAGCGCTTTGGACGTAAAAGTAAGAGGGGAGAAGGACACATATTTTTAGGGTACCCTTTTACTAAGACTCCGCTGTTTGTCCGTCTGTCTGTCTGTCTGTCCGTTTGTCACCAGGCTGTCTCTCATGAACCGTGAGAGTTAGTTAAAGTTTTCACAGATGATGTATTTCTGTTGCCGCTATAACAAAAAAATACTAATAAACAGAATAAAATAAATATTTAAGGGGGCTCCCATACAACAAACGTGATTGAATAATGATACGGGACCCTTCGTGCGTGAGTCTAACTCGCACTTGGCCGGTTTATTATTTTTCTTCCGGAGCGATTATTTCCGAAAATATACATGTTATTATATGGTTGTTGGAGACCCTTATTCGTTCTGAAAGACTTATCCAACGATACCCCACACACCATTGGTTTAAAGCGAGAAATATTTTCCAATATTATGTATTCGTTTCTATTTTACCGTTCTGTCGCCATGCATGATTTAATGTATCCTTGCCAAATTGCAGCTTACTAGCAATAACGATCACGGATCAAATTCCGCGCTTGATATTTAAGTCGTTTCTTACAGTGCATAAGTGTGAAATTTTGTCATAGAAGCTGGCATGTTAATTTTATGTTTTCATTTGATAGATCTAATTGAAAAATTATACTTTGAGAAGGTAATCGTAGGTTAACACCCTACTCACGTCGTTACGTTCGTGCGTGACCAACTAATTGATGATGTTCAAAATTAACTAAATTTATTGATACATTATTAACCTGTTCAATTTTTTATAACGCATTAACGTGTACCCGCGTTTGTTCTGAAAAAAAAAATCTATTGAGCATTTTCTTGGGCAGCGGGTGCTTCAGTGTGCCGCGCAAACAGTGGTGCCGAGACGGCACGGCACGGCACGCGGCGCGGCAGTGCGCGCACAGACCGCGGCGCCGCCGCTCGCCCCACGCCGACGCCGCACCTCACCTCCGCGTACCTACTAAATATATTCCATTCATGATAACAATTGTTTACCATGGCCAATAGTTTGGTAAGTACTTACTTCCTTTTAAAATATGTTGGTACTGGAGATTGTTATATTCGTTTTAAACTGCACTGCACAAATTCAATTTAAATTATTTACATACTGAGTAAAATAATTATTTATAGAGTCGAAATGGTTTATGTAAAAAATAATTACTTACATTATTCAATGTAGTTATTTTTTTAAATTAAAATAAAGTTTATTCTTGTAAATGCTCTTTTCAATGATAAAAACGTTACCATAAAGAAAAAAATGTTATTAACTTTGTACAGTTTTAGTATTATTTTTGTTATTAACAGAAATATATTTCCCAGCTCCATTATTAATCCTTTTGCTGCTTTAGATAATACTTTAAACTACCTGCGCCGCGTAAAATCATTGATATCGTACAAAACATGTTTGTCAGCACTACAAACGCCACACGCGTGTTTATTTTTAAACTGAAAGAATATAAGTTCTATTTAGATGCTCTTGATAAGTCTATAATCATTGAAAAGGTGACAGGAGCTTTTTCTACAAGTTTTGGACGTGGGTGATATGCCTAAACATTTTTTATTCAAATGACCTGACTGGGGTTTGGAGGACCGATGTAAAAACACAATGTGAAAAGGTCGCGATAATTGAATTAGAAAAGGCAGAAAAAGAATCGTACAATTTTAGCTATTTTTAATATTGATAAACTGTATATTTAAAACTTTATTGGTACTTATATCATATATCACAGACGATTATTTTTAAAGTTTCTTGCTCACGCTCAGTCTACGCTTCTGCTAAATTTAAAATCTCTTCTTTATTAAATTAGATCTAACACACCACGCTGTCAATCAAGCGCTTAGAAAATGACAAATAGGGAGTGATTTAGCAAAATGTGCTAGTCAATATTATGTCAACAAGTTTAATTGCAATTATACATTATTTAGTTTCTTTTTTACAGTAACTATAATCATTAATTTGGTTTTCTTCCAAAATACATATATTTATTAAACAAATAAGATGACCACATAAAAAGGAAGCACTATAAAAAATTCTTATACCGTGTGTAAATCCAATACGGGCGAATATTTAAATGGCGGTTAGAATAAGATCTAATATTTAACATACTTTGTATTTTGAATTTAAATACCCTTTGAAGAAAACTATTTTTTATTTTATTTGAAATAGTTTTTGGTATCTATTTTCTATTTTAGCAATACCTACAAAATGCTTTTTAGTAGGTATGTAGGTAGGAATTACAATATCTTCTGACGTTGTAATCCAAGTAACTCACTCTTTCTTTTAACATAGAACTGTCGAATCTGTTGAGTAACGCCGCACATCATCACAAGAATAGCGAGTGGTTAAAAAAGTGGAATCTTGAGCGTTGCGTCATAATTAAGTGTAACTGAAAAAACTGCTCAATTAATGAAGATACGGATAAACTCTTTATCTGGTTTAATTTATTACCCGTATTCGATTTATATGCTGTATATAACACACACACACACACACACACACACACACACACACACACACACACAGACACCTTACAAATAAAACAGGATTGTTTTATGAAACACAGGCAGAACGGATGACCTTATAATGAAATCTTATTGCTTTCATTTTTATTAAAATTCTAATGCGCAGATTCTAGGAATAAGAATGATAATATTAATTATATTTTCACTAGCTTCTGTCCGCAAATTCGTCTGCGTGTAATGTTGATGATAATTTTATGTCCATTCCCGGGCCTCTAACTGTCTCCATACTAAATTTGATCTAAATCGGTTCAGCGGCTTAAGCGTGAAAGGGCAACAGACTGACAGAATTCATTTCGCACATATATTGTAGGCGCCTGGCACACTGCATCCAATGCGCACGTCGCTCCGAAGTCTGACCGAGACAACGATATGCGCGTATTATAGCGACATCCCGCTCGCACGTCGGAGCGACGTGCAAATCGGATGCAGTATACCATGCGCCTAATATGAGTATAGGGATTCATTCGCTTTCATTCCAACTGTCACCTTTTGCCTAAAAATAATGTCATTATTACTGATAGTATCTGGCCCGCATATGAAAATAAAAGGAACTATTTTGTTTATGAAAAACACGGTTGACAATGATAAATGAAGCTCTAGACTTTTTTATGATTAGCAGTTAAATTTGTAGGTAAATATTTTACCTCCAAGGTTATTTACCTATACATAGGTAATTACAGCGCCAATGGAGCCAAAAAATTTAATTTACTTTTCTATAAGTTATATCTACTAAATATATTCTCAGTAGGTATACTAATACTTGAAAATGACTTCTCCATAACAATCAAGTTAAACAGATTCTTATTAAACTTCCAAAGGACTTTAACTAAAAACTTCACATTACGAGAACATACTTGTTACAGCTAACTTTACTTTTTAATTTGGCTGAGCTGTCACAAACGGGTACGTAAAAACTTAATTGAAGTTATTTATCCATGTTTCTAGCGGAGCTGGAGACATTGTTTTGCTAACTTCGTAAATATCTCTGCCAATTGCAAAAGTTACTGTACTGTATCTACCGGTAAAATAGCAGTGCAAATAACTGGCAAATTGAATGTCTAGTCATTGAATTGAGTACCTGCTAAACCACACCGACGCCGTTTCGGGGTAAAATTATTTTAATGCACCACATATATACAGGAGCTGGCTATGTTTTCTGACACTTGGGTACATTTTGTGGTCTCATAACGCATTACGTTAAGTGTTATAATAGTTTATGTAGGCATGTAAATGTTAGACTTTTATGAAAGGGTTTAATTCACATGCTGCATTAACAAAATGTATTAAATGTGCAATCAATGTTATGAGATTGACTTATTGCTGCCAAGCTCAGCTAGCAATGCGTCCAAGCCCAATGATTTATAAAAGTAAAAATGCGTACGTTCCACTTTACGTACGGAACGGGTACCGATGCACATTAGGAAACTTCTCAGTTGAAACTTACCTAGCTGACGGGGTCCCAATACTACGCAAGTATCTCTTTCGCTTACCAGGCCCTGGGTGCTTAGCCAACATGCCAATCGTTATCGCTCCGTAGCCTAGCGTAGTCATCTCTCTCTATCACTCTTCCATATTAGTGCGACAGTGACATTTGCGTTTTGGCTACGCACCCAGATCGTGACGAAATGGTCGAGATGTTATCAATTGGCTCACTTCCTGCGCGTCACTTATTGACCAAATGGTCAAACATATATTATACAGATCCCGAAGACCAGCATACAGGATGAGCAAGAAACTAAATTTCTTCTAAACTATGTGTACATTAGAGCGCATTCAACCACAAAGGATGACACGGATAGGTAGCATAATATAGCAGGGTTGGATCCCTTTTATGTGTCGCCAATAAAATAATACCTACGTAGGTACCTATTAGGTTTTTGAAGTAGCGAAAAGTTTATGGGTTTCCATTTCTATTCCAATTCTTCGGAATGAAAAACGTATGTACTGTACTCAAAACTTGTTCAATGGTATAAAGTGCATGGCCAAATAATGATAGCATTATTTGTCCAAATCGTCGCTTTACTTACTCAAACTCGTATCTGATATACGTATCTAATATATAGATACGAGGTTAAGTAAGTATAGACACGAAATGTGTTTTTATAAATCGTATCAATTTATATTCGAGCTGTATGATTAAATAGTATTGTCTACTGTTTGTTCACTTTATAAAACTAACAATATTTTTTATATTTCCATTCATAGAAGCGATGCTGTCTTAATAATCAAAGCATGCATTTTTATTTTGACAGCAAATACATTTAACATTAATTTAAATTGTACTTATTTTTTTTAATTTGACAGCAAATACATTTAACATTAATTTAAATTGTACTTATTTTCTCAGCGAGAACTTAAACCTTGATTATTGTCACGTTGACACGTGTCAACGTACGTACGTACACATACGTAAAGTAACACATTTACTGCCAGTGACCCGCTATACGGGTTATCTGTTCGTAGACGCTTTTCGCTACAAAGTGGAAAACGCGTTATCGACGACTCGCGCTGCCAGTGAATGCGTCGACAATTTTTACAAAAGTCCCAATCAGGCAATCAATTTACGCAACTGATGATTGACGTAAATATTTTTTTATGTAAACAGTATTAAATATATAATAATGGTCAGAATAAGACGTTTAAAATATGTACCTTGTACTTACTACCATGGCGCGACGACCCGAAGTGGATCTTGGCTTCCGACACCAAGAAAGCATGGCGTTCTCTCAAATACGTTGTATTCTAAATATTTATATTTACCTATGGATATAAACCAACATAAGTTTAATAATAAATATGACATGCAACCTGGTAACCCTGCCTACCTGGTTACCTGGAGGTAAGGTCTGTAAGTTCTGCAAAGTTTTCAATTATGCCATAAAGTCCATGGAAAGTTTCGTGTGGTATACGAGTATTAAGTCGTTATCGTCCTTAATATGTTAGGGTTTTGGTATTTATATGACGCTAATTGGTGTGCGAAAACCACTGCAAGTCGTGCAATGGTTGTAACATTACAAGATCAAATCGTAAAATCTGAATACCGATCCTCATAGTACGGTTTCGAATTAGATACCGTAAACTCAGGTAACTATAGTCCTTTAATATAACCATAGTCCAGTTTTTAACGTTGATTATGAATGAGCCTTTTGATTTGTATTCGTTACATTTTGTACATATACTAATACTTTTTCTATATTAGATACTCAACATACCTAATTTGAAAAATATTTATTTGTTTACTGGAACTTGAAATTAAAGAAAAGTAAAGTAAATTTTTATTTTTAAAATCAGTCAGATTCATTTACATAAATTTTGTGGGTGACACTGGGCTAAGCCTGTCCCGTGACTCCAGGCTTGCGCATTCTGTTAGGAACGATTTTTACATACATTTTACCTAAAGGGCAACTTTATATATAGTAGGACATTTTAAACTTACCGACCTTAAATTGGACCGTCAGTTGTAAGTTGTAGGCTAAATTTTCCGCGTTTACGGTATTAGAGTTTCACTCCGCTGTATGTTATTATTTCAATTTCGGCATTTGTCTTTGCCAAAACCTTATACAGAAGGAAACTTGTTAGTAACTTACTTTTACAGTGTTGAATAAAAGAAAGGGAAATGTTTCAAAATTCTTAGAAGGATTCGCAAGTTTGAATAATTCAATCATCAAGAGAAAATTATACTCGATACCTACAGATAAGCAGGTACGTAGATGTATGTATGTATGATATATTTGACGACCGGTTTGGCCTAGTGGGTAGTGATCCTGCCTACGAAGCTGATGGTCCCGGGTTCAAATCCTGGTAAGGGCATGTATTTGTGTGATGAGCATGGATATTTGTTCCTGAGTCATGGGTGTTTTCTATGTATTTAAGTATTTATATATTATATATATCGTTGTCTAAGTACCCTCAACACAAGCCTTATTGAGCTTACTGTGGGACTTAGTCAATTTGTGTAATGATGTCCTATAATAATATATATAATATATGTATGTACAACACAACAACTATGAATTAAAACCAACAATAAAGTATTAAAACCAGTGTTTTAGTGTTTTGTTGTGCATATAAATAAAAACACGAGAAACACAGTTACAGACTAAATTAAATACAACAAAGGCGAACTTATCCCTGTATGGGATCTCTTCTTCTTTTTGTAGCCTTTGAGGAAATGAGTAGAACAGAAGTAACGATGAATGAATGACAAACAAAAACAAGATGTCGTACTAAGATTCACTTCGATTTTTGGTAAATATCACCTAAGTAAGAAGTCACTTTGTTTTTGAAATCGCAATCCGCAATGCATAAAATTATTTAAAAAAAAACACTTTAATTTACGATCGGATAACTTACTTAACTAATTATATAAAATTACCTAGTTACTTGCGAATCAAGAATAAATACCAAATAAATAATATCTAACATGAAATATAAGAACAAATTTTTGTGTTCTAATTGTGATTGATGGTGTATGTAAATATTATCGAATAATTAACTACACACTACTACACATACACCTTTTTTATTTATATATTAAAATGCTATATAACTTCTTCAATTCTCATTAACAGATACCTACGCATTTCTAACTTTCATACGAATTTATATGTTGAAACAAGAAACAAGCAACTTAATTCGAGGTTGTCGAGTTACTTTCTGAATATACCTAATCCGCGGAGTGCGAACATGTTGACTGCCCCGCCCACGTGCACGTTGTTCTAATTACATATGCGATCAGGGTGCGTAGCCAACATGTCAATTGTTTAGGCTCCGTAGCGCCCGAAACGCAACTGTCACTGTCGCAATAATAAGGAATAGTGAGAGAGAAATGACTTCGTTACGCTACGGAGCGTTAACGATTGGCATGTTGACTAAGCATCCAGAGGTGTATTCTAAAGTTCAAGCATTAGCTTTGTTCGTCCCACACCCCATTAGCGTAGAAGTTGAGACCAAGCGGCAGGTCGTGATAAGACACGGGGGTATTTATATATTGATAGGTACCTATATTATATTAATTAATTTCAGGTCTTTGTATTGCAATAATGGAGACCTATTGAAGTATAACTCACAATTGTCCTCTCCCTATTGTAAAATCATACAAATTCCTGCCTAAATTCACGTTTGATAATTAAAAGATTATTCGATCTCTTTTTTATTTGTCTAGTTGAGTTGTGTTCAATACGCAGTATAATTAAACAAATGATTGTCGATATTTCTTTTTTATTAGGCTGGTTAAGTTTTGTTCAACACGCACTATAGTTAAACAAAAGATTATTCGATATCTCTTTTTCAGTAGTCTGGTTTAGTTTTGTTCAATACGCACTATATTTAAACTAAAGATTATTCGATATCTCTTTTTTGTTATGTTAAATAAATGAAAGGCATACCATATTTTTGGACCTAATTTGTACTATTTAGTACCTCCGTTAAAAAAAATTGTACCTCACGGTACTTAAAGTAATCACCAAAAGACAGTACATCCGCCATCCTGACAGTCAGAATACTGTGTACTGATACTGTGTATTGATTTTTGATGATAACTTTATGTACCGTGAGGTACAATTTTTTTATTATTATTTTTTTAAATAGTACAAATTAGGTACAAAAATATGGTATACTTTTCATTTATTTTTATTTAGGTACACCCGCCATTCTGACTCTCACTCACCCGCACAAATATAGTTACATAATACATAGATACATTGCAAGTTAAATAAAAGCTTGTAAAAACATCCATGTTTATTCGGCATTTGTTAAGCAACGGCCCGCAAGAGTATGACAAATTGCCTTAGTTACCCGCACTGCGGTCCCACAATCGACTACGAGTATACTCAAACTCCAGATTACCTTCGTTTGTTCGAAAAAATAGTCTCAGATACAATTATTTTCCCAAAAATGTACAAAAACATACTTTTACTCATATTAGATGACATTGAGAGATGACTTCGGATAGCGACGTAAATGTACAATAATGTAGCCAAGGTGGTCCTAAATGAGCTCAGTAATAATGGACACTGTGGCAATCTTTTCTCACAAAATAGCCCAGGTACTTATTTCCGCAAACATTAAACGGATTCATCTTGATTCCTGGCGCTGAAGTGATAAAATGTAAGATTATATTTCGATTCTTCCGATTTAGAAGGCTGTTAAGTTAAATAAATATGTACTTATATCTAGTAATATCAAATTAATTTCCTGATCGCCTGGTACACATATCTAAATACAGCATTAAGTGTGCAAAACACAACTCTTGACCGAGTATGACGTTAATACTGAGTGAGATTGATCTATGTTGATCCCGAAGGATCACCTAACGATAGCACAAACGTTATTAGATATTAAGTAATCCCGCTTTGAGTCTACTGCAAATTATGATAACACTGTCATTCATAACAACGGAAATCTAGTCCGAAAGTACATTAAAGTTGCAAACACTAATTTTAATTTTTAATGTAATGCTACCGTACCTTTTTTAAATACGGTACACTATTTTTAACTTCATCGATAAAGCAGCGATTGCTTTTAGTTCCAGCAGCCAAATGCAGATGATACGCTGTCACAGTTTCATATGGTCAAGGCAGTAAAATATTTACAGTGTAGAGTTACCTCGCGAGAGTGAGCATGACAGGAATGTTTGTTTGTTTTAAACCTATTCAACGAAAACAATAATGAATAACTTAATTCATTTTGTAGAGTGCAGTTGCTTAATTAATGTTCTACATAAAGTGATCTGATCTGCCTTACATTGCACCCAAATCTTAGTGAAATATTAGAAATTAGTTATACCTATAAAAAAGTTTATTCATACTGACCGTAAAAAGAAGACGTACTTGATGATACTTCTGACAATATTTTTGATAAATACAGTAATTTGAGAGGTCTCTACGGAATGACCGAAAGTTATGAAACATCATTGTTGTTACATAAGTAAGAATGATGTAAGAAATATAAATATTTAGCTAAAAATACGTACATAATACATTAGGTACACATACACGCCTATGGTTCCCATTACGCCTTTCATTATTTATAGATTGTGCAGAATAAGACCTAAGGAAATTACTTGCCATTGCTACTGTTAGTGGTCATCTGTAGTACGAAAATTAACTGAATTTGACGGCTTTATGCCTGGTGATGACAAGAAGCAATTTTGTTTACCTACTACAAGTTTTTTGGAAAAATATAGTACAAAGCTTTTAGAGATCGTTCGATCTGAAATATTTATAGTGGCATTCTTCTTCTAGCTTTTCAAAGTCGTTGATGAAGGCGACGGGTCAATATTTATTGAAAGTTTCCAAGCAAACTTCATCAACATTTTTTAGATGGAACTCATCAAGTCTCGAAATCAATTTAGAGTGGAATGAAAGAGTAGGTTCCATTGTATTTTTAAGCGCGTTCAGCGTTCTGTATTAAGCCCTGCCAACTGGTAATTACAAATTGTTACTGGGAGAAAACATTTAATCAGAGCCCGTACGCGTTGTTCTTTTAAAATATTCGAAATAGGAAATGTGAATGTAATTTCGCTTTGTGTTGTAGGGTATAGAACAGCGGATGTCATTCCAGATCTAGAGCATAACCCAACCTTACAGAAAACCGCAGCCAAATAACACTCATAGTGTTGTGTTCCCGCCGGTGAGTAAGGTTGCCAGAGCTCAGCGAGGGTGCGGGGTGTTGGGGTCGGTAACGCGCATGTAGCGCCTCTGGAGTTGCAGGCGTCCATAGGCTACGGTAACTATTTACCAGCGGGCGGGCCGTATTATGCTTGTTTGTCACCGACGTAGTATAAAAAAAATTGAACAAAACTAAACCATACTAATAAAAAATCGGCCAAGAGCATGTCGGGCCATGCTCAGTGTAGGGTTCCGTAGTTACTCTTCCATCGCATAAGCTAAACTGGAGCTTAAAGTATTGTAGATTGTTTACCAAGGGATGAAACGGTACCTTTCACCCGAGTTAAACAAATAGGCAAATTTGCATAATCAGTAATTAATTAAAGTACCAGATTTTTTCTTAAATTTTAGTTTATTTACATGAATAATGCCAAATAACTTTAACAACCCATTTAATGTCGTAATAACGTTTAACTCTGCATGTACGTCTTTTTACTATGAAGGGGAAAGTTTTTGCGATAACTCAAAAACAGCTAAACTGATCATGTCCGCTATAGTGTTCATTTAAGTCTTTCTGAAGCTGTACTTCCACGATCTTTTTTCATATTTTTTGGACCTATGGTTCAAAAGTCTGAGGGGGGGGGGGATGACGACACATTGTTTTTTTATATCTTTCGGAGTGATTATCTCCGAATATATTCACTTTATCAAAACATGTTTCTAAAGACCCCAATTAGTTTTGAAAGACCTTTCCAACGATACACACTGTAGGGTTGAAGCAAAAAAAAAATCGACCCCCACTTTACGTGTAGGGGAAGTACCCTAAAAAAAAATAAGTTTTTATATTTTATTGTACGACTTTGTTGGCTTTATTGATTTATATGTAAATGCCAAATTTCATCTTTCTAGCACTAACGACCACGGAGCAAAGCCGCGGACAGACAGACAGACAGACAGACGGACATGGCGAAACTATAAGGGTTCCTAGTTGAATAAGGGACCCTAAAAAAGAGATACCTATCGAATAATCTTTTGTTTCATTGTAGTGCGTAGGTATTGAAGAAAACTAAACCAGAATAATATAAAAGAGATATCGAAACATCTTTTGTTTAATTATAGTGCGTATTGAACACAACTAAACCAGACTAACAAAAAATAGATATCGAATAATCTTTTGTTTAATTATAGTGCGTATTGAACACAACTAAACCAGACTAACAAACAAGATTATTCGATATCTCTTTTTTGTTAGTCTGGTTTAGTTGTGTTCAATACGTAAACGATAGTAAACGATTCACGTGACTTTTGAATTTAGATATAGAGTTACAAATATAACCGAAAAAAGATTCTTCAAATATAGGAGAACCCTGGAGGTAAAAAAAATATTTGTCTACTAATTCAAAATAAAATAATATTTGTCTCATTAGAAAAGCTTTCAAGACCTTAACACCGTATATGATGCTAAAAATATACAAAACATATGTCAGACCCGTACTGGAGTATGCTTTTCAAGCCTGGAGTCCTTACTTTGCCAAGGACATTGAGATGCTCGAGAAAGTACAACGCAGTTTCACGAAACTGCCAAGGCAACTTAAAAACAAGCCATATGAAGAGAGACTAAAGGAACTGAACCTCACTACTCTAAAGCACCGCAGAGAACGTGGCGACCTAATAGAGACGTACAAAATACTATCTGGGCACTATGACCTCAAGGATTTCCAAGAGATGTTCAAGCGTAACAACAACAACCGTCTGAGAGGTCATCATTTAAAGCTGGAAAGGTATAGGGCTCGCAGTAACCCATACAAACACTTTTTCAGCAATCGAGTGGTGAGGGCTTGGAACAGACTCCCAGAAGATGTGGTTTCAGCACCAAATGTGAACCAGTTTAAAAATAAATTAGACAAGCACATTATATCTACTACTCGTTCATGATAACTATCTTTATGAATATTGGATACAGGTCATATCAGTTGTCAAACTGCCTGCCTGCTTATTAGATAATAATAATAATAATAATGCGGGGGCAGCTTGTGGCGAGCTGACGGTGAGTGGCGACACCGCGGACCCCTATTCCAGAGGGCCCTTTTATTAGGCCCTCGCCTCTGCGCTTGCCTTCACCGGCCGGCCAGAGTGGAGTCGCAAGAGCGGGACCTATGCTCCAGGTTGGAAGTGTAAAATGTCATAACGCCGGCGGCCTGCTGAACGGATTACCGGGATCTGGCTTCCGCAGACTCACCTCTCGACAACCTCACAGCCGCTCCAAAGTGTTGCCCTATTGTCGCACTGTGCGTGCGGCCGTTGTGGGGCCCACTCAATGAGTTGGCGAGTCACCGCCTGTCTTACACAATTCCGAGACTGATTGTCACGGCAGGTGTCCGCTAGTCTCCTCCCATAGCCTATTATCCAGTCCATCCAACTTTCAAATCAATAGCCTTATGACCTTAGATCCCATCGCAGCACAAAAGTGCTGCACTGCAATAGTCTTTGCACCTGGCGGGGACCATCTCCGGATGTATCATATTGTGCGCTCGGAGATGGTATCCGCGACGTGTATCCCTTGCTTGTAGATTAATTTGTCTTAAAGGGCCTCTGCGCTGTTGGCTTCGGCCCCACGTATGCCTCCCAAAGGTCCGGGAACCCATGGTCCCGAGATATGGTAAGACAGATAATAATAATAATTTGATATTAGGAGCCAGATTTAAATATTTTATTTTTGAATCCTTACTATTTGAACCCGATTCCTTCGTAATTATTTTTGAATTTTGTTATTGTTTTATTTCTGATCGCTTTTTTAATATAAAATGTATCGAGAAAGAAGGGTTTTACTGTTAATGTGATAAATTTATTTTGTTCAGGATGTAAATTAATTTAATTGCCATCGTTGGTATATTACACAGTTATAGATAAAATAAAGACAAATATTTTTAAGAAACTAATGAATACTGTTATAAAGAGTAAATTAATTTGGTTACTCAAAGAATGCCACGAGAGAGTCTCAAAGGAGCAATTAGTTTCTTGGAATTTTTAATATAATTCACTGTAGATACCCAAGTCTGCGATAAGATACTCAGAGTGGGAATAAGATTTTTGAGGTATTCCAACCAAAATAAATGTCTAATTCCAACTAAGTGTGCGTGTTCGGTTTTGTTATAACAAAGGGTTCCAACCAACACCATGAGAGACTTCGGCTAGGCTCTCTGGATCGCGGTTCCAGTATTGTGTTTTACCTACCTCACTAAACTATACAATAAGTACATAATAGGCTATCCAGTTTAATTAGGCTCTGGTATAAAGCTTTAGGAAAAAAAAAACAAATTATTTTTATCAAATATTTTGATTTGTTTTTTTAAGCCGCCTACTTAAAAAACGCTGGGTACGGTTGAAACAACAGCCGGCGTAGCCAACATGCCACTGTCACTTTTACACTAATATGGAACAGTGATAGAGAGAGATGCTATGTTGGCTGGAATATTTGCGAAAACGGCAAACCACGAGTTTTATTTTCACTTTATTATTTAATATTAGGTCAGAAACATTTTAAGTATGATAAAAAAATATGATTTTTAAAGCGAAATTTTGTCTTTCTTTATCTTCTTTAGGTGCCCTTTCCTTTGTAAATTATTCATACCTTGTAATTATTTGAAACTTCGTGATAAAGTATTATTAGAATGTACACAAGCTGACGACATGTCTGGCCTAGTGGGTAGTGAACCTGCCTATGAAGCCGATGTTTCCGGGATCAAATACTGACCGGCTAACATGAGTTGCGTTCTCGCGCGCGAGTCCATACTTGAAGTCGCGCTAGATGTATGGAGTCGCGCATGAGAACGCATCACATGCCAGCAGGTCTGATAAGGGCATTTATTCGTGTGGGTTATCACGGACATTTGTTCCATTTGTTTTCTATGTATTTAAGTATTTATAAATATTTATTTATTATATAGGTATATATTGTTGTCTATTAAGTACCTACAACACAAGCCTTATTGAGCTTACCGTGGGACTTAGTCAATTTGTGTAAGAATGTCCTATAATATTTATTTATTATTTATTTCAATTGTTAACTTTTATATTGTCCACAGGGAAGACGCCCGTTTTCCGGAAAGTTTTCTATTTTAATCGTTTACTAACAAATTTAGCTTATCCTATATCATTGATACCTATACAGATTAATTTTACTGCCATAAACCGCTTATCTAATCAAAACAGTTATTTTATTCCTATTGTTCCACAATAAATGAAAGTTGGGCGACATTTATTGCGTCAAACTAAACGAACTCATTATCGCGCTATATTGGGTTAAAAACGATAATAGTTTTAATTAATTTTGCTCCTACATATTTATTTATACCAATTAACTCTGAATGGTGCACATTTGCGTCAGGTCCTTTGTTTAGGTTTAATTAAAAAAAAAAAACATTATACGGCTGCCACTACCCGCTACTTTGACACTGATATATTGGCTAACTAACTTTCTTTGCATCTCGCTCGTATATGTACGAGTAGATCATGTCATTCACGAAACACGTGCCTTGACTCGTAATTTCATGTTACTAAAAGTTAGATTTACACTGATAAGACAGTCATGGTTAGGGTGTCTTGTATTTGACTAATTCTTGAAACCAGCATCGCAATGGGGCTCAATAGTTACGTGTTTTTTTGTAGATTTCGGAAAAAATAATTTAAAAAATCTAGACACAGTTTTAGGGTTCTACCAGCCGATAAACAATGACATTAGGGACAATTTTCAAAAGGTACTAAGATATTGTATATGACAACCTTTTTCATAATTCGCGATGTTAATAAATAAAAAGAATGTAAATAAAAGAAAATTATATCATTTTTTATTTATATATTTCAATATAAACCTAACAGAGCTTCGAAATTTGAAAGCTCAAAATAATTAGGCGCAAAATAAACAATATGCTACATTTGTACTTATTTTCAGAATCGTTTTTTGAACACTATCTTATAGCTAGCAATATAATAATATAGCAAAAAGATGAAATGGTTTTTTAATTACTTAAAACAAAATTAAAATTTAGACAACAATATTATGTTTCATCCAAAAAACAGCTGGTAGAGCCCTCAAAATACATGTTAAAAAAATTATATTATGTTTTGTGTAATCTACAAAAAATTGCGCAACTTTTGAATCCTATTGGGTTCCTAAATCCAAATTTCGTGCTCAACAGGCCACCCGGTAAGGCTACCCTTAACTTACCCTTTTCAATGCCATGACAAATGTCATTGAACACTCATTCGTACGCCAAGCCATGTTTTTGTAAGAAAAGGCCAAACACAATCAAAACCCAAATGAATGATATTAAATCATTAAAAATCACCATTTAAAAGTTAATTCTAGCAGCCAACATAAGGAAATAACTCAAAATTAGCATCAGATTACTTTGCCAATCATGTGGATAAAATGCAACTTTCTCATCAGTTTTTAAGACTACTAGCTGGTGTGGTGAAAATTAATTTTAAGGTACTTATGTCCAGAAGAGATCAAATCCATAACAGTTTCAGAACAAGAAATGAAAATCAGAATCGAGCTCCTAATCTATTATGTGAAGTGTTCTTTCAGTTCATTGCGTTTATTAGATTCTCTTCAAAACTCTGTAGAGTATTTTGACTTATAGTCAAATTAGTTTCTTTTTGAACTGCCAAAATGATTTTCCATTATGGAATTTAAATAAAATACTAGTATAGCAAATTATGTCACAGCCGACCTACTTACTCTTTAATCGTATAGAACTCTATAGGGACGGTTTATAACATAGAAATTGTGTCTAAAAACTGCTGTCTACGTTTTTCTATTAATGCTCTGGTGCTGCATCTATTCAATGTATTTAATACAGTAAGCAACGTTTTCACTTAGGTATCTTACATGAACTCGTATGAACCCCGGAAAATGCGTTTGGTTTTGCTAGTCGCTATGAGGTGCTATTTTAAATTTACTCTGCCAGCGTTAACAGCCGGCTGTAAATCCTGAGTAAAGATTGTTTAATGGAGCCTTGAGAGCCTGTCTAATACCTTTTTCTACCTTAAGAGGATAGGTACACATAAAAAAGTGGTCTTCATTATTGAACCAAATAACTATTATATAATTTAAGCTTTGGCTTTTAGAACAAATAATTTAATTGCACGGATTTATGTAAAAAAATACCTAGTTAGTTTGATAAAAGTAGTAATATCAAACTCATATTGTTCTATATCAAAGTAATCTTTAGTCTTGTGAGACAGACAATTATCAGTAAGGATGCATTCATGGAGATATCGGAAACTTTAAATGTCTGAAGATAAATAACCCCTAACGAAAAATATGTAAATTGCTATATTTATGAAAATAAGTACACATATTTTAGCAAAATGCAGTATTTGACCGAATCGTTAGCGAAGGTCTACGTTTTGTCTCGGGAAATTTGCTTTCGTTTGTCCACTTGGCCGGTTTTTTATTTTTTAACTCCGTACCATGTTTGGACTTGGTACCACAACTGACATTCATATTTATTTTTCAAATCATAACTTCATAGTCTGAAAGGCCGAACTCTCCCGGCGTGATATCAGCGAGATCAAATTGGAGTTATATTTTTTCGAAATTTGAATTTTTCCACAGCTTTTAACTTTTTATCTGTACGGCGTACAGAATAAATATACAGACAAAAAATAATTGAATTTTTATTGTGTTTACACTCTAATAGACATTTTTGTCATAAAGTCAACTGTTAAAGCATTATTTAAAAAATAACAAATGGCCCTTCAAGTAAAGATGGCGGCTAAACGTTGTGACTACTCGAGGTCGAAAACTTACGAGTACATATACATATTTCATGACAAGCCTATTCTTATGCAATACAAATTGAAACATTTTCACCTCCACCTTTTGTAAGGCCTCTTTATTGTCCCTACAGGCCGCGTAGCTATTAGCCAACATGCAAATCGCTTACGCTCCGTAGCGATCGAAACGCAACTGTTACTGTCGCACTTATCTGGAAGAGTGATAGAGAGACACAAAGCGTTTCGTTGTCGTAGCGATAGCGATTGTCACCTAGCCTAGGCGCGCAGATTGGATTATAATGGATATACATATTTTATGTATGAGTTTTCATATGAATGTTTTGTGTTAACGACGGTTAGTGTACAATCGATACCAGAGACGCATTGGCATATATATAAGGCCGGGCTTTACGGGCACTAAGAATGGTCGTAGTTCAGTAGTGTCACTCACGAGTTCGAGCCAATTTTGCAGTCTAACGCAACTAGTTGCTAACTTGCTACCAATCGCTCGCATGATGCGAACATTGCGAACTCGTCGCGTTGTGGTGTTAGACTGTACGATTGGGTCGAATTCGTGTACGTGACATCGCTTTACTGGCCCCATTCTTATTGCCCGTAAGGCCACTCCTTAGCTACTCGTATATGTTAATGCAAAGACGTGTTTACATTTTTCGTTTTATCATGCACAGAAGCAAGGTGCAATAATTTTCAAATTAACTAGATATAGTTGCAAACTTAATATTTTTTTCATAATACAGTTTGCTATTCTTAATTGTTCTTATTCAAATAATGTCAAGAGACAAAAAAAAACTACATCATTATTAATTAGGCACCTATTCAGAATAAAACGAAATTATAACACCAAGTATGCTCTGCTCATCGATTTTTAGCATTCATGTTATTGATATTCACAATTAGTTGGCTTAACGAGGAGCCTAATTTGATTACACACCAAATGTGTTCTATCATTATGTTCATTGACGTGGTAATATTAAGCCGTAAGTGTCAGTGAGTAAGGCCTTCAGCACACGGAGCGTAAGCAGGAGCGTCGCGTCAGCGTATCGTAAAAACGCTACGATTACGAGACGCGTAGAGTTCAGTACCCCTAGTGTAAATTTGATCGACATCATAACGTGACGAACGCGTTTGCGTTAAGTCTCATTTTGTATAGGATTTTAGTTTCCAAAATGTCCCGCTTGGCGCGCTTTTTCTAAATCCAATACAAAATGAGACTAAACGCAAATACGTACGTCACGTTTCGAAATCGAATTTATTTACACTAGGGCTTTACTGGGCACCAAACGTCGCGTTAGCGTAATCGTGCTGTTATAAGTGAAATCCTATTAGTTGAAATCATGGCGTCACTGGCGTCAGATGTGACGACGACGGGCGTTACCCGGGACCGTCAACTTCGCTCTTCCGGCAATATGTCTCTATCTATCCCTCTTCACCGCACTGGGTTCATGTCGAATTCGTTTTCTGTGCAGGCGGCGGCCGTCTTTGGAACGGACTTCCCTACGGCATCAAAAATGCTCAAAATAAGTTTGCATTTAAAAAATCCTTACGGACTTTCTTTGCTAGCAGAATGAAAAAATAATAATGTATGGGTAAGCTCTATATGTTTTGTCGTTATTTATGTATATATTATAAGAAATATAAGTATGTATATTTATGTATGTATGTATTATGTATGTATGGTATGTTATTGTATTATATTTGGTTGTTGTTGTTAAAGTAGCACCGCCCACAATCTCTCTGCTTTGCCTAAAGGTTGACTGGTAGAGAATGTCTCATGGCATTAAGTCCGCCTTTTGTACTATAAGGTTTTCTTTTGTGCAATAAAGATTAAATAAATAAATAAATAAATCTTGAAATTGGAAAAAAAAAATTGGCTATTTCATACATTTTGGCTGTCTGACCTTGACAATATGACAGGATCAGACTATAGGGGACTCAATTTTTTTTCAAAATTTCGGGATTGGCACCATAGTAAAAGTTGCTCAGTATGACCTACTTATATATATTCAGCCCGTAAATTATTGCAGGTGACTAAATACACCCTTTATAAGTTAGGTTATTAGGGGTGGGGGGGATTGTTTTGTCAGTGAGGTAAAGTTACTTGGGTTTCCCTCGTGAAGCGGACCCGCTGTAACTTCTAGGTTCGTCTTGTCTTCTTTCTCACTAATTAAAGTCAGTCAGTGTCCACTCACAATAAAATAAAATGCATTAGGCACGAAGTCGGAAGATTTTGTTATTTTAACTTTTGAACCGGGCGTGCAATGTTAAAAAGAAATTCAGAAAATTATGCTTGAAAATAATTCAAATATGATCGATTGAGCCATTAATATTTTTTTTACTAAAAACTGATTTTCTTATTAAAACGACATAAGTGTCCCGAAGACACGCCCTTTTCCTATTTGTCCTTTACATATTATATGGAGACACGGAAGCCTCCATTATGCATAGTCCGACACTAATTTGGCCGGTTTTATTACTACCTAATTTTATAACAATAGGCTTAATCAAAAGGGTCTCGTGTCCAAAGTCGGCATTAAAGCTTAATGAAACAAATTAAGTTATTCAATTTACAGCGTATTTATTAAGAGGGAAGAATAGCTTACCGATCCTAACCCACGTATATTATTGACGATTTTTCAATTTCGGGAGAAGACGATTTCCACTAACTAAATCTTAACAAATCACTTTATTTTTGATGTCTATTGCTTAAGCATAATATATTCAACGCTTATAGGTAGGTGTCGCTTTAAAAAAAATACATCGATTTTATAAAACAAACTGCTTAATTCGACAAATTTTAATTACATTTTATACGTTTGTTTTATAAAAACGTTTTATTTTTTTAAGCGAAACCTATAAATCTAGAATATATTTTGCTGAACCCAACAACATCAAAATCAAAGTGATTCGTTAGGGTTAAGTTAGTGCAAACCGTTTTCTTCTGTAATGGAAATTTCATCAAAAATGTACGTACGTTCAGTTAGGGTCGCATGCTATTCTTCCCTCTTTAAGACTGGTAAAAATCAGTAAGTAATCTTATAGTCCAGTAACTTTGTCGCCTTTTGTAATGGGGGTCGTTTGCGTCAAATCCGGTATTTCTGATTTTTTGCAGACTTGTTTATGATGTTGGCTCAATTAATAAATTAATAATCCAAGTTTGTGATCTCAAACGCCGAACGCAACTTTGTCAAAAAACGATATACCTAACCGCGAAAATTTAGTTTTTTTTTTGTTTTTGATAGTACCTTCGTAGGGCGTTCTTAAAGTAGACAAAATTAGCTACAATACGAGACTATGTAGAATTGTCTCTGGAGACCTTATTAGGATTATTATTAGGACCTGGTGAGCCGACTCTTTTATAAACTTTGAAAGGTTTTATCTCGGAAACTACAGAGACTATCAAAAACTAGTCCTTTAGGGTTAAATGTAAAACATGAAATTTTTGCGGTTTTCTCGATTTTTGACAAAGTTGCGTTCGGCGCTCGAGGACACAGACATGGATTATTCATTGGGCCAACATCATAAACAAGTCTGCAAAAAATCAGAACTACCGAAATTAACACAAATGCTAAATGAACGAATGGATGAATGATGTTACTGTATTGTTATAAATATATAAAACTATTTACTAATTTCATATTCCGAAAATTATCCGACTTTGAGCATGAACGCCTGTTTCAAGAGAAATCAATAGTACCAAATTTTTTTGTAATCATTGCATAACTTACAGTATACACGTATATTTCTGATACGACCGCAGAATCAAAGGGTAGTTAGTTTAGGCTTTAATGGGCACACTTTTATAGGCTTTATAAAAAAATGACGACTTTTATTTTGCCATATAAAAATTCAGCAAACAATGTATCACTACTTTGTTTTAACTCAAAACGTCTCATTAATGACGCGACGTCATAACCGTTACAAGTGACCATGATGTACGAAATATATTTCCGCTCGAAAAAAAATTATTTATGCTCTGGTAGTAAAGGCTTAATTAAAAAAATCTTTCAGAATTGTTTATAGCACTAAAACCTACGTCTAGTTCAAGTTATATCAAAAACACACTGTATAAATCGCTTTAAAAAAATTGAATTATACAGTGAATTTATATGATCCTATAAATTTGTGTGAAGTGCACCGCACAAAATGCATATTCACATTGATTGGGCAAGTTGAGATGCATCTGTTGCTACCAATCATTTAGATGGGCTTTGTTACACACTGAGAGCTTCCGTGCTGTGATTGTTTGTTTTCGACAACCAGTAGGCCAAGGCAAACACTTGGGAAAGCTTAGCGGATGTTAACGGATGAGAATGATAATCCCTTGAGAGACGAAATTGGATATGGACAATTATTGGACAGCCTTGTGATATGGCACTATGCCACTAGCCGATGATTTATACTTTGATAAAAGCGCCGCCCCGTTCACATATCTTGTGCGGTTTTAGGCACAAGACAAGCTTTTCAGTGTCACAGCAAAATCTTCAGGGTAATTTATCTGACCCTATGCATCACCAGTATAAAGTCATGATACATGGCACAACACGGTTGAGGGCATAGACATATATATTACTTCCTAAAGACGAGCCTTACGAGCACTGCGAATGGGGCCAATACATGGGTGTCAAAATCGCATTTAGTAACATCCCTGCGCTCAGTCGCGTGGCGAATTGTGCAGTAGAAAGGCGTCACGTAATGCTATTCCCATTTTTTTAAATACCTACTTGTGTCGTGAAATTGAGTAAAAACTATTACAGAAAAATCAAATACACTTATGAGATTTATGATGATTTCATATCATCGGTAGATAATTTCAGATTATATTAAATTCTTGCTCAAAACAAATTTTAAGCGCTCTCGCCTCCAAAAAACGTGCCGAGCACGATAGCTCGAGGGAGATATTTATTAAAATACTTACATAAATATCATGTTTATTGGTTTGACGACCGGTCTGGCCTAGTGGCCTTGCCTATGAAGCTGATGGTCCTGTGTTTGAATCCCGGTAAGGGCTCTTATTTGTGAGATATTTGTTCCTGTGTCAATGATAACATTTATTCAATTGTCACTTACTAAGGTCTCCCTTTTTGGAGGCAAAAGTGCAGTCTAATGAATGTCTCTGACCAAAGAGAATTGATAATGTGTTAACTGGTATGATAAGTGGTTGACTGGTAGAGAATGCCTTTTGGCATTAAGTTCGTCATTTGTACATTTTTCTTTATGTGTGCAATAAAGTTTAAATAAATAAATAAATAAATAATATCTGTGCTCTGACCATCGGCCACGTAGTTTACGCAATATACAAAAGATGACGCTGTATTTTGCTTAACCAGAATGTTTGGTCGGAATTGTATGCATGGGCTTATCTACTAAGGATCTATGGCTGAGGGCATTTCGGCTATAGACGAGTTGCCATACCACGAGCCTGAAAAAGCATTCCAACAAAATGCATGAAAAGGCATTCCAACTAAGCTGTCAATTATGTGACACAACTTTTATAATAATTGCAATATGGCAGTCCGTCGATAGACGCAAACCTTGTACAAGATTTACGTATCCCACATCATCGCAATTTCGAAAATAGAGCTGTGTATACCCATTCAGCGCTAATCACGACACGTTGTCGTTTTTCCTCTACAAAGCATTTCCTCTACATACCGGGACACCCATATTATCGGCTACGTAGCGCTACGACCGGCGGTGAATGTGTTAAGAAAATCTAAACATATGTTTTTCATTAAACGTAAGTTTTACAACCCCTCTGGTGTTGTGGGTGTCTACATATAGGCGATGGTAATCGCTTAATTAATTCAAATAACATTTAGTTTCGACAAATGTAGTGCCAACGCGAAATCTACACATGAGAATTATGGTCCTGAGACTGAAATCAGGAAAAACAAAGATAGTACCACCTATTTACTGTATACCAGAAAAAGTGAGATAGGTACAAATATTGTTATCTTATCATGTTTAGTGTTTTATCTTGCGAATTTTATGTAAAAAAGGGATCCCTGGAATCCCATCAGAATAGGTGGACTAATCCCTTTCCACATAGAAATACCCACAATATAGCCAGTGACATTTAGTTTCGTTTAGAGTGTCTTTAGTTTTCTTTTCAGTTATTCGGTAGATACTTTTTTGCATACCTACAGTTTAGGTATGAGGTTAGCCACCGCTATCAAAACTTGACGAATGATTGTACTCCCTTGTATTCCCAACAAATAGTACCTTAACTCAATATATATTCATACAAATCTATTCTCGAGCTTTTTATGATATTTGACTTTGCAAGTATTTGCAAAAAAGTTAATAATTGTCGAGTTTCAATTTCATATTAAGAAAAGTTATAAGTACTCATACTGCATAAGTATAACCAACAAAATATTTGTAGAAACCTTTTTCATTTTCAATCGTATGCTAAGCTGAGCAGGAATATTCATGAAACTTACGAGTATTTTCAGTTATGAAGTCAACATGCAAAATAACGGACATGCAAGTCTACGTATATGGGAATCTTAAGTTCCAAATAAACAGGAAACACCGCCTATTTAACACTTTCAAGTAGCAAGGAACAAAACAAATGTATGATACTTAATCAATGAAAAGTTAATAAAAAAATATATTTTTGTTACAAGCTTTTTTGGCCGACTGTACTTTTCTTTCAACAGGCAACTAATACTCACCGAGACAATTCTAACAAACACAAACACCCGTGGACCCGGGTACGTCCTTAAACTACGTCCAAAAGAGAGGTAGGTATGGGCGTTGTGAACGCTCGCTTTGTGTGGTAGGGCACAGCACAGCGGATGTCATTCCAGATCTAGAGCAGTGCCCAACTGGGGAATTACCTCTACCTTACAGAAAACTGCAGCCAAATAACACTAGACCCTACTCATAGTGTTGTGTTCCTGTTGGTGAGTAAGGTTGCCCAGAGCTCAACGAGGGAGGGGGGGGGGGGTCGGCAACTCCTCTGGAGTTGCAGGCGTTCATTGGCTACGGAGACGTTTTATCACAGAGTTCCCATGGCCACCTCCTGTCTCCATCATCAGATCAGCTCGATGGTACCATAATATTGCATTGTCACCCGACTTACGTATGTATGCAAATTTTCAGCTTCATCGGAAACCGGGAAGTGGATCTTTAACTTGCAAGATTTGACCCGTACAAATATTCATTGCATGTTAAAGTTAAAAAATAAAAGCTTGTAAAATCATTCGGAGGCCAGACGTAATTGACCTTTTTACTAAAATAAACATGAAAAAAAACAAAAACATTCCAATTCAATGCAATGAAATGGAGGCAAAACGACAGCTATTACACACGGGACTAGGCAATTTGCATTTGAAATTGATTGTTACCAAATCAATTTGTATATTAAAAACTTAGCCTTGTAAAATACTGAAAATCGTAATTACCAAATTGAATTTCACTCTTGTACTTACAAGAGTGAAATTACCAATTTCAAAAGTGTTTTAAGCTAATTTTTACATCACAAACAAGTGTTAAAGTGTGAAGTCCTTTGCCTAGCATTTATTATCTCTACAGTAGACAACATAGAAAATTGCAAATAATAAATATTGCGAATTTGCGACGGTCTTGGGAAATAACGTTCTCTTAATTTTCTTTTAGATTTCATGTATCTCTACTGCAATATCTTATATTCACTAAGTTGCACAAATGTTAATGTTGTCGCTTACAAAACTTTTCAAAATAAAATGTTTGATTAAAGTAATTTTTTTATGGAACGAATCGTTGAAAATAAATTAAAACTAATGACATCTTTAACATATCGGCAGCCTTGGCGTATCTCACCTCAAGAGAATGTTGGTGTAGATAACTAATTATATTTAATATAATAGAAGCGAAAGTCATTCATAGATTGAATATTATTTATTTGTTACATTTGTAACTATTGTTAAGAACAACAGTGTCTGCTTCAAATTTCGCACAAAACTTTTCTTTGCAATGTAACAAAGAACCTACCTTCGGGCTATTGATATTTGAGTGGGTATCCGAAATTTCTTTGATGTTTTTGGAGATACATTTTCGTATTTGTTATCTGGGATACCCATTGAAAAGTATAAATAATGGAATAACGGAATTAAAATAAAATGTTAAAATTAAAACAAAAAAACACTTATAAAACAATCATCTATTGGCAAAAGTTGAAAAAGTTTCATTCAGTAAATTATATTTAACTAATTAAAAAAAAAAAGAAACTTCAAGCTTTTTAGCTGACTGTTTAGCATTTGAAAGATTATCGTATAAACAATGACATTGTTCTCTAATGTTTCAAGCTGCCGCTTATATCAATAACGACTATCTTCTATCTTCTCTAATTAAAAAGGTTGAAATTGCAAATTAATAATTACGCTTGGACATTGAAAGCCGCTCTCAGGAAAGACACCGACGTTGGATCCCGCTTTCAATAACAAAACGCCTTTCTTGATGTGTTAAGCTATAGTAATTTCAAACTTGTGAATTAAGTATATAACATGGGAGCTATTTGTATGCATTTTATATTACTTACTATCATACAAAAGAGAACAACGGTATTGTTCACAAGATAATCTCTCAACTGCTAAACGATGAGCTTAAAAAGTTTCATTTTTTTTTTCGTTATATTTCATTATATATCGTTGACCTGCATGCCACAGCAATACATAGGTATAATTTTAGTATAAAATAGCTACTGAATAGCCGCGGGACTTGACAAGTAGAATTTTAAACAGAATTATACTTTCAGAGGTATTGAATTGAGGTAAAACATTACCCCCGACCCAACCGCCGCGAGTGCTAAATCTTCCATCGCAACTTTCGCACGGTGTGCCATATCTTTTATTTCCTCCAAATTTCCGGGATTTTAATGAGAAAGAATCACAAATAGTAAATATGTAATATTGTTCTCTCCTACTGTTACACCAAGAATTTTGTAAATAAAAACGCTTTCTATGTAAACTTAGTTTTCCATACGGGGTCGTCCATAAATTGCAGTCATTTGTTGCAAGTAAATGACAAGTTTATAAAATATTCGTACAATAAGTATTTACTTGATAGATTTGAAAATTTCCTGAGCCATACTAACACCCTATATACCACGGGTTCTCCGACACATGCCGAGTAAAACCATATAATAATTATTATTAAAGTGCAGCTTAATATAAATGTTCCGAAAATGAATAGCTTTTACATATATATATATTAATATATAAACACATAGAATATCTAGAAACTTGGAAGTTTAATTGGCAAATTTATTAAAATTAATAGCAATATGTCCCTAATTGCTCAAAGGCGAAGCTTACTATGCTATCTCAGTCTCAATCTATTCATTAGCAAAACATAATAATAACAAATTGACCTAAATGTAAGTACTTACATATACAATATTGCTTGCATTAGACAATTTTTAAATGTGTCTGCGTCGCCCCTACACCAACCATTGTACATAGTACTCGTACGAGACATGAAAAGTGATTCGTGGGTACTCGTTAACTTTTCAAGTAAAAGGCACAGTCAGAGGAGCGCCGAAAACTAATCAAGTTACTTTAGTTGAACCTTCTTGTTTTTGAAACGGCAACAATCGTTCCAAGCAAGAGTTTGAACAACGCTAGAGAGAGGCCCTTCCGAAAGTTTATAACGAGAAAACGGTCCTAAATATACCCTACCTATACCTACACATACACGTACAGTAGTGAGCAATATTATAGTAGTTTATTTATACTTAAGCAACTTAAGTAAATAATTTTTAAAAATAGCTCGTACCTATAGACAGTCACGGTTTGTCGTGGGCAGCACTAAAATCAGAGCCCCAAGTAAGCAAAAAAACTAATAAGAAGGCGGGCAAAAACCAACAACAACGAGAATCATTGTCGAATACTGGGTGATTTTAGGGTCGTGATCCCGAATGTCAAAAACGCATTATGATGGTCATACTGAATAAGCTTTCCCATGGGACCGATATAAAAAATCGTGAAAAAATATACCCCTGGGCCCATACTTTTTGTATACTTCGGGCCTCAAGGTGACCATTAGATTTTATTTCGCGATTTTGTGGTTAGTTCCATGGGGAAATTTGTTTAGTATGACCATCTTATCTTAATACATTTTTGATATTCAGCATCACGATCCAAATTGTGATTACTCAATAGAAAAGTGTCAGTAACAGGTCGCATGCGTATTGTTTACCAAATTAATAGAAAAAATATACGGTATTTGCACACGTGTGTCCCATATGACAGCATGTATCAACATCTACGTAGCAATCGCGTCGGCCTTGGCGTTATTCCGAGACTTATCAACTCACCAAAATATTTACCATTTCTTAAAGCGTAGCCGACGCAGCAAATGTTTCATTTCAACCCGTTTTATTAATTTGTTTGAGTTTGATCCCGTTTGGCGATGTTAATTAATCTTGATAAAAGCTAATACTACTCGACTGCTAATTGTACGCCTAGTTAACTTCCATTTACTTACGAATATATATTTTTTTAAATCGTATCTTTAATAATTCACATAATTAACCTATCAAGTAATAAAAAACACTGGTTCATAGTTTTCGTTTCATTTATCAATTAACAGTTATAATTTTGGTTTCAGATGTGATGACGACAAGTTATATCGCATGGACCGAAATGCTTTCATCGTCACACCCTCGATGACACGGCGTGACGGCTGGCAACCGGACATCCAACATGGCGAACGTCACAGACGCATTTTGTGTACCAGGCGCCACAAACTTTAACAAGGCTTATAGCCGGTTACACGGCTACATTGCTTTGGTCATCTGCGTTGTCGGATCGGCCACGAACTCTATCAACATTGCAGTACTCAGTCGCCGCGAGATGACCAGCTCCACTAACTCCATCCTCACCGGCCTCGCCTTTGCAGATCTATTGGTCATGCTCGAATACATACCTTACGTGATACACATGAATATCAAAATTGGCCCCCAAATCAATCAGAATACCTACACGTGGGCAGTTTTTGTCTATTTCCATTCCATCTTCAGTCAGACTTTCCACACAATATCGATCTGGTTAACAGTTACGCTTGCAGTGTGGAGGTATGTGGCTATCGCTTACCCTCAAAAGAACCGGACTTGGTGTAGCAAGAAAAATACTACAACAGCTATAGTGAGCGCGTATGTGATTTGCCCATTTCTTTGTCTTCCTATTTATTTCGCAATGAATATAGTGCCAAGTGAAGTGACGCAACACAACAATTCCGAGTTCGCAGAGGACTTGGCTCTGCCAGAAAATCGGACCGTTTACGTGTTAGAAATGTCTAAGAACGTAGAATTCGTTACAGCCGTTATGTGGATATACAGTGTAATATTAAAACTCGTACCTAGTATAGCGTTGTCAATTCTAAGTTTGTGTCTAATTTCAAAATTGACTATCACGGAAAGAAGACGGCAGATACTTTTGAAACGTTCAACTGTGGGACCAAACGAGGTATGTAATTGTTTCTTATAATATAAACATCTCAAACTTAACTTTAAGGTTTAAATAAACTGTCTGTCAAAACTAACAGCTATATAAATACACATCTGTGGTGTAGGCAGGTTTGTTTATTTTATAACTAACCTATCTGACATGCTGTATAAACCAAAAACTAACCATAACAAAACTAAATGAATCAGAAACATTAATTAAATTCCACGAAGACAAAGTACTGCCATGATGTAATGAAGCTTCTTCCAAAGAACACGTTAATAAAATAATAAATAATAAAGACATTAAAGCTCTCCAAAGGGCCTCTACTTGTTGGATCTATATCCCTACGCATGCCTAGCAAAAGGCCGGGATTTATAGGCCCGTGAAATCCAAAATAAATAATAATTTATTTGCTTAAGACCATCGAGGATCATTGTGCTATCCCTCTCGCGTCCAATGACGGCCTCTATGACAGTTCAATTTTATATGGAGAAGCTGTCACGTAAAATGTTTGTAGCCATTTCAGCCTTGTCTCCAAAGCTGAGCACATTAATTTATTTAAAAAGGTAAGATTTACGCAATAAATATATCGCAATAGGTATGATGAAAAATTACTCTGAAATATATATATTTTTAATTGGGCCCAACCAAAGGACACTGGAAGGAACTATCATAAGGACCATCATTCGATGCGAGTAGTATAGTAAATAGTTTTATGCTAGAGTTAAAACTATACATAATTAATTATTAATTATACTTATTAACCTTAAGGCGAAGGGTAGGGCAAGCTCTTTCCATACAAACTTTGTGCGCGTTTTTATTCGTTTGTGTTTGCGCTACAGTTCTATTTTTGGTAAATATGCTTATTTTTCTGTTGCTAGGGCTTGATGTATTTTTTTTAATTACTATTTTTTTTGTATTTTTTTTATAAAGAAATTTCTGCGTATATCCAATATATACTATAAAACTTGCGCAAGGTTTGTATGGAGTATGCCTTGTCCTACCCTGCGCCTTAACTATACATTTGTTTGACTTGTTATTGCGTGCGTGTATCAAGCACTGCTTAATTCGTCCAAGTTTTAATAATCACATTTTATACTTTTGTTGTATAAAAACTATGATTTTTTTTAAAGGCAAACCTATAAACCTAGAATATATTATTCTGAAGCGATCGACATCAAAATCAAATCAATTTCATCAAAAAATTACCTACGTTCGAATATGATCGCAAAGCTATTCTTCCCTCTTAAAAATACGTGTTGGACATGAAGTTCTTTTATCTATGCCTGTTATTAGTTTATATCTGGGGGCACGGCCGTGCCCCCGCCAAGACGAGAAAAAGGGCAAAAGGTAGTGCATATCTTTTCTCGGCACGTTTCGTCGTAGTTTCGGTTTGGATAATGCTAGAGAGCTGAAATTTTTAGGGTACCATCTAGTCAGTAGATGTATCTTAAACACCAATTTTTATTAGGGTACCAAGTATACTTTAGATTTTATACATACCTTAATTTTTACTGTCCTAGCCATATGAAATCCGTGTCATAGAAAAGATAGACTACTTCCTGGTGTCTTAGAAGGCTAAAATTTGGCATATAGAGTCGAGTCTGTATGCAAACAAATCTGGTCGTGAGAAATCTGTAACTTTCTCCCTGCAACTCCTTAAAACGAGGGTAACTAAAAATACCTCCAAACCTGAAAACATTGGTCCCTGGAGTCCTAGAATCGTGAAATTTTGTGTGGTAGCAGTGATTGGATTGCTAATAACTAAACAACAATAAAATAATAAAAAAATTGAAAGTGCTGATTTGAACTGGGTTCACGTAAAACAGCCAAGTAGCGCCCTCTATACTATTGTATTGCCACTGTTTCTTGTCGTAAACTTTTCAAACTTTAGTTACAACTTAAACACAAGTAATAGAAGTGGATTGTCAAAAAACTTTCAAGCCACAATAAATTTACTGCCATCTTTCGAAACATGATTATAACTTTTAAAACGCCATTTGACTTTGATCCTTATTCTTCCACTGACATGTGCTCAATTTGTTAAATATCAAAAATTGGCGGCAATAAAGACCTATGTTAGGTGCTAAGTTGTAAGTACTTTGTACTACCTATACAAGTCCACCGCGGGAGTGTTTATGTGACAGTAACGAAACGGCCAAGCCGTACTGTTTGAACAAGCTGTTGGCTTTGTTGAGTTAGAGCTGATAAAGTTTAGGCTTACAAAGTAAAAGTCTTGGTGCCTACTAGGGGATCTCATAACTTTTTAGTGTAAAAGGTCTATGCGCCTGTTAGTCTTGACAACACTTTACATGAAATGTTTTTGGTGGGATATATATATATAGCTTCAACTTATAAAACAAACGAAATATAGTAAAAACAAGTTTTTTAACTATGATATCTGAAGCTACATAAACTAATTACAGGCGTAGATAATAAGATATACCTTATCCTATTGTAAGTACAATGATTTAGAGCAATCCAGATAGTCGTTTTAAAATGAGAGCATAACTACGTTTGTATGGAGAACCGAGTTTGCTGCGGACTGTTAAAGCCTGGCTTTGAAAGTAGGTTTCAGAATAGTTTGTTAATCCTATAAGACCTTGGAGTTCGCTCAGTAACCTTATTAAGATGTGTCGCTGACACTATTGAAGTGAAACTTTTATTACATCGTTTCAAACTTTTTCGTCTGTGTGTTGCATGTCGCGTGACGGTCGGCCGCGGAGTAGGGATAAAGTGGAAGGCGCTCGTCAGAGCAGCCGGGCCCAATATGGCGACGCCCATAATTCGCATCAGCTGACCGTGTAGTGTATAGACTATTACTGTTCACGTATTTTAGTTACCATAAAATATTGGTTACATTTATAAACTGTGAAACTCATGATGAAGATGGAATTGATAATAGAATGATTGAAAATAATTGAAAAACGGATCAAAAATGACTTGACGATTATAAAATATTGTTTTCAGTTTTTTTATGTGTATATAATCTAAATAATTATTAATTATTATGTATGTCGTACTCTAAGACAAGAGTTCAATAAAAATATTATTTTTATCATTTCCCATTATCATTCCCATTATCCAAGTATAAAATTAAGATTGATGAAGCGATTTATATACCCTTAATAGAATATTATTCCGAAATTTTTCAGTTAAATGTCTATAATGTGAAAAAAAGTTCTTTTACCGTGGTTTCATAAAACCACACAATCCTTTTAATATTCAGAAATGTCCTGACCTGGAAATAAGGGTTTCGAGACCAATTTGTTGTCATTTGCATTCATCATTTAAAAGTTTCTTCACGATGTTTCCTTTCGCCTAAGATTGAGATTTCATACAAAAGCTCATTGACAAGCTTGGGATACGTTACGAAAGTCGGCACGTTGCTCCTAAAAATACAAATTGTCAGTGGTATCTGCGACTTTTATAATACGTTTACAAAGGTTTTTGTGTTGTTTTTTCTCTATTTTGTATAAGTAGTCAAATAAAGTTGGAATCAAAAATAGCGAATCAGACATCGCGTCAAAAGAACTTATCTAAAATATATTCTCTAATAGCTTAACAAAATGACATATCGACTTTTGTCTCTATATGTGGAACAATTGTACTGAGATATTTTTAACGCGATTTTTTTTTATCTTTATTAAATAAAGGGGTTTTATCATGTTTGATGATGTCACCCCCATTGTTACAAAGAATTGATATAGATCTCTATTTAGATTTTTTTTTTATTTTTTTTTATTTACAATAACAATATACATAATGGATATATACAGATGATTACTATAACTAGCTTATATCTAAAATAGGCCCTTGAGGCATTGTACCAAGGATGCTGGCGGCATTTCCTCGTTGTATCGCAATACTGATACGTTGTGCGAGGAAGCCGCCAGCTCCTCGGTCACCAGTTACGTCAACCAGATGTATCGCGATTTCTCCAAAAAACTTAAATAAAATTATTTCCGGATGGCGCTTGCGGCACATTTTTTTCTAATTTATATGTCTAATTTTAGATTAAATTGGGCCAGTTTTAAAGATGTAGGCGCTTTGCATTTGCATAATCACCGTAAACTTAATTGTGATTGAGAAGAAGATAAACTCATATTAATATTTATGGTTTATCAAAAATATTTATTATATTTTATGAAGTTATTTACATTTAAGAACCCTATTTGTTCAAAACCCCGTTTCAAGTAAATTTTAATTAAAATTGTAAATAAATCTCAATACAATTTGTCTTAAGCCGCTGTACTCAACTGAATTACGACCTTAATATGCAAGTGAACTTAGCTTAAAAGTGAATTAGCTGGAGTAAGAGTTAAATAACGAGGCGATACAGAGTTAGATAGATACTTAAATGTGTAGTTCTCAGTAGGTTCGTGTCCTTCTTTCACTCTTACTGACCTCTTCAGCGAGGATCTTATTGTCGATGGCGCTTCCGCCGTCATAAACGATGCTCCGATACAAGCACAACGCTGCGCGACGCAGTGCGGCGTAAGCGCCATCGACAATAAGGTCCCTTTTCGTAGATAATACCACATATCATGTTTTTGAATTTTAAGTTGTAAGTTTTAACAAAAAAAAAGTAATTGATAAATTCCCTCAAAAACAAAATAGCGCGTTTTTTGGAACAATTTTCATATTTTTCACCTTTGTGCATAAATTGTAACAATTTTTTAAAGTGGGTTCAAGTTTAAATGTAGTGATTTGTTTCTATCAAGCGAAAGCCAAAAAAATCAGGATTCAGGAAAAAATCCTTGAGATTATTAAATATCGTTTTTGGCAACCGTTAGTTAGTTAGTGCTTCTGGCCATTTTCCGTAAATCGACAACCATTGTGCCTATTTTGCGTGAAATCGAGGTAGCGCTACTCTAACCACCCCAGCTCCTCCACGAAGCCTAGCAAGGCTTTCAGGTTGCTAACTGCCTCCTTTAGTGTGCACGGAGTCCCTAGGTATTTGCTCCTGTATACTTCTACCTGTTTGAAATCTAGGAGAATGTGTTTTGTTAGCAACCGTATTATGATCTAAAAAACCGGCCAAGTGCGAGTAGGACTCGCACAGGAAGGGTTCCGTACCATTATCTATAAAAAACGGTTACCCATCCAAGTACTGACCCCGCCCGACGTTGCTTAACTTCGGTGATTGGATGAGAACCTCGAGATTGGAAAGAAATATTTATTTTATTCTGTTTTTAGTATTTGTTGTTATAGAGGCAACAGAAATACATAATCTGTAGAAATTTCAACTGTCTAATTATCACGGTTCATGTCATGAGATACAGCCTGGTGACAGACGGACGGACGGACGGACGGACAGCGGAGTCTCAGTAATAGGGTCCCGTTTGACCCTTTGGGTACGGAACCCTAAAAAGCGGTACGATTAAGGAGTTATTTGTTGCAATGAAAATAAGGTATTTATAAAATAATATATATATATATATATTACCATTTTATAGACTAAAGGCGTTATTATTCATAAATGTGGATTCCTTGCACACTAATAAACTTTTAACGGATTCACTACCCATAATTTAAGTAGGTAAAACTAATGTAGTTTTAAGAAGGTAGTCATAATTTTGACTGAGTTATGTATATCACATTTTAGATGCGTAAATAATACATTTATTTTAATTTCATCGATAAAGCATGGATTGCTTTTAGTTTCAGCAGCAAAAAATCAATGGTGATCTGTAGATGACAGTTACTATAAACGAATGGCTGAATAAGCTGTACGAGTATTATAGGTACCCCAAAACGTAGACACTTTGCTCGCGCTTCGCGCTAGCTCGGCCAACAACGCGCTTGTGTACAAAACTTCCCGCAGTCAAATATGGACAAGTTGATCTTATTTAAAATTTCTTGAATAATTTTTGACTTAAATGAGAAATATTTACAAATCATTGCATAATTCGCCATTATTTAAAAATCTGAAACATTACATTCTTTATTATTGCGAACCTACTGTGCTATAAGGCACAGCAGGTAGGTACTGCAAAAGTAACATTTTTTTAGACACCTTTTTGCTATTTGTCTCCCTTTAGACATACCATTTCTCCATTTTGAGACAGTTTCATGATCACATTGTTATATGTTGTCAAAAATAGACATAGAACCACTTTGTAGCGCTAAACGGTCTGTCTCATCGCAGTTTCAGTGACAACATAATAATAAGGAGATATAGCAGAATATAGATGCGATACTACTTATAAATTATGTCTTACTTGATTTGTGTGTAATAACGAAAACATATTGCCTGTATCATCAAAGGTTTATTTACATTATATTGACCATGATCACCATAGCATTATATTATTAGGTGGATTGTAAAAGAAAACTGTGGCTACAAAATTTTCTTTGACAATTCACCTCTATTTCAAATTCTCTTTGATTATACTTAGTCGGTTCATATAAAGTTCTGTCACAAGTGTTGATAGTAAATTATACATACAAAGCTAGTAATTTAACTATTTTTTAGGGTTCCGTAGTCAACTAGGAACCCTTATACTTTCGCCATGTCCGTCTGTCTGTCTGTCTGTCCGAGGCTTTGCTCCGTGGTCGTTAGTCCTAGAAAGCTGAAATTTGGCATGGATATATAAATCAATAAATCCGACAAAGTCGTACAATAAAAATCTAAAAATCTATTTTTTTAGGGTACCTCCCCTGATCGTGAAGTGGGGGTGAACTTTTTTTTTTGCTTCAACCCTACAGTGTGGGGTATCGTTGGAAAGGTATTTCAAAATTAATAGGGGTCTTCATAAACATTTTTTGATAACGTCAATATATTCGGAGATAATCGCTCGGAAAGCAAAAAAAAATGTGTCTGTAAGTAAACCGTAGGTCCAAAAAATATGGAAAAAATCTTGGAAGTAGAGCTTAAGAAAGACATTAAACGAAAACTATAGCGGACATGATCAGTTTAGCTGTTTTTGAGTTATCGCAATAAGTTTTCCCTTCATAGTAAAAAGACGTACATCCACAGTTCATCCCTTGGTTGTTCAATCTACTATACTTTAAGCTTCAGTTTAGCTTATTGTGACGGAAGAGTAAGTAACTACGGAACCCTACTCTGAGCATGGCCCGACATGCTCTTGGCCAGTTTTTCTTTAGCTTAGTTTCAAATCAATCATTAAGTATATTCTAACTTAGCTGGACACACTGCCGTGACTTTAAATCGCTTTGTTACATAGGTACGCGATGTACCTTAAAATAAGAAAAAACCCTTCACCATTAGACGGGGAACCTGTTTCACACGAACTTGATTCAATTGTCTTATAGTCTAAGATACGAACAAGGTATTTCCACCCTCATCTGTTGTTTGATTTCGACCGAGAAACAACATAGGTTGCCTTGTAATGGGTTGTTTCATTCCAAGGAAGAGAAAAAGGGAAATAAATGTATATTGAAATGCACTAGGTATTTTACTTACAACACTGCTAGTCGGTTGAAAATTGTTGATATAAGAAAAGTTTATTTACATTCTACATTATCCTTTTTTATGCATTTTGTATTACGACACTGAAAAAATAAAACTTATTTTGTCATTATTGTTTTCTTCAATAATTATTTCCTTCAAAATTCCTTTTCTTCTTCAATGATGTAGTAAAGAATGCGTCAATTTTTTCTAAACTTCTAAAGTTAATCAGTGCGGGAAATTCCAAAAAATAAAAAGATAAAACATTTTTCTCTCTGCCTTTTTTCCCACTTAGTGCGGGATTTACTTAACAACCTATATAACATATCTATGATCTAAGTTTAAATCAATTACCACATGAGGGTAGAAAATTATGAAACGGATCTTCTATTACAAAGGAAATCATGTAGTTACCTACGGTTAGTTTGGCGTCGTACGCAACTCCTGAGGGACCGGAACACTATTTTCCCGTCAACAGGAAATATATAAATAGTATTTTATACAATAGTGATTATATCATCACTATTGTAAACAACACTTTACAGTACATATGGGGCTACTTTATAGCACTAGTGCGAGAAGTAGCATATTACGTTACTGTGTCGAACATTTAAAGGGCCATATGTACTGTAAAACGTTGTACGATACATGTGCGAATAGGTAATTCGCAACTCGTGTCGATTTAAAACACTCCCTTCGGTCGTGTTTTAATTTATCGCCACTCGTTTCGAATTTCCTATTTTTCGCACTTGTATCGTAATGTACTATTTTCTACCAGCCAACGAAAAAAACTTTGAACTACAAAATCATATAGGTAAGCAAACCAAAAGTATACTGCTAAATTAAATTAAATTCATTAAATATCATTCATTTTCAGGCAACTAAGGCCCATACATACCTTAAAAACTAACATACATATAATAATAGAAAACATAAAATCTAAAAATCATTAATTTAGCTAAGACACTCGAGCAACCGCGATACCTTCATAGTCCGTGCCCCGGCGCAGCCGTCCAGTCAACGACACCTCGTAACTCATGAGGCCTTGGTTCTTGCTCCTTGCGAAATTCAATTTTTGAACAGTTTTTTCTTGATTTTGACCACAGTAGCCTAAGGAGACTAACAAGCGATGCTAAGCGGTCTGGATGTTGCTATAATAAGGGTGTCATATGCGCGTTTCTTCCTTATGAAGCAATTGTTTCTACTATAAAACAAAAAAATAAAGAATTAATTGGAGCTATCGTTTTGTCTCGTCCTCTTGACCGCGGCGGCACGTGATTGGTCAAATTTATTATAGAGTCAGACCAAGATAAGTTGGCAGCGAAGTGTTAAGTAAAGGTTTGACCTTTACAATAACACTTGCACTGTCTGGGCTGTCAAAATCGCTGCCAACTTATCTTAGTCTGACTCTAGTTGACTAAAGCGTTTCCATAGGATTGTATGTATTAGTTGAGTGGAGATCCCATAGTGAAAAAAGTATGAGATTTTAGTTTGGTATACGAAGCCTTAATTCAACCATTACAGTCGACAACTAGAAAAATAAAACTTAGTGTTTACCAAGTAATTTTACACTTATTATAATACAGTACGTGTTTACTGTTCTCGGTTCAACTCGCAAAAGCGTGGGATGCACATTAGAAGAACAGGTAATGGATAGCATCGAGCAGATTAGTTTCCACTCTTGTATTAATCGCCTTTATGAGGGAATACAGACAACTGGAATGAATTGCATTTGGATTTGCACTTGAAATTTCCATAACTGGATTTGATTTGAGTTTTATCCCACGTATTGGGAGGTGCGAGTTATCATAGCTTATAATGATAAGCTAGGTAATCGTAGGTTATTACCTACTCGTACACATTGGCGCTCTTATAAATCGTAGATACAATATTTGTGTAGAAGCAGTAACAAATGCTTTGTAATATAATATCTATGAATAATTAAAACTTAGACCACTTGCTAGAAAATTAATTAACTTTGTTGATTAAATCAATCATGACTTTGCTCAATGAATGAAGGCAGACATTGTAACTGAAACTGCTAAGTGTCTGCGGTGGGTTTCTAATATAACCAGGTCCAATTTGCATGATACCTAAGGAGCTGTAGACCCCGCTATGTCTTCGAAGGTTTAATAATTCAGGAGCTGCCTTCAACTACACTAATCGAATTTAAAATCTGGCAAGTTCCCGAGCGATCCCTCTGGGCGTCATAAGAGACACAAGTAAAGAGCTTTTTGTCCTTTAGCTAAATGCTATAATTATAGAAGGAACGCAAAAAAAAATAATTAAACGTTCTTGGCTCCCATTAATGTCAATTTCTAAATTCAAGGTGATTGAGTGGAAACAATGGTGCGCTAATAGAAATTTTCAACGGACGCCTATTTCAATGGAAGCAAGCCAATTTATGCTTGATTATTTTAGATCGTCTCTTTTAATCTCGTTTGGTAAAATTTCGGCAATCGTTCTGGGTACATATATAACTATCATTACAAATAAATCAAGGACAAGGTACATGTTTTAGACGGTATTTAAGTCCTTTGTCCTCGAGTAAGAGGTTCAATGCCGATAGCGTTAGTCGATTATATCCGAAGCTGCTGCTGATCGACGATGCTTTGGCAGATGTCCATTAGACGGTACATCGTGGGCGATAACGAGCAGGTGTATCTCAACTCCAAATGACTACCGCCTTGATATTAATCAAAGTAAATGTTCCTTTAGTCGATTGAAACCCCAATTAAATCGGTTTATATCAGAAAAGCATGGATGTTTACGAAGATATAAACATGCGGTCAATGTTCGCATTTCACATTGGCTGTAGGTACTCCAAGTTTTGATTGCATATGATCCTAATACATTCTCTATAACAGTAATTTATCATAATTTATCTTTTGGATTATGAGGGAGAGTAATTAATGAACTATATTTATCACTGGCTTGAAACCATCATGTTGATTATTCAAAACTTTTGACAGAATTTATTAAAGTACCGCGTACTTTTACCTATTTTAAGATTTTCCTTGACGCAAATAAATTGCCTTAATTTTATAATCAATAATATAAATGCGGTTTACACGACGAGCTTACCACGAACATCTTCTTTTAGTGGCAGTCTTCGTTAAAAAAAATTATAGATAAAGCCATATTTCACTTAGCTTTTTACCTATAAGTAGTTGCGACGTTCTCTAGAAAGTAGAACCGGAGAACGTACTCGAGAACAGCACAAATATATACCCCTTCCCATACATTACATTGTCCTAATTTTATACTAAAACATTACCTTGATTTTCCCAGGCTGAGAAGCAGTGCCTCGCTGAAGAGCCGTGCGCGCGGCGCTCGAGCCGCACGGACCGGACAACGCGGATGCTGCTGGCGGTGTTAGGCCTGTTCCTCTCCACAGAGGTGCCTCAGGGCCTCCTGGGTCTAGCCAGTGCTCTCGCGCCCGACTTCTTCACTCACTGTTATGGAATGTTCGGTCAGTATTTATTTTGGCTAAGTATTATTTAAATTGAACTCGTTATAATGGAAATAAATGTCTGCCATTTTTAACAGTTCGGTTAAGCGAGAGTTATAAAGCGTTGTACTCGTAACGACATTGAAGGAAGGTCCAACAAACTATATCTGGAGGATTGACAACAATTTCCATGTAATAAAGTTTTATGCTACCAGCCGCAAGATAAAATATGTCCTCGTAAATTCGTAGGTGTTGTTGGTTCCGTTTCCAGGCCCTAACACAAAAGAGACAAACATTATTGTTGAACTTATACCGTCTTTTCTACAGCCATCCGTCAAAAATTTAATTTTTTACTTGTTTTTTGTCTAAAGTCAACGTTAAAAAATTAACCATTGTCTACGTGGTAAATAAACTTGTTTTAAGCGAGGTGAGCTACTGTCGTATATCGATTCGGTAAAAAAACAATAAGGTGCATATGTCGGCGGCCGATCGTAACATCAGGTAGATCGTAGAGCTCCTATGTTATGTTTTGACGGTAGTCACAATAAACCAATAGATAGGTAGGATCGGTTCGTTAGGTGGCTTTAGATGCCTGAAGGGCAAACCCGTCCCGAGCCCGTCGATTCAGGGAACGAGACCAAGATTTTTACGTTTCACCATATGCCTAGGACTTTCATGATCTGTCTGATTTTACGATCAGAGGCCGACATATATATTATAGACTACATAGATATAGTGTATTGCCTACTTACTTATATATACTTTGTGTCTATACCTACCTTTAATTTGATGTCTTATGGGTTATGATCCCTTTGCCGTTTTCAATCAGATTTACACTTCCTACTACTATCACGCCTGCTAAATAAACAAAATTTATTACCTGATGCAAAAGTAAAATCATTCAAGTGGGTACAATTTGCAGCATTCGAAACAAATTCTAAAGCAAGTTTGGAATCCAAAACTTTAGTTATTGCTACGTAATTAATAAGTATATTACTAATATTGTGAGAAGCAGACTTAATTTAATAAATTATGCAAGTTTTATTCTACAACAACGCACCACTTAGGGAAAGTTACAGCTCATTAGGTAGTTATGTTACAGGGTAACGTATGAATATTCGAATTCAAAATCGAAATCAGCGATAGATACGTAAAGATAACATCTGGATGACAAGTGCTTCATTGCTGTAGCGACATTACTGCTTCAGCGTTGACCCGGGCGTTGTCACTGGTCACTGTCAATTGCCTTGATGAAATAAGTGACGGATTAAGCTTTTTAATCGTGGCAGTAATGAGGCTGTGAATCACTCATTTATTAAGAAAATTAGCAGTGACTACGCCTAATACAGCCGCAACTGATATCCGAACATCACCTGTAGTAGAGCCACCCCACACTAGTGTCTCCCGAGCGTCGACGTTTAGTCAACTCTATGGCTGCTGCTCGACCCAACGTTGGCGCAACAATGCAGCGACGCCATTTTCCATAGCGCTCTGACTAGACGCCGATGCTCAAAAGACGCTAGTGTATTGTGGGGGCCACCCAAGATTACACTAGATACCTAATCCCACCAACCTCTGTATTAGTACCAAAAAACAACATATATTATGCTAGGATCCTGCCGACCGACCCCATAAAACTTTTTATAGCACAATGAGTTGTGTTGTCTTTGATTACTCGGCGTTATAAGAAATAAGTGTCAATAAATTTGTTTTAACTTTGTGACGCATTTGCATTCAACGAGGGGTGTTACTTGGCGACTGTAACTACGGATAGCGTTTATATTTAAGATAATAAATGAGACTTAAGCAATTATTTCACGATCTAAAAAATATTACGAAAGCTTTATTACAGTTACGTAAACTAACTAAACTTTTATGATATAAAACAACACGTTTCCAGTCTGCATAAACACAGTGACGTTATTTTCATGTTTTATTTATATTCTTATTTGTTTATTTTCGTATGAATACACACTACGAGAGAGTAGACGGTTTGGGTATATACTTACGTTGCCACTCTTTTATGTGGCTATTTTCGTCTTATAAATTTCTTCAACACGCGATATGTATCATTGAGACGGATGGTAATTTTATGTTGTGAGTGACAGCCTATTTATTCAAACACGAAATCTCTTACAAAGCGTGTAAATGGTAAGTTTTATACAAGCGACATGATCTGTTACTGTTTACAACTTTTTATTAAATATTTTGATTAGTCTTTTAAAATAGTTATTTACTACACCTATAATAAATAAATAATAATAAATATAATGGGGACATTCTTACACAAATTGACTAAGTCCCACAGTAAGCCAAGAAGGCTTGTGTTGTGGGTACTCAGACAACGATATATATAATATACACATAAAACATCCATGACGCAGGAACAAATATCTGTGTTCATCACACAAATAAATGCCCTTACCGGGATTCGAACCCAGGGCCATCGGCTTCATAGGCAGGGTCACTACCCACTAGGCCAGACCGGTCGTCAAACCTATATAAATTATAAACTGAAATAGATGTCATATATTAAAGAAAAAGTGTAAGATTGCTAGGCCACTCGACCACGGCGGTACCCATCCCAAATTCTCTAGTATGTGATATCTGTCTTTGAAAGGTTAGCCGCCTTGGGGCAACTCTAACGTAGCGGCTTACGTGAGCGAATAACTCGCGAACGCGGGTGAATTCAATCCTTTGATACCTAAGGAAGTGTCCTACGTGGGTGATCTCGTTGTGAACGTGAATGCCGTTGGGCCGCCGCGCTGCGCCGCGTCGCATCGCAATCGAAAGTTATTCGCTCACGTAAGCTGCTGCGTTAAGGGCGTGCAGTAAGCGCTACGAATCACATACGTTGTCTGTTGTAGTTGCTGTTGTCACGAAAATGTTACAAAACTTTTGTAACATTTCCGTGATACTAAAACCGCACTGCACTTAATACATATAGTGTACCTATTAATTTCGTACAATTCAATTTTTTGTGCTTATTTACTTGAAATTGCTGAAGCATTAAGTGAATATTATTTTGCATGATATAAAACAACGCTGTGCTTTTGTGTAAGTTGACAGAAGAAAATAGACGATTTGTCGATATCATTAGCAGATGACTCAGATGAGACGTCCAATAAACAAATAATAAAGGATACCTATTTATAATGTTAATGTAATTCAATTTATTTATCTTATAAATTTATGTACTCAACTAATATATATTTTTAAGTGCTGTGTAAACTAACAAAATATGGGTTAGTTCGAGACCGAGATGTTACATTTTCGATTCAGATTTCTACAGAGAAATTCGCTGTAGTAACATTTTGTATCGTTAGGCAAACTTTGCTTCCGGACCGCAGGTAGGCGTCGAAATCACTAGAGAGGTTTTGGTACTTTTGGTATCCAAGTATTTTTTACACTTCAAAGCATTTACTATTCTGAAAAATAACATAGGTGACGCCTAGTATAATTTATATATATATATAGGTACGCAAATAAACACATATCAAGGTTTTTTATTTATTGCAGGTAGGTATGTAGTACGTTATGAAAAAATGGTAGTGAGCATATAACTCATATACTGTCCCGTAATAACCTAATTATTAAGAACGACGCAGGTATTGTTTGAAACTAAGTATTTATGTACTTAAAATTCCGCAATTTTAAATAAATCACTTGAACGGGTTTTTTTCAATAAAAATTTAAAAATTTACATTGAGTAATGGTTCGAAAATTACAGGTTATCCGAGTAGAGGTAGGAGGAGCTAATATTGTTGTTTGACCCCGAGTAGAGAGATAAATGAACTGAGTACCGCAATATTGTCGATAGATTAAGCTCCTAATGAATTATACGACGCTGGCAAAATCTCTTATTTGTGCATACTTCACTCTCATCAACTTTTCTATGAAACAAATAACATGATATTCGTATTCGTAAGATTATATAAAAGTTATTCAGACAAGACGGTAAGGCAAACTCTGAATATATTCGTAACATTTGCAAAACTTCTAAATTGCGCTTGTGTTTACAAATATATCAATTCCCATTCTAAAGTTCGGTATTAAGTTACCGGAATCCATTCATGGAACAAAGTTCCATGAGGGCTCATTCGGAGAGGAAAAAGATTACCTAACTTCGCCCGGGCGATGTTATAATTATGCCTCGGAAATTGAACTTTAATATTTGCAAAGCAATCTTCCATATCGTTTTCAGGTCAATTATGTATGCCAAGCATCAATTACCATGTGTTTGTGGGAGATCAAAGTGCTTACATATACCCAAAATAGCGTAAGTTGATCCAACTCCGTTTCCCGAAATTCTCTTGCGGAGAGCTCGCTTTTGTAGCAGCTTTGGCCCCATGTGTTCATCAACTTCCTGTTTTGTAATTCAAGCTACATGGGTTTGGTAATTTACATTGAAACTAATTTTCGTTACTCAATTGCTGTGAAGGATTTTACATGTACGAAATCTACACATTTGGGTTCGTCTTTGACGTCTCTAAAAACTGTCAGAGATTTTAATTTCAAACTAATTAACATAAAAATGATGGCCAGTAAACCAGTTTTTTGGCCTAAAATTGTTCAACTTTGATGCCAAATATCTCAAAGACATTGTACTTTGAAGTAAATATGGGATACTATATTGCTTACAGTCGTTGCTGTTAATATGAAAAGCTACAGAAAACATTAGAAAACTAAGGGATTCAGATCGAAGGTCATTGCCGTTAGGGAGCCTCTTAAATATTCAAGACGGACAACTTGCAATACAACACCGCATTACTCGCGTGCTTTTTGGCTATTTTTCCCTTTTTTCCTTACATGTATAAAATCTGGAACTTAGGTACTCCTATTTATGACATAAAACTAATTTCTCAAATTCTGTGTAACCTCTTACTATGTAGCTGAACCTAAGCGAAGATAAGTACTTTTCGTGCTTCTATATAAATATATGTTGAACAAAAATGGAAACTATAGTTTTAAATTAAAAGAAGAAACTTTTTGTATGAACATTTATTTGATATTTAAATAAAATATTTAAAATATGACTTTCCTGATGGCTCTTATATGCACAAAATTACCTATAATTAACGCACAAAAATAACATTTTATGCATAATCTCATTTAATGGGACCATCTAGTTTTGACAGTTTTAAATACTTTATTATTTTTTATATGTACTTTTTTTACTATAACTGCAGTCAGACATGTCCAATTTTATGTTTTGAATTTCTAAATAGGTAGCAGTAGGGCAGCAGTTTCCACAAGCAAGAAACTAAAATGTAAAAATAATATATAATGTCCTAGATAAAGAAAATAATATATAATGACCTAAAAATGTTTCTTAGTCTTATGTGTATATTAGTTACAATATAAATACTATATCAAAACTTATAAACGCAACTAAATTATAATCATCAAAATTAATAATAATAATTAGAAAAACCCAAAACCTAAACTAAAATAAAAATTCACCCCTCGGCAAGGTGCCGTAGATGCTGGCAGCATTACCACGCTGGATTGCAATAGTAATGTACTGTGCGAGGAAGCTGCCAGCACTACGGTCCCCAGTCGCATCCACAAGCCTCTTTGACAAAGCCCCAAAAAAATTCAGGGCACCGGGACCCCACGAGCCAAGTGATTCCACACCAAAAGGGGTACAGCTATATTCTTGGCGGATGCGGCTGTACTTAGCTCTTTTTTTCGCTCAGCCGCATCCGCCGCCGCACCCGGTGAGACGGAAGTGGCATCACAATTAGTTACAATTACATAACATGATAAAATATAACCACCTACACCAGCAAGGATTTCACTCTACTTGGAAATCCATTGTGAACATCGGTAAAAATTAATTAATTCAAAACGTATTTATTCCGGCACGAGTAAAATCAAAATGTAATTCTGTTATTTATTGTACCTTCAAAATAAAACCCTATTATAATAATTTATGTTTGGCGTACCTATACAATATGACGTTTTAAATCCCTTACAGCATCCATTGTGTTGAGCTAAATTTAAAACACACGGCGCAATTTATTTGTAATAATTTTTAGCAAATGATCGATGTTTTTCAGAATTTTCAGTACCTACTGCATGCCTAAGCTTATTTTCTGAACAAAGAAAGTTACACACACAATTAACAATATTTTTATGCTACATATATTTTACTGAGAAGATAAATGATACCAGCCCACGAGAACTCCGAAAGAGCGTTTTTATAAAATGATTACAGAACTATTAATCACAGCTAAGTACTGCTGATTCATTCATTACTGATATACCTAGTTAAATTTCCTTATATTATATAAGAACATTTATTTTTAACCCCACCAGCTCGTAAAGGCTCTCTTGATTGTTAAAAACCTGATTATAAAATTGCATTTTATCCGCAAGAGTGGCAAAGTAATTGTTTCCTTACGTTGGCTGGTAGAATTGTCTTTTAAATTATGAATACCTATTTAATAACGTTCATTTGGTTTGATTTTGTTTGAAGTTTTACAGTTAGTGTTTTCCTCGCGTTGGTGTAGTAAAAATGTTTGTGTTCACTCGGTGGCAAAATTTGCCTAAATCCATGCAGCGCTCAAGTTTTCATTTTTCGAACCACTCATTACGCTCGTGTTCAATTATGGAATCTTTCGCTTGCTTGGGTATCTATTTGCCCCCTTGTAAAACAAATAACTATTTTTAATTCACCGCAGTCATATAATGTGTCTGTTTATCTATAAATGAGAGCGCTCGTTTTCTGGCTCGTGCCGAATAATCAAAATACTGATACTACAACAGCAAAACTATTTCCTTATAACTACACGTTGATAGGGTACGTCTATGATGGATAATTTGATTTGCTCGTCTCACGTCAATATTTTTTCCTTCTCTAGGAGTTCTTTAGCAGCGAGCGAGACTCGAATATAATATTAAGAAATTTCAGCCTTCACATAGGGAAACATACCCATTTATTTGAGAAGATATTACATTTGCAAATTGGCTGGCTCTGTGGAATAAGTTGCACACCTGGTACACAAAACACGATACTTTTGGAAGTGTGTAAAGTTACCGATAACAATTCCTGGAATCTAAAATTATTTCGGGTTCGAGTTTTTGGTGTGGGATATGCGTAGGCTGTGGTACAAAATGTAAACTTTAATAGCTTCCGTGATGTTTTCCGCACAAACTTCGTTTAATTTTACCCTTAAGGTCAGGTCATTGCTGCCATTAGTCATCCGTAGGGTATACAGCGTGTAAATTCAATACGAATATTTTAACGGTAGTTAGCATATGAGCTAAGAAATGTATTGGGATACATTTTGCTTAGAAATACGATACAATTTCAGTAAAATCATTCGAGCCGCAACGTAAAGCAAAAAAGTTACAAGATAAGAACTTTTTAAAGTAACTGTCAACGCTTATTGACACTTGTTGTTACTATAAAAAGCTCGTAATGTCATGTCATGTTGTCTCGTAATGTTTGCAGTACATTGCTGCTAGGTAAAATTTCAAAAATTTAATACGGGATCATAATTAAGTGTAACTTAAAAAACTTCTTAATGATTACATGGATAAATTCTGTACCTGGTTTAATTTATTACCCGTATTGGATTTACACACTGTAGCATGATTTGTAATAGGTGTATCGCTCGTATATCCAAGAGTTATTGATTGTACGAAGACGTCAAAGAACATGTCACCTCGAGTTTGACAGCCGAGCTAAATGGCGTCATACGGTGCCATATATTTTATGGAAACTCTCAGACCAAGGTAACTCTGCAGCAATTTTTATAGCACAGACGTGCAAGTGTTATTTTAAAATGTCATAATTTCATAGGAGTTTGTCGTTTAAAAAAACACTTGCACGTTTGTGCCACTAAAATCGCTGCAGTGTTATCTTATTCTGACTCCATGAATATTGTGTAAATGGGCGAATTAACTTTTTCTTCTCTACGGTCTACTGGGCCACCCCAAAATCCGGGTTTTGTGGGATTTAAATAACCAAACATAGTTTTTTAGGCAGATATAAATAAAATAAATAAATAAATATTATACGACATTATTACACACATTGACTAAATCCCACAATAAGCTCAATAAGGCTTGTGTTGAGGGTACTTAGACAACGATATATATAATATATAAATATTTATAAATACTTAAATAGATAGAAAACACCCATGACTCAGGAACAAATATCCATGCTCATCACACGAATAAATGCCCTTACCAGGATTTGAACCCGGGACCATCGGCTTCATAGGCAGGGATATATACCTACCCTTTCCATAGTATAACGTAGTAAAAAATATCTTCTAACAAATTATGCTTCCATTATCGCCTGGCTTACAGGACAGAATAAATAATAAATAAATAAATATTAGACCTTCTTACACAATTTGACTAAGCCCCACAGTAAGCTCAAGAAGGCACCAAACACTAAAAAAGGTACCCGCCACCAAAGGCACACACACACCACCCAAATAATGATATTAAGTAATTGTTTTGCACAGGCGACCTCATGGACGTCCTGGCCCTGTTCACATCATCGGTGAACTTCGTGCTGTACTGCAGCATGAGCAGACAGTTCCGCTGCACGTTCGCACGCCTCGTGCGTCGCATGCTCTCTACGCCCGAAGAACCGAACAAGTTCGCCACCAAACTAGAACCGACCACGCAGGTATCCCTTTAAATCTGTGCTTTCAAAACTTTTCCATCTCACAGTACCCCTGAGACACACAAGGGCTAGGCAAGGGCTTTTAGGCGACAATGCAATGTTTTAATTTAAACCCAACACCCACGAGCGTGTGTGTCTACTTATATAACACGGAGTAACTCGTTGCTCCTTTTATAGTTATTTTATCGCGCCATCAAACTATGTGTAACTTAGGTACTCTCTTTATAACGTTTTTACGTTATACAAAGTTAGGTTATGTCAACGAAGTCCATGTTTCACGTGTCGTTGATGGAAGACCTTCGTTCTCCTCTGGGAATAGTACACGACAAAACCTTTTTACCGGAATACTTTCCTAACCTACATCGATGTGAATAGCAAAAGTAACTTATTATGATGATACATTTACTTTATGGGGCAAAGTACGAGTATCACACGTAATGTGTGGGAAAATAGGTTATTTAAGCAATCAACCATTTTGCGTTGCGATACATGGATGTGTGAAGAATAATTTAATTGCGATACTTGCATTCGCACGATTCCTTGTTAGGTAAACAAATATTGGTACATATTTTAATATAAAAACAAACAGTATTTAACGACTAGATCAAACTAGATAAATTCGTTATATTAATAATATATGTATATAGCTGGCCTTTGTAAAGTTAAAATTATTATGCAAATTATAGTTATCATCATCTTCCTCGCGTTGTCTTGGCATTTTGCCTCGGCTCTTGGGAGCCTGGGTCCGCTTGTCACCTAATCCCAAGAATTCGCGTAGGCACTAGTTTTTACGAAAGCGACGGTCCACTGACCTTCCAACCCGGAGGGTAAACTAGGCCTTATTGGGATTAGTCCGGTCTCATCACAATATTTTCCTTCACCGAAAAGCGACTAGTGGTTTTCAGCCTGTATGCAATTTATAGTTTTAAAAAAACTTTGTAATTTATCCTGAGTGTACCTTGAATTTAATGATAACTAATGAATTGGTTCGTGCACAGGTGACCGGGCCGCTATAGCGACAAAGTCCCGCCCTCATAAGGGTGGTCGAGGAGAGCGTTATTTAAAACTGAACGAAGGTAAGCCATTTTGTCCCATTAAGCTATTTAAGAGCATCTTTAATTTTATCTTTATTTTATCCTCGTCCTCGCGCTCGTATTTTACGTGTTTAATGTTTGGCCTTTGTCGCTAATGGCCACGAATATAGCGAGGTTTAACGTAAGGAAAATAGAATGAGGCTTTTGGGACGTGTGCTGATATTGTCGCCGGGTTAGGCTATTTACCCGCAATGCCATGCCATGTCTGAGGCCTCTCCGGGTTTATGTTAAATTGATATTCCTCGGTATTTAAATTAATAACTTTAATAAATAGGTATATATGAAACCTTCGCAGTGCGAGGGCCCTGCCTATCTTTTCTCAAAGTGCTTCGTCGTTCTTTGAACCCTCATAACTTGGGTATGGATTCTACCAAATACCTAAACTAAATTCCCTGCCTATGATGTCAATAGTAGACTTATGAAACAAATAAAGTTTTAATTGTATAGCTCTTATAAGGGATCCCGTCCCGCGCTCACTGAGCGCTCAGTAGCGTAGGTTCTAGCATAAGTAGAGTTATCTAAATAAACCGGCATAAAAGACCGCAGATTACCTAATTATAAATTAGTGTTTCTTTATCAACCCCTGGGTCCTCTGGTTCTGGCTCCTGGGGTTAGGTAATATGCGGTCTTTATGATATCTAATATATGATATTCAAGGTATTTTATGATATCTAAGAAACCCCGATTTCGTCACTGACTCACTCATTGATAATCATCAAAATTCTTAGGCTACTTCCTGAAGTCCTAGAAAGCTAAAATTTGGTTTGTAAGCTAGTATACGTATTAATTAGTACACAAACAAAAAAATTATAAGCTTGGAACTTTTGTCCCATCCCCTCCTCCCAACCCTTTAGACTAGGGGATGGAAGTTTGTCTGAAACTTCCCCAAATTTTGATGCTAGAAGTTCTAAAATTGATATAGTCCCAAAAAAAGAAAAGTGAACAAAGTAAAAAATGGGATATCCCACCAGAAACATTTCCATGTAAAATGTTGCCAAGACGAGGCGATATGGCTTGCACTGTTAAAAAGTTTCAGCTGTCGGCTGAGAATAGGTACGTGTGTGCCATATCCATTTTTAGCCAAATCGTTTTTTAATGTTTCCTAAAATAACAAAAATATGCTTTAATTGACACCACAGAGAATTTGAATTCAAATTCTCTTTGTTGACACTAATCGGTTAAAAAAATGATTTTCAAAAATGTTGTGCCATATCCGCATTTTACTAGGATAATTTACACTCTGTTAACAGAAAATTACGAGTATCACAAAAGTTGTGACACATCCAAAACTTTGTGTCATGTCATACATTGTACGTTTAACATTTACTCGTCAAAAACATAAGTATAGCAATAATAAAAATGCTTTTATTTCATAATTACCATTATATTCAAAATATTTGCATACTACTACAAATAGTAAACATATGTGCCTAAATGATAAGTTAAATATTTCCTAAATCTAAAACTTTTCAAAAAATATTTTTTTTTGTTTCTTTTCGCTCTCCTGCAAGCCAATGTAAGTGGTCGGGTGTGGCACAAACGTATTCTCAATTTCTCGCCCGACGCAACCGTAACTGACCATAATAACTTCTTGTCCCTTACATAAACGGTAAACTTATAATAACCTCAATTATTTGCTTTTAATTTTTTCTGAACATTTTCATAAGTTAAAATAAATTCAAAAAAGGAGTGTACAGGTTTTTAAAAGTTCGGCAACGCGCATGTATTATCACTGATGTTGCAGGCATCCGCTATCCATAAGCTACGGTGACTTGCCACAAACCTGGTATTTAAAAAAAAACTATAATATTATTAGCTACCAAATGTATTTCAGAATCAAATATGTAACCCAAATGACAACCCATTTGTTAAGTTTTTTTAATGTTATTAAGGCGTATTAACTGAGAATGCTTTTAGTAAAGATTCAAGAAAAAAAAAATAAGAGGCAATATTTATTAATATAAATATACAAAAGTTTAAAGGAGTGCGTTTTATTTGAATTTGGAAACTTCAGCCCTTCCGAGGACAAAGTGGTGGAATGCGTAACCAATTCCAACTAAACTTTAGGGATTTATCAAACGTCAAACAACTTAAGTTTAAATGAACTGCGTGCAAATTAATATTATTGTTATTGTAAAGAGAGCCAACTTTAAATGGCATGGAATTCGGTGAAGCTTCAATTTTTTTTTTGTTATAGCATATTGCGCTATGAAAGCTTATGGGATATCCAAAATGAAAGACTATTTAGAAATGCAACTTGGATATTGTACTTATACATAACATAACGTACTTATATATAAAGTTACTTATACATACACTCAGCAAACTGACCGTCAACTCGAATGTTTTCGAATTGTAATGCTAAATTTATACTCAGGTATGTATTGAATAAGACATTGTCTGGTGTTATCATACTAAGTCTGATAAGTAAGCTAAAATTATGATAGATTAGTCACGACGATCCAAATAACAGTTTTCATTATGGATGAAAGTTGTATGAGTTTAAAGCCGATTTTCAAGACGGTCATTGTACCACTCGCTTTTAGTTCAATTAGGGTAGTTTTCAAACAAAAAATACGGATTATCAGTTACCAATTCATGTACTTAAACTGTGTAATTAATGCCTACCTACCTATTAGAATTAACATTCAAAATTCAATCTCAAACCAATGGTAGGAAAGTAGGTAAGTTGTGGCTAATGCAAAACTATAGCCACAGTTTCCAGTTTAATTACCGTTTTGGGAAAATTCCTCGCACAATAGCGTGCCATTAATGTTCTACTACTGGAAATGGCTACAATACGCTTTAAAATACGCTATTATAGCACAGATATCGATTGTTTACATCCTTTTATGTGTTACTCAGTCGGGAGAATGAGTATTGTTTGCTCGATGAGGATAATATTTCGTTCAGAATTTAAATGCACCTGTTTTCATAGCAGCGCGCGCAGCTCCAAAGGATTCTTTCACCCAAAGAATCCTACAATTACACAATACAATTAAATTCATCTTATACTTAGTCAGGCTATAAGTTCTGTCACACAGGTATTTACAGATAAAAAGATTCCTTACTATTCATATAAATAGTTTGAAAGCTTATTTAATGCTGAATTATAAGTACTTACTTACAATATATTTTAACGTAATTTTCTGTCTCAGTTTTGCATAATTCTATATAATACTCGAAAAAAGTTATATAAAAAAACACGTCCAATAAAATACGCTCCCTGTTCAGGTTATATTGATCCCTATTTATTTCTCTTTTCATCAAAGCTGGGTCATTACGACTAACTTAATTTGAATATATATTTCGTGTGAATTGGACTGACAAGGTTGCTATTGTACGTGTTTTACCACATCTACTCTTGTTGTATGGTAGTCAAATATAAGGGTGTTACTGAAAAGTACCCTAAATTTGAAGGGTATTAGCTGAAGTAGGATGGTAGGGTAGGAAGTACCGAATTGTCGGATAACTAAATGCAGGTTTCGAAAGTATGCTCTAATAAAGTAGGTTCATATAAATACACAATTGTATTTATTAAAGTGATACTGATTTTTACTCCCTTTTGTGAAGTAATTTTTCACAAACCAGCCGCGTGCTCACGTCTAACGACAATAAAGTAAACAAATAATAAAAAGGCACGTATTATATTACGTTTTGGCCTGTATAAAAACGTAAACTTTGTATTACATTCTATCAGTCAAAACATTTACTGTGACATAGGTAACTTATGACCTGACTAAGTACTTCAAAATCTAAGTCAAATTATTAATTTAGATAACAATCGATAAATTAGTTGTAGCGCATTTCAACGAGTATGCCTAATTTTGCCTTACTCGAGAGCTACTTGAGATTTCGTTTTAACCCCTATTGTGTAGTTATTAGTTAGTTGCCGGTAGTCGGTAATATCGTCTGGCGTACAGAGATTATTGGATTCTACGAATCATTAACGTACAGATAATTATACTTCGTATCACTTTGTCCAAATGTCAACTAACATAAATAATAGGTAAATATATTTTATGAAAAAAAAACAGTGATCTATTATATGCCATAATGGTAATAAACGGAGTCACGGATATAACGAAATATTAGGGTTTTTGCCATTTTGGCTAAATAACTTTAAAATAGCAGTCATAAAATTTACAAAATTGTTTATAATTAGGTACATGAGGACGTGAGTAGAGCTTATTAGAAATACGAATTGCTATTATTCCGTGGAATTGCCGAAAAATACATGTAGGCAATTTATATTTATACATTTCATCTTCTTATTTTGCTATTAATAAGAATATATTTATGTACACAAATAAATTACGATTAACAAAATAAAAACTAAAAGATGATAAAACCTAGATTAAATGTAATACTAAAAATATAACTACTGAGTACCTAAATAAAATTAACTTAAAAATACTTGCTTAAAAGGAATTTCTAAATGCTATTTATAAATATTAGTAGTATATTTCGGACTCATCGAAGATAGTTAGGGAACGAGTATTATTGCTTAATCACTAATTAGTCTTATCTTTTGTTTCAGATAAATGAGCTCTCTCTAAATAGAAACATCGATATTCGAGTAAGGACTACTGTGTATCAAATGTAGATAATTAATTAATACTGGATAACTAACAATAGGAATATATTTAGTATAAGAGTTCTAGAAATGTTTGTAAAGTTGTACATAGTAGGTAAATTGTAGATCTGACAATAGTCTTCGCGTCTTTTGAGCCATGACGCGAAAACTATAAGAGTATCTGCATACGTGAGTTTTTTATCGAATTGTTTAGTGTTAAATATAATAATTTAGTAAATATTAAAATATGTTCTAGTGGTATTGTTAGTAAAATATTGTGGGTTAATTAAATTAACTCTTAATTTTATATAGGCAACATTTGAAGTAAGATTGTGTTACTACTAGGGTCCAAAGAAAATTCTTATTACGAATGTAGTATGAAAAGTAAGTAATTATGCCATTATTAAATGCATTTACTGATTACCGTCTTTAGATGATTGTTAATGTACACAGCACTATTATGTATACCTATGAGTAGGTGGACTTAAGAGGAAAGGGGACGGCCGTTTCTCGATACGTAGTCCCCATTTCCTCTCTGGATATTTTATTATATAAAATGAGGACTACGTTTGTATGAAAAGCCGATTTCGCGCGGATCCTCCACTTTCACCTTGAATTCAATTTTGATAACGTACGATAAAAGTCAATGTTTGCAAGTAATACCGAATTCACGTTCACAGATTCATTAAGGGCCTCCGCTAGCTGACGCCCGCCGCCGCGTGCGCACGCTCGTGGGTCCTGAGGGCCTACCGCGAACCACGTTCGACGTGTTGCCTCTCTGTCGCACTCGTACGTACGAAGTAAGTGTAAGCAACACGTCGAACGTGCTTCGCGGTAGCCCCTCTGCTCCCAGGCAAAATCCGTCGCACGCGCCCGCGCCAGTTAGCGCTGTTCATACAATTTCATATTAGACGGGGCGTCCGTTCCGGATAATCCGCGTCAGCTAGCGGAGGCCCTAAAAAACTCTTATTTTATCCTACGAGTACTTTTGTAATATTTACCTATACTTATAGTATATAAGCGAAATACTATTTCTGTTTGACAGTTTAAGCATTACAGTGTGACTGTACGATTTGAAATATTTTTGTAATTTTTTTACCTACCTTGTATGTAATATTGTTTTGTATGATAGAAATATTTATGTTATTCGTCTGTTGTACCTAATGTTCTATCGACACCAAATAAACTCTACCAAATATACGTGTTCACTGTATCTACTTGTTTGGATTTATATTAGGTCCAAAAACCTGTCGTAGATTCTAAATTTAGAAACAGTAAATAGATCTTGCTTACGTAAGTATTTTTTACCTAAACTATTAAAAACCTACAGGCAATTTCTTTCTTACTCGACATAATGCGATATTACACAATGGCTAAGTTGGTCTTATTTAAAATGAGAAAAAAAATTAGGCAGTGTTTCTGAGTTTCCGCTATCACTACACCTTTTAAAACAAAGTACCCGCGCGATCATACATTCTATGTGTATGTATGATCGCCATAAACTCAAAAACTACTGAACAGATTTTCATGCGGTTTTCACCAATCAATAGAGTGATTCTTGAAAAAGGTTTATGTGTATAATTTGTTTGTGTAATCCGCACGAAGCCGGGGCGGGTCGCTAGTTAGCTATTAACGTGTTACGAATCACTATTCAGGAGTGTCACGTGCTCATTGGTTATGTAATTATTGATTAACCCAGATGCTACTTTAAGGCATCACTCGATAAACATCGATTTAATTGCCTTTAGTTTGTAATTAATTGATGGTTTCTCTAATTACGTTAAATACTACCTTATCATCATAATAGGTAGCATCAAAGTCTACACTACCATAATCATATTATTGGGTGGCTCATTTTAAATATCTACACTTATATGGTATGGTTGACAGGAGTGACAAACGTGTAGGTAACTATACCATGAGTTTTACGCGGCCTTAAACGCTAGCGACTACGTCAACTCAAACACACTGCATTTCGCTTGCACCAATGGCAGTGCGAGATAGACGCATTGTGAGTTAATTTACGCAGTCGCTAGCGAATATGTCAGTGACAAACTCGTGGTACTAATAATTAATATAATAGCGTTTTTCGATAATGGTATGTACCTAAGTAGGTATGTACATATCGGATATCTTTTTATACTTATAAAAATCGTACTCATATAAGAAGATGGACTGATTTGGATAGCCACGTCTTATTTGCAGGAATGACAAATGTGTGCATAATAATTATTCAATTGTCAATATATATATAAAACTTCTTTTCGTATTGCGTGAACGGCTGAATTTGTTGTTTTATTTTTTATCAGCCTGGGAAATCTCCCTTCTGCAAATATTATTGACTAATTATAAATACTCTCGCCACACCCGGTTTTATACAAAATCTCTAGATAAAGTATGAAGTAATTGTCATTTTTATAGTTACGTAAATTTACAGAATACCTGAGTATACGCGTACCTAACATTAGATACTGGTATCTCAAACAATTACATTTAAGCATCATAGTACGAATATTGCGTTCTACGTGCAATTTTGGTACATCACATGTACGGAATCTTGTGTAGGTACCTAAGTATGCACAATATGTAAGGATGAAGCGAGGAAACATCTGCATATCTCCGAGAAGCAGCGAGGCATCCATATCGTCCCGGCTTTATGAAGTTTATCTGTATTAAATCCGCTCATTTACTGCTTAACATCCACGTGACTAGAAATATGTCACGTGCTTACTTTATATTCGCTTTCACTTCATTTGAGATACGTTAAGTAAAAGGCCAGGGCCACCAATTGGACTACTTAAAACTATCCAGACTGCCTAAGACCGCCTGCGAAAAACTCTAATCTACTTACAGTTCTATAGATAATGGGCCAATATTTATTCCGTTGTCGATTTTTTCGGAATTACATTTGTTTGGTTTGAATAACTCCTCATTCTGGGTTGAAAAAATACCAAAATTACAACTTGTCCCGAAAAAAAGTGTGTAATATTCCGTTAATAAGAAGATTTTAGAGCATACGGTGAAGTTGCGCTGATATTGTACAGAATAGGAAACCATGTGTCTATCAAAAGTTATAAAAAAAGCTCGGCCTATAGGTATTCAAAAGTACGTTATAACCTTTGACTACGAATTTAAATTCGGACCCTCAGATATCAACTTTCGTCATGATTAGTGCAAATTTTCCGTCGGACGTTTCAAGCTACAAGCAAAAAATTGAAAAGAGCAAATTTTTTTGTACACCTCCTGGGATGAGCAAATTCGGATTAGGTACACGCATTTAGAACCAAATAAAGGTATCAAGACGATTTTGAGCTTGCTGGAAATTAATTCTTCAAAAAATCTAATTTGATTGGCGTATATGTGAAGACGTAATAACGTCCGTCCGTCTGTCCATGTGTCACAACCATTTCCCTCGGAAACCTATTTTTAGAGGTGGAGGAGGGATAAATGTAAAATTTACATGTGGTACACCAATCGAAAGGTCTTCAAAAATAACATTAAGGTTACTAAGAATGTTTTTTAGTGAATACTTTTGAAAATAATCGCTCCGAAAGTCAAAAATATTGGAATTAATTGAAAGGGTTTACCTCTAGCTTTTGAATCGGGCGCGCAAGGTATTAAAAAAAACAACAGATAAAATCTTAATAAATAGTTTGCACTAAAATTATTTTGAATATGACCTGATAAGTAATTAAAGACTTAAAAAAGCTGTTTTTTATTAAAACGATGTAAGTGCCGGGATGATACGCTCTTTTGAATGTATCGCCTCTTGGATTGTGTAAAGGTAGGTACGGAACTCTCCATCCTTATGCGTGGTCCGACACGCACTTGGCCGGGTTTTCCATAAATCCACTTACATATTCCTATTGTTAAACCGATCAATTCAGTGACCCTAAAGGTCTTATTGGCAATAAAAACGAATATATGTGAAAAGCAAATATTTTTTAATATTGTATTTCATTAACATAATTATAGGCACGTACTTTAATGCATATTTTCGTATATTGAAAATTTCGTAAAATTATATTTTAACCTATTTTTAGTAGCAGCAATGGGTATCGTGACTTATATTGAACCATTTAAATCTCAACTATTAACCTTTTGAACGCCAAGAACACCGCATGTCGTCTTCACTACGTCGTTCCCATAGCGCCAGGGACAATTATAGATCTAAATTTTTAAAGTTGAAAAATTACTGCCTTGGGTTGGACTTGAACTCACGGCCTCTGGATTTTGGTTCAGTAATTTTTCCACTTTTAAAATTTATTCTAAACTTAATAGCATCGTTCGCAGACGTTTCTGCTTGTCAAAAATTAATTATAGATCTTATGGCGGACGCTGTAGTAACCTTCACACTTTCAAGTAAAGTTTACATGAGCTCGCTTTTGCCCGAGACGTGTGTCAGTGACATTTTTGTTAATGAAAAAGCGTTCAAAAGGTTAAAATCCTACAAAACTAACAAAAACAAAGACAAGAAAAAAGACAATTTAAATTATAGATTTAATATTAAAGAGTAAAAGACAAGCAGACTATTTCTAAACCTCCTAAGTGCGTAATACAAATTAATCAGAAATTCAATCAACTGAATTAATTGTTCATCAAGAGATCTCGAACGAACCATTAAATAATTAACAAGAAGTGCTCAGATGGTTAGTTATTCTGTATGAACAAAGTTTTCGATCCTCAATCAATTCCGCATGGACTGCCATAAACAAGCCAGCAACAGATTTTATCAGGAAGTTCTTCCCGAGTGACAACTCGGAAAGTGGTTAAGAGGAATTCCTAATTGCGATTTTTTCATACAAACGCGCTCGGCTGTTTCCACCCTGGATTATTAACCTAGAGCGATGATTTTTAGGGTTCCGTAGTCAACTAGGAACCCTTATAGTTTCGCCATGTCCGTCTATCTGTCTGTCTGTCCGAGGCTTTGCTCCGTGGTCGTTAGTGCTAGGAAGCTGAAATTTGGCATGGATATAATAAATAAATAAAGCCGACAAAGTCGTACAATAAAATCTCAAAATTTAATTTTTTTTATGGTACCTCCCCACCACGTAAAGTGGGGGTCAACTTTTTTTTTGCATCAACCCTACAGTGTGGGGTATCGTTGGAAAGGTTTTCAAAACTAATAGGGGTCTTCAACAAACATTTTTTTAATAAAGTGAATATTTTCGGAGATAAACGCTCCGAAAGAAAAAAATAATGGGTCCCCCCCTCTAACTTTTGAACCATAGGTCCAATAAATATGGAAAAAATCGTGGAAGTAGAGCTTAAGAAAGACATTAAATGAAAACTATAGCGGATATTATCAGTTTAGCTGTTTTTGAGTTATCGCAAAAAGTTTCCCCTTCATAGTAAAAAGACGTACACCCACAGTTCATCCCTTGGTTAACAATCTACCATACTTTAAGCTCCAGTTTAGCTTATTGTGACGGAAGAGTAACTACGGAACCCTACTCTGAGCATGGCCCGACATGCTCTTGGCCGGTTTTATTTCAAATAAGATCAATATGATCAATATCTGTGCCGCTATTTTTTACTTTTTTGGATTATTTTATTTTGAAGAAACTTACAGCGCCTCGAAAATCGCAAAAAAATGGTCAATTGAATTGGCTGCAAAAAAGGCCCAGTATACAAATATGACAACAAATATCCAAAAAATCAAAACATAGCGGCACAGATTATTTCTTCCTCTTGCAGTTTCCAAAATTTAATAATCGTTGGTTGCGTTTTGGAGGAGAAAACATTTGAGAGCGAAAACTGGATTTTTGAGTATTTTGCGTGGGAATTTTAGTCCGTGCTGCAGTTGTCCTTATCGCACTAATGCACTCCGGCCCACCGCAGCGCAGCGCGACAGAAACAGCTTCAAAAATTCGAGATTTGCAAAGTTGCTCAGCTAGGAATTGCTCTTAAGGACCTCGTAACAAAGACCGAAATTATCGTGTCACTTTTAGATTGTCACTGACGCCTTATTTATCGACTTTTGATATACGTATATCGTATATCGGAACAAAATGAGCAAAGAACACATTATATTAAAGTAGAGATAAACAACAATCGGTTTTATCGCTAAATGGCGATTACTTCTGAGTAGCTTTTGAGTAGCTAAAAACGAGAAATAGATATTTTATGCAATGAAAATAATGATAAATTAATATTAATAATTGAAAAATATGTAAAAATATTTTAAAGTGCTATTAAATTAATCAAATTAAATATTTTTAAACATAAACAAATATATTTAATTATTAACGGCAGTATTTTTAAAGTAAATATCATTTACACTACGTGGTTTCTATGAATTCGTAATATCATTTAAAAAAAAGTTATAACTCCCTAGTGAGTTATAGCTTTTTTTTCACAATCCATAACTCCCGCGGGAACAATATAGGCCTTTGTCCTTCAGTACACCTGCTTGAAATAAGATCTTTTTCGAGCAAGTGTGATGAAAATGTGTTTTTCATCTCTCCTATTCGGAAAGTTCACCTTTCATAAGCGGATAGCCGGGTGGAAAATTGCATTATACTTCGAGCAACGGCTAACAGCCATATATGCTATATTATTCAGTTAAAAGCTCTCATATTAGCTTCCGCATTTTCAGACCAAGTATTATCGAAATTAAATGTCAATTGCATTGCATTATTAAATAATTATACCATGTACTTGTATTTAATATGAAATCAACAAATAAACGCTAATAAATCAATTTAAATGACGATGAATGTTTAAAATATTATCATTACATCAAACATTTTAATTACATTGTGCAAAACGCTTGTAAGTACGGAAAATATTTCTAAAAATTGATTATCAACGTATTATTGGGCCACCCCAGTACCCACGTATTAACGTCTTTACGTTTCCTATTTCGGAAGCGTAAAGACGTTGGTAAAACAAATTGACTGGTACAATCCAAAACTAAGTCGGGAGCAGTATGACCGACTTAATACAGAACCAGAAATTCGCTAAGGATATACGTATAGATATGCTTGTTGCTTGTCATATATGCCAGGCGAGCAAAGTCAACGACTGACAAAATATTTTAAAAATATGGTTATTACATAGTCATAGTAGAAATATTACCTGACAAGTTATTAAATAAATTAAAATATTTGGCAAGGTGCAAAGTCAATTATTTATTTATTTAATCTTTATTGCACAAAAGAAAACTTTATAGTACAAAAGACGGACTTAATGCCATGAGGCATTCTCTACCATTATTAAATTAGGCATAATTTTTTTTGAAATATAACGTTCAAATGTATTTATTTTATTTATTATTTATTTTCTAATCTATTTAAAAATCTTTAATGTCGTAAAAAGAGTAGCCACTTTCTTAATTTAAAAAAAATATTGGGGTACTAGGGGTTGAATAGGTCTGCGCTGGTGTACGAGGTACATATCATATCTAATAGTACCTAACATAGTGTAAACCTCTAACAGATCTACATAAATTGAGAGGACATTTAGAATCAGACTGATATTACGTCCTAAGTCTAACTAATCCTAAGATTAGTTACGCTCCATACAACATAGCCGCATAAATGCCTCTAAAGATAACCGTACACTATCACATATCATTCAGATTTTACGGCTAAAAACTTATAGTCATAAATTCGTATCTATAAAATGTAGGCACCTACCTACATTAATATTTTCACTTTCTTAGGTCTTACTATTTATATTTGATTTATAATAAATACATTTAATAGCAGGAATAACAGATTAAAATAAATTTAACTAAGAACTAAACAAATTAAACTAAAACTACCTAAAAATAAAAGCCTACAAATAGAAAATTGGCCCCAGGTCTGTGCCATTTGGTAGGGTGTCTAGAAGGCTGGCGGCGTTGCCGCGCTGAACGGCAACGCCAACGCGTTGGGCGAGATCTGCTCCAGCCTTCCGGTCACCCGTTGCGTCTATTAGCGCCCCTTTATAAATGCAGCAAGTGTCAATGGCTGCATATTAGCGCCAGCCTAAGCAGAGGTCCCTGGAAAATGGGATGGGGCGATACCCTCGCGCCGTCCCATCCTCGGGGTCGTCCTAACCTCCCATCATCACGCGCTAGCTTAGATCTGTCGGTTTAGAACCGATGGCGCTCCGGCGGTGAAGTGGGCCCGGAGCAGTATGTCATTAAGATTGGCCGTGGCGTGGCGTGCCTGGCGGCCGGCGCTCTTGGTGCAAGAGAGGCCGTGGGTGCCAAACTTCGACACGTCAGTGGCAACGGTGTGGGGCCACGCATGCCACCCCCAAGCGCAACGATACCGCGAACCTAAAACTACTGCTAGTAACTGTAGCCATGCGCCGGATTCCCATTTCGTTCCAGCAAGAAGACGAGCTCACTCTGCAGGGCTGGTGGCCATTTCATAAAGATTATCACGTACCATCACACAGAGCGGCTCGTCCCATTGATGTGGCGAATGGCGCATCTCGGGCAGGTCCTTGTTGGGGCAGGCAGCCTTCCAGCTATCCACGGCTTCTGAGAAAAAAGGTAAATCTAAACTGTTAGTGTTGATTTTTAGAATTTAAGAACCTTTACTTCTTTAGGACCTTTACAAACTTATGAGTAGTTAATTACGTGTAGGTATTTTTAAGCCGGCCCTTGGTCAGCCCGGATAATACGAAACAATTAATTTCATCATGTTACACACCATACGGACACACAAAACAAAAAAACTGAGATAAACAATTTCCCGAATCCTAATTAATTTAACCTTAAATGCTGGAATTAAAGTTAAAACGCTTTTCAATTAAATAGTCATTTTAAATTAAAAGTAGGTATCTGTACTACTCGTTACTGCCCAAACATTTGAGCAGCGGCCAATCCTCTCTGAAAACATTATGAAATGACGTGTTGAAAATAGGGAACCCTAATAATTGCGTGGCTCGTACAATGGGAAGGTTAATTGTTGAGGCGAACCCGCGGGCACACCTCGGTTATAGTTGGTAATTTGTTCTATCACGTCCCACGACATCAAAGGCCCGAATGCAAAAGTTGTGACTATTCATATGTTCCCAGTTACTCGTTTAAGTCAAATTAGTTTAGGGTGGTTACCGCCATAATCAAAAATATTAGGAAAACTGTGTTTAACGAACGGCCGTCATTCTGAGGCTGCGTTTCGATCAAAGCTGTGCGATGCGAGGTAGCTGAGCCATACACAATAGGCCTGAAGAAAAGTCTATACCTACTTATTATGTTCCTCATAACAACACTTCTGCTGTAAAATCGCCAGTACCGTGACCGAAAGACGATTTTATTTCAATCTTTTTACAAGTTTAATGACCTCCTTAAAAGGGGCGCGCATTTAAAAAGTGGTTGTTTTCTAACGCTCCGCTGCTATCGGGGAAAGCCGGTAAAAGCTAATCGTAGATTGCGCTCTTAAGAGCCCTTAATCCTTGGAGCGTTCTCCGATTTCACGAAATAACGCTCGATAGATGGCGTTGGCGCTCGGTACGCGAGCGCCGGCAACGCGACGCGCGTTTCAATGCAGACTAGAATAATCTTGATAGTTTCAATATAATTTCAAGCAACATTAATTTTAGTGTCATATGATATCATATGGGCACTCTTTATTTTATTGTTTAAGCACAGTAGTTTTTTTTTATGTACACTACTACTAAGTGTACAGACTACAGAGTGTACTATAACCCTTGCTCTTTATTCTGTCTCTTTCACACCAATGGAAAATGAAGAAGTTAGTAAATGACTGCAGGTATAAATAAAGTATATTAGTGCGATAGAGAGACAGATAGTGTTTCGTTGTCGTATCGTAAACGATTGGCATGTTGGCCACACACTTGCTTAGTGCCTAGCCAAAATACCAATCGTTTGCGTATATTAGTGCGATAGAGAGAGAGTAGTGTTTCGTTGTCGTATCGTAAACGATTGGCATGTTGGCTACGCACCCATGATAGTGACTAGCCAAGGTCTCATGATGGAGTCAGGAGTAGGTCACTAGAACTCCTAATCTACTCATTATAATTCCATCGTGTTTGGGCTCAAAAGATTTGCCCTGACGAGTATCATCGATCTAGATGAAGTCCAGGGTCTCATGATGGAGTCAGGAGTTGGTCACCATAATTCCTAATCTACTCATCATAACTCCATCGTGTTTGGGCTCAATAGATTTGCCCTCACGAGCACCATCAATCTAGATGATGTTCAGGGTCTCATGATGGAGTCAGGAGTTGGTCACTAGAACTCCTAATCTACTCATTATAATTCCATCGTGTTTGGGCTCAAAAGATTTGCCCTGACGAGTACCATCGATCTAGATGAAGTCCAGGGTCTCATGATGGAGTCAGGAGTTGGTCACCATAATTCCTAATCTACTCATCATAACTCCATCGTGTTTGGGCTCAATAGATTTGCCCTGACGAGTACCATCGATCTAAATGAAGTCCAGGGTCTCATGATGGAGTCAGGAGTTGGTCACTAGAACTCCTAATCTACTCATTATAATTCCATCGTGTTTGGGCTCAAAAGATTTGCCCTGACGAGTACCATCGATCTAGATGAAGTCCAGGGTCTCATGATGGAGTCAGGAGTTTGTCACCAGAACTCGTAATCTATTTATCATAACTCCATCGTGTTTGTGCTCAATAGATTTACTCCGACAAGCACCGTCAAATTACCATTATGATGAATAGATTAGGAGTTCTGGTGACCAACTACTGAGTACATCATGAGACCCTCGACTTAATCTAGATCGATGGTACTCGTCAGGGCAAATCTTTTGAGCCCAAAAACGATGGAGTTATGATGAATAGACTAGGAGTTCTGGTGATCAACTCCTGAGTCCATCATGAGACCCTGGACCTGATCTAGATTGATGATGCTCGTCAGGGCAACTCTATTGAGCCCAACCACGATGGAGTTATGATGAGTAGATTAGGAGTTCTGGTGACCAACTCCTGACTCCATCATGAGACCCTGGACCTCATCTAGATCGATGGTGCTCGTCAGGGCAAATCTTTTGAGCCCAAACACGTTGTAATTATAATGAGTAGATTAGGAGTTCTAGTGACCAACTCTTGACTCCATCATGAGACCCTGGACTTTATCTAGATTGATGATGCTCGTCAGGGCAAATCTATTGAGCCCAAACACGATGAGGTTATGATGAGTAGATTAGGAGTTCTGGTGACCAACTCCTGACTCCATCATGAGACCCTGGGCCTCATCTAGATCGATGGTGTTCATCAGGGCAAATCTATTGAGCCCAAACACGATGGAGTTATGATGAGTAGATTAGGAGTTCTGGTGACCAGCTCCTGACTCCATCATGAGACCCTGGACCTCATCTAGATTGATGGTGCTCGTCAGGGCAACTCTATTGAACCCAAACACGATGGAGTTATGATGAGTAGATTAGGAGTTCTGGTGACCAGCTCCTGACTCCATCATGAGACCCTGGACCTCATCTAGATTGAAGGTGCTCGTCAGGGCAACTCTATTGAGCCCAAACACGATGGAGTTATGATGAGTAGAGTAGGAGTTCTGGTGACCTACTCCTGACTCCATCATGAGATCCTGGACCTCATCTAGATAGATGGTGCTCATCAGGGCAAATCTTTTGAGCCCAAACACGTTGGAATTATAATGAGTAGATTAGGAGTTCTAGTGACCAACTCCTGACTCCATCATGAGACCCTGGACTTTATCTAGATTGATGATGCTCGTCAGGGCAAATCTATTGAGCCCGAACACGATGAGGTTATGATGAGTAGTTTAGGAGTTCTGGTGACCAACTCCTGACTCCATCATGAGACCCTGGGCCTCATCTAGATCGATGGTGTTCATCAGGGCAAATCTATTGAGCCCAAACACGATGGAGTTATGATGAGTAGATTAGGAGTTCTGGTGACCAGCTCCTGACTCCATCATGAGACCCTGGACCTCATCTAGATTGATGGTGCTCGTCAGGGCAACTCTATTGAACCCAAACACGATGGAGTTATGATGAGTAGATTAGGAGTTCTGGTGACCAGCTCCTGACTCCATCATGAGACCCTGGACCTCATCTAGATTGAAGGTGCTCGTCAGGGCAACTCTGTTGAGCCCAAACACGATGGAATTATAATGAGTAGATTAGGAGTTCTAGTGACCAACTCCTGACTCCATCATGAGACCCTGGACTTTATCTAGATTGATGATGCTCGTCAGGGCAAATCTATTGAGCCCGAACACGATGAGGTTATGATGAGTAGTTTAGGAGTTCTGGTGACCAACTCCTGACTCCATCATGAGACCCTGGGCCTCATCTAGATCGATGGTGTTCATCAGGGCAAATCTATTGAGCCCAAACACGATGGAGTTATGATGAGTAGATTAGGAGTTCTGGTGACCAGCTCCTGACTCCATCATGAGACCCTGGACCTCATCTAGATTGATGGTGCTCGTCAGGGCAACTCTATTGAACCCAAACACGATGGAGTTATGATGAGTAGATTAGGAGTTCTGGTGACCAGCTCCTGACTCCATCATGAGACCCTGGACCTCATCTAGATTGAAGGTGCTCGTCAGGGCAACTCTGTTGAGCCCAAACACGATGGAATTATAATGAGTAGATTAGGAGTTCTAGTGACCAACTCCTGACTCCATCATGAGACCCTGGACCTCATCTAGATCGATGGTGTTCGTCAGGGCAAATCTTTTGAGCCCAAACACGATGGGATTATAATTAGTAGATTAGGAGTTCTGGTGACCAACTCCTGACTCCATCATGAGAACTTGGACTTCATCCGGGTCAAAAATAATAATGCAAACCCTAACGTAATTTCAAGTGAAAATGCGTTTTTCAGAAAATCGCAGCCAAATAACACTAGACCTTACTCATAGTGTTGTGTTCCTGCCGGTGAGTAAGGTTGCCAGAGCTCAACGAGGGGCGGGAGGGGGTTAGGGTCGGCAACGCGCATGTAACTCCTCTGGAGTTGCAGGCGTACATATGCGGGCCGTATGCTTGTTTGCCACCGACTTAGTATTAAAAAAAAGTAACACTGAAAATCCATCAATAAGCGAGTCTGTTTGGCATACTGTAAAAAATGAACTTTTATTAAGATTTTCTAATCGCAGTATATAGCACTTCTCGGAACTCCGTAGCTGATTACGATCGCAACGAATGCCTGACAATCGAGCACAGGTCCGTCCTCTAAGCGCGCTCCGCGCGGACTGAGAGCGGGGCGTCGCTGCTGCGTGATTTATACGTGTTTTAAAAAAATATAAATTTACGGCAATGTAGGTCCCATAGTTACGATTTTTTTTTTATAGGTTAACATAAAGTTACAGTTTGCTACAATATTATTTTTAAAGCAAAATATGCGTACAATTTGCGGAAATAAAATATAATAAAACCCTGTTTTCGCCAAAAAAATGAAGAAAACTCGGAAGGTATTTTATCAGTTTTTTCAAATGAATTTTCGATTGTTAATCATTCCAGCCCCTCGTACGAGATATGTTGAATCAAATTGTAGTCATTCATGTACCAAATGATTCTTGGTTATAGCAAAATTGAGAACCGAAACGCCACATCTCACTGCAAAATTTGGAAAAGACTCCCAAAAAACCTCATTAAAAAAGAGGTTTAAAAGAGAAAATGAAAATTTGAACTGTTGGAGCCCCTAGTTTAGGAAACGATTATTTAAGTACGTTATCAGTTTTTGAATAAATACTAATAGTTACGTCGTAATCTTGAATGAAAAAGGAAGCATTTTACAAAATAAGCTCGTCTGTAGGAATAAGGACTCTTAACGATGGTACTCTTTTCGTAGGGATTTCGACAATGCCATAAAAAATTCATCAGACTTTCCCCGTTATAGCGATTCTTGATATGCAAACAGTTAGTAGGTATTTACTGACCCTATTTAAAATCATTTAAATATGATTTAATTTGCTATACTTAACTTGCTTAATTACAATTTATTTCATAGTATGAGCGGTTGTGCCGTTATTTACCTGAAAATAGTATAAAGCATAACTCAAAACTTAATTAAGAAAAAAAAAACACATTGGTTGAAGCCTCATATCTCATACCTCAAGAACTATTTGAGATACGTCTCTGGGAGTAGGTTCACATAGTTCCAAATTTTATGTACCTACCTAAATTCTTTGAAAGTTAGATACATAGTAACTAATGTCAAATAACTCATAGGTTTTTCGAAGTTCGAAAACTTTTGCATATGTTTACAAACTAGGGAGCACAACTTTTTTTTGCTTGCACAACATACCTACACAAGGAGTCCGAATAACCAACCAATTTTATTTCATTAATTAAATTTTAATGTACAGTTTTACTGCTTTACCTAATATGGGGACTTTCGCGGGTAAAACAGGAAACAAGGCGCGAACTCGCGAAGGCATTAAAAATGTGTGAAACGAAGTCAGTTTATATCCGTCTTTATCGCTTGTGCAATTTTCGTGTGACCGGGAGGTGGATAGAATAACTTCGAAATTCAAAATTCGTGGCAGCCTCCTTGGGTTTAGTAGCTTTGACACGTATCTTGGCAATATTTTCAGTTCAGAACTATTGCTCGCGCTATGGTTCGCGCCCCTTTTCATTCATATTCATCCATCTCGCTCGCTCTTCTTTTATACTCTACTCTCTATTCAACCTCATTTTTATTTTCATATCACCCACCTTTTGCCGACCTACTTAAACGCAAATAAGGAAGAGCAGAATTTTAATATATGTCATTCTTTTGGCAATGTCAATCAAGAGAACATACCCTTTTCCTTGTGAAAATTAATTATTTTTTTATCATAATAAGAGTAACAAACAGTGAATGTGAAGGAGAAAGAGGAAAGTACGAGAAGAAAGCGAACAAAAATTAAATACGGCGGCCGCCACAAACAAACCGGAATTTACATCCAGGTACGGTCTGCGTCATAATATACATATCTTATCTTATACCTTTAAACGAGCAATTCTTGTATATATATATATATATATATATATATATATATATATATATATATTTCTGTGATCTCGGAAACGGCTCTAACGATTTCGCTGAAATTTGGTTTATGGGGGTTTTTGGGGGTATACAATCTATCAAGATTAGTCTTATGTTTGGGAAAACGCGTGTTTTCGAGTTTTCATGCGTTTTTATTTCGACGCAGAATATGGTCGCTAATTTCGTATTGCCGGCTACTGTCCATTTGGTCCAGCGGGTTAAGACGCGGACTGCTAAACGAGTGTTACGGGTTCGAATCTCGCCCGGTGAACTAACTTTTGTTCTTTTTTTTTATATGTTCAAGCTTATATATAATATTTTAATTTTCTTGTTTTAGTAAAAAAAATTAGTTAAGATTATCACCTATACACCACCATATTACAATAAATAGTTATAACCGAGCAAAGCTCGGTCGCCCAGGTACTTTTTTGGTTATTCTGATTTTAGTTTGTCATAGACATAGTCCCTTTATTCTTCTCGGACTGCGCTTTCCGCTGGTCCTTCGATCTTCTTCAGGTCCCCAGCTATTGTGCTTGGAGTGTGCTAATTAGAACACGGGCAGAAACGGTTTGAATAAAACAAATAATAACATTTCCTACTTGAATTCCGGTAGCGTATTTATATTTATACCTATATGTGAACCTCAGAGATTATTTCAATTAAGTTGGGACATATACGAACATGAATTATTAAGAAAATGATATACAGCCAGAACACAATACCTGTTGTTTAACGAACATTCGATCTTGATCCCGCAAATATAATGAGTTGCTCAAACATTTCCGTACACGAATGTACATACATAATACAGTAGAATCCGTTTATTATGACATCGAAAGGAATTGACAAACACGTCATAATAAGCGGACGTCATACAAAACGTTTTGTGAAATGAAAAACCTTTTTTATGTAAATATGTATGTACTTAAGTATTTTAATACAGAAACATAGTAAATACATATGTCTACATACATATTAAATCAAAATCAAAATTGTACATAATCATAACATTATAACACATACAAGTGTATTTTTTACTGTAAGAAATCTGTAATTTTTGACTGCTTTTGTTTTTACATTTTATTGTAAAAACAGTCTCTAATACTATTGTCATTATAACCGGACATAATTTATTAAAAATGGGTCATAATAAGCGACATGTCACTGTAAGGGAAGTCATTATATCAGACTTTTTTATAAAGAATTTTATATGAAAACCAAACTTCGTGGTGTAATTACGTCATAATAACCGGTTGGTCAATATAGGCGGAGTCACAATAAACGGATTCTACTGTACATCAGTATTCTTGATTACAGCCAGCTATTAATTTTACTCAACCTTCTTGGAACAAATAAGTACCTTGTCCTCATATAAGAGAGAAGCAGTTTTAGATATACAAGACAAATTTCCAAAGTACTGTACCTGATGATAGTTAAGGTGACGTTCGGATTCAGACTGCACCAGCAAATACTACTGCAGTATTGCAGTGCGACATTACTGCCGCAAATTTCGAAAATCCGACGGGCAACCCAATTTTGAAATTCGCGGCAGTGATTATTCCTGCCAATATTGCCGACTGATTAGTCAGCAGTATTATTGCGCTGCAATACTGTTCCAGTCGACTGCGTTTCTACAGGAAATATCAACAAGGTCATATTGTCATGAAATTGATATTGAATTTGACAATTCCTGCAGTAATGCAGTCTGTAGTAATCAGTGCCGCTGACCGGATTTTTGCCGTATTGCAGCAGTAATGCAGTCAGTCCTCAGTAAAGTCACGCTGCTTTACTTTAGCGGTAATGCTGGTGCAGTCTGAATCAGAACGTCACCTTAAGGATCACAGGTACGGTATTTTGTATTAAGTATTTACCTTTATAAATACAAGTTTCAGTATTTACCTGTATAAATGTAGTGCTATCGATACTCCTGTCAACGTGCTCGACGGCGCGCAAATTTCGTGACAATGCTATTACTGTTCAGATATACGAGTAATCCATTTGAATTTTGGTTCCATCCACCCACCCGCCTATAGTGGCGTGGTATCAATATATGCGCATAGTTAGCGGAATACGTCACAAACGTCACAAATAATTTTCCGGTATCGTGACGTTACGCAGCTTAATTATAAGTTTGTAACTTTTACGTTTCGTTCTTCTTTCACAAAGTTAGTTTTACTTCCATACTTCACATGTCTAAAGCCTACAATTAAGAGTTATACGGCCGCTGTGAAGTTTGTACTTTTTCATCGTTTCCTTTACGTCAAGCCTCATGATGTGTAAATAAAACTTGTATCAGAAGGAATTTCCTACACTCCCCCAGGGAAGTTTCCCCACGAAAAAAGGTCTTTATTTAATGTTACCTTGCAAACGAAAGTAATTAACAACATTATAACTGTTCTAGCTTTTTATGAGTGCGGTGCGGAGCAACATGAGTCTTTTCCTATTGCGTTTAGACGTTTATAGTAGGTAATTAATAAAATAAATAAATAATTAGTTACACATAGTAAGTATGCTAATTTACATATATGTACTCGTATTAAGAATTTTAAGAAGCAGCAGAATCACATGAGAAAACTGTTGACCGTCTCATATAGTAGGTCAAGTAGGTGACGTACCCTCTAGGTTTACAGTAAGACAATCTATTTAAAAGCATGCCTTGAAAAATCTCATTCCGAAATGCAATCCTTTAACTCCCGGTAAAGCCGGCCTTGAGAGCTTACTCTGATGGAGTGGAGCTCAAGACTAAAGAAAGAGCATGTTTGTAACATACATTGCATACATGATCCGTATTATATTATGAGACTTTACATTATGAACTCAAACTTAAAGATAATATGTTCAATCGCGAATAGACATATAATCAAACATTTTATGTCCCTGACGTTCCTATTTTATTTCTGAAAAAACAGAATTAAACCAAAAAGTCCTTCACTATTCCGAAAAGCGTATAAATACTTTTAGAATTAGTCACTTTCAGTTGTCCGCACCACCCCCCACCCACCCCCTACGTCCTAGATCTCTATTTTATATCAGCTTTGCCCGCAAGAATTACACTCGGCACACTTTTTTCAGACGAGTCCCTAGTTATTATAATAAGTACCTACTTGATATTGATCCTTTTCACACTTCATTGTCTAGTCTCAAAATGATACTTAAACGTAAATTGTTTTAGTTCAAGTACCTATTTCATATAATTAAATATAATACAATGTACACAATGTATAAATGTAACTTTCCGGTTGTCCTAATACCTACCAGATATTAGTAAAAAAAATAAAAAAAATAAAAATACAACATATCCGATAATTAATGAAACAGACAGTAATGTCAAACCTGCTTACTGTATTACTACTTATTGTATTTTTTTTTTCTCCTCTGAAGACTAGTAAATAGAATTTAAGTATGGCTTATGATTTCATTTTCTTTATGCTGTTAGTATGTATGTTAACATTATGTACTTAATAATGAACCTCCAGGTCTATGATTCTTAAGTATGTTAAGTACTCTACATTGTACTTCGAATCCATTTGTATATGTGACTGTTTGTGTTCTAAATAAATTTAAAAAAAATAAAAATAATACTTATACGTATTTTGATTGCTAGGAACTTTGTACCAACTGCCATTTTGTTGTGCCCCGTCGCTCAGTAGTCAATCTCCACATGACGTGTGAAATTGTGAGCTATGAGCAAATTTGTCACTGGTGGTATATACAGTAATACTCTTACTTATTCTGTGTTGGTGATATTACCGTCATTTACTCCAAGATTTACAATTTGTAATTTCTATTAGAAAAAAGTGTTATAACCGAGCATTAATATTATTATTTGTAATATATTTGATTTATTAAATCTAAACAATGCTATTTTCGCACCTTAGGGTTTACATACAATATCTTTCCTTGTTTACCTAGAAAAAATTCACGGGGTAATATGTGTTTTTTTTTTATATAGAAAAGTACACTGCATGCGGGTAATCCGGTAGGGTACGATTAAAATACATGCCATCAAAAACATAACTTGTACTCGCAACTCAGTTCTTCTACCGTAAAAAGTAGTGAGATCCATGTTATACCAAGTCGGTTAATTTAGCCGGTAAATAAATTTTTAAAACATAAAAGATTTTTTTATATTGATATGGTCACTACAGGATGTTGTTACGTTAGCTAATTACGTAATAACTTAAGACAGAAGGTCCCTTAAGTAGGGACTGAATAAATTAACCGACTTGGTATTACATGGTTCCACTACTTTTTCGGTAGACTTGTTTTTTTATGTTTTTGATGGCATCTCATAAATTTTTGTAGATAACTACTTTTTTTCTTTTCCGGAACCTTCTACTTCTAGAATTCCATTATATTATACAATATATACAGGTACACTGATTCATTCACTGCAAATGTAACTTTGTAATCCTATACATTTATATGGGATTATAAGGTTATTTATGCAGTGGGTGTATCGAGAAAACCGGACCGAAATTGCAAAATATTTGAGTTTTTCACTGAACACTAATTGTATTCTAAATTTGAAGCTTCTATGTCTGCTAGAAATGCCTTAGAGTTTTGATGATCGGTCAGTCAGTGAGTGACAAAATTATTAAATTTGTTATTTATTTATAATTCTTAAACTACTGGTACTAATGGAATTAAATTTGAAATATACTGTGTTTATACAATGCCTGCTTGGTTACTGAACATTCAGGCTTCTAGTTTTATCCACAATGAAGTTATAGGGGGTCGAAAATGGCCTGAACTGCTTCGAGAAAAGGATGGTACGGTCGTGCCGCTTTTTTGCTTGACTTGGCGGGGGCACTACCGTACCCACAGATATTTAGATAAATCGTTTTTTCTCCATAATCTTACATACTATGAAAGCTTTATACGAGAGCCAATGTTTAAGTTTTATCTTTCTAAAATATCTATTGTTGATCATCAATAACGTGCAGTATCGATGTTACTACGAATCATTCCAACTTCCCCAAGACTGTTTTTTTTATATTTTGAGAAGGTCTATAAAATAATATTTTCTCTTATCCCTCTAATGTACTTTTTTTTTATTTAACCCAAACCTTTGTATGTTGTCATACACGGTCGGTGGTTCCAATACAATACTGCTCATCAAAAATCCATTCCATCTTATCCCAGCGTACCTTACCTTACCTAAAGTTTTATGAAATTAGGGGTCTAATGTGATGCTCTTGCTATCTGCCATAGCTAAAAAAATAATAATTAAAATTCAATCTGTTTATTTCAGTGTTGTTGTTGAGATACAGTCCGAACTCAGTTACAATCTCTATCTTTGGAGATTATCTTAACTAAGTTTAGCCTTAACTATATAATTAGTTTTGTTGGCTGTTAGTGCTTACATTTTATTTTAATACTAGTTGTAACAAAATTAACTCATTTTAATCAGTGCTTTCTTAAGTGTACTCTTTATTTTATCAGGATGTTTTTCTAGAGTTTCTACTACTTCCATCCAAATCCAAGCTTTCCTCTTTCGCAGATGCGCCTTCTGCCTTGCTCACACTTTGCCATCGGTTGTAAGATATAACACGTCGCGATCGGACGCTCCGGACGTCCAGCCTTATACAGAGCTTGGCCCTCGGCCTCGTCCACACTTCGCCATTGGTCAATTTCAAGCTCTGCTTTCATGCAGCTCGACCTTTGACCTCATTCGTAAGCGCCAATCGGATACTCCGCGCCTTCAGCCTTATGATAAGCTCACAGCCTTAAATTTTGCCTTTACACATTGTTTTCGAAAACGGCACGTATTTGCGTTCAATAAAGTTCTAAAGTTACCTGCAACGTCAAATAATGATGTCGACTTTAGTCAGTCCTCTCCGAGACCATAGGGATAATGCCGTCCTTGAAACTTCGGAGGTGATTTTAAAACTTTTAATTATACGCTATTAAGTCCCGTTTCCGTAATAAATAATTTAGTTTTTAAGACACTTGGCCATTGTTTCTTATCAGAGCTTAGCCCTTACTTACTGAAGCTCGGCCTTTGCCCTCACATGAATAAACTTGTAAAAAAAAAACCGAAAACAAACAAAAGAAAAGATTAAAAAGCAAAAAATCCTGTGCGGAGCACGGCCAACGTCTTCGCTTACACTTGGGCATTGGTTGGCTCGGCCTTGGGCCTCGCACGGATTCCCGCCACAGTCGAAAGTTTTGGGCCTCCGAGCTTCGGCTTTATATATTTTTATGGCCATACGGTCGGTGTATAAGTCATAATGTTACCTACAATAGGAATTATTTGGGGATTAGGAACCAAAACAGCCAGTAAAAGCAAGCACACAATGACATATAAGTAATTTCGGTCATTTCGTTTAGGCCAAATGATAAAGGTAACATTCGGATGGCGACTTCAGCAGCATTACTGTAATGTTCCAACGTGACTGCTGCAGCACTGTCAATTTCCGTGTTAAAATGGTGTGACGGATTGAAAATACTATTATCAGCAGTAATGCGGCCATGAACGTCACTCTATTTACCAAGAAAATTCAAAATAATCTTGATGACCCTAGGGAGAGGGGGCACCATGATCTAGAAATGCTTGGGGCATCAAAACATCTTAATCCGGCACTGTGTGACCATAATTGTAGAGTATGAAATCTTTAATTAACAAAAAGTTAAAAATAAGAAATAAGGTATGGTGGTTTCGGGTACACTACATAATTCCGAAATATTTTATGCCGAATTTTAGAATATACCCATCAAAATTCCGACTGTCATAATTACGAACGATGATAATCACGAAATAAAATATTTCCGAATAGCAAAAAAGACGATTTTTTTAAATTCCGAACTCATAATTCCGATAGTGACAAACACCGAATTTAACATTTACGATTTTTGTAATCACGAATTCCAAATTGCCATTATTCCGAAATTTTGAGTTCCGATTTCATGTGATTCCTATTTTAAATATCCCCATTTTTGTATCGAATCGTGCTCCGCATCTGCTCCGCAAGCACAAATGCTCTCCGCTTTGCTACGGCGGGCGAGGGCTGCCTTCGGCTTTTTACATACACTCTAGGGGTAGGACAGACAAGACCACGTGGATAGTAGGGTCCTCCGATTAGGATTTTGGTTAGTTAGACGTTAAGTCTTATTTTGAAAATCACGAATTTAATTATTCCGAGTTTATAAAAGATCTAGTTTCTGAATACCGAATTACTTTATTTCCGATCCGGTAGTGATTTTTCGGAATAGACAAATACCGAAAATATATTTTCGGATTCTAAATATTAATTTAATTTACTGACAATAACAATATACATAATGGATATATACAGATGATTACTATAACTAGCTTATATCTAAAATAGGCCCTTAAGGCATTGTACCAAGGATGCTGGCGGCATTTCCTCGTTGTATCGCAATACTGATACGTTGTGCGAGGAAGCCGCCAGCTCTTCGGTCACCAGTTACGTCAACCAGACGTTTCGCGGTTTCTCCAAAAAACTTGTGCGCGCTGGGACCCCATGGACCTAGAGTTTCAATGATTTTTCGGATTTTATTTAAATCGGAACTTTAGGTTTTCGTTCATATGACAATCGGATTCTAAGTGTTCGGAAATAGCACAGTCGTAATTTTCTTCTTTCGTGGTTTTCAAAGTCGTAATTTCAATATTTCGAACATATAAAAAATCGGGATTATGAAAATCGAAATTATGAAAGTCGGAAAAACATATTTCGGAATGTTTGGATGTTCCCGGTGGTGTACGATCCATTAACATTAACTTTCGTATCGTCCACAAGAAAGAAATCAGTTATACCGGACGTTTTTGACCCCCATAAGGCCTAACATACCCGTACACTGTAAAGATGTCTCGGTTACTCGTACTCTTAGGCCTAAGGACCAAAGATTCGTTCGAAACAGATTAAGATTCGCTGAAACCTATTACTGCTTATGGCGTAGCTTGTATTAAATATAAGTTTTTTAATTGTCCACTATTCCGCTCATACGTGTGTATAAGATTTTCAACCGACATCAAGAAGGCTCCACAGGAAGTACGAGCAAATAAATCTTGGCGGTTAATTTCCGAGTCGGCTATAGTAACTTGACTGCTGCTGCGGTGTTTTGACAGCAAACTGCAGTTACTGCTTGTTTAGGCTGATCTCTACTAATTAGGTTGGTCCCTTAAGGGTCAAACAACTGAGATTCCAAAATACATTTTACTTAATGTTTATTCAAACCCATCTCAAAACTGTACTATTTAATAGTTTGCATATTTTGTAAGTCTTTCCCTTCACGAAACGGTGTTCCGGACCTGTGAGACGCGTGCGCGGAGCCGAAACCAACATGTGGAGCCCCTTTTGACACTTTAATGAAATGTAAGGGGTACATCGAGCGGATGTTGCCCTTGCTCGTGTCATGGGACGCACGCAGAGGCAGCGCCCGCCAGGGTGTAAGTACTATTGAGAGTTGATGTAATCTAAAATTAATTGTGCTATTGGGTAAAAGCGATGGACTAAATACTAGGGTATGGAATAAAAAACTTTATATCCGGCAGGCAGACAGTGCCTGGCCCCCACAAGAAAGCCACCCACAAAAAGCGACATCTAGGATGGCTCAAGGGCAACACTGGTGTGAGCGAAAGGGGTGTAGAGGTGGATAATATAAGGTGTGTATAATAATTCAATAACCGGTTAAACTGACCGGACCATTTTTTATGCACGTGCGGTTTTACTTAACAATAGTCAAAGGAATAGCCGCTCGGGGCCAGCTACAAATCTAACAACTATAAGCTGCTTTCTACCCATGGGCAGTGGCTGTTAACATTATTTATTATTAACCGTCGGCTAAGACAAATACCTAACTACAAGCTTCATAAAATACCTCCGTACACAACGTAAATGACTGTATGAAATGAAGGTCTTCATAGCCAAGCCTGCTATTCCATATACATGCTCGCATTAGAAACTTGCTCGGAGTTTAATTAAAATATGTACAATAAGAAAACTCATAAATTAGGCAGTGTTGTGGCTGACTAAATCCACAGGGCGCTTCATGCACCCTTATGTCCCTTATCCTGAAATGGGTTAGCATCGCAGCCACAATCTGAACCCACGCACCCACTTGAATCTGAATTTAAATAATCGTAAACGTTATGCGAATACGTGTGATGGCATGGTTATGGGCATTACGACGAATATCACTTTTTGCTAATGATAATCATTTTATTGCGGACCAGACACAATCAGTAGAATATTCCTTTTAATTCAATTAATTAATATTGATAAAGTATTCATTGGAATATGAAAATTAGAACTGACCGAAGAAATGATATAATTACTAACGTAATTCTTTCTGACTTTCTTTCTAAGTACGTGTATAGTCTAAGTACGTAAGTAAGCAGTGTAAGTACGTGTAAACTGACAGATTTGCAGGAATCCTATGGTCTCAGTATTATTCCTTAAAAGATTATGAACTTACGTATTCGCCTAATCCAAAGAAATTGCACCCTGCGGTAAACATAATTTATAAAATTTCCTCATTTGCGTAACAGTGTACTAAGAGTATCATCTTTTGCTTACGCTGCCTTTTCATTTATATTGCGTAAAGGGATTTAATTATTTAGACCTTATGTGTTGTGGAACTAAACTCTCATTTACAAACTTTACAAATATAGGTGTTACGCGATAAAGCGCTGAATAAGGTATAAACATTGTTGTTCGATAGGCTATATGTTAGGTATTACCAAGAATTTTTCCAGATATTATTACAATATACAACATGAAATACTAGCGGCTCCGCAGACAAAATTTCAAAAAAACTGATTCGTCAAAAAATTAAGGTGACGTAGGTTCAGAGAGTGAATTTTGAAAAAAATAATCAGCAATTTTGAGGATTTTCTATGGGTTCTTCAGGGATTTGTATTCTGATTTGTTGCCTTTTACTCGATATAAAAAAATCACGACCATAGCAAATACAAAAAATATAACAATTGCTTCTAAAAATACGCAAAATTTATTTGTGAGGGAGCTCGGCGATTACTATTTTCTCTTTTTAAACTTAATTCTAAACTATGATAACCGCGGTCCCAAGCACGCACATCCATCTTGCTCATGCACGCGCTTGCGCTCAGTGGGAGTGAGAAAAGAACGCTAACCTACGAGCTACGGAGCCTAAACGCCCAATCATTCCACTTGTTTAGATTCGGGCATCTTTCTCTTTTACTCCAATGAAGGACAGAGAAAGATGCCCGCCATTTGCGAACTTTGATTTTCTTAGTTAAAATATCAGATATTGTTTTGATACATGATCCTACAAATGCACATTCGAGGATTGCCATGTATGAATATGCTTTATTGTACTTAAAAATTAAACACGAGAAACATACTTAGACTTAATCAAATACAATAAATGTGCACTTCTCCTCATAAAGTATATCTTCCAGGTAAACTTTGAGGACGAGATGAAACGAAGTAACGATGAGCAACAAACGAAAACATAAATGTTTATTTTATTACTTATTGTTTAACTTATAACAAACTAAATATTTAAATGAATAATAGTTCCAAAATTGAAATGCATCGTCTTATAGACTCAGATACAGGTCAGCCACAGGCTTCACATAACAATCACAAATCCACAACAGGCTTTAACAATTTTAATCTTTAAACAAACTTGAACGTCCCTAATCGCAATGTTCTCATTGCACAGGCACGTACTGTGAAATCGCGGGATTGGCATTGCTTTATGTAGGAAAACAACGGCATAATAATCCACAAACAAAAGACATTAAAAAAGTACTTAAGATATAAGTACGTATATATGAACTATACACAAAAAAATACATAAATACTAAGGTTTTATGATACAGTTTTTTTTTCACCACACCAACTTGTAAAGACTCTCTTGATCTTTCAAAATCTGATGAGAAAGTTGCATTTTATCCACAAAAATGGCAAAGTAATTCGATGCAATGACTTGCTTACTTATGATGCATAACTTTTAAATGATAAATATTTAAAAACGTTCAACTGGATTTGTACTTAGTATTTTTCCTCGCTTGGTGTGGTGAATTTTTTTTTATTTCAGTCAGTGGCAAAATTTGTTTAACCCTCGCAACGCTCAAGATTCCACTTTTCGAATCAATTCAATTTTGGCTTCTTTCTTTCTTATTCGGGTAGGTATCAATATTCAATGTTAGCCAAATGGCACGCGCGGTTAAACAACTACTTTATCCGCTTCTAAGACAAATATGCGCCGGCGAGAAACAAATGGCATAGGATTTAATATATATATATATTATTATTTTTATTCTATTTTTCATTAAATGTAAGTCAATGACGAGCACGCCCCAGTCCGCTCGATTAAGGTGAAGCATCTTCCTGCTCCTTCACTTACTGAGGAAATCCGGGCGCTATTGGAGAAAAAGAACTCTGCCAAATCTAGGTACAGAACCGACAACGTCTGATGCTAACAAAGCTCGCTACCTCGCCCTACGTAACCGCTGTAGCACCATCTGTCGCGATGCTCAGCGACGCCATATTCACCAGTTTGTTGAAAATGGTGACCCGGCGAAAGTATGGAAATTTCTTAAGTCACTAGGAGTTGGAAAGTCTCAACAAAACTGTCCTAAAGACAAACTTAAAACTTCAGTCAGCTTAACAAGCATTTCTCTACTTCTGCTGAATTTAGTGGCCCTAATAAAGTTAAGACTCTTGACTACCTCTCTTCTCTTCCAACTCCTGACTCGTCTCCCTTTTGTCTTGTTCCTTTTACCAACAGTGATATTAAGAAGAGCGTACTGTCCATAGCGTCTAATGCCGTTGGGGTCGATTGTATTAGCCGTAAAATGATCCTTCCTCTCCTTGACCTACTCACCCCCGTCATTTCCGTCATTCTTAATAATTCAATTTCAACTAGCTCCATTCCTTCAGTTTGGAAGGACGCCTGCATCTTTCCGATCCCTAAAACATCTAAACCTTCTTCATTTTCAGATTATTATCCCATCTCAATTCTCCCTTTCCTGTCCAAAGTTCTTGAGCGTCTCGTTCATCAACAGCTTACATTACCCCAAATACACATAAATTTTCCACTAAATTATCCTTAACACAAATAATATTTTAAATCCCTTCCAGTCTGTCTTCCGTCCTGGGCATAGTACGGCTACTGCACTCGTGAAGATCACTAACGACATCCGGGCGGGGATGAATGATCAAAAATTGACGGTATTAACGCTGCTAGAGTTTAGTAATGCATTTAATACCGTTGATTTTGATATTCTCTTTGGAACACTACGCTCTCTCAATATATCTCCTGCGGTAGTCGAATGGTTTCGTAGCTACTTGATTGGTCGTTGGCAACGCATAAAGGTGGATGATTCCCTTTCTCCTTTGTTGTTCTCCATATTCATTAATTCAATTACTTCTAACCTTACTTCACATTATGCCGATGATCTTCAGATTTACTCGCAGGGCGTCACTGGTGAATAGCGACTTAGAGGAAATCTTGAAATGGAGTCGCAGTATTGGCCTAAAAGTTAATCCGTCAAAGACACAGACTATTATAATAGGTAGCCCAAAACTGCTTCCCAGAATCGACAAAACTCTCAACTATTTACTTTAATGGTGTTTTGATTCCCTACTCGCAGTAAGTAAAAAACCTTGGCATCATTATGGACAGTACCTTATCGTGGGGACCTCAGGTGGCCGAAGTCAGCAGGAAGATGTTCGTGGCAGTTAGCTCACTCAGGAGATTACGGAACTTCCTTCCCATTCCTACCAAAATTGCTCTCGCACAAACTCTTGTCCTCCCTATTCTGGATTACGCTGACGTTGCTTATCTCGATCGCACTGAGGAGCAACTTAATAAGCTTGAGCGTATCCAAAATGTTTGCATGCGGTTTATATTTGGGTTACGCAAATATGACTATATCTCTCACTTCCGTTCGCAGCTCAAGTGGCTCCCTATTCGCTTACATCGTAACTCTCACGTTTTGTCCCTTCTGTATTCCATTCTTTTTAACCCCGCAACTCCTAGGTCCTCCGTTTTGCTAGGTGCTCCCAGAACTTGCTTCTTTCTGTATAGTCCTCATCGTTTTCGATGACGGCGACCCCAAATAAACACATTATGGACGTTGTCTAGCGTGAGCCCTAATGTGGCTGGCCAGGCCGAACTTGCTCTTAAATACTCTATTGCACGCGTGACAATAAAGTTGGCCAGCTGCGTTGAACGTGTACACGTAGGAGGGCTTAGGTCTCTCTTTTCTTTCTGTACCATCATCCTCAACTACATTTTATAATAATTCTGTCACGTTTCAAGCTGTCCGACTATGGAATTCTCTGCCTATAGACTTAAGCTTAATATACGCGCTTAATATCCTAATTCTTTCAAGAGACTCATTAAACTTCACTTTTTATCTGCTCCGAATACTTTTATCTACTTCCTTTTCCCAAAGTAAATGCCAGCTATAAGTATGGAATTATGTATTTGAATATATGTATGTATATGTATTTATATATCTTTTTATTTATATATGTATATGATATATTGTTTTGTTTTGTTTATTCTGTGCTAGACTTGTTTTATTGCATCTGGAACACCTACTGACATGACATAAATTTATTTAATTCCGCTACCTAAAGGCTGTCTGGAAGAGATCGATTTTTAGCGATAAGACCGCCTGTTATTTACCTCTTCCTAATATGTTTTATTATTTGTATTGTATCTATATTGAGCTGTGTCGCACTTCTGTAAAGAGTATTTGTATTTGTATTGTATTGTCAATGCTGCATATAGCGTTGTTGTATTATTATTATTGGGATGTTGCGGGCCTTTGAGTGCCACGTCGACCAAGCAGTGATCTATTGTGACAGCCCTTTAAAGTTCATTACTAATGCCCGTGAAATCCAGGAAGTTCCAGATTCTTTGGGCCGCAATGTTCTGTACCTCATAGGGCAACCCTATGTAGCAACCGTCGGCAATACGTGCCGCCCTAAGTAGGTACTTCTTTTTGACATTAGTGGTCCATAGGAACAGAGAATGTGCATTGCAGTCTCCTCGGACTCTTGGCAGAACCTGCATGTCGCGTCTTGTTTCTTTCCAGTTTCAAACATGTGTTTGTTCAACTTACAGTGTCCAGTCAATATTCTAGTCACCGCGCAGGTTTTGTGTCTTTTGAGCCCTAAAAGCTCCTTAGCAGTGTTGAACCCTTTGATTAGAGCTTTCGATTGTTCTTGTCCTTTGACGAACTTCTCTAGCGTTGTTGTAACATGGGCATTCTATTAAACTCAAGCATACAATTAGAAACTATGACATTTCAACATCATTTCAAACATCGATAGTCTGACATAGTAACAACGGTGTCTTTGCCAAATAACTTAATTTAAGCTCCGAATTACACCCTTGAAATTAACGGAGTTTAAAGAAAAAACACGGTGTATAATATGTAGTTATAATTATTTTATTATTCAGGTAATTACAAAAATAGTTATCATATAACATAAGTAACTAAACTGAGCTATATAACTTAAAACCTAAATCTAAAAGTTATACATAAAATATTTTTTTTGTAAGTACTAACACCACCACCACCAAACTAACTGTTTCTATTTAGCCCTATGGTTGACTGGCATACAATGCCTTAAGGCGTTAAGTCCGCCATTTGTACTCTTTTTTTGTCATATATTGTGTAATAAATTTTTTATTAATTAATTGATATCATTAAACTAGGTCGATTTGTGTAAAATAGTCATATAATGATTACTTTATTTTATTTATTATGTCAAATTATAGCTTAGTCACTGAGATAAACCGTGAACGGACGGATAGTCAAACAGAATTGGGTTCCCAGTTGAATAGAAACCTTAAAAATGGGTTCCAGCGCGTAGTTCAGTAAAGGGCAGCTATTACGAAGTGTAGCCGTGTGTGTGATGTGGCTTGACAAGAAAATAAATGAATCGAATAGTGAGCCGTCCTTCCCCGCTTCCGAAACAGACCATCGAATGTTTTCATTACTACTACAGCCTCGGCCGATCCCTTGTATATTACCAAATACTTACCTATCCTTTTCTTATCACACTTGCTCAAAATGTTATTTTATCTACACACATATCATAAACCCTCTATGATGCCTTCAAAATCCGTAAATACGAGATAAATTGTTTGGTTACAAAAAATTTCTTATCTGTGATGATGTTGTAATTGCTTCATAACTACATCAAAATCGATTTGGTTATGACTTCAAATTTGGAACATCTATGAAAAAAAAGCAATTCCATTTGACCTCTATTCTAATATCAGTTGAGATGCCTTTTTGTTCGAAATGAAATGTCAATTGCATACAATTTTGACATATCTCGCATGTTAGTTTCTATCGAATGATACGGAAATAGGCCCCCACCTCTAGTTTGTCTCTGAATTAAAATAAAAAACAACGAATGCGTATGCGTGAATTTTTTTTTCATTTGTCGCCATTTGACGTACAGTTTATCTTTTAATTAGTTTTAAGTATAAAATAAGTAACTATAATAGCAAAATTTTCGTGTAAAATGAGCAATAAAAATATTTCGGTGACGCCACCACATATCCGCGAGTTCCGCCAAGAGAGCAACGATGCCCTGTAATTTGGGTTAGTGAATATATCATAGAAAATGTATAATATGTGTGTAGATAAAATAGTATATGTAACTGTACATAATTAGGCATTAAAACACTCGTGTGATCCTATTAAGAAACACATCTTTCCTTTCTTAAACCCACACTCGAGTATTTTAATGCCTTTTATTATGTAGCAGTCACATAAACTACTATTATACAATCGTGATATAATATACAGCTTTTCAGTCGAGTGCTGTGGTTAGGCAACGAAGCTTGCTGAGTTGCCTAAGTGATTTACGAGATTGAAAAGCTTGATTAATAAAATATTTTTTTTACTATAAAACCTAAATAAGTAATGAAAATTCGTAAGTATCTAAGTAGGCAAAAAGACATAACCGTGCGAGCCACCGTTTGTGATTGGTTATTTTTTTTTTATAGTTGACTACAGCGTATCGAAAGAAATTGTATAGTTGAGTTGGGAACCCATATATGAAAAGCACGCAATTATAGTTTGGTATACGAAATCTTAATTCAACCATTACAGTCGACGAGTCGAAAAAAGATCTTATTTCATACAAGTTATCTGAAGGAAAATACCTATATTGTTCAAGCGGAAGTTATGGATTGTGAAAAAAGCTATGCTCGGCAGTGGGCGACTGGAGGCTACCACTAGCTTTTCGGTAAAGGAAAACATCGTGAGGGAACCTGCATACATCTGCGAAGAAATTCAATGGTGTATGTGAAGTCCCCAATCCGTATTGGGCTAGCGTGGGGACTATAGCCCAAGCTGTGCTCAGCAGTGGGACGTATATAGGCTGTTTTTTTATTAATATTTAGTTTGATTAATTTAAAAGCCGTTTAAAATATTTTGCACAATTCTCAATCATGGCTGAATGCCGAATGGATCCGTGCCTTCGATGCTAACCTAACCTGTCCAAAAACTACAATGTGGCGGACCCTCACATAATTTCTACCACTATGTAAAATACAAACACATATATAGACATGTTTCGCCAAGATATTTTTATATATTTTATATTGTAAAATCAAATTACTACTGACCAGTCACTTCACTCCACAGCTTTCTTCTAAATATTGGTTTTCAATAACTCGTTACGTTCCAATGTTTGGATGTTATTGATATTTTCCAGAACTTCTAGTTTATCCGTTTCTTTACACACTTGTGTCCTGTTCATGAGATTCGGGTATTAATAAAATAACGTACTTAATTAAAGTTATAGACAAATGTTTGAACTAGTACTTAAAGTATCAAAATAGTAATGGAGCACCAACCTACTAAATTGTTTACGACTTGTAAACATAGCAGTTTTTCGTTAAACAACGCTATGTTTACGCGTTATTTAAAATAAACCCCTTATAAACCGCGAACAATTTGAATGAATTATAGAGTGTGGAATTAAGAGGAGTGGCATCTCTTATGGTAGAACTGTTGCAAAAGTGTTCAGCTGTTAAAAATAATAGTTCCAAATCTCTCCAGAGTAGCGCTAGAGTAGCTAAGAACCTAGACGGAGTGAATTGCGGTGTCTATGATTTGATTTTTTTGTTCAAGTACTCTAGGTATTGAAGCGCCACCTATTTAAAGTTTTTTGATGACACTTTTTGGTACATGGAGATTTCGTTTCTTATCTCCACCTTCCGTAGAATGAATGACATAAATTGACAACAGCCTTTAGGTTTTTTTAAATCATAGACAATTGGTGATACAACAAGGAAAAATCTGTCAACAATATTTGGCTAGCCAGACTCTATTTTAATTTGTTTTCCATTCACGGCGTACCTATATGTAAAACTAGTTAGGTAATAATTTCAAAACTTGTTAACATTAAAGCATTCATTGTCATGTTACATACTTTTTAGCAGAAATATACTTTACGACGGGATAAGGACTGGACAAAGATAGCGATGCGGTACTAATATAACAATTATTTTGTGCTTTTCAGTGGGATGGCTATTTAAGGCTTTTTTTTTAAAGAAATGAAATTAAGTTTTTTTTTTTACTATGGTATCTGAAGCTACATAGACTAATTACAAGCAATATCTATGCTTATCCTATTGTAAGTTGATGGAAAAGTACAAAGTTTCAGATTTCAATCAAGCTAGTCGTTTTAAAATAAGAGCGTAACTACAAACGTATGGAGAACCAAGCTTGATGATGATGATTAAACAAAATTAAAATTTCCGACTCCGACAGAATTCCGATAGCTTTTACTATTCAAACGTGTAGATTCACATACCGTGCAGCTCAAAGGAATAACTTAATGCAATCCATCCTTTCTCAATATACGAATGCACAGTCTGTCTGTCTGACAGACACACACATATGTAGATACATGGATAGAGTGATGAAAGTGAAGCGAATTTCTCACCCACTAAATTGTTATAATTGTGTCCGATTTATGGTAACATATAGGTATACGATATGTTCCCCACATGTTCTCGTCTAGTCAGACCATTTTTTGATGTTTGTACAAAAATAAAGCTTTAGTCATGCTTTAGTCAATAAATCACTTGTAACTTGTTTAATGTTAAATACTAATGTAGTTAAATTTTATACCGAAATATTCTACAATAACTAAATCCATTTTTCGGGTAGGAATACAAGTGATGACAGCAAGAAACGTAATACGGTTGCGGTAGACGGGCAAACTATACACATTGTTGACGAGTATATATACTTGGGCCAGTTAGTTTCATTCAGCAACAGGCAAGACAAAGAGCGCCGTATCGAAAACGCCTGGAAGAGCTATTGGTCCATGAAAGTGCTGATGAAGGGTAGCATTTTCATTGGCACTGAAGCAAAAACTCGTTGACATGTGTATCCTCCCCGTCCTAAACTACGATGCTCAAACAGCTAAATTTTAAGAGAAATAATTCTTGAATACGGTGACATATCAAACATTCGTCCGCCATTTTGTAATTTCTTGACAGGTTAGACATCGAAGCATACCAGCATTCAGCCACGATTGAAAATTATGTAAAACTGAACTGAACTGTACGAGAAGGGTAAAACTGTTGATACTCATCAAAAAATGTACCTAATAGTCTTGTACCTACACAGTTTACACAATAAATATTTCTGATTCTGATTCTGATTCTGTAAACTTAAACAAAAATATGAATTTGCCACTTGGTTTGTATGAATAAGTGGCATAATAAATAGCTCTTGTTTTTTCAATCCATATCTCCCGTGGGAACAATATACATCTTTCCTTCAGTACACCTGCATTAAATAAGATTTTTTTCGAGCAAGTGTGATGAAAAGGAATATAATACATGTAGCAAGAGCTATTACTCGTACCAAGAAAAGCAACACGACTCTTAGTGACAATTTTGCTTCAAGCCCATGCATGCAGAAGTGCTGTAAGTAGGAGAGGACAACATGATTATGACAACGTTGGTTAGAAGTTTATTTTTAGGGTTCCGTAGTCAAATGACAAAAAACGGAACCCTTATGGATTCGTCATGTCTGTCTGTCCGTCAGTATGTCACAGACACTTTTTTCCGAAACTATAAGAACTATACTGTTGAAACTTGGTAAGTACTTGGTTGGTTGTTGGTTGTTGGCTTGGTATTCTGTGAACCGCATTAAGATTTTGACACAAAAATAGAAAAAACAAATCAATACATTTTGGGGGTTTCCCATACTTAGAACTGAAACTCAAATTTTTTTTTTTCATCAAACCCATACGCGTGGGGTATCTATGGATAGGTTTTCAAAAATAATATTGAGGTTTCTAATATCATTTCTTTCTAAACTGAATAGTTTGCGCGAGAGACACTTCCAAAGTGGTAAAATGTGTCCCCCTCCCCCCCCCCCCCTGTAACTTCTAAAATAACAGAATGATAAAACTAAAAAAAATGATGATGTACATTACCGTACAAACTTCCACTGAAAATTGGTTTGAACGAGATCTAGTAAGTAGTTTTTTTTTAATACGTCATAAATGGTACGGAATCATTCATGAGCGAATCCGACTCGCACTTGGCCGCTTTTTTTCAACAATTAAAATAACATGATTTTTTTATTAAACCATCAAAATAAACTAGATTAAACATTAATATTATGGTCCCCATTACTGAGTTTGATATGTTTTCCGAGCAAATCTCGGTCTCTCAGGTACTTTGGACTTGATATCTGTTAACAAACAAATACATACTCGTAAAAATGAATAATATTCAATTTAATTAAATTATTCAGAACACCTGACCTGAGCTACAAAATTCCTCTTTATATGTAGACCTCGGGATTAATAAGCTTATCTTCTGCAGTTTGTTGTTACTACTTATAAGGCCTGGTTTAATTAAGAGTTTATAATAATGCCGTAGCCACCGGGGAACCGTTGTTCTGACGGCGGTAAATAATATTAATAAAGAAGATAGGTACGAGTTCGAAGGCGACGCGCCGCTAATACCATAATACTTCGATTATCATAATATTCCAATTACAAGTCGCTGTAAACATTGTAAATAAGTTTTGCTTCGGGATTACTTCGTCCAAACTTAAAGGCATAATCCACAGACAATCTATGGCATAATCAATAATTCCAAAGTATTACCTCTCTCTCTCCATCAAGCCTTCTATAGTTAAGGCCGCGTCGGTTCTTACTATCACTAAGCGTAAGTACCTATAATGAGCGATAGCGAGATGGATGTGCGTGCTGCGGATATCATGGTTTTGAATTTTATTTACAATAACAATAACAAATAGATATATACAGATTACTTTAACTAGCTTTTGAATTTTTATTTGTTGTAGGTTTGAAAAAAAAAACGGTCAAGTACTTTTTAGTATTTGTTGTTATAGCGGCAACAGAAATACATCGTCTGTGAAACTTTCAACTGTCTAGCTATCACGGTTCATGAGATACAGCCTGGTGACAGACGGACGGACGGACGGACAGCGGAGTCTTAGTAATAGTGTCCCGTTTTACCCTTTGGGTATGGAACCCTAAAAAGAAATCGATGAGTTCCCTTAAAAATAAAATTGCGCATTTGAAAAACTAATTTTTCTAGTTTGTTTTAGAGATATGTTCGTGAATTTTGTATCGAGCGAATGTCAAAATCGAAGAAGTCACTAGAGAAAATCCTCAAGATTGCTAATTAAATTTTTGACAATCGTATTGTTTAGGAATATTTCTACCTCTCAACCGTCTATATGTCTCAACCGTATTGGCTTCAGTTTAAACCCTAAAATATTTTAAGTTAGATTTATTTCAATAATAATATAATATTATTTTTAGAGTAAGTTAAACTAACACTGTATGGACCAAGGTCTAAAATTAATGTTTTTTTTTAATTATATTTTTATTGTGATCTAAAAAAGCGGTACGATTTATCAAAAACCACGCTCTCTGAAGCTGCGGCACCTTAAGCTAGATTTCTCAGTAAGGCTATGGAACTACGGATACTTAGAAGTATATCCCATACCCTTACCGTAACTCTTTAAGAAATAATAACAATACCATCCAACCATCTTTAAAAAAAAAATCGGTCAGTGTAAAATCCGTCATTAAAAAAAACATATTCCTGACAAGGAAATAAATAGTCCGAAGTTAGGTTATGTAAGTCACACACTAGAAAAAAGTCACGAATCAAAAATAACTTTATGAAACCAGTCTTTTATTACACACTTTTAATTAGCTTCACTACATATATTTGTTTCTTTATTTGTATATAAGTCGGTCGGATAAATCTGTCAAATTTCGCGATTTTGGTATTTAAGAAAAGGTACTAGGGTAGAAATATTCCTAAGCGGGTAGAGTGGATTTAACCGAGTTTGATAGTTGAATGTGCAGCTCGTGAAATACGGCGTTGCATGAATAAAATATTTCCTTTGGCAGGACCCAGGGATGTATTTAAGAAGTGGAGTCACCATGACTTTAAATCTTTTGCGATTTTGGTATTTAAGAAGAGGTACTAGGGTAGAAATATTCCTAAGAGGGTAGAGTGGATTTAACCGAGTTGGATAGTTGAATGTGCAGCTCGTGAAATACGGCGTTGCATGAATAAAATATTTCCTTTGGCAGGACCCAGGGATGTATTTAAGAAGTGGAGTCACCATGACTTTAAATCTTTTGCGATTTTGGTATTTAAGAAGAGGTACTAGGGTAGAAATATTCCTAAGAGGGTAGAGTGGATTTAACCGAGTTGGATAGTTGAATGTGCAGCTCGTGAAATACGGCGTTGCATGAATAAAATATTTCCTTTGGCAGGACCCAGGGATGTATTTAAGAAGAGGAGTCACCATAACTTTAGATGTAAATTTTAGTATGAAATCTACGTCTACATCTTTGATTTGAAAGTTAAAAATGATACTAAACTTGATGTAGAACCTATACTTAAACTAGGCAAAGGAATTCCTCGATGAAAGAACACAAACACATGGAGTTTAAAATCATTAGAAAGGTCTCGACAAGTACTTGATAGACATGCATATGAGAAGTACAGTCAGGTATAAAAATATGTGTCATATTTTTTTTACATTTACTTGTATTATAGGAATCGCAAATTATGTGTGTGCTACTCTGCAGCGGCGCCAACATAGTAAATATCAATAAATTATATGGTGAAATGATGTACCTGAGACGTACATCATGTACCTATAATGTCTATGGCTGTACCTGTACTAGGGAACGAAATGATAGGCATTGAATGTGGCGCCGCTGGGAAGCATATTCTGTCTCATGTTTTGTCAATTTAAAAAGAGTTGAAACACACAACACACATAAATAAAATAAAATGCAAAAATCGCGAAGCGTCTGGTTGATGTAACTGGTGACCGAAGAGCTGGCGGCTTTCTCGCACAAAGTATCAGTATTGCGATACAACGAGGAAATGCCGCCATCATCCTTGGTACAATTACTCAAGGGCCTATTTTAGATTTAAGCTAGTTATAGTAATCCTCTGTATATATCCATTATGTATATTGTTATTGTAAATAAATGTTATTAGTTAGTAAAATAATATTCAGGTAGGTACTTAAGAATTCTAAATTAAAAAGGGCGCTAACCTTTTCATGTGTTTACACGACGCATTAGTGTGTAGGTGGTTCCTCTCTATAGTTCAATAACTTTCACTCGAAATATATTATTAATTGGTCAGTATTAAATTTTATACCGAGTGAAATGTGACCCGTGTGATGTCAGGTTAAGAATTCCACTAATCCCTTTGCTCCCGTGGGTGTCGTAGCAGTCGACTGTGGGATATGGTTTCAAATGTGTTGTGGGCGATGGGATGATTAACCTGTCACATTGTGCAATATCACAATTTCTTTATTTTTTACAAAACCCCTTACTGGAAATTGCTAGAAATGGCACTGAAACTAGCAGTTTCATGTGCTCAGCCTGTATTCCTATTTGAGTTTATGTATGCGTGTATGTAAAATTATTATTTTTTTATCACGACGGTAGCACACAAGCGTGCGGTACGGCTGTGCAACTCTAGTGGAGGTTACACAAGCGCTGCAAACTCTTTAAGCTTATCTACAAGTATTCTCCTTGTTGACAGGTTAACGGACAAATAGAACCACCACCAAGAACTACATCATGCCATAAAGAAATAAGAACACATCAGTTTCCTCATTTAATAAACAATAAGTGATGTATGAAAGGTATCATAACGTATTTATCAATAAGACGTACTTATATACTTAACTTGCTTAAAAGTTAAGATTTTCCAAATCTTAACTTCTACTAGTAAGGTAAGCGAGTTAAGTGTAAGCGCTAAACTCTTATTACAATCAAAAATCCAAACGAAGGGGCATATATAGCTGTGGTTAATAATTCAATAAAATAATTTCCTATAATGTTAATATCCAAAGAGAAAAATGGGGACTGCGTTTGTATGGAGAAACAGTCACGTGATCTCGTCCCCTATACTGGACATACCAGGGGCCAGGTAGGTGGTGTTCATTGTTTTGAGGTAAAATAAGATCATCACTTAAAATTATTGACAGATTAAAATATCACGATGAGATCATATGATGAAAATGGCTTAGATAACTCCCCCCAGAGCACATGCAAAACAGCTATCAGGGTAACGTCTCTATACCGCAACATGACAACGTTTCTAATCTACTGACTATCCAAGTTCATATTTATCCTGTCCTAGTATGTAAAGCAAGTTCTAACTATACCATGTTTTAAATTCTGTTTACTTTAAACATAACTAATATTTTAATAATGCTAGTATTCTAATAAACATGTAATAGTACCTGCATTACTATTACAAGTGCGAAAAATAGGAATTTCGCAACGTTGGCCATAAATTAGAACACGACCGAAAGGAGTGTTTTAAATCGACACAAGTTGCGAATTGCCTATTCGCACATGTATCGTTCAACGTTTTACAGTACATATGACCCTTTAAATTTTCGACATAGTTACGTACGTGTTACTTATCGTACAAAATTTAAATGACCCTTTAAAGTAACACGTATGTCACTTTCGTGTCGTGTTTTAGTCTATCGCCACTTGTTTCGAATTTCCTATTTTTTGCACTTGTGTCGTAATATATATAACAAACACAATTATCCAGCAAAGTGCACAATAACAAAAACATAATGCATAGCTATTCAATTTTGATAAAATTTCAAAGATCAAATGCATCTGTGAAATATTTAAATGCTTGATAAAAAATAGAACTTTGGGAACCAATTAAATATTTTGATTCGTGCTTCTAAGTAGTCACACTACTATGTACAAACCATGACTCACTTGATTACTTTTTTCTTAATGTATAGGTAATATCTATAACAGTTTATAGTTTAATAAAATACTATGTGGAAACACATGTATTTATTGGTTTCATAATGGGTTTTCCGCATACCTACAACAAAACTTTTCATACCTTTATTCTCGTATTTGTAGAAGCTCATAACATTATGATGTTATGTTTTGATACGGGTAGAAAGAACGCAAAAAAAAACTTTCAAAAGTATACCTTTGGCGGCCGATATGACAAAAAGTAACAAATCAGTTTTAACAATTTATTAAAACCTTCACTGACAGTAGGACACTTCCGAGTAGATATTCATTTATAAAACTTATTTATCATTTCTATTCACCGTATATATTATGGATTAAATATACCTAACTTCTAAAGTTGGTCAACATGTGGTTTGATTTATCGTTGCTTTACAGAACTTCAATTAGAACCATACGAGTAGAACAAGTTTCAAGCGAGCAAAGCTTTCTTGGGCAACTTAATTGCACTTTCTTATGAGCTGAAGTAGAATTTCATGAAGAAAGCTGTACCTAAACTTGGTTAACCGTAACGAGCGGTGTGGAAAAGCCCGGGGTGGAACAATTTTTAAACAGCTTCAATCTTATTCAAGCTCAATATGCAAAGGAAATGTGTGTAACTTCTTTGTATGAACCTTAACCCCTCAATTTCCAGTACCGTATGTCGGTGAATAACTTTAATATGTAAGTAACTCGTCTGTGTGTTTTATTACAAAAGGCGAGACGCGGCAGACTAAAGGGAAAGCTGGTTAAATATAGACAAGTAGCCTTGCTAATGGAAGATTACGTTGTACCGCAATTAACTTTATACCAAGTGTAAACACACTGAAACTTATTTTTTAATACAGTTGCCCAAAAAGTGCTACTTTAAGTACTTTATGTAACTGTTTAGCGTGCGGAAAGTTGGATTTCGCGAACCAGTGCTTTTTTACTTTTCGAATGATTTTAAATTTATACTTGTTTTAATTCATGATTACTTATTGATGACTGTTAATGTTTATTTCCTTTAAAAGTGTCAATGAACATAAAAACCTACTGTTAATGTAGGAATAATAAAAATATATATATTTTATACTTTATTACTTACCTCTTCATCATTTAAACACGTTTATTTTTTAATCTTGAAAAACAGTTCTTAATAAGTTGCCTGAATGGAACGGAATAGCTGCCGAAACGCCTGTCAAAGATGAGGCGTTTTTTCTTACTGCAAGCATGTTTTAAGTTTCCTAAGTCAACATTGGATATTGTTTTTATATTTTATATTTATAATTGTTTCTGTCTTATAGAAATGCATAAAAAAATACTTGTTGTTTTTCTTATGTTTTCGCAACTGTATTAAAAAACGTCGTTCGATACACGTGCGGAAATGTCATTACTTCACGAGTACTGAGATATTTTGCCACGAGCCGTATTCCGCACTAGCATCTAAATGTACTTTTTGTTTTACTTAATCAGGTGACTAAAAATATACATGTGTGTTTACAGTTATTTATTAGGTGTACCCATTATCTTTAATGAAATTACCTGCTGTGATAAAATTATATTCTACATATTATTATTTATTTATTTAAACTTTATTGCACAAAAATAGAAAAAAATAATGTACAAATGGCGGACTGAATGCCTAATGGCATTCTTTACCAGTCAACCATCGGGCTAAACAAAGACATGTTAAAATGTTGCCAAGAGAAAGAAAGATGATTTTTATTAGAACTATCGAAAAGAACTGAAAAACTGGATACAATACATATAAAATGAATATAATTAATATACTACTACATATTATATACGTACTCAATAACGTATAATGAGTAATAATGGACCCTACTCGAACTCTTGTTTCAGCAAATACTTATGTAGAAACCGCTTGAAAGCTAACTTTATTATTACTTAAACACTACCTGCTAGTAAATTGCATACCTATACAAAGTTAAACTGTGTGTCAGGTATTTCATATAAGTTGTTCTGGAAAATCACTCATAAATTACTTAGCTTTTAGCTTTACCGTCAGCAGTCACTACTAAATATCTCAAAGGAAGCATCGTAGGTACGATTTGTAGACGCAAGTAATTTAGCACACGCACAAATTTAGAAGCTTTGAAGTGTCTGTCCATCTCTTGATTGAAGGAAATCAGTGCCTCTGCGAATAGCCCCAAACTTAATCAAGGGTACCCAAGTGTTTCCAACTAGTTCTGAAAACCTAAGTGAGACACTGTCACAGACAAATGAACTGGTATTATGAGTAACTTGTACATTGCCAACATTCTAAAATAAATTACTTTTATTATACATTTACTACACCGAAATTGAAAATAAAAAGTCAATCTTACGTTTAGGTATTTTTTTACCAAACGTACGACTTTCTATCTATTTAACTGGAATTTGTTATAAAATTCAACATCATATGCCATCCCAGTTTTATACAATTCTAATAACATAACTTTCGTGAGAGACACACATGTTAAATATAATAAACCGGGTTGGAGCAATCTTCGTCATACAAAACGTGACTGACCCGTTTTAATATATTCCATATAATTCTACCATTTAAATAAATAAATAAATGATTCTGATTCTAAAGTTTTAACAAGCTACACATACGACATGACATGGATATATCGACAATTACTGACCCTAAACCTTCGACTTTATTAACATATTTCAGTATCACAAAGCCACGTCTCCCAATAGGAGCAAAAAAAGGACGCCATTTCGTACTCAGGGCTCATAAACACGTCAAATTTCCTTAGAGAAAAATTCAGTAAATATAAAAATAGGTGTTAACCTAGGGACCGAGACCAAGTACATCATAATCGCGGCGCGAACCCCTGCTAGTACGAATACGAGTATAAGATATACGAGAATGACTTTGGACAACTGCTGCGTTGAACTATGAATAAAGTTATGCATAGGAATTTTCATGGTTTTGAATCTGAAGCAATATAATTTATGTAGGTATTTTTTTTCTGGTGGCCGAATGAGACTGTGTGGAATCTCGTTTCGCCGATGATATTAGGTTCGGTCAGAACTAAGCTCCAACTGCTCATCTCAACTTTCTAATCCTCCACGTTCCGTCATCCTGTTAGACATGTTCCGGAAAAATACAATGTGAGACTTAATACTTCATTACGATACAAGTGCGAAAATTTGAAAATTTGTAACGAGTGGTATTCAATTGAAACACGACCAAAGGGAGTTAATAAGTAATAGTACCTACATATGAATTTGAATTGTAAAATTCCTTTATGTTCCTGTGACAGCAAATTCTGATCAGTGATTGAATTGATTACAAAAACATACATATAACATATTTTACAGTACATATGGTGCTACTTTATAGCACTAGTGCGAAAATTTGCATATTACGTTACTGTGTCGAACATTTAAAGGCCCATATTCAAAAATTTACGCTGCCAGTAATACTAATAGAGGTAAGAGCCGAGAACGATAGCCTTTTAACATTAAAATCGGATGAAAAATAATTGGCGGCATATGAAACTTTTATTTAATGGAAAATCAGCAAAAATGCCCTGTCTTTCTTGGAAAACGTGTTGGTAGCTTACTTCAATGAACTGGCGAATAAGTGCCTACAAGCCCAGCACGCTTTGGTGCAGTTATTCGATTTTAAAACTGTTACTGTTAGCCACCATTTTGAAAATTGTACTTTGACTGTTTTGACAAAAAAAATCTAATTTATAAGTTTTGTTTTTTCCTCGCGTGTTGAAAAACGTCGTATGAAACGCGTGTGCATTTTTCATTACCCACATCGGCTTTCTTATTGCCCGCTCGCTTACAGCTCGCGCGCACAATATCGCCTCGTCTGTAATGACCAACTTAGCACACTTGTATCATAATGTACTAATAATTATATATACATGAAAGTATTGTAAAAAATTACAAATTGGCTACAATAACGTAACGTGTTTCCTGTTCCATCGTTGTTATTTGCCCTACGCGATCATGCATTAATCTCGCCCCTAAGGCGCCCACGTTTACCATAAGCACGCAAGATCCCCTAGATTTAATATACCTACGTCAAAAATTAACTCTAGATACGATATCAATTGGATTGGTTCAGTGTCAGAAGTGACGTTTTTGTTTGAAGAAACGTATATTTTGACTCTGCTATATCCGATCTATATCGTATCTAGAGCAAATTTTTGACGTATGTTAATGGCGAAACGGGTCCTTAAATACTTTCTTACTAAAAAATCATAACATAAGCAATAAAAATCCTGAGAAATGTTGAATTCTAAAATGTAACCTATCTAATAGAATAAAAAATAGCAATTTATTTCTGTATAGTGAAAAAATAATTACAGAACCCTTTATTATATCAGCCATATAACTATAAATAAGCGCTTTACGGATGGGCAGTTAATTTATAAACTATGAAAAAACACGTCATAACAATCGTCAAATATATCTTTAACCGAACAAATCATTACCATAGTCTCGTAAAAACACTTATATAACTTTACTCAAAATATAGGTAATACAAAAACATAATATTTAAAAGCGGTGATTAACGAGTCTCATACTTATGCCGCATAAAAAACAACTCTGCCAATTTAAACAATTAACTCTTCTTAATAACAAGTAACGTTGTAGCGTAATCAATATTTAGAGTTATTTTACTTACATAAATAACATGTATAAAGTGACACAAAACCAGGTGTCAACAAGTAATAATTGAATCAAATAGGGTCAAAATACACACCACAACAATGGGCCACATGGAATGGAACTGGGAAGCGATCCACCTGCCCACTCAATACAATACAAAGGTTTACAAAGTAAGAACTCTGTCATTTTCTATTTTACTGATATTAAAATACGTACAGGAAGAATGATATTTCTGCGTTTCAAATTAAAGTCCGCTTGGAAAACTTAAGCCTGCTTGAATCTATTTTAAAGGGGGGAAACGGAAAACAATTTATATACAGACTTAGTAAGATTGTTTAGAATGTAGTCAGCATCAGAACAGGTGACGCGCTTAAAATTATTTAAACAAGTTGATTGTTAAGAAAGTGGGAGCGTGTGTAATCTGATGACCTGTCTGGCCTAGTGGGTAGTGACCATGCCTATGAAACCGATGGTCCATTTATTTTTGTGATGAGCACGAATATTTGTTCCTGAATGATGTTTTCTATGTATTTATAAATATAGTTCAAGTTCAAATACCCCAATTAGTTATATTTATCATTGTGTAAGTACCCACAACACAACCCTTATTGAGCGCACTGTGGCACTTAATCAATTTGTTTACTAATGTCCAAGAAGAAGAAAGAAGAAGAAAAAATCTGTTGCTGACTAGACGTAAGTATACTTACGTACGTAAGTATTGTTGTAATACATACTTGATACTTTTTGAATACGAAATATCAAAATTAAAATAACAAATGGGCATTAATATGGCAATACCACAATTATTCCGAGGGGCACGAGAAATGAAGGTCGTCTTGTGCGTATTACATGATAGTATTCCCAGGATTTCATTATATAACTGACAGTATTTTGCAATGTGCATTAAATTGTATAATAAACTACCGAATTGCATGGAGCTACCGTTAAATAAATTTTAAAGGAGTCTTGTTAGTTATTTATTACATAACATTATTATATACATATAAAGCAGAATAAGCATCAAATTGTCAGAATTACACCTGTGGACACGAAATATGTTCTCATTATTTGCAAATAAAGTTATTCTATTCTATCCTTATGTCACAATGGGCTTTGTTACAATGGGCTGTGCTCTGAAGAATTGTTTGACATGATGCCAACGGTCACTTTCTATCACCGCACTGCTAGCCGTCGGCAGGGTGTGCATCCTCACACCCTAGAAACTAAATGGTCGCGTACTGTGCTGTTTAAGAGAAATTTCCTCCCGCGGACGCTCCGGCTGTGAAATGAGATCCCTTCTGAGGTTTTCCCGAGGGTCTACAGTATGGGGTTCTTCAAGAAAGAGTGTACAAGTTTTTAAAGGGTCAGGAACGCGCATGTAACACCCCTGGAGTTGCAGGCGTCCATAGGCTGCGGTGACTGCTTACCAGCAGGCGGGCCGTATTCTTGTTTGGCACTGTCATGGTATAAAAAAAACATAGGAACACACATCTGAAAGTGGAGTTTATTTTAAATATTTTAACCGACTCTTGAGTATTCAATTCCGTTCTGTTTGTTTTTAATGTTTGTTACTCCATAACTCCGTCATTTCGCGACCGATTTTGTTTTTTTTTACTGACAGTGTATATACTCGTACAAACAGATTGGTCCCGTTTTTGTCAAAAACCATTTATGACGATAAGTCCACGAGGAATCGAAGAACTCTTCAAATTTTAAAGGCATAGATATCGTAATTTTTGTACTTTCATTAACGAATCAAGCATTTACATTAAAACAAGTTAGGTTTTTAAGCCACACTTTTGTCAAGCTCAAGTTCTGGTGATTGGATCCATGAGGAATAGAAGAAACTCCTTAAATTTTAAAGCGAATTTTTGTTTTTATCTCAAAACCAAGCATTTGCATTTATATAGTGTTATTTGGTGAAATGGAACGAGCAGTTACAGCAAAAATGAGTGAGAGTCAGAATGGCGGGTGTACCTAAATAAAATTAAATGAAAACCATACCATATAAACCTACTATGGCTTAGCCAGAAGAGGTAGCAATGAATTAATAATTATGTTATATAGATTTTCTAGTTTTAACTGTAAAGGTGTGAAGCGCTCTGTGGATACTGTTAGAGAGCTGTGTCAGAACTCAGACTTGGTTGCTGTGCAGGAAACTTGGCTTATGCCTGATGATATAGCCTATCTCGATACTATTGACTACAACTTCTGCTCCACGGGCACCTCGGCAGTGCACACAGCGGCGGGCATGCTGCGCGGGCGGCCCCACGGAGGTGTGGGTCTTCTGTGGCGACGTACGGCGTTTCAAAGTGTTTCCGTAGTGCAGTGCAGTAATATGCGTTTGTGTGCGGTAAAGATAATGACTAACGATAATCGTCACCTTATTGTGGTAAGTGTGTATATGCCCACCGACTGCAGTGAAAACTTAGCCGAGTTCACAGACTGTTTGGGCGCGGTAAGTGCAATAATAGAAGAGCACGGCATAGAATCGGTATTTTTAATGGGGGACTTTAACGCCCACCCCAATGAACGGTTTTACAATGAAATGATTAACTATTGCAACGAGCAAAAATGGTGTTGTGTAGACGTTAATAATCTAGGGATAAACTCAGATACGTATACATTTATCAGTGACGCACATCTGTGCAGACGTTGGCTTGATCATTTCGTGTTGACACAGGCTGCGGTACCATCTGTGCGCAAAGTATGTGTCAAGCATTGTGTTACCTGGTCGGACCACCTCACTATAGTTTTAGAATGTGATTTGGACATTATAGTACCTAAAATAACTAGCGAAATAAACAAAGGCAATAAAAATGTAATATGGGGGGAAAGAACGATGGAACAAATTGACTTGTGTAATAAAGAGTGTCATAAAAGACTACGTTTAATTGAGTTCCCATCTGACTTACGGCAGTGTGGGGATAAGTGTTGCCGGGAGCCTAGTCATAGACATGTGTTGAACGCGTTATATAACGACATTGTTTTTTCTCTAAGAACGGCTGCGACTGTTGGTAGGGAGGAAAAACAGTGTAAAGCTATGCAACGTATTGTAGGCTGGAATAGGCATGTTAAAGAAGCTCACATGGTTGCCAGACAATGGTTTAATGAGTGGATTGTGTTTGGGAAACCCACAAACGGTATTTTATACAGAAAGATGTGTGAAACTCGTAAGATCTTTAAATCACGGTTAAAATGGTGTCAAGATCATCAAAAGCAAATCAAACTTGATATCATAAGCTCACACCACTCGAAAAAACATTTTAAATCCTTTTGGAAGTCCACAAACAAATTAAAACCCTTGACTGGCCTACCCAGTGGAGTCGATGGTGTGAGTGACCCTAAAACGGTTGCTAATTTATTTAGGGACCATTTTGTAGTCAAGTCTCCCTTAGGTCCTACGATGCCGGAGGGATTCGATGGAGATACCTGTAGTGAGGACGTAGGACCTAGAATTACTGCCAGAAGCATAGATAAGGCTATCAAGTCTATGCACAAAGGTAAGTCCCCGGGTCACGATGGTCTCTCCATCGAGCACCTGCAGCATGCCGGGCCCCAGATATCAAGGTTGTTAGCCATGTTTTACACTCTGTGTATTCGCCACTCATACCTTCCTGATGACCTAATGCGGACGATTGTTGTTCCTGTAGTTAAAAACAAAACTGGGGATTTAGCAGACAGGAATAACTATCGGCCAATATCGTTAGCGACAATTATTGCAAAAATACTTGACAGTGTGCTTAATTCACAGTTGAGTGAACGTGTAGAGCTGCATGATAACCAATTTGGTTTCCGGCCAGGATTATCCACGGAAGCGGCAATACTGAGTCTTAAGCACACTGTGAAGTACTATACTACCAGGAGGACACCTGTTATTGCTTGTTTTTTGGACTTGTCCAAGGCTTTTGACCTGGTTTCCTACAAAATACTGTGGAAAAAACTTGAGGACACAGGTCTTCCACCAGAAACTGTAAATATCCTTAAGTATTGGTATGGGAACCAGGTCAACAGTGTTCGATGGGCAAACGCAATGTCTGACGAATATAGGTTGGAGTGTGGAGTGAGACAGGGGGGTTTGAGCTCACCGACACTGTTCAACCTATATATTAACGGGTTAATTGAGACGCTCAGCAATACGCATGTCGGATGTCATATAGATGGGGTATGTGTCAACAACTTGAGTTATGCAGACGATATGGTGTTGTTGAGCGCGTCAGTGTGTGGGATCAGGCGAATGCTGAAAATTTGTGAAGCGTATGCAACTGACCACGGCCTCAAATATAATGGGAGCAAGAGTCAGTATATGGTTTTTGAGACTGACCGCAAAAATACAATCGAGCTTCCATCTATATACCTTAATGACGCTCTTTTGGAAAGAGTTGATTCCTTTAAGTACTTGGGGCATATAGTTGCGGTCGATCTCAGAGACGATATGGACTTGGAGAGAGAGCGAAGGGCCCTGTCGGTCCGGGCGAATATGATCGCTCGAAGGTTTGCAGGATGCTCTATAGAGGTGAAAGCAACATTATTCAGAGCTTTCTGCACTTCCCTCTATACCTGCTGCCTGTGGGCGCAGTATACGCAACGGGCTTATGGGGCCCTCCGTGTACAATACAATAACGCATTCAGGGTGTTGATGGGACTGCCCCGTTTCTGTAGCGCGTCAGGTATGTTCGCTGCGGCGCGCGTAAATTGCTTTCACACGGTAATGCGCGGGCGCACCGCATCCCTGATGCGTCGGGTGCGGAGCAGTCCCAACATCATTCTGAAGATGATAGCCGAGAGGGTGGATTGTGTATATTTATCACACTGTGGAAGATTACACTCTCCCACTAGTACTGTCAAATGGTGAAGCCCTTTAATAAATTAAGATTTTGAAAATTTAGAAATTTAGATTTTTAGTTAGCTTTAGTTAGTTTAAGAAGATATGTGTCTCTTGTTACACGAAATAAAAGATTTTTATTTTATTTTAATTTTATTTTTATTTATTTTTGTACCTAATTTGTACTATTTAGTACCTCCTTTAAAAAAAATTGTACCTCACGGTACTTAAAGTTATCACCAAAAAACAGGTCACCCGCCATCCTGACAGTCAGAATGGCGGGTGTACTTTATTACGCTATGTTCCCGTGGTTATTGATAAATTCTATAAAACCCAAATTTTTGTACCTTTTTTGTACCTTCATATTCAATTATAATACGAGTCATTTTATTTTTGGTTTCCAAGTTTTACTCATTTTATATTTTGCTTGCTATTACAATTTTACAGGCGTTATAATTTTTCAAATTATCGATTTCATTTTTAAGAAAAAACGCTAAAGTACAATTATTTTTATTACGCCAGGATTTAGTACCTTTAATGTTTAATCTGTTAAGTTCAAAAAACTCAGTAAATCATGTCTTAAAAAAGGGTAGGCGCCAATTCAAATAAATCTTCCTAAGAAAAATCATTTTTAAGACATGATTTTCTGAGCTATTAGAACTTAACAGATTAAACATTATAGGTACTAAATCCTGGCGTAATAAAAATAATTGTACCTTAGCGTTAAAAAAGGCTAGGCGCTAATTCAAAGAAATCTTCCTAAGAAAAATCATTTTTAAGACATGATTTTCTGAGTTATTTGAACTTAACAGATTAAACATTAAAGGTACTAAATCCTGGCGTAATAAAAATAATTGTACCTTAGCGTTTTTTCTTAAAAATTAAATCGATAACTTGAAAAATTATAACGCCTGCAACATTGTAATAGCAAGCAAAATATAAAATGAGTAAAACTTGGAAAGCACAAATAAAATGACTCATATTATAATTGAATATGAAGGTACAAAAAAGGTACAAAAATTTGGCTTTTATAGAATTTATCAATAATCACGGGAACATAGCGTAATAAAGTACACCCGCCATTCTGACTGTCAGGATGGCGGGTGACCTGTTTTTTGATCATAACTTTACGTACCGTGAGGTACAATTTTTTTTAAACGAGGTACTAAATAGTACAAATTAGGTACAAAAATATGGTATGCTTTTCATTTGATTTTATTTAGGTACACCCGCCATTCTGACTCTCACAAAAATGAAGGCCTGAAGATTTTTAAAAATCTTGAGGATAATTATAATTTTTATGAGATGCACTATCGTTGTAAATAATTAAATGACATTGCAAACGGTTTTGTAAAGCAATTTTTCTATTTCTAACACAGATTACCTATATAAAGTAACATACAAAAAGAACCTTTTTTTGGTTACGTGCGTCGTCTATTTTAAACATTTTAAACTAGTTTTCACCGAGGCCTTACTGAAAACGTTTTCCCTATAAATAGGTTTTTACGCTTAGGTTACGTTATTCACTATATACAGCGTGGAAGAAAATTATGGGCGCTGGAGGGAAAGTGCCTTAGAAACTTAATTTAGGAAACATTCTTTTATTTAAAAAATTAAACAAAACCGCATAAATTTTTGTTTAATTCGCTTGTCTCGCCCAGGTATTGCACCGACTAAAAATTCCAAAAAATGTAACACTCGTTATTCTATTCCGCTAGTCGATACAGTTAATGTTAATCTTAAAATTTCTCCAAGAACTCTCCACTCGTCTGATTCAAAATCGAATATATAGTTCACAAAAATATTTTTAAACAAGCAAATTGAGAAAAATCTTTGAATGCAGTTTGTTTTTTTTTTTAATAAAATATTATTTTTAAGTAAAATGAGCTAATAGCTTAAGGTTTTAATTTTTAGGCACTTTCCATCCAGGGTCCATTAATTTCGTATTAATCGTATACCTAGATAAATAGATATAATTATCTTTAAAATACACTATTTCGAAACACAGATGAAATATATTAACATCATATATTTTTAATTTAAAATTGTGAGTTAACGTACTAACAAAATAATAATACGAAATTTTCTTATAATTACAATTACTAAACATAGCAACACATAATTATGAATTAGGTCATGCATATTACGAGTATATTACAATATAGTTATTCTAAAAAAATGAAGGCATGATTAAGCTACAAGTTGGTGCGCCGCGAATATTCCACGAACTCGATGATTACGAAAACGGGACATGACTTGCGGGGGTGAGGCTGGAATACAAAACGTGAAAATTAAGCCGACTTATTACAGTTGTTCGTCAACTAATTATAGTAATATACTTTGGGCTATGTTTCTAATTAAATAAAATGTTCACTTGCTCATCTTATGACTTTTGGGTCAAACACTTTTTACCTTTTTAGTATGTCGGGCGTCTGTCCTTTAGGTACAGTAGGTTCAGAAAACGGATAAAAAAGTCGTAGCGCTTTTTCGGAGCACAATACGGCTGCCATAAATTTGCAATCTTCAAGCTTTTCTCGAGGGCTTTCATTGATTCGGATCCTGAGTATTTCTCCTGGATCTTTGGCTCGATAGAAAAAAAATCACGAACATAGGTCGAAAATGCACTTTAAAAATTTGTAACAAATTTTGCACAATAACAAAAACTATTCAAATTGCTTCTAAAATCGGCAATATAATGTTATAGGGAACTTATCGATTCCTTTTTATTTTATTTACCTAAGCGTAGAAAAAAAATCAAATACATGATATCCGCGCACAGTGAGAGCGAGAGAAGAACACAAACTTACTGGGCCTTAACTACTCACGCTAACGAGCACACTATTTTCTGACTCCCTTATACAGAATTTTCATATATCTAACTACATAACTACATATTACCTATTGTTTGTTTCAAGAATCAGTAAACAGAAGCATATAAGTAGATCTCATTATGCCAAACCAATGGCACGTAATACAGTATTGTCAGACCCAACTCCGGATCATGATGACGGGACACGATTACGACGAATTAGGTTAGAATATTAAATACTCATTTGGAACGGTTACTGATGCCTATTGCTGGATAATTAATTAAGTACTATCGTATTCATACGCTTTGCATATTAATATTTCACATATAATTAATTGACTTTATAGGCACCTTTAAGTTACAGAAAAATGAAAACATCGCGATTTAGTACATTTCAATACATGTGTGTAAAGTGTGTAATTGTTTACGAGTCCCGAGATGTCTTTTATTAGCCATAGGCAAAACCACAATAAAACAAATATTGGTAACGCATGTCACTTAGCGACATTACAGTTACGAATTTTCCTTTGAACTTGAATGATATTCTTATTCAGCACTATACACAACGTTCAGCGATGATTTACATTGCAAAAAATAATGACAAAAACTCATTCCATACAAAAACACTCACAGGTGCAATTTAAGTTGAATTATATTGATACAACTAATTTAAAGTGAAAATATTGAAAATAGCGGGCACCGGTTTTACTTTTTCATTTTTTCTGTTAACGACAGCCAGGAACATTATAGTTTCATTCCGCCAATAATTAAAAAAATGTTTTAGTGAAATATCGTAATTTTAAATATTTTATTTATACACCGTGTTTTTTTTTCGTTAATTTCAAGGGTGCATTCTTGAGCTTAAATGATGTAACTTTCTCAAAGAAACCGGTAATCTGATTAACTCCATTTCGGAGATAATCAATAATTACTTTTTATCTTATAAGGCCATTACGAGCGTGTACACTTGCCTTAGAGCCCGTTTAGATATTGATTAGTGTTTAGTACGAGTTCATACATTTGCTACTACTAGCACCATATGTACTAAATATAAAAAAATATTTTGTATGTTCGACATTAAATAAAGTTGCAGTTTTCAGCTTCTCAAAGTATGGTGAAACGGTAAATTGAAGAGGTCACACACGTTTATAGTATAGTATATGCTTAACTCGTTCGGGTCTTTCCTGTAGACATCGCAATGTTAAACAATAAGACAATGCAAATTTTCACGCAGCACGCTTACAGGCGGAATGCATTTTTTCGGGATATACGGAATGCATTTCTACGGGATATACATGATGTAACAAAAATAATTGGAATTCATTATTGTATTCCGATTGGGAAAAAGTAGAAGAAATATTTTTTGACCTTTTTATGGAGGGGTGGCCGACTTGGACGACCTGCCTCATAGAAAAAAAAATTTTTCACATCAAAAAATGTTTCTTCTATTTTTCCTAATCAGAACACGATACCGAATTACCCTTAAATCCCCACTATTTTTGTTTTACCTGGTATATGTACAGTCAGCATAAAAAGTAGCGGATGAAACAACGCGCCAAAAGTAACTGATATTCCGGATAGGAAAAGTTCCTAACATAGATAAATTTCTAAAATTCGCGCTAAAAGTATATCTTTTACAGTCTTAGTTGTTCTATATTAAAGACATCACTTTTTGTTAACCTGTTACAGAATGGTAGAAACTTATGAAACGTTATTTGATCCGCTCCTTTTGATGCTGACTGTACCTGGATTGTTAATTTTTATAAGCTATATTGTCCATAGAAATGAACTTTTTCTAAAATGAATTTGACTTGATAAGAACAAAACATCATTAACACTAAACTATTTTTATAATTGCCGATAAATTAACTGTCCACGTACCTATAAGATCTAAACTTTTAAAATCAACTTGTGTTTTCAGTCACTATAGGCATATTATTTAAAAGCTTGGGTTACTTTAAGGTATAGTATTTTACAGGTGCAGTTTTGCTGAAATGTGGTTGATTACCTACTTACTCACACTGCCCAATAACTTTATTTCTAGCCACTGAATCGCTATCTGAAGGTTGTCTGGAAGAGATCGCTTATTAGCGATAAGTTCGCCTGTTACCTACTCAATTATGTCCTTTCTTTGTTTGTAACATGTATTTTTCTTTGTAGTGCACAATAAAGTATTTTTTTATTATTATTACTCTTTATCGGCTCAATGTAATTTGCAGATGAAAAGACCGCAAAGCAGGTAAGGGAGGGGCAGGCAGGTTGGAAAAGGTGGGTAAGACGGAGACTGGTACTAATAGTTTATCGGTAATTCATTACCAACACCTGTACACTTATTGCTAAATGATAAGTAAAATTATTTTTAAATTTATACTTAACCCCGTTAAACGTAATACTGATATATTTTTTTAAATTCAGGTTCATAAATGTAGGTAGGCACTTACATACTCAATTTTCCATTCTGAGGGCATACCGCGAACCACATTTGACGTGTTGCATGTGTGTCGCTCTTGTAAATTCGTACGTTAGTGTAACAGGGAGGCAACACGTCGAATGTGGTCTGCGGTAGGCCCTCAGGTTTTACTTTCAATGTCATATTCATTAAAGTCGGGCAAAACGAAAACTGTTATTGTGAGATAAAATGGAAAGCTGTAAAGGCCAACTTACTGCCAAAAACTTGGCTATTCATAATGGCCCGTAAAAATGTCAATTAGCCTATTTCAATTTATTCTGAAAAGCAAAGTTATAGATAGAAACGTGAAAGCACCTGTAATAACCAACTTTGCGCCCTTGTTAGAGTTAAAGTGGATTGGACACTGCACATCACGTGCAACAAATCGAAAATTCTAATCGAAATTTTCCTATTCATGCTACGAGTAGTGAAACTTTATTTTCATTTCTCGTGCTCCGAAAGTGGGTAGTTGTTGTTGATATTGATAATTTTAAAAAGTGTACAAAAAATGATACGTTTCTGCTCTAGAACACTGTACTTTGTAAGTACGTTTTTTTTCTCCATTTTTAAGATAAGCGATTAAAATTGGTTTTAAATGGATTTGTTAAGCAATTTTCATTCTGACAATTACCTCCCAATTCTATAAATATCGATATTTTAACCTAAATTATTTATTGAAAGTACCCTCAAACATTACTACTGAAGTTTATACTTAGCAGTGTTTTTTTAATGCACATGTATTTTACTTTCCTCGTAATCGAAATGAAAGGTAGAGTGTTTAACTCGGGTGAAAGTCGTGGGTGTGTGGGCGTTTAAGTTGGGTAAGACGGGTCAGTCGGGTGTCACTGCGTTCGTGCGCCATACTACCTCGACAGAAATGGGTGCCATTCATCCCTTGGTTAACAATCTACTATTATACTTGTATTACATCCAGTTTTTTATTTACCTAATCGTCCATCTGTGTTTGATTTAATTGTTATTTTTTAGATATTATTTCAGCTCTATAGAGCGTGGTTTGGCCCACGACATTAGACCACCACACTCATACGAAAGTTTTTAAATCATTGGTCAGTTGTAATTTAGTCTTACATAGTTTGGCCAGCTATTCCGTTTCCAAATGAAAGTTACGGCGGCCTTCAATGACGAAAAAAAAATGTTATAATCTTAAATTTCTCTGCCCCTTTTTAGAGTTCCATACCATACATACGAAGGCTGACGTCTGACCATCCGTCTATCCATGAGGTCTCCGCATCTCAGCATCCGTAATTGGGCAGTTGACATTTTCTGTATACAGTATATTTCTTTTTTTTTAACCAAGATGAAGGGTATGATAATAAACAATTATGTAAGTACTGCATATTGAACAAAAAATTAAGATTATTCAACCATGAGCGACATTAAGAGCGACCTTAAGGAAGAATTACGATATAAAAAAAAACAGTTTGATGGTGCAAAACCCTTAAGGCGCAACTTCACTGTTTTTTTAGAAACTAAATTGATATATTTAACTTAGCTCAATCAATATTACTTGTACTTGTACCTTGTACCATTACAGAATATTAAACTGAGGAACCAATAACTGAAAAGTTTGGTAAGTGAAGTAGAGTAGGTATTCTATCATCGTCTATTTTCGTACCGTTAGAGGTCGATTTTGTTTAATTTGATTAGGAGCAGTTTGAAGATAGGAGCACCATTATTAATAAAGGTTATAAATAAATCAATGAAATTTTAATAACATTTAAGAATATTAAGTTGGAATAAGTGGGAGTTAAAACATATTAAAATGTGTTAGATGAATACATTATTTTTTAATTACCTACAAATTACTTCATAACCAAAGAAGCTTGATTTTCACTAAATGTCAAGATTTGCAAGGACTATTCTTAAGTGAGTCAATAAACTAGCCTAACCTCCCTAACCAATAAAAATTGCATTTATTTTAATAAATATGGTAATAGCAGAGGTCTCCCTCGAACTATCTCGCTCGGCACGATTTTCGGAGGCGAGAGTGCAGTCTACTTTAATATGTGTCTGTGTACTGCCTCATCGCGTCTCGCGCCTTGCAAGGTCAATACGAAACAAAATTATCGTTTAAAATTTGTGTTAAACAAGAAATTAATGTAATTTGAAATGATTTACCGATGATATGAAATCTCATTAGTGTATTTGATTTTTTTGTAATAGTTTTTACACAATTTCACAACACAATCAGGCATTTTTTTTAAATTGGCAATGGCATTACGTGACGCGATTCCACTGCGCAATTCGCCAGACGACTGAGAGCAGCGGTGTAACTAAATGCGATTTTGACACCCATGTATTGGCCCCATTCGTAGTGCTCGTAAGGCCAGTCTTTACGAAGTAATATATAGGTCTATGTAAGCGACATAACGTAGAAGCACAATAATAACAGTCAAATTCCTGTGAAAAAATACTGTTATAAGCGCTGCTACATTTTGTCGCTGCCAGGTTGGTGTAGAGTTAGCTTAGAGAGGCAAAGACAAGCAAAGTGTTGTCAACCAATTGTGATATACTTAATATATAAAGAACGAGTTTATGGAGGCTTCTAAAGCAGGCAGCATTGAACAGTGGCTTCTTTCCTTATTTGGATCATTCCGAAGCATTGAAAACCAAAAAAAAATGCATATCCATCTCTACTTAAATAAGGCTCACTTTGCCCACTGCTAAATCTTATAAATTTGATCGACTCGTGTCATTTCGTATTCGGTACATATCCACGCTCCACCTGACATCCACTTCTACCCGCATAATCCCAGTTTCAATCACTAAAGCAATTATGTAGATACAGATATTTACATATGTTTGTAATAAAAATCGACAATAGGGACGTACAAAGGCTTGTTAATAAACTAAATTGATAGAGAAGGTAAATTAAGTATTTTGTACTTAATATACAATATACACATATAAATAAAAAACAACAAAATATGATTATTTTTTATACAACGCAAGTATCTCGATTGAATCAACGACTGATTGTCATTGCACTAGGGCAGTCATTTACATTACTTATCTGGTTTGTAAATTTTAAGGTGACAACATGAATATATTTTATTTCATATATTCAAATTGGATTTAAGCATTTTTATGGGTGAATAAGATTTTATTCACCCAAAACACGTACACTACTTACATGCTTACTTCACAATGAAACTGTCTAAATTGTCTTTGATGGTAAATTAAATTTACATTGTTCCAAGTTTATATTACATACTGTAGTGGGCCTAAATAATCGCGCGTTTACGTCTTTTGTATTACATTTTTGTCTACTGAGTTTGAGTTGAATTTAAGTTTGTTTGTTTGTTGTTTTTTGTCTGATACTTTAAAATTTTCATTAATTATTTAGGTTTTGTAGTAAAAAAGTATTATTTTAGATGACTCGATGAAACAGTATTGTATACAATAGTGATATCAAGCTTTTCAATCTCGTACCTTACTTAAGCAACTTAGTAATCTTCGTTGCCTAAACACGGTACTCGATTGAAAAGCTCTCTATTATATCACGATTGTATAAAATACTATTTAAGTAATAAAGTTTATTAATCCAATGTAAACATGTTTAATTTATTCATTACGACCGTATGTATATTCACGACCGTGGCATTTGATTTCCCTGAAGGCATGATGGGTATCCTACTGGGCCTATTGTGTATCTATCACAGCCGGAAAAAACAATGAAATAAAATATTCATGTCGCTTAGTGGATATACTTACTTGTTTCAGATTTCCATATCCACGTTTTAAGGGGCTTGTTGTTTTAATCCGGGTACGTATTAGCTGTATTTTTGTTATTTTCCTTAAGTATTTTCACAAAGATGCCAAATATGGCTTATACCAACGGAAGCTAACAACAAATTTGAACAGGTAAGGAAAATGACTTGGCTTAATGTTTGTCGTATTCCTCCTGCCTTTGTCGTCAGTGAGCGTAAACGTTGTCTGTGTACGTGACGCGATTTAGTCCGCGATGTAAACAAGCACGCGACCTTTTTCGCAATTGAGAACATTGAACAACATGACCGTTATTGTTTGTCGTACCTTTTTACTTTTATGTGTGACTACTTCGGTATTATATGATCTGAAAACGTCAGATTCGTGCTTTTCTTCCCAATAGTAACAAAATAAGCCATTTGACTTTAACACAACACAGCTGAAAAATAATATACCTACTTTATCAAGGTATTCTTTCATAGAGACGTATTCGGATCCGAAACATTTTGGCACTATGTAAAATATAAAAAATAGCGGCCAAATGCGAGTCGGACTCGCCCATGAAGGGTTCCGTACCATTTATGACGTATTAAAAAAAACTACTTACTAGATCTCGTTCAAACCAATTTTCGGTGGAAGTTTGCATGGCAATGTATATCATATATTTTTATTAGATTTTTCATTCTGTTATTTTAGAAGTTACGGGGGAGGGGGGGGACACACATTTTACCACTTTGGAAGTGTCTCTCTCGCAAACTATTCAGTTTAGAAAAAAATGATATTAGAAACCTCAATATCATTTTTAAAGACCTATCCATAGATACCCCACACGTATGGGTTTGATGAAAACGTTCATTTGGATTTGATTTGGTTTGATTTGTTTGGTGTTTCATAGTTAGTATTTTCCTCGCGTTAATGTGGTGAAAAACTTTGTGTTTTACTCGGAGGCAAAGTTAGTTTGACCGTCGTGCCTTAATACCCTCGCAACGCTCAAGATTTCATTTCTCGAACCACTCGCTACACTCGTGGTACAATATTGGAATCTTTCGATTGCTCGGGTATCAATTATAGCACGAGCAGTTAAACAACAACTTTGCCCCGTTGTAAAACAAATAACTATTAAAAACCCATTTCACGTCGTAAAAACGTAAGTGCGGCTGTATAAGATTCTGCCTTTGCTCATTTTTGCATGTTTATGGTTTAAAAAAATATATCTTTTGTGTACGCCTATATGAAATCAATGTAAATACAATTCAGCAAAATAAATAAAAAATAATTTATTTAAAAAAAGTACTAACAATTTTTTTTTAATAAAAAATGATCCAACAGTAAAATTGGAACAATTAGGAAATAGAGAATATTATTCAATGTCTTTCCACTTATGTAGTTACTCAAGGGACGGGGACACAGTGGAGTACGCCACTTTTCTGCACTAGAGCAGAAACTTACACTTTCTATGCACTTTACAGATCCACTATGACCCACTTTCAGAGCATGAGATATGAAATAATGCTTTCGTAGGTCCAAATATGATCTCCTCTAAAGCTTACAGGTCGCAACAACCGATTCTCGTAAAATTTTGAGAGCGTGAAGGTTCGATGATTAAATAAAAAAATTTACGATATAGTTTTTGGGAATTTTTCAAAATGGCGGAGTTTTTATTGCGTTTAAGCTATGCTCGCGACGTCAACAGCTTACAGCATCACTAGTTTTAATGTATGTGTCGATACCGTTAAATTTGAAGTCGACAAAGTAGAGGCCACTATGTCAGTTAAAAATCTAAACAATTATCCCGGACTCTGTTTACCTATTGTGTATAATATTTAAGCGCACCTAATAACCTCTTACCCCCTTCAGCTAGTAGCATTAAACTGTACTTCAAATTTCGACGCGCAAGCCACGTGCTGTTTGCTAATGTTTCCATTCAACTTTTTGCAGTTAATTAAAATTCAAAATTGATTAATTTAGTCAAGTTTTCCAGCATCCTGGCACTCCAATTAAAAGTGGATCAAAAGACTAGATCAAAATCGTGGTATTGAAATTCCGGAACGAAGCATTTTTTTCTGCAATTAGCTGTTCTGTAGTATACCGACCTTAAATTCGAGAACAATGAAAACGAGTTCTATTATCTATAATTTTTTTTTAATATTCTTGAACCTAGAGGAGCCAGAATTCAGCGCTCAACAGAGTCAACAGATACCTAATGTTAAATGAAGATTTAGGAGCATGTACCTATGTAGATGTAGGTTTTCTCCTTCGTAGTCTATACCAGAATGGTATACATGAAAACATTGCTGCCGCACTAAGCATAAGAGCAGTTAACTCATTTTGCAATCTCTCTCAATTGTAGAACATATCGTACAAGTACCAATGATATATCATATAACTATAGGTAATACTCATATATAAGAAGCACAAAAAATACTTCCATATTTATTTCTAAATCTACGAAAAATTGATTACTCGTATAAAATTCGGTATTAAGTACGTAGTTTTGCGTGCAGTGTCCCGGAGAGGCATAGAGCGCTGTTGTTTCTAGCTGTTCAACCTTATGTATTATTGTTTGTTGTGTTTTATTTATTTTGACGATGACATTGACTTATTAGATACATAGTAGTTATGTATTCTGTAGAACTAGTTTTAAGATTGTTAGCTTAACAGTTTCTTGACGTGAAACATGTATTTCATACACTTTTTTATTTTTTATTCTTTGACACTTGGAGAACCTTTACACCTCCAAGTCTTATTAATGTAATTATTATCTTTCTCAGACCGTGGGGACCTTATACATCTCCAAACTTAATGTATTAACCGTGGAGACTACCCGTCTCTGTAATATTGTATAATATACTTGACTTGGTACATACTAGTTATGTATTCTGTAGCCTTAGTTTATGAGACTGCTAGCTTAACAGTCCAGACGCGATTTATTTATTTAGTATAATTTTTTTTTACACTTGGAGAGACTTTACACCTCCAAATATTATTAGTATTAGAACTCTGACATTGGGGACCTTTTACATCTCCAGATTTAATGTATTTTTAACCATAGAGACTATACATCTCTTTTGTATTGTATTAATTATTTATTTTAAGATTATTATAATGTAATGTTTACCCAGGTATTGGCTGCTGTATTTATAAATGTTGTTATGTATTTTTCATGTCATTATATGCTGTTACTATAAATGTTGTATTGACTTGTAAAAGAGCCCTTGAGGCCTACTTGCAGAATAAGTTTTTGAATTTTGAATTTTTGAATGGTAAAGGTTCAAGTCCTATGACGTCATCTTACATGGCCAAGCGTTTTCAGAGAAAAAACAAACACAAATTTTAAATTAAGAATATGTAGCCATCATACACTTACTACACTTTAAACATCCGAAATCTTTAAATAAATATTGGTTTCACTACAGAAAGTGACCATTTACTTATTGTGCCAAATTTGATATGAGTCTAGTAGCCTATTTGCGAATATATATGACCAGGGAATGAGATTTTTGTAGATTGGCCCCAAAACGACCAGACACATATCATTTTTTTCTCATTCCACTCCCAAAATTTCTTTAAGATTGGATAAGTTTTGGAGGAGGAAAATGTCGAGAACGGAACCTCGATTTCTGAGATTTTACCGCAGGATTTGTCGCCTAAGCTGCAGTTGTCGCACTCATTTTAGAAGCCGCCCCTGTCAGCACGATGGAGATATTTAGGTACCTAATATTCTCAAATCACGGAAGGGACTCAGCTGGTATTTCCTCTTAATAATTTCTTATTTATTTCACACATATGAGAAGTGTCTGTAAGAGGTGTCTTTGATTTTGTCGCTTTTTATTGTCCAGTTAGGACAATGTCTCAAAAAGGAGATACCGTATACACTTTATTGTAACGATTTAATAAAAAGCAAAGGTAAAGTGAGAAACCTGGTAACCAATTAAAGCGTTTCTTTTGATGATTTCCTCAACACCGACGCCCAACATTTCAATTACTATTAATACGCCTCTTTTCAGAATATAAAAAACCGGCCAAGAGCATGTCGGGCCACGCTCAGTGTAGGGTTCCGTAGTTACTCTTCCGTCACAATAAGCTAAATTGGAGCTTAAAGTATAGTAAATTGTTAACCAAGGGATGAAACGGTACCTTTCACCCGAGTTAAACAAATAGGCTAATTTGCATAATCAGTACCTAATTAAAGTACCTAAGTCTTTTTACTATGAAGGGGAAACTTTTTGCGATAACTCAAAAACAGCTAAACTGATCATGTCCGCTATAGTTTTCATTTAATGTCTTACTTAAGCTCTACTTCCACGATTTTTTTCATATTTTTTGGACCTATGGTTCAAAAGTTAGAGGGGGGGGACACATTTTTTTTTTCTTTCGGAGCGATTATCTCCGAATATATTCACTTTATCAAAAAATGTTTCTTGAAAACCCGTATTATTTTTGAAAGACCTTTCCAACGATATCCCACACTCTAGGGTTGAAGCAAAAAAAAAAATTCACCCCCACTTTACGTGTAGGGGAGGTACCCTAAAAAAATTAAATTTTTAGATTTTATTGTACGACTTTGTCGGCTTTATTGATTTATATATCCATGCCAAATTTCAGCTTTATAGCACTAATGACCACGGAGCAAAGCCTCGGACAGACAGACAGACAGACAGACAGACAGACAGACAGACAGACAGACAGACGGACATGGCGAAACTATAAGGGTTCCGTTTTATGCCATTTGGCTACGGAACCCTAAAAATCGTGACGGGTAATTTCCTCCAAACCTTCAATACTCTAAAAGCAAAATAATAAACATTCGTTTTACCGCTTCGCAAAAGCAATCCATCATTGGAACACAGTTAGTTGTGCACTTATCATCAACCACATCTTTCATTTTATCCCCCACTGAAACGTTTAACTGTAACAAAGCACGTACTTTGAAACAGAAATGGGATTGGAATGTTAAAAATCTATTATTAATAAGTGCATTTCACTTAGCAATGCATAAGTAAAAGCGAGATCCACGGGCGAATGACGTCAAAAATAAATCAAGTCTCCACACTTGTTTAAATATAATTTCACTCAAAAGCTACACTACGCTATTATTATTGACATACATAATTCAACTTATTCTGTCCCGGTAGTTCTAATCCCTATGTCTTTATTTACATGAAAAGGATAGTACATTTATTGTCTCGGCGTGAGAGTTAATTACTTACATCCAACCTTGCGCCTTCAAACCTGACCGTCCCCTAGGAAAAAATCCGTCTACATACGCACGTGTACCTATATTGACAAGTTCTACTGATAGCAAACAGTTTTTGCAAGGCGAAAAAACGTGAAAATATCCCTGCAACAAACGGAATGAACGATTGAAATGTAAGTAATCCTTGCATGAGAGAACTTCCTTTTAAAGTAGGTAGATGCCTTCTTTATGAAAACATATTACGCCGACAACCATTGACGTCTATTGTCGCAAACGTTAAGGACTTACAGATATTTTTACAACTCTTATTTTTTTACGCGTAGTAAGGCGTAGGTGCTTGAGAATATCTGATTTCGTAAATGGTATTATTTTGAGATAAAATGTGAAATATACAAAATATTTTGTATTTGGGCTCTCCATCTAAGTCCCTTGGGTACCCATTGCATAACGAGACAAATTTCACTGGATAGTAAAGATACATCAAAATAAACGTCAATTATGGAGTCATCACTGTCTGCAATTATATGTACGTTGTAAGATGTAGTTATAATATAATGTTCTTGAATGGCACGGCTTCGTGGCATAAAAATCGTTTTTCTCCTGGGAGGTACATCGGCTTTTACGCCCTGTACGCCTGCGTGAATGATGAATAACGTGAAGGCAAATAACGTGAAAAAACATGTTAAGTGTACTTTAATTTATTACAATCTGTGTAAAACTTTTAGAGTTATATAGACATTATGTAACGTAGCTTCGGGCAAGTTAGAATGAGCATGGTGCAAGTATCTGGAGAGGAAACGCCTGCGAATGAAACCGAGCAAAACACATTCAGGGTAATGGCTAAACTACAAACGGTCTAGGCAAATGAGTTAGCGCAATCTCCACGCTATTGGGTGTTAGAGAGGCAAGTTAAATTATTTTCACCACACCAACTGATAAAGGCACTCTTGATTGTTCAAAAACTAATGAGAAAGTTGTATTTATAATCCACATTTGGGGCAAAGTAATCTGTTGCAAATTTTGAGTTGTTTCCTTATGTTAGCTGGTGGAATTCAATTCGACTTTTCAATGACGATTTGAAAGTTTGTTTAACCCTCGTGCCTCGAAATTTGACCCTCGCACTCGCTACGTTCGTGGTTCTGTTTTGGAATCTTTCGCTTACTCTAGGGTATTATTAGCACGAGCAGTTAAACAACAATTTCGCCCCCTTGTAAAACAAATAACTGTTCTGTTCATCCTAAAACATCTCACACAGACAAAAAGGCCTCTTATTTTCTACCACCACCGTAGATTTACAGTTTCTAATATTATTACTGACTAACGCCGCCCAACTAACTTTTTAAGCCTTAATTAGGATGATGTGGGTAACATGAAGTTTAATTTAACGTATAATAATTATATATAGGAAGGCAACAGTGAAAGTTTTGTAGAATATAGAAAACTGTAGTAATTAGAATTAGGCAGTCATTCTTTTTTTGAATTCTTGTCTAAACTATTTTTTTTTCTATAGAATGGAATCACCTTTAAATGTACTCTGTCTTTTGTGTGGCAATTTTCGGTACTCAGCAGTTTTGTACGGATATTAATATCAAAGTTTTTTATTCAAAAGTACCTTTTTAGATGTGTGATATTTTTACGATTACTATTACTACATATACCGTCGGCGGAGAATACGTTTGTGCCATATCCATTTTTCTGCAAAATGTTTTTTTCGTGACTCCTGAAATAACAAGAATTGCGATAGTAAAAATCCTTTTATTTCATGATTATCACTATATTCAAAATATTTGTAAGGTTAACATATATACCTAGATGATAAATAAGTTGAATATTTTATGTATAAAACTGTTTGAAAAATATTTTTATTTTGCTTATTTTCCCTGTCCTTCAAACCAATGTAAGAGGCGTATGGATCAAACATTTTTCCACCCGACGATTACGTCTCTTGCTCATCTGTAAAAAAAGTAATCATAATAATCAAATGCTTGTCCGTACAAGCGCGCAAGATGCAGGCTTCATTACACAAAGTTAACTGTCTATTTATTGTAACATTTGTATTTTTATTTATTTATTTAAAGTCACTCAAACAGCTAAGGTCATTAGTGACGACTATCAATATACAATTATATATAAGTCATAATGGTTGACTAGTTTAAGAAATTTTACAGTAGACACATTCTGAGTCAATCATTCTTCTAATCAGGGCAGGGTAACAGCTAATATTTCTGTATTATACATCGGACAATCAACTAACAAATATTTGACAGATATATCACTATTACACCTTACGTATTTTTTTTAGTTTCCTTAGTTATAAGTAAGTCACATTGCTATGTCCTATTATAATCTATTCATAACCACCAGAACCCCTAGTGTAATTTTTTTGGAAAGCGTGACGTGACGTACGCGCTGGCGTTAAGTCTTATTTTGTTTGGGATTTAGAAACAGCGCGCCAAGCGGGACGTTTTGGAAACTCAAAATCCCATACAAAATGAGACTTAACGCAAACGCGTACGTCAGTTTCGCTATCGAATAAATTTACACTAGGGGTACTGATCCCTTCTATTATTTACATACAATGTACTCTTTTCGAAAACTTATTTTTTAATCTCATTGGCGCTATTGTTATTATTTACCCAATGACTGTTCCATAATATTTTATTTTAATATTCAATTTAAGGATTTTTTCGAGGTTTTGGTGGCTTGCTTGACGGCTGAGCCCACAAAATCGTATGACACGTAAAAATACTCTGGTTGTCCTTGAGATTCAAGATGCCGAAACGTCTCGAGAATATTTTTTTATGTTTCGCTCATTAATGTTATTTAAAGTGTAATATTGATAGGTTATTATGCAGTGAACTAACGTGGATGTGTGCAGCTAAAGAAAAACTAATCATAAAACGCGTTTAACCATGTTTTAATCAACACCCGGCAATCCATTGTGGCTTTTAGTAAAGTCAAGCTGTCTCCTTACTAAAAGAAACTACCGAACAAGGTCATGCTCTACGAGCACACTTAAAATTAACTACTGAAAAATGACTTGACAATCTTGACATTGGCAAAATCATCATAGATTTGATGGAGACCATATTTTAAAAGAAGAAGAAGGCTTAATATTGGCATAACATCTTCCATGTGACGCACAATTTCCAAATTGCCAGCAATCATGAAATAAAAATATTCACCAAAATGTTATAAAGAGTAATTACTCTTCATTATGGTCCTTCCGTATACGCTCTTTAAGCGGCTATTTCTAAGAACTTCCGATATTACCGGTGTAAATAAAATAAGTATTTATAAATAACATGTCAATTTTTAAGTGAAATTTTGCAGATATCGCGAAGCGTCTGATTGACGTGACTGGTGACCGAAGAGCTGAGGGCTTCCTTGTACAACGTATCAGTATTGCGATACAACGAGGAAATGCCGCCAGTATCCTTGATACAATTCCCCAAGAGCCTATTTAAGATTTAAGCTAGTCATAGGAATTCTCTGTATATATCCATTATGTATATTGTTATTGTAAATAAAATGTTAGTGAAATTTTCTATAATTTAATCTTATTTCTATTTAAGAGCATGAGCTCTCTCCATCCGTACATAAAGGAAAAAGAACCGATTTCGAAATAGTAATTTAATAAATCCATTAGATATTTGCCTACAAGGTATGTATAAATAAAATATACGCGGGTTTCATTCTGTAAGTATTCGAATTTTGTGAAGTTTTTAAGATGTCTGACGATAAGCGAAGGACCCTTTTCTTGTTTCCAAAATGGAGTACCTATTCAACTTGACTTACTATGTCGATAAGATATTCATTATATATTTAAGAGACATTGTAATTACAATTATACTTAGTCTAACGCTTTCACCCCATAGCCCAGTTAATTTTATAATCCATCAACTACCCATAGTCTTAACATCATGGCGGGTGATGCCTCTTTTTGTCTTCGTGCATCCCATGACACGGGCAAGGACAGCATCCGCTCAGTGTGTCGGTATTTGTATTTATTAGTATTTGGCAAAGGTGGGTAACATCATTCTCGAATAGAATAAACCACTCTCAGCTCGACGCCCGTGTTTGATTCACGACTCCCAAACTGCTTACCCTAACATGGCGCAGCCGGTAGGATTTGAACCTACGCTCCCATAGGGAATCGGATTTCCTTTCAGAGAGACCAAGCATTTAACGTAAGAGATACTCAAGTTTAAAATAAGTAGAAAGTGAGTAATAGGGATGAAGAGGGTGGCGTCCGACTAAGGGTTGCAGAAATAAAATAACACACGTCCGTTCGTAACAATATTTAATCGAGACAAAGAAATCTAGTGCTACCCACTTATATGTTACCTATATTTGGCTAAGTACCCACATACATCACGGAAAGTAGGATATATTAAATACTATAAATGAAATTGGCATGTCATAAATTTCAAAATAATTATTTTCAATTACCTTCTTCTTGCATCTGTGTAGGAAACATAGTCTAAATATTATTTTAGTTGTATTGTTGCCATTGTTGTTGTTAGTAACTAATGTACATTACATAGTCATGTTGTTGTTATGCAAGTGTTTACGAACAATTGTTGTCTGATTAATAACCCTTTTTATCCGTCACTATCCGCTGTAAAATAAAACACAAACTAAACTTTCTGGCATTTAGATAACGTTTAAAATTGCGAGTCATCTGCGACTTTTGTAGACCTTACATTTCACCAAAGTGCCAAAAGGGTCTTTACGTGTCGGCTCCGTTCATGCTTCCCAAAGGTCCGTAACACCACTGTTCCGTGATGGGAAAGTCACACAAAAAAGATAAGTATTATGAATTGAGAAGGCAAACCGATATTAAAATCATTATATGGATGTCTTGATATCATTAATTCCAAGCACAGCATGTCAAGTTATAAGTGCTCGTACGGAAAGGCATCTCCAAGAAACATGTATGTCATACAGCCAGGCATTCCGAGTCTAGACACGCCGGATAAAGTTGCATAGCGAATCCCTGCAACGTTGCAACGTAATCTCTTGTCGTCCAAGTTTTCCATTTATGAGAAGTGCTGTACTGGAACGGAATATTCGCCCCGTTACCACGATGCCCTTAGAGCTTCAGTTTTGCTTAAGACGATAGTAAACGACTGCATATCTAATATCATAGTCCCTATTTTCCTCTCTGGATATCACCATAATGGAAAACATTTTTACTCAAATTGAACTATATTTACCAATAGCTATAATTCGCAACTCGTGTTGATTTAAACCGAAGGGAGAAATATATCACCACTCGTTGCGAATTTCCTACTTTCCGAACTTATGTTGTAAATAACTATTTAAAACGGGACGTCAATATAAATATGGGTACGAAGCATCAATAATTTTAAACTATCTACCCTTAACAATAAATTGATATCAACTATCAATAGCTACAATTGGATGCTGGGTAACTTATACCTAGGTGCCCTGTAAACCGGATATTTAAATTTCTGGTCGGGTTAACGTAAACGCGTGAACCGAGAATGAGCAACAAGCAAATTTTGATAGAAGGTTCTGGATCAAAAGCCAGATTTTATTATAATCCTGCAAAACACGGGAGGCCATTTCGACTTGGTTTAATGTCAGATCATAACACTGCAAGCATGATGTATATTTGACTCTATATCGCTCTTGCCCTTTCGAGCTTATAGCTTTCCTCAGAAAACTACGAAAAAAGAAAAGAGCGATTTATTTAATGACTTTATCAAGAAACATTAAAAAAAAACAATAAGCGCAACGCCAAGATACAGAGGGACAACGGCGAAACACAGAAACTATCGGGGTTGTTTATCCGCGGGTGTAATAAACTCCTTAGAACGTAGTGGTTATATATTCTTTGCTTAGAACTACTACTATCTGTGACCAAAGACATTTCAGTGCAGGTGAAAGATTTGGCGTGGGGTACGCAGCCGCAGTTGCGGTCCTAATGAATATACACCAAACACGCAAAAATGCAGTGCTACGCTACGTGCAGTTGGTCATGTCATCATTTCACTATGGAAATTGACAATAACACCAACACATTCAGGCCGCTGCAGTAGTGTCGGTGCAGTAGTGCAGCTGCGGTCGGAAACACCTTAAAATCACCATATGACGTGCAATCGGTATCGTCATTCATTTTATTATGTAAATTGACAATAATACCGACGCATTCAGGCCGCTGCAGTAGTTTCGGAGCAGTAGTGCAGCTGCGGTCAGAAATGGACTGTCACCTTAAGAAGTAAACGCACAGAAACCTCCTACACAACCAAAGTTTGACAGTGATTCAGGGACGAATCATGCTGTCACTTTCTAATATTTGGCACTATCCCTTTTTAGGGTTGTTGAAATTCAAGTCATTATCTTATCTGTGGTTGTGCTGACAGGATCAGTTGTCACTATGCCCGTCACTTTCGCAGTTACATACTTTTTAGAACGTGACAGGCATGGTGACAAATGATAAAGATCCGACGTTTTTAGCCCTATAAACATCAATCTACAGAATTCGATATCTCATGAAATTAGATATGATATAGTAAACACCCCTATAATGGAACAGGCACCAGTAATGGGATGATATAGACGAATCCTGTAAAACAGGTATTTACCATTAGATTTCAAACCCTGATAACATTTTACCATAAACAAGAGCCAAAGAGCTGTTTAAGTTTATTTTTCATTGATATTTGTTAGTTTGAAAAATAATGACTCCATACATCCCATGACTGGAGCAAAAAACCATAGTTTTAATTGGTTAATAATATTGAAACCAATTGCAGTAGGTTTCATTAAATACATAGAACACATAGAAGATGAATTGGACATTCAACTTTTAAAGCATAAAGCGGTAGACATTTTCCAGATGTCGGCGAAATATCAAAAATACTCAAATTTTTATCTTAAATGTCCCATGATTGGTGCCGTTAACATATTGTTGGCATTTTTATACTGTGTACTACTTTTATATAGTATTATTTCAGGCTGGACAACTTAAAGGCTAAATATTTTATCTAATATATGTCTAAATAGTATGATTAAAACAGTGTACCAACATTAAGCGATTGTAACAATAATGACAGTTATTGAAATCCCGCCAAAAGCCATACTTTGGCGGGTAAAGTAGATTTGCATTATCTGTGACACTTACTTCACTCTGTCTGTCAAGAGAGAAACAATTTGTAAGAGCATTGATAAGATATTATTGTAAAAGTTGCTGATTAAAACCTCTGAAGAAGAACTACGTTTTCATATTTAAAGCGTCATACGTATCCCCTGAAAGAGGCTCACGAGGTGGGCTTTCAATATTTAGTTTTTTTGCTACACACCAGCAATTGAGTCGGACCAAAATAACTCTGCGCAGACTTTTGAATGACAGAGTGTGGGAGTGTCACGTCAATATGAAAATATACGTTTTTAATGACACTACATATAGACACGTCACTATGAATACATACAATTTTTGAATTTGCCATAGTGTCAACTTCAGTCTGCTACAAAAAGTTTCTGTTCATATACTGCAAAATTTGTAATACAGTTCCCATTTTTGCTATATAACGACTCAAGTCTCACGACCTTATATACCACAATGTGGAACTGCGCTTCAGGTATTCATTTACCAACCGCGGCTCGCGCCTGGAGCGATGTAGGTGAATGAGTTTCAGCCATATTTTTATACGTTAGGGCGCGGACCGTGAAATGATTAAAAGGTAGATAGAGTTCTCAAATGTTATTATTATGAATACACGATTTTTATGTTTTTGAATCAGTTTTTTTATCTCTGTAGATAAATATTGCAGTCTATAAGTTCCATACTCTCTCTCTGTAAGTTTCAACTAAAGCCCCGTATTTTGTCACAACTATTAAGCGGAAAGTAAGTAAATCATAATAATTTTATTGAAAACTACTGAACGGATTTGTATGCGGTTTTTACCTATGGTTAGAGTGATTTTTGGGGAAGACGTATAACTTGTTAAGGTTTTGTGTTAATTGGTTTAAATGTGACGATATTTGCTAATGAAGTCAGAATAAAAATCCCGCTGGCTAAGAGCATTAATCGAAAACGCTACCCGATCCGTTTGAGATATAACAAAACAATGTACCTATGGTGGAATTGTCTCTCTTTCATTGGTCTACAGAACAATCCGCGATAGCGTATTTCTATTTTTTAAGAATAACTTACTTTACCCATTCTTATCTTCTACAAAAAGATTTCATAATATGTGGTGTATTTGGAAAGCTATTCACATTGAGACAGGATTGATAGTTATCAAATTGAATAAGTTAGTTATATTAAGCATTTTATACAGATTACAATGGTCCCTTACACCATACAATTTATATGAATATCTCATGAGTAATCGTAAATTAAAGTTCCATTTCGGGCCATATAACTTGTATGATATGTTAAAGACGCTAACTTCTGTTAGTTCCTATTTTTACCACCTTATGCACTGCGATCGCTTTACTTACCCCCCACCATACACTTCACACGGTGCCAATACTGTAAATTTCTAGAGCCCCATAGATTCCTTCAGCAATTCTTCACGAGATCTTGAGTTTATGACAATGGGACCCTCCAAATGTTGTTTTACTTACATAATTCCAATATCAGTAATTGAATTATTTAATTCGTTATCTAAATTCGTTAAATTTAGGCAGGTCAGTCTGGCTGATAGGTGTCTCAGTCGAACATAGGGCGGGCGCTTTCTTTGCCCAGATGCTACCAGTAAGTCTGGCGGTGCAGAGGGGTAACGCCGCAAACATTCTTGCGACCATGCCAGAAGGGGGTGATTTGGGGGCAGTCTTTTATATTTCGATTTTATTATTCGATTTTATTTTGTTTTACCGCCAGTTAAAATTTACTTGAATTAGTTATTATAAGTTTAAGGCGTCAATCTGCTGCATCCCATGTTTCTGCTAAGACGGCAAGCCATGCCTCCGTTTAATTAGTAAAACTTATAAGTACAAACATTGCAACGTTGCCAGCACGGAAACGCATCAAACATAAATATAGATTCTTGGAGAGAAAAGGAGATAGGTACAAATATACGTAGTGAAGCTAAATAAAAGCGTGTAATTTTTTTCTAAATGTATACTAACCTCATTATATTATCACATCCTAATCATTGGTAGAATGAGCGAGTCACGCACGTAGTTATTTAATTATTTATATTATTTAAAGTAACTACAAGTATATCATAATAAATAAAGTAGGTATATCGGAAAGACTATTCTTTTTAGTAACTGTATTTAGTCTCAAATGGTTGATTTTTGTAGTACATACATTTACCGCCGAGGCCGCTTTAACAATATGTAGGTATCCCTTTATTATGTTGGTGGTATTTCGAGTATATTCGGTAATGTACATCTGTCACTGTTCCAATAAGATCTGTTGGAGATAGCCTCGCCGCGTGCCTTCGACGCACCCGTCAACCATTAGTCATCCTAAAGATTCTATAGATTGTTGGTTTCTGGAGACATGTCCGAAGACTTTGAGAATACGCAGATATGACAAAAGCTTCTTTGGAATTCTTAACTCCTTTAATATTAAAACAGTGTTTGGTGTGAAAAGCTATTCAAGGTATTTTTAACCTACGCTCCAAGCTCAGTAGTACCACATTTCTAGCGCGTGTATTTTGCGTCGGTCATGAACTTAAGGGTCCAGAGTATGGAGTGTAATATTCTTTTATTAATGTAGAATACTTACATAAATGTGATAATATCAGGCGCAATTGCCATTAAACTGTCACATTTTATTTATCTTTATTATTTAAGCCTTAGGTTATTTAGTTTGGGAAACGCTTTATTAAACTTCTTACCGTCATTTGTCGGCTATGTGCAATGAAAACGGGCTATTAAAGTATGTATGTAGGTATATTAAAGTTAAACATACAAAGTAACTAAATATAATTGCTCCGGGTATATTACCGGTCGATTTGACCAAATTGGAATAAAACAACTAGATTCGCTTCTCAGGTCTAATTTGAGATTTAATGTCAAAATTGTATCTTCTTCTTCTTCTTCTTTAAGTGCCTTCTCCATCTCGGAGATTAGCGACCTTATGTCTATATGCCATTCTACCTGAAGTCATGCGAATTAGTTTATCTGTACTGCCCACGTCCAACCAGTCTCTTATGTTCCTTGTCCATGATATTCTCCTTCTCCCACGTCCTCGTTTCCCTTCAATCTTCCCTTCAATAATTAGTTTTAATAAGTCATATTTTGAGATTCTATGTATATATAAGATAAAGGCACCTATTACCGTGGTAGTTAAGGAACTTTTCAAAAGAGATCCAAAAATTAAGGGTATCAATGCTGTCTAACAGCCAGGAATATTTTTTTTTTCATCAGAGCATTTAATGAACTTTCCGTTTCACACGTTTTTGGATTCATTTTGGGTTATTATATGTATTAAAATATTTTTTGAAGCCAAAATGACCAAATCTTCTATTACCGTGGCAAGGGACAGGCTGTGATTCTATTATCGCGAATTGAGCTTTCATTAGCGAGGGTACAATTGGCATGATTTTTCTGCACTCGTTAATAGAAACGAAACTCAAAATTTGAAACCTAATACCGAGGGTTAAAACAATAATAACGACGTGGGTTCTGTATATTATTTTTGTGTCATTAATTTTAATAATGACACAAAAAAAAATATAACTATAGGAGTATGTTTAAAAATAAGAGATATATTCGAAGATATTATAATTACACTTTGGCACAATCAAATACTATTAAATAGTTAACTTACCAAGTACCCACGAGTACCTGTATAACAAGTTATAAGTTGAATGTTTTACATGTAAAATAACAAAAAATATTGTTAGTAAAGTTTTACTAAGGACGTATATGACAAATAGGCCTGCCTGTTATTAAATAAAGTAATTTTTAAATGCTATAAAGATTGATAAGAATTTGTCTTACTGACATAATTAGCTGTACAAAAAAAACAAGTAAGTAACATTTTCTCATAAGGCACAGCTTAAATTATAGTCGAAATTTTATAAGCTGGACGTTTACCACCTGAGTGAAAGTTTACCACAGTGAAATGGTAAACGTCCACCTTATAAAATTTCGACTATATATAAAAACATGAATTTATTTAATTCTAATATTTTTGATAAGGTAATTAAGTTAAATAAAGTCTCTCACATATTATGTGTTATAATTTACCCGTTTATAATTAACAAATCACAGTGCTTTTCTTATTGCTGATTCTTATAGCTAAAAAAAAACATGTCTGAGATTTTGGACTACTGTATAAATAAAATTATATAAAAAAAAACTAATCGGAATTGTCCGGCAGTTTGGTACCCTTCCTTGTCAGAGTAATAACTGAATCAGAAAACAGAAGAATTTAAATCTGATAATGATAACTGAAGTCTATATTTTATCACCGAAATCTGTACTTGCGGTACCCTAAATGCGATATTTCAATACAATACCAAATAGTCACTCGGTAATAGATAACTCTTAAAGAGCCTATTACCGACCCATTCGACATTTCTCTGGGTCGGTAATAGATTTCTATACATTCTATTACCGAGGGTAATCTGATCATACCATCGGTAATAGGCTTAATTTGGAGTTTAATTAAACCTAATTCCGACCCATAAAAAGAATAAAACACAGATGGTTTTTCAAATCAAATCAAACACGTATATTACAAGCTTCTTGTAAAGACAAAATCACATAACTGGCAAGTAAATTTTAGGTTTTAACTCAAAATAAAAAAAAGTTGACAGATTAAGGGTTCCCATAGAAACAACGATTTTGGTGCTGAAGTTTTTGTTAAAGATTAAGGGTTAGTTGAATACTTTCCATACCACGGAAATAGCTCTTTAATAGCGTGAATAGATCAAGATTGGAATAAATAAAAGAAATTATAAAATTGATAATTTGTACCAAAACTAAAGAGTAAATAACAAAACGACCACTTTTTCTATTTATTATTTAATTAATAGAAAATTTAGAATTACTTACCACAGAAGTAATTGGCGCCTATCACCGCTGTATTTTATTTTCAATTTTAAACGTATTTCCCGGTCAAAAACTAAGTTAAAAGTAATTCAAAATCGTGTAGAAAACAATACACAACCTCTTAAAAGGCATTGCACTAGTTTATTTGCCATAACTATATTACGTAAAACACTAAGTAAGATTAGAGTGCACTTACCTGTGGTGTCACGCGTCTGTATGGAGCAACCGGTTCTTGCGCCGCCGTCGCACAAACTGACGAATCGCGAGTTTTTTGTTACACTCACACAAATGCACACTAATGGGCACGATAGACCAATGAATGAGCTTGTTTTGTGTATGCTTTATTTCTTAGGGAATAGATCTGTTTGCTTGCAAAATGCGTATTTGTAAACACCGCGGTGTTAGACGTCGATTTCGATACCCGCGTTAATAGCCGCCGTTACCTTATATATCTAGATTGCCTACTTATATTTATTTTTTATATTTATTATTTTGTACTTGTAGATATATTATTAGATTTATTATTATTATTTTGTATGTCACTAACCTTAATTAATTTTAAGATTTGTTGTAAATACTAACAATTATGGATTCGAATTAAATAAATAATTTAATTGAATAGAATATATGTCCGAAATATGTAGCTTTCCTTTCTTTAATAGTTGTTACGACTTCCACCTTTTTCTTCATTAATAACATGACTCTTTCGTTACTAACTTTGTCGGTCTACTTTATCTTAAGCATTCTACGATAGATCCACATTTCAAAAGCCTGTAATTTACTGATCATATTTTTCCTTAGCGTTCAGCTTTCGGAGCCGTATGGCTCATGTATATGAGTATTGGAAGAATATAGCATTTCACCATTTGCCACCTTAAGTTTAAATTAATCTTCCTGTTGGTCAACAGTTTCTTCATATTTTGAAAGGCGCTCTTGACAATACCAATTCTAGTTTTAACTTCCTGCTCAGGATCCCACGTTTCATTAAGCCAGCAGCCGAAGTATTTGTATTTACTTCCTCCTTACCCACTAGGCCAAACCGGTCGTCATGTACGCACGTAAACGGTCAAGCCGGTAGTGGCCCTGACTACGAAACTAAAGGTCCCGGATTCGAAACCTGGTAAGGGCATTTATTTGTGTGTTTATCCTATTTTATTCCTATAAGTATCTACTATAAATATATACGTATATCGTCGTCTTATTGTGGTTACTGTGGGCCTAGGTCGGTTTGTGTAAATTTTGTGGTGCGAAGGTTTATGGCCAATGACGGCATCGCGACTCGTTACAAAAAGTCGCCACGTGCGACCTCCCTCACTACTTATCTGCGCAGAGGAAGACACGGGCGGAAGCTACTCGATTATTATTAAGTGCCAAAGTATCTACGTATTTCGATTCTAGGTATTCGAGGACGCCTACGACCTCATGAAATGTCCTCGTCCGTTTATAATGGAGTTACCGGGAGGCAGTGGGAAGGAATTAGATTTTACTGAAGTTTGAAGCACGTAAATCTACACCGGCGGTGTAGTATGCTGCCCGACAGATATTAATTAATTACGAGATGATAACGTAAGTCATTAATTAAGAGCGGTCTTATCGCTAAGAGGCGATCTCTTCTAAGTTTTAGGAAGTAGAGGTGAAGTAGGTCACTCAGAAGAGTGATGGCCAAAGTCGCCAAGTATATCTGAACACATCCTTATTTCTGTGGTAACAAAAGGGTGTTACGATATATATACCCTATCTATTTAATGCTGACTATGCAGTCAGTGGTAGAAGTTGCTCAGATGGCCCGTTTTTTAAATCATCTGCTTACGCTATTATTGTTCTGATAGTAAAATTAAACTCATTATGAAATATCCAATTAGCAGCTAACTATAGGGTAATCCCAAGATAGATGTCCCACTTTTTTTAAATAGCTTTATAACTTATTGAGTTATAAACACAACATTTTATAGCAATGTGTCTTACACGTATGATAACTATGGTCCTTAATCTATTATTTTACTGTACTTGTTTCTTTATAAGTCCACATACATTTTTTCTTTTTTGCCGTACTTACATTTTTTGTATAAACTTACTTTTTTTGACCTCTTAAAAATACAAATACTTACCAATATTTCACGCTCTTTGAAGTCTAGCCGCGGAAGGTTTTGGAACTTATGGACGAAATGCGTGCGCTTGCGTTGATGTTCACAGCGGCAGTGAGGCTTGCTGGGGGAGCGCTTGCTATTATGTACTGGAGCTTTACTCCCACAGTTGCATGTGCTACTAGTAGAAATTAAAATCGAGGCATTTATCCCACTGGGGCATCTATCCTAGAATTACCTTAGGTTTTCAGCCTCGGCCATCCCTGAGCCTAATATGTAAGTTTAGGTATTAAGTTCTGTTTTACTCCTCTACTATTATCTGTCATTTATACATTCATGAACATTAACTAATACACCGTGTATTTTAATTTCCGTTATTTCAAGTGTGCATTCCAGAGCTGTAATTATGTATCTAACTTTGTCAAAGTATTCTATATAACTCCATTTCGGAGAAAAACATTTTTTTATCTGATAAGGCCTTTACGAGCGTGTACATTTGTCTTAGGACCTGTTTATATATTCAGTAGTGAATAGTACGAGTTTATACATTTGCCGCTAAACATAAGTACTATCTCGGACGTTCGATGTTCGAAATGACATTGGTATATCACAATTTCCAATTATTTGGTTTAGTTCAATGTAATGTCCGTGTTAGAAGAACGCTATATGCAACATTTAATTACATTTTATAATAAATAAATAAAAAAACTTACTTACCCATACCCCGAAGTTAACGGAATTCAATAAAAAACCTGGTGTATTAGAACATACTTATATACAACACAAAAAAAAAGAATTGCATGAATAATAAAGTTTGAAGAAAAGTCTATATTGTCTATTCCTCATAACAGCAGTTGTACTTTAAAATCGGTAAAACGATTACTGCGATTAATGGATACCAATGTAACAAAATCAAAGAAGCGGCGACTGATAGGATACCCAGGCAATTCGTGTTCGACAAGAAATACAAGATACAGTTACACGAAGAACCTCGTGAAGGACTCAACCCAAGAGAGCTGAGAATCTTCACGGATGGATCAAAGGCAAGATCAGGCTCTGGCGCTGGAGTATTCTCAGAGGACTTAAACATAAATATCTCAACAACACCACTAGGTGCCCATAATACAGTCTTCCAGGCAGAATGTATGGGCATCATAATGGCAGTACACGCAATCGCCTCAAGGAAAGTATTGGACTACCCCATTCGCATACTCTCTGATAGTCGTTCAGTACTACAAGCTGTGCAAAGTTATACTTTGACCTCAGGGCTAATCTACGAATGCCACAAAGCTCTGTCAGAGGTATGCACCACCAATAGCGTATCTCTGCAGTGGATCAAGGGACACAGCAACTCGCGAGGTAACGATGCAGCCGACATATTGGAGGCTCGGAACTGAAGGTGGCAGGACTGGAGCCAATTATACCTCTGCCTTATGCCTGGCTCCGGAACATGCTGCGACACAACACCAAGGTAAAACAACAACAGTACTGGTCTAACCTAGGCACGTGCAGGCAGACGAAGGAAGCCCTCCCGACAATCGGCCACAGCTTCGGCTTTTGACTGGGGTCATAACCGGCCACGCCCCACTTAACAAACACCTATTAATCCTACTTGTTACAGATAGCCTCCTCTGCAGGGCATGCATGGAGGCAGAGGAGACAGCCGCCCACGTGATTCTTGAATGCCCAGGGGTGGCAGAGTACCGGGCACAACACCTCGGTTCACCGGGGTCTTTCCCAGAAGTGGTCGGCAATAATAAGGGTCTGCTAGGCTTCTTGGTAGAGTTGGGTTGGCAAGAGTAGTGCCGACAACGCGATAGTATGACGTCAAGTGGCGGAAACCAAGCCCGTGAATACCGTGGATTGGGGTTACTTTGATCAATTAATATGTAATTATCTCCCCGAATATGGAATCTAAAAAATAATTTTAAAAAATACAATATCGGTTTTTGCTCCTCTGTCGATTTCGCTAATAATATAATTTTTATGTTTTATGTAGCGCTTGAAATAAAATAAAAAAGTGGTGATCAACTTTAAACTGAACTTGGGGTTACTTTGATACGCCCCTTTTTTGGACGGAATTCGATAGTAACCCCTATAGAGAGTAAAACTTCAAAACATTACAAAAAAATCCGTTCACAGGTTTAGGATTTATAAGGATTTTTGTGCATTTGGGGTTACTTTGACAAAGAAAAACAAGGATAATTTAAGAAAATCAACTTTATTTCAAAACAGTGTCATATTTTCGTTATTTATGTTTAGAAGCATAATTATTGAACAATAAAAGTTATCAAACTTTACCAACAATATGTAATCGACAACACCATGATGTTCGGATGCTTGGCGTATCGACAGTCTGGCTTCAACCTCTTCTGTCACAGGTTTAAAACTTTTTCATAGTAGTTCCGATATGCTGGGGAAACAAATCGTTTTTTTTTAAATGATCGAGTCATTATTCTAAAACAGTAAAACAAAAATCAGTTAAGAAACCATTAATTAACTATATAATCTTTAAAAAAACCATAAATAAAACTAAACCTAAACAAACCTCTAAAAAAAAACTAGTCAAACAACCCACCCCGCGTCGCTCCCAACGCAAAGGCGCCCATCACGCTTGCTGCGTTTCCGCGTTGAACCGCGATGGACAACCTTTGCGCTAGGAACGACCCGGAGCGGGGGTCGAGACCCCTTTCCTGCAAGCGCCGCCCCAGTTCCCCAAGAAAAGATTTCGCCTCCGCGCACCAGCACCCTGACGTCTCCACGGCAAGGGGAACAAACAAGTAGCTTGCCAGCCCCGAGTACTTGTCCCTCTTTAGGGACGCCGCTTGCTCAGCAGCAGCTCCCGCCGATCGCACGGTGCGGCCAAGGTGCGTGGCGGCGAACGTACTGACGCAGGTGGCATCCCACAAAAGGCACTTAACCCTCTCCCACGGCACCAGGGTCAAACCATCCGGTCTTTTAGCATCCGACCGACTCAGGCCCGGCGGCTCCAGCACACACGGGACATTGGCTGACACCAGTGCCCTTCGAATAATATCGTTTAACGCGTGGTGCCGTGGGAACCTCCCCGCGCAGCGGCGACAGCTCAAGGCATGGTGCCCGTTGCTCTCCACCATAGACCCGCAGATGCATAGATGTGGTTCACAAACATCGCAGCCCAGGCGAAGAGCAACGGCCACCCGCAACGAGTCGTTGTCGAGCAGGGTGCCAAAGTTAGGGGAGGGGAGGGCGTGTAGCCAAGCCCCCGATTCCGGCACCGAAGCAGCGTTTAACCTGGCTCTATCAGCACCAGAAGCGTTATTTAAAAGACTGCCAAATAGACGCTTAATGCCGACTTCGTCCCACAACCGCTGAAGGAATGGCCTTTCAGGCACGGGCGCACCCGGATTGAGAGCCTCCCAGGCCGACAACGCATCGGAAGCGAAAGGTATTATAGTTTTGTCACCATCACAGGATATTTTTTTTTTTAGAGGTTTTTTTAGGTTTAGTTTTATTTATAGTTAAGTTTATTTGTTAGTCCTTAAGTAATTTAATGATTGTATCTTTAAAAAATACATATGACCGCTATGATTATGATTTGCAACAAGCATCGATGTTATATGCCGATACATGCCTGATTCAATGATTTCAATCAAATGTATGTATTTACTATATAGAACATAGTACATTAGAAGTTATGCAGGCTATTAAAAGTACACAAAACTAATACTTACATATTTTAATTTTTTTCTCATCGATCGACGTGGTTTATCCCTCGAACATAAATCACAAACTGGCAGTGACGTTCAATCTTGCCAACCGTAAAAAAAATATCCAAAGAATGCGTTCAGAAAGCGTAATATTTGAGTTTAAACCTGAGGTAAACATTTTATCAAAGTAAACCCAGGAATCAAAGTAACCCCAATCCACGGTACCCATAACCTATAACAAAATTAATACAGTTTTCAAAGTAAGTGAATTGCTGCCAACTAAAAAAACTATTTTTTATGTCATCGGATGAGTTTGTTTTTAATCGGCGTTCACTGTAAACGTCGATTAAAAACAAACTTCACTACCGACAATGTTTTTAATTTTACGTACGTATCCCGGGCTTATATTTTCTTTTTATTAATTTTGCATTTCATTTATTACTCAGTAGTGGTAACATAGTACATTACTGCAGAGGCCGTGAAGTAAGGGATTGTAGGACGAGATTGCGATAGACCGGATAAGGTGAGTCTTGCAATCCGTGTTCCGGCCAAGGATTGTATAGTGCTTTTCTTAAACAATGTAAGAAAATATTATAATTAAATAAAATAACAACTAAGTAATCAAGTCTTCTCTTCTTCCTCGCGTTGTCCCGGCATTTTGCCACGGCTCATGGGAGCCTGGGGTCTGCATGACAACTAATCCCAAGATTTGGCGTAGACACTAGTTTTTACGAAAGCGACTGCCATCTGACCTTCCAACCCAGAGGGTAAACTAGGCCTTGTTAGGATTAGTCCGGTTTCCTCACGATGTTTTTCCTTCACCGAAAAGCGACTGGTAAATATCAAATGATATTTCGTACATAAGTTCCGAAAAACTCATTGATACGAGCCGGGGTATGAGCCCGCGACCTCCGGATTGCAAGTCACACGCTCTTACCGCTAGGCCACCAGCGCCACTAAGTAATCAAGTAAGTAAGTATATTAGGAAAAAAATAACATATCTTTTCAGACACTAATTAACGTTGAAAGTAATATTGGATATATTCGGACAGTTTTTAAAAATGAAATATATGGTTTTCCCGGCACTTAATAATAGTATATTATTGCAGAGGCCGGGAAAGGACAATTCGTGGATGAGTTTCGATTTTGTCAGACGACGCGAAGCGAACAATGATTTCAAACATGCGAGGAATCAGGTAAAATAATCATAATTTAAACATGAACCAGCAGACCAGCACTCAAATCGAACCTTCACATGAAGAACATCAAAAACACTTTCCCTCTTGCATTATTTTTTAAAAATCAGAGGCACAACTATTCTGCCGTTCAGTACTATACAATATTCGCTCATTCAATATAATTGTGCAATATAAGCGGTATTTGCACGCATGAGATCCTTAAAAAAATATAAAAGTTATATAGTCTTTGATTTTATTAAGCAGTATTCGCACGATCATGCACGTCGGTCTTACATTACTCTATCCTATACATCCTATAGCTTGAAATGATGCTGACATGTCGTGTAGACGTAGCCCGCAGCTATATTAATTGGCTGTGTGCGTTTTTCTCAGTGGATACAGGTTTTTAAAAAGTATAAAAACAATACAGTAATAACTTTCCGTCCGCTAAAACACGACAATAATGGTTTGAATTTTTTTAATTTGAGTTTGACCATAACAAAGAACTTCCCGTACTATTTTTGCTACAATAAGGTGAACATTTCCGAGCATACTGGAGAAAAAAATTAATTGCCGCCTATTTTATTTTTTAAACTTGACATTTGGAAAAGCTATTCGAGCGCCTTGTTTAACCGCTTATAAATATAGTACCTACCATAGATTTTGTTTTTAGGGTTCCGTAGTCAACTAGGAACCCTTATAGTTTCGCCATGTCCGTCTGTCTGTCTGTCTGTCTGTCTGTCTTTCCGAGGCTTTGCTCCGTGGTCGTTAGTGCTAGAAAGCTGAAATTTGGCATGGATATATAAATCAATAAAGCCGACAAAGTCGTACAATAAAATCTAAAAATTTAATTTTTTTTAGGGTACCTCCCCTACACGTAAAGTGGGGGTGAATTTTTTTTTTCGCTTCAACCCTAGAGTGTGGGGTATCGTTGGAAAGGTCTTTCAAAACTAATAGGGGTTTTCAAGAAACATTTTTTGATAAAGTGAATATATTCGGAGATAATCGCTCCGAAAGAAAAAAAAAATGTCCCCCCCCTCTAACTTTTGAACCATAGGTCCAAAAAATATGAAAAAAATCGTGGAAGTACAGCTTAAGAAAGACATTAAATGAAAACTATAGCGGACTTGATCAGTTTCGCTGTTTTTGAGTTATCGCAAAAAGTTTTCCCTTCATAGTAAAAAGACTTACTTTAATTAGGTACTGATTATGCAAATTTGCCTATTTGTTTAACTCGGGTGAAAGGTACCGTTTCATCCCTTGGTTAACAATTTACTATACTTTAAGCTCCAGTTTAGCTTATTGTGACGGAAGAGTAACTACGGAACCCTACACTGAGCGTGGTTCGACATGCTCTTGGCCGGTTATTTATTTTAATATCAAAAGTGTGCTTACGGAGAGAGTGGTCGTTGGCTGTATGTAATATTTCCTTTGTCAGTAATATTTTTAACATTAAAACGTTAGACGTACACACATAAGTGTCAAATTGGTAATCGAAAATTCATACCTAAACTAAAAATTCGACCGGGATCCTTATCAATGTCATATACAAATAAGAGGATACATTTAGCACAACTTGTCCCCGTATTAAAAGGGCCTTTTATGACCTTATTTATCTTTCATAATATTAAATTACAATATAAATAAGTAATCAATATAATGATGACATTTATTTTCTGAATTAAAGTTAAGTGTAACAAATTAGAATTATATACAAAAATATATGATTCAAATATATTGACTCATAAAATAAATCAATATCATTATTTATTACTCGCACATTCCGTCAGAAATGCGTGGTCCTCCAAATTACCGTGTATACCAAAAGCTGTTTTTCCTTTTTGTGAGTGTCGCGTTGAAAGAGTAAAAGTCGATCCACGTTTATTAAGGCTTTAAAGAACTCGTACTTCGGTGAGGGGAATAAAATTTTATCTCATTTCATAACGTTATTTTTATTTGCGCCTTGCTTTATCGCTAGTGCAACCAGATACAACTGTCGGGGTAGCGAACTCTATAAAATAAACATGTAAAACAATATGTGCAAGAGAAACACTTGTTTATTACGATGCTAAGCGATAGATCAACATGCATCAAGTTCCAGTTCCAATTTGATAGTTTACAAATACAACAAAGTTATTGCATGGCAATACGAAGCCAAATTATGAAACAAACTAACAAACGGAACGATAGTATGTTATTGATTTTGAGCGATCCATAAAATTATATTTCATTCTATAATTATATTTTTTTATAATCATTCTTGTATATTGATGCAAAGATCAAAGCACAAAGAAAAATATAAACGATTTATCTAGATTCTAGAAAAAAGATCAAGAATGGAAAGCTTGGTAGCCATCAGGTGCTTAGCCAACGTGCTAATCGTTAACGCTTCGTAACGTAGCATAGTTGTCATTCTCTATCACGCTTCCACATTAGTGCGACAGTGACAGTTATGTTTTGTTAGCTACGCACCCTGGTTAACGTCTCAAAAAATTGACGTTTTTCACATAAATACCTACTAATAAATCTATATATAAAAATGCGTGTGTCCTGATCTCGAGTAACTCATCAACGCAGAGCCAAAACTACAAAGTGGCAAAGTAATATAGTAAATAAAGTAAGTCAAAAAGTAAAAAAGATGACTATGAATGAAAAATATTTAATAACTTTCATTTAGATTTGATTTGGTTTGATTGTCTTTGAAATTTCACAGTTAGAATTTTCCTCACGTTGGTGTGGTGAAAAATGTGTTTCACTCGGTAGTAAAATTAGTTTAACCCTCGTGCCTTGAAACTCTCGCAACGCTCAAGATTCCATTTTTCGAACCACTCGCTACGTTCGTTTTGGAATCTTTTGTTTGCTCGGATATCAATATTGGCACAAGCGGCTACACAACAATTATGCCCCCATGTAAAACAAATAACTATTTTATTTTTATTTTAGAAAGCAACGAAATAAAAGATATGCTACCTTATTTGGCTTATGAAAGGCTCTAATTGATTAAAACAGAGTGTAAGTACATTGTAATGGACAGTGGAACTTATGAGATTATAGATGACTCATGAAAGACTACCAATACGACATAAAACGACACAATAGGCCATACAAGCAAAAGAGCGAATCTTCACGGTAGATTACATCTTTATAACAAAAACCGGACAAGTGCAAGTCAGATTCGCAAGGTTCCGTACTTTTTAGTATTTTTGACGAACAGCGAAGTCTTAGTAATAGGGTCCCGTTTTATCCTTTGGGTACGGAACCCTAAAAATACAGTTTTTTTGAAAAAAAAAAACACATTAATGGTTCCATTTAACCAATCGTGCTCAAAATAATTTTCGTGGAAAGTTTTCTCAAGATTTATTTTCCAAATTTTTTGCACGCCCGGTTCAAAAGTTAGATTATATTTGATTGATATTTACCACCGCTCGGCCTAGTGGGCAGGGGCCTATGAAACCGATGGTCCGGGATTCGAAACCCGGCAAGGACATTTATTTGTGTGATGAGCACAGCTATTAGTTCCTGAATCATGGATGTTTTCTATGTACACTACCGTCAAAAAGTTTAAGACCCAACACAATTTTTAGTTTCATTTTCAAGAACACGTTTGATCGGTAACCCATTTGTTTTGCAAGAAGACAACAATCTCAAGCATTCGGTAAAGATCTGTAGATCTGGTGCGCGCGTAGCCAATAAAGAACAGCAAGGTGTGTTAAAAAACATGATTTGTCCACCACAATCACCAGACCTTAACCTGATCGAGCTTTCATGAGAGGAACTCGCCCGTAGGGTCCGAAAACAATGTCCGACATCAGCAAAAACTCTATGGGAGATACTGCAATATGAGTGGAAATCCATAAGCCAAGAAACGCAACTACACAAACTTGTAGAAAGAATGTCAAGATTACTCTGTAGTGCAAAAGCGTCAAGGATTTTTCGATGAAAAACTGTGAAAATAACTTTTTATTATTATATACCTATATGCCTTTTTTAAATAAATTCTGATTAATCAATTTTTAACGCTTTATTTTTCGGATTGTAGGTATGTACTGCAAAGTAGTATTTATGTAAAAAATTCTGTATTTGGTCTTAAACTTCAACACCAGCCATCTTGAGCTTACCGTGAGACTTAGTTGATCTGTGTAAGAATGTCTCTATAATATTTTTAAAAAGTTAGAAGTGGGGGGGGGGGGGGGACACAATATTTTAGACTTCGGAGCGATTACATGACAGGACGAAACTATAAAGGTTCCGTTTGTATGGTGTATGAATATTATTTTGAGTGCGAGACTTGAAACTTCTTAGAATATCGTAACATTTAAAAAAAACAAGAAATTTGAGAGTTATTAAAAGTTCATTCCTTAAAGAAGTTAACATGGGGTTGAAAATATTTTTCAAAAGACTTTACAGTATCGTAAACTTTGTTAAAAGGTATTCAAAATTCAAAAATGTATTCTTCAAGTAGGCCTCAAGGGCTCTTTTACAAGTCAATACAACATTTATATAGTAACATCATATAGTGACATGAAAAATACATAACAACATTTATAAATATAACAGCCAATACCCGGGTAAACATTACATTATAATAATATTAAAATAAATAATTACTACAATACAATAGAGATGTATAGTCTCTATAGTTAAAAATACATTAAATCTGGAGATGTAAAACGTCCCCAATGTCAGAGTACTAATACTAATAAGATTTAGAGGTGTAAAGTCTCTCCAAGTGTCAAAATGAAATTTATACTAAATATGTAAATCGCGTCTAGACTGTTAAGCTAGCAGTCTCATAAACGAATGCTACAGAATACATAACTAGAATGTAGCTAACAAGTATATTATACAATATTACAGAGACTTATAGTCTCCATAGTTAATACATTAAGTTGGGATATGTATAAGGTCCCCACGGTCTGAGAAAAATAATAATACCCGTTAATAAGATTTGGAGGTGTAAAGGCTCTCCAAGTGTCAAAGAATAAAAAAATAAAAATATATATATGAAATACATGTTTACCATCAAGAGACTGTTAAGCTAACACTCTTAAAACTAGTAAGTTAGCAATATTAAATATATTAGAATACAAGAAAAATAATTTCAGATGTCTGAATAATTCTTCTTTCAGGTTGAGGGGGCTTAGAGACCAATGTTTTCAGTTAGGTGCTTGAAAGTTTTGAGGGGTTAAAACGAAGGGGTTGTGATAGATACATATAGTGCGCTGTAGAATTATGAACAAATTGTAAACCTTACCTACTGCTATCTTTTGCTGCACAATATTGTATGCTCAGAATGTAGAATATATCGTCACCCTAGTTCACAATTTTACTAATTACGCGGATAATTCGGTTGTACTATAGACCTTTTGTTTGCGCATTATAGTACTAATTGCAACAAAATTTTCGCCGTAATTAGTACTATTGTGAAGTAGGGTAATATAATGATATATTAACCAGCGTACAAATCAACTCATTAACCAACGTACAAATCCTCGCCTACGAAGTACAGCTAGTTCTTTTATATGCTTTTTCACGACATCGTTATTTATGCGAGGCTGGAGAGGTATTCTGTAAGTAGATCCCAGGTTCGAATCCAGACGGGTCTAAAACTTTATTAGTATAAGTTAACGTTATCCGACTCTCCTGTGGACATCTTCAAATAAACGAACTTCAAACTTTATCCTTATCAGTATTTTAAAACCCTCTACTTCCTGGAATAAAATTTGTATGATGAATGTATCTCAATCGTTAACTTTTATAATGTCCACAGAAAAGATAATGGCTTTTCCGAAAGTTTTTGACCCAGACAGGGTCATCAGATGCAGATATTTGAAAGGTGAACCAAGTCTCGAATATAGGTTTATTGCGACATACACGAGCGAAGGTTATGCTTGTGTGTTATTAAGGTTATACATATACCTGTGTTTCAATAAGGCTTTTAAATTGAACTCCAAACTGCTCATTAAAACGTCGACACGCGTTGCCATTCATAACCAAAAGGGTGCGACGTCCAATACACATTATTCTGCGCCTTCATTAAAAGTGACGCCTACGCGTGACTTACGTTGAGTAATATGAGCTTTATATGCCTATATTAATATTAAAAGTACGGCAATGACCTGAAACTAAAGTGACACCCATGTGACAGCTCACCCTTACCATTATACAGTGTCTAAATTATAACCTAGTTAGAATATAATATTAGACGTAGGAAGTATATTAAGATACATTTTGCTTAAAAATACAATGAAAATATTAACCATACAAAATAATTCAGCCTGCAATGTAAACCAACACACGTTACAGATACGAACTTTTTTAATTAACCGTCAACGCATGTAGGCAGTATAAGTTTATAAAAATCCAGTGCTGGCTGCCAGTGCCAGCACTGGCTTGTTAATGGCTTCATATAAACAGTTTTTAAGACAAACCAGCGCTGGCTGCCTGCACTGGATAGTATAGAACGCTTGTCTATTCCCGCCAGTGCTGGCTTGTCTGAGGACTGGCGCCAGCATTACTTACTGGCTTCGTCTAAATCTAGCTTTACTATAAAATGCTCGTATCTCGTAATGTCATATCATATTATATCTCGTAATATTTACAGTACATTGCTGCTCGGTAAATTTTCAAAAATTAAAGAGTCCGCAGCAAGCTCGGTTCTCCATAAAAACGTAGCTACGCTCTCATTTTAAAACGACTAGCTAGATTGCTCTAGTAAATACAATAGTATAAATACCCGTTATAGCGGAAACACGTTCTGTGTATTTTTTGTAAGTCGATAAGCTTTAAGCCGCTTTTTCCTGCTGACGAAACAAAAAAATAATAAAAAGTAATTTCGCTTGTTGAACTATGTACTATTTTATCCATTTTATTCCGTCTCGATATTATTTTTCACATAAATCTTCCCGTTTTTGTAAACAACAATACACAATGACATATAAACGACAGAAGTTTGTTTACTTTTTATTAGACATGTGTCTAAGGTTTGATTGTCATACAAAATTGATAGTTATATGTAGTATGCCAAAAAATCACAAATAATTCGTAGCATAACTATTTGCGAGGATATTACCGTATTTGTTGTGGTTCTTGAGATATTTTGATATTTTGTTCCGGCTCCATACATTTTTTTTGAAAAAAAAATCATAACTCTACCATTTTCAACTCAAATCGTGTGAAACTTATAACTTAGCATAAACATACTAAGCAAAACCCATTTCAATCAAAAAAATCTTACAATGTTGAATTTGGTTTTTGTGCTTTTTCCATAGAAACAATTAATGATTTTAAAAAAAAAACCGCACCCGTGGCGGATATATGTAGTATGCCAAAAAATCACAAATAATTCGTAGTATAACCACCTGCGAGGATATTACGGTTTGTTTTGCGGTTCTTGAGTAATGATGATTTCTTGTTCCTGCTCCATACATTTATTTTGAAAAAAATTCGTAACTCCACAATTTTCATTCCAAATTGTCTAAAATTCATAGGTTACCATAACAATGCTGGGCAAAACCTATTTTAATCAAAAAAACATAAAAATAACAACTTCGGTTTCTATGTCAATGAAAGCCGAATTTCAGCCCACAGTGAGTCGTAGCCATTTAGATGGTAAGCAAGCTGTGTATGCGTGCGTGTGGATTTTTAACCATGAATAAAATATGTTTTCTGCAATAATTGAGTTATTTTATTAGTCATAAGTATTCATTATCCATAAGCATTTCTATGATATTAATTTTTATGGAAGATATCGATGCTTCATTTAATTGGCCACCACCAAAATGGCTACGGCTTGAGTATTACATTTTGTACTGAGAACAGACAACGGGGGGCCTACCGCGAAAACCGAAAATCGCATATTGCGGTAATCTTTTTCTTTTACTCTTACTAAGACGTAGAGTGACGGAGAAATTGACGAACTTCAATTTTCGTGGTTATACCCCAGTGTCAAACCGAGAGTTGTAACGTCATCAGAATCTTCAATGTCGTCGAAAAAGTCGAAACTTGGGTCATGTGACGTGTGTTAAAAGATATTTTAAATTCAATATTTACAAAAATATGCTCATTAGAGATCTACTAAAGGTAGTTTAACATGTTCTTATAATCCATAAATATTTATTGGAATACAATTCTGTTCTAAGATTTGTAAACAACCCTATTCCTAGCGAGAGGCGTAATTAGTGCAGAGATACTCGTATTTCGAGTATTTTGAGTGAGCGTGTTGTCGCCTTCTTGAATACCTATTATTATTATATTTTTTCCTTTGTCCTAATTATGTTGCTAAGTTAATTAGCATCTTAGTTACTTCCAAATTATCCTCATTATGTATCATATGGATTCGCTGTATGTGGTGGTGATAGTGCGAAACCTTGGTACCTATACTACCTACTAGTTTAGTATTATGTCCCTACCTGTGAGTTCCTGTAATTGGCTTCCTGTATCTACTATAATTTTTATATTAATGTCACAGCAAGAAAGAAAAAAACCGGTCAAGCGCGAGTTCGTTATACTCGCGCACCGAAGGGTCCCGTACAAACTTTGAATTATCTCGAAAGGGAAATATAAAGGTGAAAGATTTGATCATAAGTACTAATTGTCTAAAAAATAAGAAAAAATTGTTTTGTAATGGTTAATTTGAGTTGTTTCAAATGATACCCCATTTGACCTAGTCACTAGACTTTAAAATTTTGCCCCCTCTTCATATTGGGCATTTCCCATAGTTACTAAAAATAAAATATAAAAAATAATACTTTCAATGTGTCTGGTTTAGCGTTGTTCATAACTGTTCCAAATTTCAAATCAATAGTTTTAGTGGTTCTCGACATATTTAGCGATGTGACAGACAGACAGACAGACAGACGGACGGACGGGCAGAGTCGCACCATAAGGGTTCCTTTTGTACCTTTTTGGTACGGAACCCTAAAAAAGAAAAGTCATGGCTTCTAGTATTGAAAGTAGCTGTATTTTTCACACGTGGATTTTAACGAGGGTGAAAAAGCGTTGTCTTGTTAGTAATAAAATGTAAAAGGTTGGGAGTTGCTGAATAGCGATTTACTATACCTATGACATATCACGTTTAAAGTAAATAGGTACCTAAGTAGGTGTATTTAACTAGGTAAAAAAACAATATAAGTATTTTGCTTAGGCAAAATGCTTTCGTATGTCCGGATGTTCTCCTCTATAGGTCGCAATTTTTACCGATTCTCGTGAATTTTTGTAAGCAGTTTAATTTTTTTTGTCGATTCAATGTTTGTTTTTTTTCCAAAATGGCGGAGCCCTACCTTTATTCAGTTTTAAGTTAAGCTCGCGAGGTACATAGCTCACAGATAGGGTTTCTGCTCGAGAATTCTAGAGGCGAGAAATCTCGAGAAATATGTCCTTCGGCAAGGCGGGAAAAAAAAGCTCAATGCCTCGAGAACTCGAGAAATAAATTTCTAGTGAAAAGTTAAAAGAATAACAGTGTATTTGATTGGGTAGTTAAATAAATGTAAACAATGCTTTTTTTACATTTTCAGGTCCTTACTTAAAACATTTATTAGATAACCAATCAAATAATAAAACTGCCTTGATCCGTCCCCTATCGTGCTGGCTTCAACCGATTTTCATGTTTTGAAACTTTTGAAGTACAGAAATTCGTCTCGTTTTAGGTCCTTTACTGTACTTCGTTTTTTTAGCATTAAAAAAAGTAAACAATCTTGACGTGTCTTTTTTAATGAAATACGCTTTTATGAAATTAGTAACTATTACTTATGAAAGCATAATAATGTAAATGATCGTATATGATTTATAATTGTTACATATTTGCAGTGACTTATTTTTCAAAAATGTAAACTATAAAAAGACACGTCAAGATCGCTGACCATTATCTAATGCTAAAAAAAACTATTTATAGGGCCATGTAATACCAAATATTACAAAACTAAAAAACTATCAATAACTGAAATCATCTTGCTTCATATTAGCAAAATAGCACAATTTTAGCAGCTTGATAATTAACACTTTAGTAAAACTTCTGTAGGTTTCTCATTGATCTCACCTACGACTCCTATAAGTTTGATTTGTAATAAAGCAAAAAAAAATGCTGTCTTTTGACACTTTCAAAATTTCTCGAGATACTCGAGAAACTTGAGAAATCCTGGTCGAGAATTCCCATGCCTTGAGAAATCATAAAGGTCGAGAAACCAGAAACCCTACTCACAGAGCCACTAGTAAATAATTAGATGTCAATTACTCTTCCAGTAAACTGCTTTAAAACTGATCAAAATTATTAAAACAATTCATGTAATAAATCAAACAAGCGGTTTTAATAACAACCATATAAACCACTGCCTTTTATTAGCCTGACTAAATATTGAATATTCAACTCCGCATCCTATTATAATAGAACGAAATGAAGTAGATCTCAGTTCTGTTGGTGTTTGACCAAGTTCCATACAACGTTTGTTCTGGCGTCAGGAGTTATATATCATTAAACGCTTGTGTAACTGTGTAAAAAAATCTTGCTGATCGTGACTATATATTTAAACCTATTAATGTTTTACTCGATTTATTATTACTTCACTTATTTGTTCGTTCATATAAATAATTAAATTTACAATTACTAAGATACATTTTGATATAACGTATAACTTGTACCGGTAAAATTATTTAATATTTTTAATTAGTTTTAAAGCAGTTTACTGAAACACTAATCGCACTCTTACTTGCACCTAAAGCACTTCATATTTATACTGTTTTTATCAGTAACTACTGGAATTTCAATTCCCTGTTGAATTCAGTCAATTTCGGTTTGGCGATAACTAGTGGCATTTTTTCCCAGTTGTAATCACTGGGGACAGGTAGAAAAAAAATCGCAGTTGTTACCACCGATGACAACTTGGTGGTAACTAGTGGTAATAACCCGCAGAGGCTATAGTATAAATAAACTACATCTACATAGAAAGACATTGTTCTCTGCGTTTTATATTATAATGTAACTCAAACATAAAAATTACTAGGTACTATGATGAACTGTGTACAAATGAAGGCGGCAGTACGAGTACCCAAACTCATTAACTCAATACGGCCCTCGAAAGGGTCTGAGCCGAGGCGTACACTGCTCGGTCCAATAACACAACATTCGACCACCACGATTGTCATGATATTTGTTTATGTCATTTCGCAACCGAATCTACAATTATACTACTGTTACTGACTCATTATATTAGGATATACACCTTTATCATGATTTGACATTTTGGGGTAAAATCCCCAGCCTCTATTTGGGGTAAATTCTAAAATTACTTATTCCTAGGTAAAGATAATTAAAATGGACATTTACCGACCGTAAACAGAATGGACCCAAAACCGATCAGGTTTATGGTACGTGTAGTTAGGTAGGTACTAAATTTCATAATTTGGACAACGCAACGTCGTAATTGAGATATTTGAAGATTTTTTATAAACGTGCGCAGAAATTATATATTAATATTTTATTGTTTCGGTATTTTTTGAGAAAAAACACTATACCGACCACCACTCACTAGCGTCTCCCGAGCGTCGGCGTGTTGCCAACTCGATGGCTGCTGCTCGACGCAACGCTGGCGCAACTGCGCAGCGATGCCATTTTCCATACACGGAAAAAATAGTTATGTAAAATTTACAGATAATTTGTAAAATTTACAGAGAAATCTGTAAATTTAACACATATCTCTATTTTACAAATTATCTGTAAATTTAACATAACTGTTTTTTCCGTGTAGCGCTGACTCGACGCCGACGCTCAAAAGACGCTAGTGAGGAACGCCCTTACTGTAATTTTATTATTATTTCCGGCAAGGATAGCTGTTAATATTTCAATAAATTCATTTGTTTCGCGGCAGCGGATCACGATGAACGATAGCGATGCGTGGTCCTGCAGGTAGCTCTTAAAAACTTGGTACCAATTAAAATATAAGTATTTACCTACCCAGCTATACTTATTGGTACAGAACAGAAGCCAGACTTAGTATTAAGTTACTCTTGTTAATATACTTTTACTGTAGCAGGTATCCTAATTACTCCCTGAAGATGAAAGCGGCTAAAAAGTTGCTACACTTAACCGACGTGTACTCGTGTCGAATTTCAGACCGCCACAGCATCCACGATCCAGCCTAAGCACTCTCGACGCGAGGCTACGCAATTTGTGCTCCTTCTCACCATTCAAGGACCTTCTTCGTATTTGTATTGCTGCTGTTGATATGTAAGTAGGTATTTATTGCTAAGTAAAGGAACTTAAGAATACTGTTGCCGAGCGATTGACTTCCTTTTGTAATAAGTTGGTATAAAATGGAAATGTATGAAATTGGAGAATTAATTTGATAAGTACTACTACTACTACTACTTAATGGCGCAGCGACCCAAAATGAGTCTTGGCCTCCGACACGAGTACACGCCAGTTGTCTCGATCCTGCGCCATCTCATCTCATTTGATAAGTACCAAGCAGAAATTGAAGTTTGTAAAATATGCTAAAGAAACATTTATTTTAGTTGAAGTAGATACTTACTTATGCTTAAGGTGACTAACATTCGTGCCAGTTACGAAATTTTTAGTTAAGCATTTTATAAACACTTGTTACAGAAACAAGTTGTTTGTAAGAATCTGTTTTTGTCAGAAGCAAAAATTGGTAACGTTTTCATAGTCACGTCTGCGCTAATATAGGCAAAGGGAGGGATAGGGAGAAAGTTGATAATTGTTTCATTAAATTTCAAATTCAATGTCAATTATTTATTTATTTCGAATATGGATGATCCATAATTATACAAAAAATCTTAAAATTAATTACGGTTTGTTGTACTACTACTTTTATACAAATTGTATGTCACTATACAATGTACAGATAATAAAATTTAATAGAGTCGTGACATATTAAGATAGATATAGTCAGACCAAGATAAGTCTGCAACGATTTTGACAACACACTGCAAGTGTTATTTATACGTCATAATTTCATAGAACATTGACGTTTATACCTTAAAATAACACTTGCACTCTGTGTGCTATCAAAATTGTTACAGACTTGTCTTGGTGTGACTTTAACACAAATAGTACAATAAATAATATAATACAATAAATAAAATGGAGGCAATCTACATAGATGCACCATTTCTCAACATCAGTTGCTGCCACATGTATACTATTCCAGTGCTTCAGTAATGGTGCAACCATTACCTGCCAACGTTTTCAGGATACTATTGTTACTGCCACCCAGTGTCTGCATAAGTGACGCCGATCTGCTGCGTATAATCGCAAAAGTCGTCCGTGTGCGCCTCCGCGAACATTCCGGAATTCCGGATGCACTGCAGTAACGTGGTAAAACTTTGTTGTGCGTATAACTGGCCCACAGGCTGCAAGTATAAAAAGATTGGCAGTAGGCCTTAAACAGTGTCTTTTTCCCGACGTTATAAAAACAAGTGTCATAACTTGTTTAAAAAGCCTTCACCTGGAATATTTATCTAATTACAAAGTTTGTCTTTTTCAGATCGTATCTAAATCCAAGTATCTAACGAATATTATAAAAGGTAATTCAATTTGGAAAGATCTCGCTTTAATTTTGTCCCAACTTGAATTATTTAAGGGTGAATATCGAGTTACCGAATTACGGACATTTTATGCTAAATTATTCACGAATTAGGATTTAAGGATCGACTTTATACTTAATTACCATTTTAGAATACTTAGTATGTAATAAAATAGGGCAGTTAAAAACGGAGTGACTACGAAACCCGGCACAAAGTTATTGCTCTATGTAGATGAGGTCCGGCAATTTGACCACTTCCGATGAAAACAGAGGCTTTTTGTTTTGGGCTGCCTTAACAAATGTCCGGCTGGTTTCCGATTCCGACGGTGACTCGCGGATGACTCGCATCACAGCAGTAATCACCTTTTTATGATAATTGCTAATTAAAAGCACAAAGTACGTAAGAGGACCTACTTATAATTAAGTCCCGCAATAATTTCCTAACTCATAAGGAAAAAGCTGAAAGTACAAAATATATACTATGGATCGTGTCATTCACGAAGACGCGCGCCTTGACTCGTAATTTAATATTATTAAAGGTTAGATTTGATAAATCTGCGCGTCATCGTGGATGACATGAACTATTCCTCCCTGAATTCGTTCTCAATAACAACGATGTGGTGTATGAAGATTATTTACAAAGAAATAACAACATCTTAATCTTCATCTTATCTTCTGAGTACTGCTCCTGGGCATCATATTAGTAATAAATATATGTATGATGAAATGATAAATATATAATTTACTAATTTACCGTTTTATATACAACTGTTGTTTACAATCAAACTAGCAATTTCGTGATACAAGAACTTCACTTTTTGATAGATATTTCTTTTTAGATAATTAACCGAGCTGTAGGTTTAAGAGGCCCGTACCTGAAGGGTTAAAACGGGGAAACCCTATTACTATAACTCTGTAGTTCGTCTTTATCGATCCATCTATAAAGAAGTCCCTTTGACAACCCGTAAGTAACGCTAAAAATAACATAGATGTTTTCTATCGCACTTGCTCGAAATAGTACATTGTTAAGCAAGAGATGAAAGACACTCATTTCAGTCAAGGTAGTTTGGTACTTGAAGGAAGTGAGAGCACTAGTAGACCCGAGTTAAATTAAACACTCTACTATTAATTTCGAATCTGCGACGGTCCGTCATCACATACTCCGGATAATGCTTCTCGGTACGGAGTGAAACTTGTCGAGCAATTTTCGACTTAAAATACATGAGTGACCCGTTTTATTATATTTAATACGTCTGTGTATCATGAAGGTTTTGTTATTAAAATATTATGCAACACCCAATGTTTTTTTTTTTTATGTTTTTTAGCCCATACACATTTGCTCACGTTATTATGATAACAAAACCGTACTAACCGTAAATAACTACCAATAATATAAATATTATAATAATTAAAATACATTTTGTACAAGGGCGGTAGACAACCCGTGGCACACACAATGTTTTTCATCACACTTGTGAGTAAAAAACTAAATTCTGTTCTTTCATATTGTAATTTTTGTAACTGTAATTTTTGACAGGTTAGACATCGAAGGCACAGATCTAGCCGGCATTCAGCTACGGTTGAGAATTATGTAAAAAATGTTTTAAACGGCTATTAAATTAATCAAATTAAATATTTTTAAACATAAACAAAAATATTGAAATATAAACGTCCATATTTTAAAAGTAAAACTCATTTATATCTACCTCGTGATTTATACCTACCTATGAATAAATGACATAATAAAAAAATAATAAGCATAATGAAATTTAAAAAGGATCTATTACCGCCCGTGGGTATAATGTAGCTCATTCCATCTCAGTAGGCTGGCATACAATAACCGCATTTACGAGCAAGTGTGATGAAAAAGTATAAAATGTATTTAGTTTTATAAGCTATTCAATATTAAATGTTTTGTCATGACCCCTAATGGACAAAAATCAGACTACGATTTTGCAATTTTGCGAGCATATTCTATTAGGCCCTAAATTTATAAAAGATGAAAACTGTATTTTTGGAACGCCGCTAATACTTATAACATTCATCAACGCTAGCATTAACTCGCACAACCCTATAATTCAAGCAAACACGTTTCACACTAAGCTGAAACGGAGTACGGATATTTGCACTGTGCGATATTACCCGCGAAAATACATGGTACGAGTAAATGAAACCCAGAGTAAACTATATTAAAACTTCCATGACATGAGGGTACAGCGAGGCGAAATAAAGGGTTAATCCTTGGCAGACAGTGTGGGTCGGTCAGGATCAGGAATCAAAATATTTTTTCTGCCCTCCGGGCGGAAAGCGTCAACTTTGCTCCCGCTGCGCGAAACGAAGTTGCCGCTTTCCGCCTCCGACGAGCAGAAAAATAGTATGCGCACCACGGGAGGAATCGTGGGACATTCCATCCCGCGTGTTTGCCACCCTCGCCTTCGACTCGGGTATCAATTTTGCACGTGGCAATAGGACAATAGGACATTAAATAGGACATTGCGTCCTACTTTTCCTCCCTTGGGTCACAAATAACTATTAGATTCCTCTACTTTAGAACTCGACTCAGTTTTTACAGTGTAAGCATGAGTCATTACAATATAAATTTGGTAGTAACTTGTTGAGCCTTCTGTCATTTCCCATACCCAATCCAAAGTAGGTAGTGATGATTTCCACATAATAATATTAAGTAAAATAAGTGAAATCTTCAATAGGGCTTGATTCCTTTTAACACATTCACCGCTGAGCTACGGTTGTAGCGCTACATCGTAGCCAATAACATAGGTTTTCCGGTATGTAGAGGAAATACTTCGTAGAGCAGGGTTTACCAATCTTTTTCAACCTGCGGCGCAGTTACAAGTGTAGTATTTTGCAACGGCGCCCTTGTAAATTTAAAATCACGGTCGAAAAAGAGTGACACGACGCTATATTATTTACCGATGCGAGCGCTCAAATAGGTACCCGCGAATATTTGTGGTTTCGGATAATGATAGAACTCACGGCGCCCCTCTTTACTTTCTACGGCGCACCAGGGCGCCGCGGCGCACACTTTGGGAACCCCTGTCGTAGAGGCAAAACGACAACATGTCGTGATTAGCGCTAAATGCTTCACAGAGACTCGAATCACGGCTTTAATTTTCTCGAGTGGTAGGTTTACTAAATCATACCGTAAGAGTAAAGTAAATCTACTTAAGCTTATTTCGCTCCCTTTGCCGTCCGAGTCGAACAAACAAGCCTGGACCCTCGTCCAAGTAACTAGTCGCGTGTGCCATCTCATTGTCTCAGTGCTTCTGGGTCGATGATCCTTTTATTGTAGGCATTCATTGAATATAGAGCAATATACTTCATGGTATAGCTACTAAACAATGAATGATCGAGATCACAGAATCGGTTAGACCAGTCTAAATTCAACCTGAATTGTGTCAGTTGGGTCGCGTTATTATATCGCGAAATAGGAATATTAACAAAATTATTGTTTTAATTATTATGCATTTCGCAAAGTTTCGATTCACACAGTATTTTTTTAGTTAGACGAGTTCCACACAGAGAGACAGACTGTGTAGTGTCATTGATATTGAAAACGATACCTAGGTCATAAATATTTTTCCAATACGTACCCAGGTCGAATTTAATTTGTCGTGAGACATACTAACATTATACTAATTAAGAGGGAAGAATAGCTTTGCTCCTAGCGAAATAACATTGCTTTTTCTATGAAATTCTTTTTCGGAACTTCTATTTTCTAATTATTATAAAATTCTATTTTCCACTTATTAAATCCTAACAAATCACTTTGATTTTGATGTCGATCGCATCAGCATAATATATTGTAGGTTTATAGGTTCTGCTTTCAATTTTTTTTGCAATAGTAAAATTAGTTTAACGCGCCTCGGCATTCATATCATATACCTAACAACCAAAATTATTTATACGTGACGATAAATTGATATTGAGTTTTAATAATACGTAATACCACAAATCCTACCTAATTTTAATAACAAGGAATAATTAAATTCTTGTCTGACAATAAATTCAAGCAAACATAAAACCATCAACGCCGCTAAGAATGGGCCGAACGTAAATATTGGGCATCTATGTCGGCATCAATTCCCGAGCAGCTCAATATAAAAGATGGGATAAGCAATTTGCAGGATTAATTGTTATTCGGCCGTCCATAAAGTTTGATGCAAGGTCAAGCTGCGCGGTCGAAACCGATGTATCTATGAGAAACGCTGACACATACTCGATGTATTTACGGAAGACATATTAAATAAGTGCTTGTCAATTGATATCAATTATTTTTATAGTTAGTTTGACTTAATTTGAAAATTTAAGATCGTAGACCGTGCAAGGGCGAAGGGCTGTCCAGCTGTTCTACTCTAAAGGACGCGTGATATGTTTTGACAAATAAGTTTTTGATTTTTTTGAGATAAGATTGGGGAGCCATTGGGATTCTCTCCAGCTCACAGAGCTACCAGACTTTCAGGCTTGAGATATGAGTTTTTCAAAACGCCACGGACCAATTACTCAAGACAAAACGTTTGAACGTCGGTACAGGTCTAAAGATTGTTCAACCGAGGACAAAAAAACAAACATCATTCACGATCAATCACGCTGTGACTGGGCGTGTCCGACATAAGACAAAAAGGTTAAGCTTCGTAATTCACTAACACGACAATTTTGGACAACACGTGTAACCAGTGACGCAATACAACAACACGAAACATTGTTAAGACATCACACGGCCTTATAGCACTTCAGTGATTGCGTACACGTGCAAACGGAACAGGTGCTCCTTGATGAATAAGTTCTTAAGTAAATTTTGAGAACGCTACAGGTACAATGGTAGAATTCAACGCTGAAAATTAATTTCTTGTGTATTCCAACTCGCTAAAATATCAATCGGAATAAAGCCAAGATAACAATCGTTGATAAAAACGCCAATCGACACTTAATTAAGAGCAATGCCTAGCTGAGCAATGTTTCTGTCGCGCTGCGGTGGGCGGGAGTGTGTGCGTGCGATAAGAAAAACTGCAGCTCGGACTAAAATTCCCACGCAAAAAACTCAAAATAGAAAGTTGCGCTCTCGACTGTTTCCTCCTCCAAAACGCTGCCAATCATTATGAAATTTTGGAAACTGCAAGAGAAATAAATAATCTATGCCGCTATATTTTGATTTTTTGAATATTTGTTTCCATATTAGTATACTGCGCCTTTTTTTGCAGCCAATTAAGCTGTAAGTTTCTTCAAAATAAAATAATCCAAAAAAGCAAAACATAGCGGCACAGATATTGATGATATTGATCTTATTTGATAAAATCATTGCTCTAAGTTAAAAATCCAGGGAGGAAACAGTCGAGAGCGTTTGTATGGAAAAATCGCAACTATTAAGGCATCCTCTTAATGTATGGACATACATAGTCACATGACCATTCGTAGCATCGGTCAAGTAACGGTTAGGTATTTAGATAATCAATACAGGGTGAAATTTTAACCACCAGCTATATACTCTGCGTAGTGACTTTATAGGCCATACTAGGCGAAAACTTTTACTGATTGGCTTAGGTTAGAACATGCATAATTGGAGTGATCAAATATAACTTGAATAAGTTATGTACGACCGACGCAAGAGATTTATAAGAATTTTTAGACAACTTTTAGTACGCTAAGATGATAATGTATTCAAGTTTACAGCTTTTATTAACTTTCATTCCGAGGTCGACGCCTTTTTCGGTTACAGTAATAGATTGGCGAAACAGGAAAGACCCTGTGATAAATGAAATGAAAATAATCTCATCTATCATAAAATAATCATGTGGAATGAGAGCCTGTTTGGTTGCGGGATTTTGAACAAAATAAAACCATCAGCTAATGTTTACTTTTAGTCCTTTACGAGTATCATTGTATGTCATACCTTAGTCAGGTAAAATGCCTTTGATCTATGATCATCTATGTGGTTACCTTAACACATTCGCTGCGTTACGGGAAGCATTTGGCCGTATTTGACATTTCGCCGGTGCGGCAACTATCTGGGCTTGTCTTACCCTCGGTGCGGCGGTGGTTTTTTTATGTTCCCGTGTGAGTAAGACAAAGATGACTATACTCCCGATATTCTTACTTCAAGTATATTCCATTTCATAAGAAAAAAATGTACGGGTAGTATTTTTGCGTGACACATTGAAAGGTATTTTTATTTTTTTGGTGCGGCACGGGTACTATTTGTCCGTACCACATCACCCCGTACCGCACTTAAAGGCGGGTACTCATAGCCCTGAGATTGGTCATAGTGCTGCGCATTGTTCACGTTTCCGAGTCGATATGACATTTTATTAATGCGACAATTCAAGACTATGATTTCTATATTGAAAATTACTTACTCTAACAGTGCGGCCCCTGTTTATAATTATATGAAAATGAATAGTATTTGTTTTAATTACGTACAGACACGATGACGATAATAAATATTTGGTCAATAGGGTTGTTTCCAATTTTTTGAAACGCTTGTATTACGTTCTATATTAACTAAAATTTGCCCTACAATTCTATTTTATACTAAAAACAGCTTTAAATATGTTAAATTAACAAAATATATTTTGACAGATACTTTCGCGCCAAAAACGCTCTTTGAAAATTGTATGACGTCACAGCTTACGGTTTGACACATAACTACATACACACGTAGAAGATACGAACTGTCAACTGACATTTGTCATTTGTTGTTTATCGCCTAACTGTCAACAGTGTCAATTCGAGAGTTGTGACGTCATCAGAATCTTTTATTTTTTATTTAAACTTTATTGCACACATAAAGAAAAATGTACAAATGGCGAACTTAATGCCAAAAGGCATTCTCTACCAGTCAACCATTGGGTCAAACAGAGACATTTGTGTATGTTGGTGCAGGAAAAAATAATAACAAATAATAAGGAAAAAATTAAACGTGAAGTCAAATAATATTAAAAATATATAGTTAAATACTACTACTTATATAATGTATAAAAGATAGACTAATACATATAATTATGTACATATACATGATGGTGAACCTTATTTAAGTTCTTCTGACAGAAGATGCTTGCGAAGTAGTCGTTTGAAAACGGGTTTGCTTGGGGCTTGTCGAATAAAGAGAGGGAGGGAATTCCAGAGACGGATTGCCTCAACGGCGAAAGAGTTAGACATAAAACCAGTACGGTGAGAAGGAATCGAGAGTTTGAGAGAACGGGAGGAACGGAGTTCACATCCTGGACGGGGGGTGATGAAAGTGAATTTACGTTTAAGATAACCAGGGGAGGAAGGCTCGAACAAAATGGAGAATAAAATACTCAGGATTCTAAGGGACCTACGACGACGGATGGAGAGCCAATTTAGCTGACGGCGATAAAAAGAAACATGGTCGTATTTGCGAAGTCCGAAAATGAAACGTATGCCATTATTCATAAGACGGTCTAGCTTATTGAGGTACTCCTGAGAGATATTAGTCGTGCACGCGTCCGCATAGTCAATAACTGGCAAAATTAGAGTCTGCACAAGTAATTTCTTAGTACCTACTGGGAGAAAATTCTTAAATTTATAGAGATAACGCAATGTTCCTGAAACTTTCCGACTTATTTCAGAGACTTGGTCATTCCAGGTAAGGCTAGAATCTAATACTAGGCCGAGATCTTTCACTTGTTTAGTTACTGGAATAACAGTGCCATCAAACAAAATCGGCGGGACAGAAACCGCACCAAGCTTTACTTGTTGATGATGGCTACCCAGAATAGTAGCCTGACATTTTGCCGGATTGACACTGATGCCAAAGCTATTGGACCATTCAGCTATGTGAACTAGATCGTCATTGATGAGGGAAACAGCAGAATTAACGTTTTCCACAGAAGCATGGGCGTAAAGTTGCAAATCATCTGCATATAAATGGTAAGAGCTGCGGATTTTGGAGGTGATTTGGTCAATAAAGATTGAGAATAAAAGAGGAGAAAGGATCCCACCTTGTGGTACCCCCGTGTTCAGGTCACACCAAGCAGATAAGCATCCACTGGCTTTAACAGCCTGAACGCGGTCAGAAAGGTAAGACGCGAACCACTCAGTCGCTTTTGATGAGACCCTCAGATGTGTAAGAGTCGCAACAAGTAGGTCATGATCAACCGCATTAAAAGCGTTGGATCTTCAATGACGTTTCGAGTTTGGTCACGTGACGTGTGCCAAAAGATATTTTAAATTCAATATTTACAAAAATATGGTCATTACAGGTCCCCTAAAAGTAGTTCAACATGTTCTTATAATCCAAATGAATTTATTGGGATACAATTCTGCCCTAAGATTTGTAGATGGAAACAACCCTATTACAGAAGTCGTTATCGATTCTTTAGTATCCCATCACTAGTGTTACATACGGCCTGTGCGGCAAGGGAAGTATATTTCCATAAAATTAAGGGTTTTGGAAATGGCCTATATCTTTTGGAATTTTATACAGATCCGCGGGCGATGGCAGCTGTATATACACAAGGATATTGTCTATTGATTAGAATGATTTTTATTTCAACTAGATTATATTCCAGGTCCATAGGAACCTGTAAAGTCAGGACATGGTACGGGAGAATGTAGGTCGTGCCGCAAATGGCGGGCTTACTCTATACGGGTATTATATGACTAGTAAAGCACTGGCAGTAAGTTTGGGTTTAGCGCTGCCGCCGAACGTGTTAAATTGGAAATTGGAATAAGGTGGAATATGTATTCTGTAAATCTACCTACACGTGTTCCATTATAATTATCTGCGTTCCCATTCCACACCACTTTCAAAAGCAACTAATCTTGGTAAGCAGCCAGCCAAGGACGAATAGACTGTAAATTCCGGTATTCCTAACAAGTCATTGGAAACCATCCATATTTGAGACTAAATGTGACGTTTTCAACCAGAAGGTACCATATTATTATTTGCCGATAAGGTTGATTTCAAATTGAAATTACTTATATGGAAATAGCGCCTTATTCACAAGCGACAAGTACCCTTTTGGTTGAAAATTACACAAATATTGTCTCAATACCTACCTCAAGTTAAATTGCTCTTAATGTTCACTGATAAAATACTTAAATATGATTTATGAATGAAATACTTTCAGAACCTATATAATACTCTTGTAATTCTTATATCTATTTTTACCTGATCTACCTTACTAGAATAGCTAAATAAAATAATTATATAGCTATACTTAGAAACAAATGTATCTTTTCGTTTATTAATACCATCAATGGGCGTCCTCGCACCTTGCAAAAGGTGACCGAAAAAATATTTTGATTTGTGGGGGCGGGTTATTTAACACATTTGTTGCTAGAGTTCTGCCGTTATCGAGAAAGTTCTCAGATTTGTATGGGCGACTTTCTCGCTCGAGAATATTCGCTGCGGCAATATCATTCTTAATTAACCATGCTTTGGATAGGATCTTTCGACTCCCTCCCGCAGTGAACGTGTTAAACTGAGAACATTCTTGAGAACGGACAATTCTATTCACACGCTAGGTGGGTTCTCTATTTGTGGGCGCTTTTATATACATAGCAGAAAATAAACGTTATCGGCTACGAGCGTAGCGATAACAGGCCCATGCGTTTGATCTGTAGTTGTTATAGAAAATGTATGGAAACATATCCGGGTAGCAAATCTAAAACAAAATAACCTGTTATTACAATCAGAATACGTTTTGAGATATATTATGATAAGAAGAGCTCCATATTTAATATCCTTAGTGAACTTTTCAAAGGGCACGTGTCGAATATTAGAAGATTGTTTTAGCCGAGTGCTATATCATTACCTGAGGGCCTACCGCGAAACACGTTCGATGTATTGCCTCCCTTTCTCACTTACGTGCGAATTTACAAGTGCGACAGAGAGGCAACACGTCGGACGTGGTTCGCGGTAGGTCCTCTGCACGCTTTTACTTATTTGGTTAGTCAAACTTCTTATTTTTTATCTGTCTTTGAGAAGAAAATACATTACTCATAAAGTTAGTTATCCAGAAACTTTAGCCAAAAATAATGATTGATTAGGCAAAACTAACAATATTAAAATCTAATCTAAAAATTAAAAATCTGTTTGTTTTCTTCATTCTTCGTCTCTTTCACACTTACTAAAATCGAGTGAATGAGCGATACCGTAACGTATGGAAACTTATTCGAATATATTATTTATTATTCGAATTATCTTAACGTTATTATCTTTTGATGACTAATTTTGTACATTGTATAGTAGGTAAGTAGTGGATACCTTTTATATTTGTTGAACTCTAGCAACAACCTTCGTATTACAATAAGTTTTTATTTTGTTTCTCAGTCATCTGTGTGTGTTGCTGTAGCTAATTAATCATTTTAAAAGATTGTTTTTAAGTAAAAAAACTAATTGCAATTCTTGCGCCAACCTAAAAATGTTCCAAGGTGAAGAAATAACATTATATAACTACAGATAGATTATACTCATACATAAGAAGCACAAGAAATACTTCCATATTTATTTTATTGTTATTTTTGATTACATTTTGCATTCTATTCATCTTTGTCATACTCGTTGTTAAACATGAGCTTTTCTCTTTCTCTTTCGGTTTTCGGTTAGGACGTGCACATTTCTCGCTGGCCCAGGTGCGACTAAAGGCAACTTTTACAATTTGTTACAAGGAGCGCTTCAATTTTGGAACGCATAAAACGTATCTTGACTTATAACTAGTTATAACCTATCTATAGTTATATAATATCATTGATTCACCTTGGAACACTTTGATGTTAAAATTACAAAAAACCTTACATTAGGTAAAGTCAATTAATCAAGAAAAAGAACAAAATATGCATTAGTCAAATATCGTACCCGCGTCGTTCCTAGGCGCATAGTGCTCAACACAGTATCAATCGCTGGCTCAACACAAACTTACGGAATTTCATTTGGTTATTATTATTACCTAAGAAGCCATACCGACTATACCTTCTCAAAGCTCCTTAGGTTCGTGTTCTTCTCTCACTTTCACTGAGCGTACATACCCAAGCGTGAGCGAGATGAATGTGCGTGCTCCGGACCGCGGATATCATATTTTCGAATTTTAGTTTTTTGTTAGATTTAAAAAAGAAAAAGTCGTCTCTGAATTACTCAAAAATAAAATTGTGCTTTAATCAATTTTCATATTTTTACCTTTTGTGCATAACTTCATAAAATGTGTTTTATACCTATGTTCCTAATTTATTTCAGTCGAACGAAAGTCATTAAATCAGGATTCAAATCGCTGAAGTCTCTTGAGAAAATCCTCACGATTACTAATTAATTTTTTAACAACCGTACCATTTAAAAAAGTGGTTACTTACGTTTTTTCAAAAACTCCACGCTCTGAATCTATGGCACCTTAATATGTAATTACCACTTGAATCTATTTCTGTGTTATTGTGATTATAAGATTAGTTAAACTGAAATAAATGTTATATCCCCCAAGGGGAGGCCTATGCTGGAAAGCAAGACAATCTCGGCTCCGATGTCTGAAACTGAGCATCGATATATAATAATAGTTTTAAAGTATAAGATAAGTGAAACTAGGAAATAAGATGTTTATTATATTTTATAACTAGTTAATAAGATTGTTAAATAAAGGCTTATTGAAATTGAAATTGAAAATGTTATATATCAAGAAAAAGTGACCAAGGCCTCCATTGTCCCTAACTGGAATCGAACCAGCGTCCTCTACTATCGGCTATCGCGGCAGTGCAATTTAATTTTCACGTCAGCAGCTCGAACAAGGGCAGTTTGCTGTTTTAAAACAGTGATTGCAGTTTACTCACTGAGTGAGACTAAATAACATTCAAGTGACCCTTATATTTGAATATCGTTTCAACGTTTTTTTTTGTGTTTGTCCCTTTTACGTCATTAGCAAAAAAAGAGACAAAAAAGTGCATACATAATTCAACGGTATATTGACGGTTTATGATAGCCCCCCGAAATAAGTCAGACCGCATCGTTCCAAAATACCCGACGAGTCTTCATTCGTAATTAAATAAAAGATTAAAATTTAATCATAACGCCATTTTTTACATATTATATTATACAATCAAAACAATAAACTTGAAAAAATTACGCAATTGTTACGCAAAGTAAATAATTCTACTTTTAACGATCTCTACTATAGTTGACAAATACTCGTAGTTGTACAAAGTTTTTTTTACAAAAAAAGTTAATCGATTGAACATTTCATCATTTCCGTATTGAAATTTCTTTCGGTTGTTTTATTTCGGTAATTAAACCTAATTGTTAGAATACCTTAAGAAAGAGTGAATAGTGATGAAAACGGATTATATTTTTTCAGGTTGTATTTTTACCTTGCAAATATTGTATATAAATTCTCACTGCTGTCGTGAAAAGTTTTGTGCACCTACTACACGAGATCAAAGTTATTTACATCACGTGCGGTTTCCCGAGTCCCTTACTACGCTCAAGATTCTAAATTAGATTCACCCGCTACGCTCGTGCGTTTGCACGGGACTCAAAATAAGCACTCGAAGAAATATCAAACTTTACTCTCTTGTTATACAAATGACGATTGTTCTAATACTTCTAATAGTTAAGATTAGCTACTTAAGAATAATTTTTATTTATAGATGTTGATATTACTGGCCACAAGCGACTAAAATGATCTTAATAAACTGCTAACCTACTATAACCAAGTAGATTAGCTGGATGCCAATAGGTAAGTGCTAAGTTGTTGGCAGCGAAGTTGAACTGGGAGATGTGTACTTTCACTCCCAATTACCACAAAGACAAAGAAGAAAATAAACTTTCGTGATAATGAACTATTCTCATTACCTTGTTCTGTTTGTACGCTTTTGACCAAGGTGCACAAAAGATCTTTGAACTTTGAAAATGTTTTATTTTACTTTACATCTTACCATTAAGACGATAACAGATAGTCATTTGTGCACATATATTAAATATATTTAGGATTTCTTTTTTTGTAAAAACAATAGACATAATGGATATATCCAGACGATAACTATAACTAGCTTATATAAAAATAGGCCCTTGAGGCATTGTACCAAGGATGCTGGCGGCATATCCTCGTTGTATCGCAATACTGATACGTCCTGCGAGGCAGCCGCCAGCTCTTCGGTCACCAGTTACGTCAACCAGACGTTTCGCGATTTCTACAAAAAACTTGTGCGCGCTGGGATGCCGTGGACCTATAGTTTCAACGCCAAATGGTACAAAATGGTACTCTCTACCGAGGATCTCATATTTATTACGTTTCAAAATTTCGGCGCTTTCCGCTGCTGCGCCCGCTTTTACATTAGTCCGTTGGAAGTGGGACGGTGCCAGTGTGTCTACGCCGGTAGCATCCCACACTAACATCCGTCCCAAGCTCCAAGGAACTAAGGCCACCCCATCAAGCCTTTTGCCATCATCCCTGATAATGCCAGTCGGCTCAAGAAGAGCAGGCACATTGAGGTGGCAAGAGACCGAGGGAATATGTCATTAAGTGACGCATGTCTTGAAAAACGACCTGCACTTTTTTGAAAACTTAATCCATGGTGTACCAAACGGTCCACGTCCGTGCCACAAGAGCATATATGTGGTGTACATACCGAAACCCCGAGTCGCAAACCAGTCGCCAGTCTTAGGGAGGTCAGATCCAAGAAAGAATATTGGTTCATTGTTACTACCAACACTCTTGACGTTAATAGTGACGTAGGAAAAATACTAGAGATGGGAGAAACTTTCTGAAACTTTCTGTCTCGCATGGTATATAGGCTAAATTAACAAGAGAAACTTTCTGAAACTTTCTGTCTCGCTCTCTCTCCAGAAACTTTCTGTCTCGCATGGTATATAGGCTAAATTAACAACGTTTATAGATAAGGCTAAGTGTATATGGCATAACGTATGGCGTCAGGTATGTTCGCTGCGGCGCGCGTAAATTGCTTTCACACGGTAATGCGCGGGCGCACCGCATCCCTGATGCGTCGGGTGCGGGGCAGTCCCAACATCATTCTGAAGATGATAGCAGAGAGGGTGGATTGTGTATATTTATCACACTGTGGAAGATTACACTCTCCCACTAGTACTGTCGAATGGTGAAGCCCGTTTAATAAATTAAGATTTTTAAAATTTAGATTTTTAGTTAGTTTAAGAAGATATGTGTCTCTTGTTACACGAAATAAAAGATTTTTTTTATATTTTTTTTTTATTTTTTTTATTTATAACTTGAACTTGGAACTAAAGAAGATTGGATAGAGACGATTCAGTAATATATTATTCACCACCATAGTAATTTGAATGATAAATATTTAATAGCGTTCATTTGGATTTGATTAGTAATGTTTTATAGTAGTATTTTCCTCGCAATGGTGTGGTGAAGAATTTTGTGTTTTACTCGGTAGCAAAGATTATTTAGCACGAGTGCCTTGAAACCCTCGCAACGCTAAAGATTCCATTTTCGATTTAATTTCGGCAAATAACTATATATTTATGCATATTTGAATATGTGGCGACGGATTAACATACGCCACTTCTCTCTATCTCAAATATATTTATTGACAGCCTTTTTCCTTGCATTTGTCCTTATGAACGTCAGGTTTTTTTTTATCTGTTCAAAATTCATCCTGTTCGCGATTCTCTTCCTCAAACCTTTTATCTGTGCCCTTACTTGGCAACATTACTGGCAACACACATCTACCTGTAATGTTTGCCTTATTCCCATGTTCACTGTGGAATGAACTGTGGCCTGCGGTATTTCCGGACCGATACGACGTTCAAACCTTCAAGAAAAGAACGTACTCCCATCTTAAACACCGGCAACGCACTTACAACGCCTCTAGTGTTGCAGGTGTCCATGGCCGGCGGTAATCGCTTACCATTAGGTGATCCGTCTGCTCGTTTGCCTCTTCTATCATAAAAAAAAGGCAGAGTTGATTCCCATAAATATTTTATGCTTAATTGTCGTTATAAAACTGACAGCGATTAACTTTTCTTAACTACTCACGCTAATTGGGTACACTATTTTCTGAAAACTCCCACATTCTTAAAAGGGTGTTTTAATAATTTGAACAAGTTAGTAGGTACTCGTCGCCGTCGGTCTAGTTTCTTGACCTCTGTCCTCGAATAAAGAGGAAATGATGTGCCTGAACGTAAAAGCTTTTCCTCGTCAGAGACGTTGGACTTGCTGAAAATCATAAATTTTTAAGTATACTTATTATAAATTTATAAAAGGGCTTTCATGTATTTCGGAAGGTATAACTTTTGGTGGTTAAACTTTATAGAACATTAGCTTAAGTAGGTACAATTTATACACGTATATTGTTTTATACAAAATAAACAAACAAATGCATTTAATGTTTTTGAATACGTAACTTTGTTCATTTAAGCTGTTCATTTAACTTAATTTACTTAAGTCTCAGGTGATCTGTAGTCTTTAAGTACATTACCTATATCTAATTCCTTTTTAGGGTTCCGTAGCCAAATGGCAAAAAACGGAACCCTTATAGATTCGTCATGTCCGTCTGTCTGTCCGATTATGTCACAGCCACTTTTTTCCGAAACTATAAGAGCTATACTGTTCAAACTTGGTAAGTAGATGTATTCTATGAACCGTATTAAGATGTTTACACAAAAATAGAAAAAAACAATAAATTTTGGGGGTTCCCCATACTTAGAACTGAAACTCAAAAAATCTTTTTTCATCAAACCCATACGTGTGGGGTATCTATGGATAGGTCTTTAAAAATGATATTGAGGTTTCTAATATAATTTTTTTCTAAACTGAATAGTTTGCGCGAGAGACACTTCCAAAGTGGAAAAATGTGTGTGTCCCCCCCCCCCCCCCGTAACTTCTAAACAAACAGAATGAAAAATCTAAAAAAAATATATGATATATATTGCCATGCAAACTTCCACCGAAAATTGGTTTGAGCGAGATCTAGTAAGTAGTTTTTTTTTTAATACCATATAAAATTTAAATTTTTTTTTTTCATCAGACCCATACGTGTGGGTTGTCTATGGATAGGTCTTCAAAAATGATATTTAGGTTTCTAATATCATTTTTTTCTAAACTGAATAGTTTGCGCTAGAGACACTTCCAAAGTGAAAAAATTTGTGTCCCCCCCCCCCTGTAACTTCTAAAATAACAGAATGAAAAATCTAAAAAAAATATATGATATACATTACCATGCAAACTTCCAACGAAAATTAGTTTGAACCAGATCTAGTAAGTAGTTTTTTTAATACGTCATAAATGGTACGGAACCCTTCATGGGCGAGTCCGACTCGCACTTGGCCGCTTTTTCCGTAATCAACTAGAAACCGTTATAGTTTCGTCATGCCCATCTGTCTGTCTGAGGCTTTGCTCCGTGATCGTTAGTGCTGGAAAGCTACAATTTGCCATGGATATACAAATCAATAAATACAACAAAGGAGAAAATCATGGCCATAGGTCTGTTACTTTATTATGATAATTTTAGATGTTTGTCAAGTCTGTTTTCAATAGTAGCATCTTAGTAGAATGTGGAGAGATTGATGTTGATAAAAGATAAATGTGATACATGATTAGGTAATAAGTATTGCGCCCAGTACCTACTCCTTGAAATTCGCTACAAATAGATTAATAGTAAAATCTCTGTGTTAGATAAAATATGCGACCCTCTTATCCATATCGTTGGGACACAAAATTCCTTCCAAATATTTTATACTAAAGCATTTTTTCTCGCGGCCCTCCACGTCGGGGACAGCGGTCGCATTGAAATTGGGCGCGCCGAACTTTGACAAATACTTTTAGGGTTCTTTAAAAAAAAAGTTTTGTGTAATTGTGTTAAGTGTGTAATGTATGCCTAAATATTAACAGTAACTTTACGTCACTGCCTGCAACATAAATATGCAACGCACGTAGTTCAATAATAGCCTATAAATAAGTTTGTATTTACTTGCTCTCTCTATACTTGAATACCGAGAATACAGCAGGGATCGGAACCGGTTTTTTGCAAAAACATCGAAATAACCACATATTTCGGTTTATTTTATACTCTAAATGTAGGATTCAGTTGTGTTTTCAGATAACGACTTCGTATTATTAGATTGCCTAATTAGAAATGAAGTTATTAACAAAGAACGAAAAAATACCGTTTTCATTCCCATACAAAAAATACCGGTTTCCGATCCCTGGAATACAGCATATTTTCGGTAATGATTGGTTTTACTTAATTTCCATTCAATCCTCTAACTAATCTCAAAAAATACTATGTACCCTCCAACTTACTAATATACTATGAATTAAATACGACATTATAGCAGGGGACGACAAACCGCAGCTCGCGAGCCGCATGCGGCTCTTCGGAGGTATTCTTCAAGTCACACAAAAGATTAACATATGGAGCTCCTAGGCCAAGGAAGACAACAGTTGTACCTCAGTCAGCCTCGGTAGAAAAAGTACTGACATTGACTGAATTAGCATCACAAATACGAACGTTTCCGAGAAAATACGATGGACAACAATTATGCACTACTACCTGCTCCTAGATGTTAGTCCAAATTTTATCATGTTATTCTGTAATGGTAGCCCCATGCTGGCTGTTATATAAACGTTATATGTATAACATTGTGTGACAACACTATCACTAAAACACTATCAATTCTCCTACTATCATGTTGTACCCGTCACAAGATGTTATATAACGTTATACAAAAGCCAGTGTGGGGGCACCATTACATACTTATATTGTAAAACCTGTGCAGTTATGCACTAACATGAAAGCATAAACAATAAAGTTCTAAACTTTCCTGAAAGTAACAATAGTAAAGCTGTAAGGTAACTAGAACGTTAGGTTTCTAAGTTATTCCGCTCAATATAAAATGTATTTAAATAGTACATACTTATATATTTAGTCGGATCATATCGCCTCCGAGTACATACTCGTATGATGCTTTCATTGCATGGGTGTTATTTAAAAATGTTTGTTATTAATATCATAATTAATTAATGCAGTAGGGCTAAGTTGGTCGGCTCTTTATCATTTGTCATACCTGTCACGTTCTAAAAAGTATATAAGTGCGAAAGTGACGGGCATAGTGACAGGCGATAAAAAGGAAACCATGCTGCCACTGCTGGGTAGCCTGGGTAACGTTGTCTATCAATAAAATACCCATATTACGAACCTTCTTATCTCTGGCGTTCTTAAAAATGCTAGTGTGATATTTATTTCTTTTTTTATTTATTTAAACTTTATTGCACAATAAAATTAAGTACTTACCCACAAATGGTGGACTTAATGTCTAAACGCATTCTCTACCAAGAACATAATTATGGTATCAATAGGTAATATTGATATACTGTACCAAGATAAAAAAAATAGTTAGGTATTGCATGACATTCCTTATTTTGGCTTTATTTTTATAGTTTCTGTATCACAATTATAAAAAAAAGAAAACCGGCCAAGATCATGTCGGGCCATGCTCAGTGTCGGGTTCCGTAGTTACCCTTCCGTCACAATAAGCTAAACTGGAGCTATTAGTATAGATTGTTAACCAAGGGATGAAATGGTACCTTTCACCCGAGTTAAACAAATAGGCAAATATGCATAATCAGTACCTAATTAAAGTAATAGACGTAGCTCGTAGGTATGGCCATGATATTTTCCTTTGAACTTACTTGCAACCGGAGACTTTGCATGTCTACAGATAAATATCCCATAGCGAAAAACATTTAGATTGCTATATAGATGAAAAAACACATATTTTAGCAAACTGCAGTAATATTAAAATTATTTTAGGGTATTTCTTTATTTCAGTAGTTTCTTTATTACGTTATATTTTAATTTTGATCCCATTTTTGTAATTAGCGTCCCACAAAACCATGGAAACGATACCCAAATTGATATTTTGAGATTTCAACCCCATTGCACCCCCACCAGGGGGATGATTGTTCACTTTGGCTACGTTATATTTTAATTTTGATGCCTTTTTGTAATTAGCGTCGCAAAATACTATGAAAATGATACCCATATTGATATTTTGAGATATCAACCCTATTGGGGACTTTTCCCCCTCTTAGGGGTTGAATTTTCAAAAAACCTGTAACATGTGCTTACTCATTTATCTTTAGGAATATTCCTGTGAAATTTGGAATAAAATAGTCTAACTAATCTTGTTTCCCCATACAAACTTTGGAACCCCATTTCACCCCTTTAGGGGATGAATTCTGAAAAATTCTTCCTTAGTGGACCCCTAGACCTTATAAGGAACCTACTTGCTAAATTTGGACTTACTAGTCTCAGCGGTTTGGGTTGTGCGTTGATTTAAGTCAGTCAGTCAGGTCTTTCACGTTTATATATGTATAATATAATATATATAGAATATAAATGAATATGTGTAGCACGTTTTAAAATACTTAAACCATAAGGCACCTTTATCCGTGCGACGTCACAAATTGTGAACATGAAATTCTATTTTCTCGTAGTAAAACCACAAAAGTGCTCAAATAGTACTCATTAATTCGAGCAGGGCAGTCGTGGGGTATTTTGAGCCATGCTTGATAAGATATCCTGCTCTTTCTTGCCATGACACGTTTAAACATATAGCAAGTAAAAGTTTCATTGTGTACGACTGTTTCAACGTTTGACAACTGACTCTACCTACGTAAATTGAAGAGGTCACAAGTTATATTTGTGTACATACGTCCTTACCTATTTTGTATAGTATATATTGTACCTATTTGTATTTGTGGCACAATCTTAGCCAAGCTTGAGTCAATCTTAAGAAAATAAATCAATAGGGTTTTTGCAAAATGAACGTATTATTTACAGAACCCTAGATGAACATGGCCCCTACTTTTTAGGGTTCCGTAGCCAAATGGCAAAAAACGGAACCCTTATAGATTCGTCATGTCCGTCTGTCTGTCCGATTCTGTCACAGCCACTTTTTTCCGAAACTATAAGAGCTGTACTGTTCAAACTTAGTCAGTGGATGTATTCTATGAACCGCATTAAGATTTTCACACAAAAATAGAAAAAAAACAATAAATTTTGGGGGTTCCCCATACTTAGAACTGAAACTCAAAAAATCTTTTTTCATCAAACCCATACGTGTGGGGTATCTATGGATAGGTCTTCAAAAATGATATTGAGGTTTCTAATATCATTTTTTTCTAAAATGAATAGTTTGCGCGAGAGACACTTCCAAAGTGGTAAAATGTGTCCCCCCCCCCCCCCCGTAACTTCTAAAATAACAGAATGAAAAATCTAAAAAAATATATGATATACATTGCCATGTAAACTTCCACCGAAAATTGGTTTGAACGAGATCTAGTAAGTAGTTTTTTTTTTTAATACGTCATGAAATTAAAAAAAAAAATTGTTTTTCATCATACCCATACGTGTGGGGTATCTATGGATAGGTCTTCAAAAATGATATTAAGGTTTCTAATATCATTTTTTTCTAAACTGAATAGTTTGCACGAGAGAACCTTCCAAAGTGAAAAAAAGTGTGTCCCCCCCCCCCTGTAACTTCTAAAATAACAGAATGAAAAATCTAAAAAAAATATATGATATACATTACCATACAAACTTCCACCGAAAATTGGTTTGAACGAGATCTAGTGAGATCTTTTTTTTAATACGTCATAAAATTAAAAAAAAAATTTTTTCATCAAACATATACGTATGGATAGGTCTTCAAAAATGATATTTAGGTTCCTAATATCATTTTTTTCTAAACTGAATAGTTTGCGCGAGAGACACTTCCAAAGTGGTAAAATGTGTGTCCAAAGTGGTAAAATGTTGAACAAGATCTAGTAAGTAGATTTTTTTTAATACGTCTTAAATTGTACGGAACCCTTCATGCGCGAGTCCGACTCGCACTTGGCCGCTTTTTCTTTCACTTGGTTCACTACATCTTGGATTGCCTTTACCTCTCTTGCGTTCGACCCTCCCTTTCGAAATAGTTAGAAATTGTCGGGTTACAGCAAATGACCAAAGATTTTTCCGCGTATGTTCTCTATGGTTTTGATACTCCCTTTATTAGTTTGTTCCGTATTGCGCAACACCTCTTATCCGTTTCTTTCATGCGCTCGGTTGTTTTGTACGGAAATCGCAGCGTTAAGCGCATGCGATCAACGCAATGTTTTTGCCGCGTCTGCGTACCGAAAACACGTCATTGTTGCGGCAAAATCAAAACACGCTAAAACAATATCAGGCAAGGACTTTTTAGTAGTAGTGTTAGAAATGTAAGATCATTTATATCATTATTATTGACAAAACAAATGTAAGATCATTTATATCATTATTATTGACAAAACACCTTTTGTTATCAAACTATTTCTATTTTGATACTAGCTGTTAATATTTATAGTAGCCGGGTTTGTAAACGTCAGCTGACAGCCCAACAACTGTCATTGGTGCGGGCTGTCAATGGAGCTTCCCGCGCCAACGTGGGCGTCGGTCGTCGGTCTTAACATTATCATGTACTTAACTCAGAAATAAATCAATTACTTACTCAAGACCTAGTGCGCTTTATATCTTTCAGTAGAAAAAGCAAAGCACCAGAAAGGAAAACTGAGGCTATGACAAGGATAAACAATAATAGCTCTTTCTCTGCTACATGCCGTTTGATCATTTCCCCCATCCCTCATGTCTCATGTCAGATCCAGAGTTATACTCAGAATCACGCGCTCTTTTGATCCTAATACGAGAAAAAAGTGTCCCCAAATTTTCATACTTTTTTGTTTATTCTTGTATTGAAATACAATTTGTATTGAAAAAGGACCAAATGGACCAAAAAAATTGGGTCATTTTAAACATAGTAAAAATGGAAAAATTGGAAAGCTCATAATTCTGAGTAGGACAATAACAAACAGATATAAAAATTCCCAATTCTAACATAAAAGTCGAAGGTAAAACTATAAATAATGCCCTTCGATGCGGAATCAAGCTTTATGTCTACGCAATTACGGTGCCTTAAGTTCAGAGAGCGGAGTTTTTGAAAAATCGTACCGCTGTTTAGATCACAATACGGTTGCCAAAAATTTAATTAACAATCTTGAGGATTGTCTCTAGGGAGTTCAGCGATTCAAATCCTGTTTTTTCTTACTTTCGCTCCACGGAAAAAATATCACGAACATAGGTCTAAAACGCCCTTTTAAAAATTATAACAATTTCTGCACAAAAGCTATACAATGAAAATTGCTTCTAAAAATGCGCAATTTTATTTTTGAGGGAACTCAGCGATTATTTTTTGCTTTTCTAAAGTGTTTTAGGTATAAATTAATAAATATTATAAGGACATTATTACACAAATTGACTAAGTCCCACAGTAAGCTCAATAAGGCTTTTGTTGTGAGTACTTATACAACGATAAATATAATATATTAATATATAAGTAATTTATAAAAACTTAAATACATAGAAAACACCCATGATTCAGGAACAAATATTAGTGCTCATCACACAAATAAATGCCCTTACCAGGATTTTAACACGGGACCATCGGCTTCATAGGCAGGGTCACTAGTGTCACTACCCACTGGGCCAGACGGGTATAAAGAGGTTCGAAATCCTGTCTGATATCAAGCCTCTATAATTAATAAACTTGAATAATAAACATTAACCACACGTATGTTATTAAAGATCTTACAAATTAATACGCACTATATTTCGAATTAATTTAAAACAACTCCAGGGAAACTGGGTAACCGCGAACGAAAGTATTATTTAAACATTTCATCAAGAAATTCCAATTAATCATGCACCCTCTGAAGTCAACAAAATTAAACTTAGAAGTTAGATAACTGAGGGCCTACCGCGAAAAACTCTCTCTATCGCTCGTATTTGCAAGAGCGAAAGAGACGCAAATAACGAAATTTGTTTACGATTAATAACGATTTTTGTTTTTCGCGGTAGGCCCTCTGAATCAGCGGTTCAGATCGACAGTCAATGCCAACAATTTCGAATTTACGAAAGAATATTGCGAATCGCCAGTTTTATGATCTATTTGCTGCTATTCATGGACGATTGGGACGAAAATTGTCGTGAATCCGTATTTGCAGTAAAGGTCCCTCGTTTCTCATGAAGTTATCTAAGGTTTTGGTCATAAAGTAGGTAACGAGAAGTAGCACTAAAGTCCAGGTGTGCATGCAGAGATACTTTCCTTCTTTATTAGGTACTTTATTTATGTAGAACCGTGAGATGGCGGCATCCTTGCTTACGAAGGAATGTGATTTTTTCTCGGTGCGACTGGGTCTAAACTAAATAAGACATTGAGTTATCAAAAGTGCCAATGAGAGTAATAAGCAATTTTTTTTTTTTTTATATAAATATTAATGGACATTATTACACAAATTGACTAAGTCCCACAGTAAGCTCAATAAGCTTGTGTTGAGGGTACTTAGACAACGATATATATAATATATAAATATTTATAAATACTTAAATACATAGAAAACACCCATGACTCAGGAACAAATATCCGTGCTCATCACACGAATAAATGCCCTTACCAGGATTTGAACCCGGGACCATCGGCGTCGTAGGCAGGGTCACTACCCACTAGGCCAGACCGGTATATTACCGATATATTTTATCACTCGTTTTATTAGTGGCCTCGATTGCACATTGAAACTTGGCGACAGGAATTTAAACTTGGAAAGAAAATTACTTGGCAATCATACAACTGCCTAACTTTTCCAACATTATGTATTTCGCACCTTATAGGTATGACCAGGTAAAAACTATCTTTGCTTCTTTCGCTTTCGCTACACATTCTTCATCCCTAATTTATCTACGCACATTGAGCTGTAAGCTAGCTCATATCTTACCCGCAATAATACATTGCTATTGTGTAGCATTTCAAACACGCACGGTTTAAGCTCCCTATATATTATGATGGCTTAATGAAAATATTACTACTTACCCTTTTGACCCAACTTTAAATATCATAAAAACTGAGACAAATAGAGAAACTAATATTCCTTACTAAACAAATGCATGGGACTACATTCTACATTATCCCGTTTTACGTGTACCAAATAAAATAATATAATCACATAAGTACCTACATTTACAGTACATATGGTACCACTTTACCGCGCTAGTGCGGTAATTAACACTTTACTTTAGAAAATATGAATAAATAATATATAAAATGAATATTATAGGATATGTAGTGTAAAACTGTGTACTGTAAAGCGAATAGGTTAAAAACGACCGAAGGGAAATAAAGAGGAAAGAATTTCCTACTTTTCACGCTTGTATCGTTATTTACTATTTCATCACACTTGCTAGGCGACGCCCCTCGTAAATCCTGAATTTCGACCTAGGGCTGTAATGTACGTACGAAATTAGGTGAAAGTTTTATTTATTGTCCTTCTTTTCCTCACAAGTGTAATGAAAAACGTTGTGTGTGCCACGGGCGGTACAGGTATTAATACGAGCTCGTTTCAAGTAAGCTCTCGTCTTCGGCTTCGGACTTCGGACTTTAATAAACACTTGTTTGTACATTCTATACTTCTATATTATACGGGGGGGGCAACAGGAGCAAAAAATTAAGCTATAGGCTCCGCTTCAAACTGACCATCATTTGTTCAGCTTTAATAAGAACTTGAGTTTTTGAAGATATTGAAGTATATTGAACATCATTTTTTAATGTTATTCAACAAAAGTGCCACCGTTTGAGCAGTACAATCTATTTTCATTATTTGCTCGTGTAATAACAAACCATTTTTTAAGCCGATAGTACAAGAAAAGAGAAAATTTTAAATACCTGTAGATGCCTGTAAACACACATTACCACTACATATACGTAATTCCGCTGCTACCGCCGGTTAAATAATATAGGGGTTATATGACATCTTATAGACAGGCCGAGCCTTCCATGGGTTACAAGTAAACCTACAAATCGCCACTATCAATATTTATCATGTGTCGTGTGACCCGCATAAATACTTACTACATCTAACTAGGCCGGGTGGAAGGATACTTCATTGTGGTACGGTCGAGCTCTAATATCTTTATGAACTTATTGTCAGTGACTGAGGCGCCATTCATTTATTACGTAAGATTTTGGGGGAGGGGGGGGGGTCGACCTATTCTTATTTTTTCTTACATACAAGTGTATTGGGGACGGGGTGGGAGGGGGTTGCCCGAACTGTCCAGGACCGGAAACAATGGAAGAAAATGGTTCGAGCCCTACACCCCAGCACGGGGGGTAACAGGATGGAAAGAAGAAGAAGAGACAGGTTCCCACCAGGGGTTATGAATCGTCGTGTAAATATATATTTGGAACGTTGGCGTTGGCCTGTAAAGATGTTTAAGTAAACACATCTGTACCTACGTACAAAAATGGTGAATGAATAGAATAACCTACTTCTACTTAAATATATACTACGTAATGCACTAAGTTATATACCTATGGCGATAACAATTCTTAATCTGAAATGACGCTAACCAGCCTAACGCTCTACGGTACGGTACACTGCACTTGCAGTATAGGTACCTATAGGATATTAGGTATTACGGATTTCCCTTAAGAAAAGTGTAACTCCCGAAGGTAAATCAAAAGTATATTTTTTAATATACAATTAGTAGAATTAAGTGGTCTACTGTTGCTGCTCAGATAGCGCAGATTATTTACGAGTTTAGGGGCCATAAATAAATTTCACGTCTACGACGGGTATATTTTTGTCGTAATTAGCTAGAGATGGTGCCTCAAGGTTACTTTCGTATAAATAAATGAGAATATTATTTTAACTGGACGACCGGTCTGACCTAAAGATACTATGAAGCCGATGGTCCCGGATTCGAAACCCCGGTATAAGTGCATTTATTTGTGTGATGATCTCAGATATTTATTCCAGAGTCATGGGTTTTTTCTATGTACGAGTACATAAGTATGTATTTAACTTCGAGTATATACGTATGTATATCGTCGCCTATAGGGACCGTGCGCGTTGGAGGGTCTGCCATCTTGTGGCCTGAATCGGAACAATAAACATGTACATTTACACGTCACGTGTTGTCTTGTGCATAGTAGGTTCTGCCATCTTGTGGGCTACATCGGAACAATAAACATCACATTTACGCCTCGCGCCAAAAATCTGACGGCTCCTGTGCTGCCTCCTACAGTTCATGCACGCTCCCTATTACCCATAGTACATACCCATACCCATTGCTTAGTTTGGGGCTAGGTCAATCTGTGTAAGATTGTCCCCAAATATTAAAAACAAAACTGACGTTTACTTTGTTAAACAACTTTTGCTGCGTTCAATTTCTGGATGGATGACCGTTCAGTTTACTTAGTTATCAACTGAGCAGTTTCGAGGATATTAAAGTTAACGCGTTTAGCTTTTGATCCCGGTAATTATCTAAAATAGCAGTTGTTAAGACCCAGTAGGTTCGTGTTATCGTGTTCTACTCGCTTTTTCACTGGGCGTAAGCGTGAGGGAGATGGATGTGATATGTTTTTGATTTTTTTTTGTGTTTTCATAATAAAAAAGTAATCGCCGAGTTCCCTCAAGCATAATATTGCTAATTTTTAGAAATAAATTTAATATTTTTAGTTTTTGTGCAACAGTATTCAGTATTTATTAGAATTTTTTAAAGTGTATTTTAGACAGTAGTTCGTGATTTTTTTCTATGGAGTGAAAGTCAAAAACTCAGGATTCGAATCACTGAAGTCCCTAGAGAAAGGCCTCATTTTGCTAGGTAATTACATTTTTGGCAACTGTATTGCGATCTAAAAACTCTACTACTTTTCAAAAACTCCGTTCTCCGAGCCTCCTGCACCTTAAAGCGAGTTAGCTTTCTGGTTAGTTGAGAATTTCTGACAAGTAAATTGCATAGTCACTTGATAGATTGTCCTTATAAAAGCCTAATTTCCTAGGTCGGATCTGTGGGAAGACCAAAATGGCTATTGTATTAGCTACGCGAACATTGGTACCTACCAACTACTTATTTAGGCTTAGGTTGTCTCGGCGTTCACATTATGTACCTATAATAACTTACTCTATTTATTGACAATAACAATATACATAATGGATATATACAGATGATTACTATAACTAGCTTATATCTAAAATAGGCCCTTGAGGCATTGTACCTATAATTATATCGACGAGTACCTAACTCTAGACTGCGATAATAGCCTAGGACGCCGCGACAAGAGGAATAATGAATATCGGTGGTATACAGGAGTGGTTAGTTCTACCTTATTGTCCTGTCGCAGTCTCTTCTATCTGCTTGGGTCTACGGCTAAGTGTGGGATACTGACTGATCTAAACTTTCACGATTTTTACATATTAGTACCTAACTTATACAAACGGGGCTTAAGGTGACAGTCCATTTCTGACCGCAGCTGCACTACTGCTCCGACATTACTGCAGCGGCCTGAACGCGTCGGTGTTATTGTCAATTTCCATAGTAAAATCAATGACGGTACCGACTGCACGTAATATGGTAATTTTAACGTATTTCCGACCGCAGCTGCACTACTGCTCCGACATTACTGCAGCGGCCTGAATGCGTCAGTGTTATTGTCAAATTCCATAGTAAAATGATGACAAGACCGACTGCACGTAGCATGGTGATTTTTAGTGTTTGGTGTACATACGACCGCAACTGCAAACCGCACGTCAAATCTTTACAGAAATGTCTTTGGTCACAGATATTAGTAGCTCTAAGCAAAGAGGATATAACCACTACAATATAAGGAGTTTATTACACCCGCGGATAAACAACCCCGATAGTTTCTGTGTTGCGATAGTTCCTCTGTATCTTGGCGTTGCTCTTATTGTTTTTTTTTTAATGTTTCCTGATAAATTCATTAAATAAACAGTTATTTCCTTTTTTCGTAGTTTCCGAGAACAGCTATAAGCTCGAAAGGGCAAGAACGATAGAGAGGTGGTTATACGATTTTCAAATTAAGATTTTCATGGTATGCAATAAGTAGATAGTAGCTATGTATGTATGTATATATAAATTATTTACAAACTAATAATAGTGAAAAAACTGGAAAACTAGTTCGCCTTTGTATTAATGATGAGTGTTTTTTTCCTGTTTTGTGTTCATTTTTGTACAATAAAAAGTTTTACTACTACTACTTACTACTAAATTACAGGACGCACTTATGTGTTAGAATAAGATCGATGTAGGTATGCTAACCATTATCGTACAATCATGTACACATAGCATAAAAATGTGACAACATAATATTTCTATGATGATTCTAATACTGAACGGAGTGGTCGTATGCAATTTCCTCTCTCTTTCCTCTTTCTCTCTTTTTCCAAATTTTGACTGAGAAAATGTTTCGAATGTAATAGCTTACCCTGTATCCTCTGTATTTGTGTTAGGATATTACGAAACCACAGTAAATTACATTTTTTTAGTGGCAACAATGGTCGCGCACTGTGCGGCTTAAGAGGAATTTCCTCCCGCGGGCGCTCCGGCTTTAGTATGAGCTCCCTACCGAGGTTTTTCTGAAGGTCTACAGTATGGGTTCTTGAAAAAATTAGTGTACAGGTTTTTAAAGGGTCGGCAACGCGCATGTATCACTTCTGGAGTTGGAGGCGTGCTTAGGAGTTTCAGTGATGCTTATATTTAACAGGATTAATTACTGAATTCTCGCTGACAGTACCGTGGCGTCCGTGGCACAGTGAATTTGGCGTGATAAAATGTGAAAGTGTCGTAATATCATATTATATACACCGTGGGTTGGTAAAATCCGACAGATCTTAACCACGCATTCCTGAGGATCAAAAATTTTTTTGTAAAATTCGGAAAAAAAATGTTCTGTTTTTTCTTTTAGCCGATTTAAAAGCAATTTTCTGCACACAGCACGTTATTTCTTTCTACATCTTGGCGAAAAAAAAAAGTTACAACGAAGAAGAAAAGTTTTCTTAATTCATCTATATATCAAAATTGCGAGTGTTCTTTTTAGTTGAGTAATGTTTGTCAGAAGGTATGACTAAACCAAGTCACATAGAGGCAGCGCCGCAACGAAAAAGGCGTTTTTCACAAAGTTATTGCAGAAACAAATTTTCGCAAGAATTGCCATTATCTCTGAAAGAAGACCGATTACAGAAAATTTGTATGATATTTTAGCCTCTAAATGCGATTAAGAATATAACTTTAAATCTATCAGGTTTTACCAGCCCACGGTGTATAATATCGTGACACTTTCTCACTTTGTCATTTCAAAGCCATTTCTGAGATAAAAGAAGCAATAATTCAGTTGTATTACCTAGAAATACAAAAGGCAAAGTTGTTGTTTAACACCTCATGGTAGCATATGGATACTCAAACGTAAGAAAAATTACAAAATTGAACCACAAGAGAAGCGACAGCGGTTTTAAAATAAAATTGTATTGACATTTGCGGGGACTTCAAGGCATGAGGGTTAAACAAACTTTGCTACAGAATGCAACACGAATTTATTTTATCACACCATCACGAGGAAAATATTTATTATTCCAATTAATTTATTAAATATTCTTTCTATCAGCCCCTTGGCTAACGTAAATAGCTTTCTTCATAAAGGATTTTTCTTGTCTCGCCCATCAAGTTTTATATGGTCTAGTCATAAACTGTATCTGCCACGACCACGAGTGCCGTCGCCCATGGACACCTGCAACACAAGAGCGATTATAAGATTTAAATTTGTGCAGTAGTTTGATATAGGAAACTGGACAATATTAAGTGTAAATTGCGTAATTATTGCTCTTACAAATAAATTTATTCGTTTATTCTTTACTTTTAGGTAACTAATGAAAGATTGGTTTAATATGAAAACTCAGAAAGATAAATCTGTAATATTTTGCTAACACTGAACGACTACATTGGAGAGTATATTTTGTTGCATCGCCATCTCCGAAACCCACGAATCCCTTTGCAAAAATATGGTAAACCCGGGATAAAAGAGCCTACCTAGCTTTTTGAGGGGACGTTTATCGCAGACTTCTACATCCAGGCGGTACTAGGCCACCAAAAACGTGCAGACACCACCGGCTGGATTTGGCTGGATCACGTGATGCAAGTGGATCAAGTGCGCATACCGTATCCATCACGAGCAACATGAGTCCCGCTCTCGTCGGGTTGCTGTGTGCGGTGGTCACGCATTTAGTCAAGAGGATGGGAAATATAATTTCAAAATGTTAACTTACCTTAAGTGAAGAAATATTTCTCCTCTGCATTCATTTAATTCGAGTAATTTGGTTGTATTTCTTCAATTTGAAGTTAAATTGTTATTCATTTAATCGGCAAACAAACGATCACCAACAATATCTGGTTTTTTAATAATATTGCGTAGCTGCCTTCGACTGACTGTGACTTTTGTAGAAAGGCAAACTGTTTTTCGTTTTCGTGTACCATGTAGCATTATCGTCACTTACTTCTTCTCGTAAAAAATACAAATAAGTAAATTAGTAATTTTATTTATGCGTCTGACAGTGACATTATTCATTGACTTTGACAATCAACTGACGAACGCTCCCGCGACTGCACGCTGCAAGCAGCAGCAGTCGGCCGCTGCAGTAATGTCGCACCAGTAATGTCGCAACGGTAGTGCAGCTGCGGTTGGAAATGGACTGTCACCTTTAATCGCGTATTAAGTTTAAATTTAACTTCGACGTTCCGATGATGGATAAAGGTCCCTTTAAAGGTCCCCGGAATTGTCCCGGGATTGGATGGTTCCATTTTTATCACTTGTCACTATATTCGTCACTTTGGCGGTTACATACTTGTTAGAACGTGACAGGCATGGTGACAAATGATAAAGAGCCGACCATCTTAGCCCTACTGGTTAGAGAAAGGAATCAGTAGCTACCCCATCGAACAGAACCCCAGGCAAATTATCGAAATCGACTCTTGCTATGCTTCTTGGGCTCCCAATGATAATTACTTGAGTTTTGGATGGATTAACCTTTAAACCATAGCAAGAGCCCCATTCAGAAATGCGTTCTAAGTCGGTGTTAGCGGAATGTACAAGATGGGGTAAATCGTCTAGCAGGCCTTGTGAGTAGATTTGGAGGTCGTCGGCAATGTCGGCATAGAGATGATAAGAAGAAAGGAGATTAGAAGTAGGTAATAGAAAATAGTAAGGTGGACAGCACACCACCCTGCAGAATGCCAGCCAGTGTACTGCACCAAGATACGGCTACGGCTTCTACGATACTGCAGCGCGTCGACTATATTGACTGAGACGCGGACAGATAGCTTCAACGCTATCTGGCGCAAGAAAACGGCCTAGCTTAAGCAGGGTACGTGGGAGCAGTAATAGCATCTTAAATATGATAACTAATAAGCTTGATTGTCCTTTGTTCGGGAAACTTTGTCAAAGGACAAAACCTATGTTTGTTATTAAGTACTAACGTAGGCTAGGATCAACTAACATTGGATTTGTTGTCTTCAATGGAATAATAAATAAATATGAGATCTGTATTACAGTCACCTTTTTACACTGTAACTAGTATAACTGCAATCTTTTGCCGCCAGAGTGCACCACCAGCACTAATTGTAAACCATAGAGTAACTTATACTACACTTAAACAGTTTTCAGACTATGAAATTGATGCTATCGCTTGAATATTACAGAGTGATAGGGAGCGTGCATGAACTGTAGGAGGCAGCACAGGAGCCGTCAGATTTTTGGCGCGAGGCGTAAATGTGATGTTTATTGTTCCGATGTAGCCCAAAAGATGGCAGAACCTACTATGCACAAGAAAACACGTGACGTGTAAATGTACATGTTTATGGTTCCGATTCAGGCCACAAGATGGCAGACCCTCCAACGCGCACGGTCCCTATAGTGAATAACGAAATAAAATTTTCGTGTTGCGCAGTATATGTTTATGCTAGTAGGTGCCCTCTACGCAGTTTTGAGTAATATTCCCTATTGAAAAGTGACTTTGGCATAATTAAAATTATACTTACCTACACATTACAACGATCAGGAATTATAATATATGAAAATTATCATATCGCTAAACGCAGCAGGCTGAAGTCACTGTGTAAATCGCCAGTCAGTGAATGAGTGTCAGTGTGTCAATCGCCTAAAGTAAGAATCAGCTAAGGCCCCGTAGGTTCGTGTTCTTCTCTCACTCTCACTGAGCGTAAGCTAGAGACCGCGGATTTCATGTTGAAATTGTTCAACTCTATAAGTACTTGGTATCTATACTTGCTTTGAGGTAACAACGCTTGTTACTCAGAGATTGGCAAGTTTATAGTTCGTTTTATCCACGATGACGCGCAGATTTAACAAATCTCACCTTTAATAACATGACATTACGAGTCAAGGCAGGCGTCTCCGTGAATGACACGATCTATTTTTTTTATACTACGTCGGTGGCAAACAAGCATACGGCCTGCCTGATGGTAAGCAGTCTCCGTAGCCTATGTACACCTGCAACTCCAGATGAGTTACATGCGCGTTGCCGACCCTAACCCCACCCCCCTCGTTGAGCTCTGGCAACCTTACTCACCGGCAGGAACTCAACACTATGAGTAGGGTCAAGTGTTATTTGGCTGCGGATTTCTGTAAGGTGGTCTATAGTATAGTTTACGCACAAAAAGGTGAAAATAAAACTATTCATAGATTAAAACGTTACGAGTATAATATAAAATACTTTTATCAACTGAAACATAATCCTAGGGAATCTACAGCGATATTTACATCACAAAAATGATAAACCGATCAGCCTATTGAGCGAGTAACGATCGTTATCACAATGTATATTAATAATTATATACTACATATATCTTTAACAAACTCCATCTCGTTAGTCGCCCAAATAGATCTCAGGAAGTAAGCGGTCAAACCGCCAACTAGTGAATTTAGGACGACAATTTCATTGCTCAAAAGTCCTATCATTTGTGATAGAAGACGGTCACTAACGCTGGTCGAATATACACTGAGACGGTCACTGATCAATACAACTGTACTTTAATGGTGTAGAGCAGGGATCACCAAATGGCGGACCGTGGTCCGGATCCTGACCGCTGATATTTTGCTTAATTAATAAACTCAAGTAGAAGCGGACCGCGATGGTCATATTATATTAAGAACCGGACCCCTGACGAAACTAATTGGTGATCCCTGGTATAGGCTGGTTTTAGTGTCACGTTGACCATCGGTCAATATGTTTTAAAGGAGCGTTCTAGAGAAAAGCTGACGTGTCGTGAACTACACACAAATAGTCGGTGCGGATCGTTCCGCACCGACGGTCAGCGCGACACTAACATTAGCCATAGAGTAATACCTATCTATACAGTCATTAGGCGGATTCTCAAGGAGCCAGCGGCCTCGCGAGGATTTCTCCTCGCGCGGCAAACAGCCAGGGTAACCGTGCCTCCGCCGGCAGTGAGCGTGTTTTCTTGGGCCGAGCCCGAACGCCGTCGCCCTGAAAGTGATACATCTCTCCAATTTGTGGCATTTGCGTCTTGTTTTAAGTTTTACGTGTAATTAGGAACACAATATTTCAACTTACTCCTTTTTTTTATATGTCTTAAAGAAGACAGTAGAGGCGATTTCCGTATTGTGAAAGATATTTATAGATTTATCGCACCCAATCAACAACGTCTTGGTCGTTTTAAATTTTTCTTTTCGATCGCTTTGGAAAGCAAAATAAAAGATGCACGAGCCACGGCAGTTAATATGTACGGCACAATTTCAAGCAGCTGGCAGAAGGACGCCATCGTGCCGAGCGAATTGGCTGGGGCGAGGCAAACGTTCTCACAAAAAAATTACACGAGTACGCTGCCCTGTGAGGGCGGGCGTTTGCTTCGAGAGAAAATTTTCTCGCGAGGCTGCTCCCTCTGTGTGGCCCGCCTATTTAGACATCCAGAAGGAAAAGGGTCAGACATGCTTAACGGAAATTAATACAGGATATATTACTAATGTGTGCATTATTATTATGATTTGACAAGTTAAAGGGGCCTCGAGGAAATTTCGCATTGCAACATCGATTATATCTACGTAAAATTATTTAATTAAAATAGACGAATCAATAAATTATTAGCGACCGCATGGTTTTTGCGTCAATTTTCTCACGATTCAACTATTTTTGGTAATATAAATAGTCAATACTGCAACAACGAGATTTCCACGTTATAATCGTCACTATCTCGATTAAACCGCCTCGAGCCAAAAAGCCTTTCGATGCAAGCTACAAGAGTTTCTATAAGTTTGTTTGAGGTTTGTATGGGTATTTCTCATTTTTAGATTGTTTATTTTAACTGGAGGAGGATTATTATTTAATTCCAATGCATTATTGTGCTATCATTTTTAGCTAGGGAAATAATACAAACAGCAAACGGTAAAGGGAGCATACAGCGCTTTCGCATTAGGCGATTTAGGCGCGGGGTCGAGCAAGAGTACATACTTTCGTTATAGGCGGTTTGACTGATACAGCGCGACTAAACCACCTATTGAGAAAGAGCTGGGAGGACGTCAGTAAACTTATGGCTTTACGTGTTAAATTACGAAGGGCCGGTCCGGCGGCCGCGTCGGCCTAAGCGGAAGGAACGGATAATGACCGATTTCATGTAACTTCTCGGCGATAAATGTGGAGACACTTTTAAACCCTCGAATAGTACCGACTCGACTTCGAATCACCGATAACCTCAGAATTCCAGTTTAAGTTTAAAAGTTCAAGGTCGTTTTTTGGCGGACCGATATCGACCCCGGAGCGGGGAACGCATATAAAAAATTGTAAAGAAATTACCGGTAAACCGGTAAATTTGCGCTATCTTCCATAGTAAATATTTCCCGGCCGCACTACCGAGTAGTATCGGAGGGTTAAGCGACACGGCTTGTCGCCGTTCAGTCGTCCCGGAGCGGGGCGGGCGCGGGCTCGGGCTCCGGGAAGCCGCGCGCGCAGGCGGGGTCGGGCGGCTCGGCGGCGCGCTCGGCGGCGGGCGACGCGCTGGGCAGCGGCGAGGGCAGCGTGGCGTACACCGTGGGCCGCGGCGGCTGGTAGGACGGCGCGTACGAGTCGCTGCGCGGGTTGTAGAAGGGCGAGTCGTCGGCCGAGCAGTCCAGGTTGGGCGAGAAGGGCGTGGCGGCGCCCACGGACGGCGCGTCGTCGCTGGGCCGCGAGGCGGGCGCGGCCGCCACCGGCGCGTACACCGTGCGCCGCGCCGGGCCCGGCTCCGGCCGGTGCGCCGACGACGGCGCGTACGCGTCCGACCAGCGCGCCTGCAATATACACGGTACGTTAGGCGTTTCGGAGATGAGTGGGTTTTAACTGGTGTTCCACGAACCACTGGTGGTCTCAAGCACCTAAAGTAGTCCACGAGTTCATAAACGGAACAACCCTTTGTTGGCTTTATCCGACGGTTATTAACTTAGAAACTATTAGTGATCCCTGGCAATTTACTTTTCTGATAAAAAATATTTTCTTGCGGATAGGTTTAAAACCACTGGTAAAAAAAAAACATATAACTTTAAGATTTCTGGGTGAAGATTTTGTGCAATGCTGACCCATAAAATAGTTATTTTTCCAAAAATAGAAGATTTTCTAATGAACAAGTATATTGAGTTATGAGGATCAGACGGCAATCACATTAGTGAAAACTTGTCCCACGACCCTTCGGGGCGTGCCCCATTATCGCGATAAAATAAAATAAGTGCTAAAATGAAGAAAAACTCAGCTGACAGGCTGGTATCAGTGACGTACCTTGCTGGGCGTGAAGTCGCCCTTGATGTAGAGCTGTATGGGGCGGCGGAAGCCCTTGCTGGCGTGCTGCGGCACGCCGAGCACGGCGCACTTGCTGAAGCCGACCTCGGGCGACAGCAGGTACTCGCGGAACTTCTGCGGCGTCATCTCGATCGCGTTGAAGTTCTCGTAGATGGTTTGCTGAGGACAGATTTTATTATTCGTTTTGTAAAGTCATAAGAATGTGTTAATGGCCCGTCTAGGGCAAAGAGATATTTAAGTAACCTTAGCAAATTTCTGTTTGGCCCAGTGGTTGACTGGCAGAGAATGGCTCAAGGCATTAGGTCCGCCTATTGTACGTTATACGTGTATTTGTACAATAAAGTTTAAAATAATAATAATAAATCTTGTGACAATCAAAGTAACTTTTACGATTTACTTTTGAGATCACCTTTTGCAAGCAATCAATAGCTTGAGTTATAAAAATTACATTAATTTTTTCTATTATTTTATTCTTACGTTTTGTATTGTTCAACTAACATAGGTAGTTATTAAGATAGTCTGTAACTTACAAGCTATACATCAAGTTAGTATGCAATAGATTATTTATTTATTTACTAACTTCACTTAAGAATATTACGTAGGAATAAGTGGGAGTTAAAACATATTAAAATGTGTTAGATAAATACATTATTTTTTAATTACATACAAAATACTTCATAACCAAAGAAGCTTGATTTTCACTAAATGTCAACATTTACAAGGACTATTCTTAAGTGAGTCCATAAACTAGCCTAACCTCCCTAACCAAAGCGGCCAAGTGCGAGTCGGACTCGCGCATGAAGGGTTCCGTACTATTTAAGACGTATTAAAAAAAAAATCTTAGTAGATCTTGTTCAACATTTTACCACTTTGGACACACATTTTTTCACTTTGGAAGTGTCTCTCGCGCAAACTATTCAGTTTAGAAAAAAATGATATTAGGAACCTAAATATCATTGAAGACCTATCCATAGATACCCCACACGTATGGGTTTGATGAAAAAAAAATTATTAAAATTTTATGACGTATTAAAAAAAACTACTCACTAGATCTCGTTCAAACCAATTTTCGGTGGAAGTTTGCATGGCAATGAACAAACTCAAAAAAAGATTTTTTGAGTTTCAGTTCTAAGTATGGGGAACCCCCAAACTTTATTGTTTTTTTTTTCTATTTTTGTGTAAAAATCCTAATGCGGTTCATAGAATACATCTACTTACCAAGTTTGAACAGTATAGCTCTTGTAGTTTCGGATAAAAGTGGTGGTGACATAATCGGACAGACAGACGGACATGACAAATCTATAAGAGTTCCGTTTTTTGCCATTTGGCTACGGAACCCTAAAAAGTAAAAACAATTGAATAGATATGCTTTGCCACCTTTTTAACCGACTTCAAGATTTCAAAAGGAGGAGGTTCTCAATTCGGTTAGTTATGTTATGAAGTAACAAACATAAAAAAACATACTTTTTTATGTTTGTTACTTCATAACTCCGTCATTTCTGAACTGATGTTGAAAATTATTTTTGTGATTGAATTTATATATATACAGATTGGTCCCGTTTTTTGTCAAAACTCAGTTCTGATGATGGGATGCATGAGGAATCGAGGGAACTCTTCAAATGTGAAAGGCATACATATAGTGATTTTTGTATTTTCATCAACAAATCAAGCATTTACATATAAAAGTGACATTTTATGAAGTGGAACTGCTGATGCTGATCAGAATGGAACTCTTCAACGACGCATAGTTCCCGCTTGGCGATTTAAAGTTTGGAACTCGACAAATAATGGAATTTGTATGCAACATTGCAGTCCTGAAATTGAGACTGTAATGTTTTAAATTTTTTAATTGTTGACTGACAAAAACTTCGTGACCTATTTTTTTACCACCAAAGTCGACATTGTCGTCCATTTTTGAAAAAGAAACTCGTAAGTAATCTTATCTATAACGCTAACAGATTCCCACGGCTGTTAGTATACACCAACATTTCTTATCGGTTATGAGCGGCGTTTTACCTACTCAGATAAGATGACAGTCCTTAGATACCAGGACCATAACCATGGGATGTATCAAGATGTAAAGGCAGCCTCTAGTTTGACTAAATTTTAAATAAATATGAGTGATAAACGAAAACATATTTAGTAATACATACATAATTTTACTAACGTTGACACTTCTCCTTGACTTTTTCAATTGCCAATTGCCATCTTGGGAATTATGACCCATTTCTCAAACAAATTGTAATTTAATTTGCTGGGACTCTAACTATGAAAAATTTACATGATTTGGCCAGCTTCTGAACTGATATTATTATTTGTTGAAAAATGAGCCCCAGGCCATGTCATGATGTCACGGGAACTGAGATGGCGCGGGTTCATCTGTTCGTGGCTATATCTTCTTTACAAATGGCGTTTAGACGACCTGTCTGGCCTAGTGGGTAGTAACTGCCTATGAAGCCGATGGTCCCTGGTTCAAATCCTGGTAAGGGCATTTATTCGTGTTGGGTTGCATAAAACTTTAAGTAAGTCATATCCTTGATACGCATAACAACTTATGTCATAATCATCATTGCACATACAAATGTAAAGTCATATTGTGTCATATATTTTTAGCCATAATATTTGATGACATACATAGCAGTTGTCATATATTTTCTGTGCATACCTAACGAACCTAACCTAAAATTTTATGCGCATTAAATTAATGACTATAATAATTATGATATAACTCATTTATGACAAAAACCCAGTTATGCTAAGGAATAATTCAGACTAAAGATTTTTATGACTTACAATTTTATGCATAAAGCGTTATGACAGCTAAAAATATGTCAAAAGTTGTTATGCGACCAGAGGGAGTGTCCTGAGTCATGGGTGTTTTCTATGTATTTAAACATTCATATATTATTTATATCGTTGTCTAAGTGCCCACAAAACAAGCCATATTGAGCTTATTGTGGGACTTAGTCAATTTGTGTAATAATGTCCTATAATCTCCTAAGTTTTATGAACAACCATGTTAATCGTGTTAAGATTTTTCATAGTCAGAGTCCCAGGAAATTAAATTACAAGTTGTGTGTGAATGTCATCTCGCTCTGTGTGGTAGGGCACAGCACAGTGGATGTCATTCCAGATCTAGAGCAGAGCCCAAGTGGGGAAGCACCTCCACCTTACAAAAAACCGCAACCAAAAAACACTAGACCCTACTCATAGTGTTATGTTCCTGCCGGTGAGTGCGGTTGCCAGAGCTCAACGAGGGTGTGGAGTGTTAGGGTCGGCAACGCGCATGTAACTCCTCTGGAATAGGCTACGGAGACTGCTTACCATCAGGCGGGCCGTGTGCTTGTTCGCCACCGACGTAGTATATAAAAGAAGCATCTATGTGGCATCTCAGTAAGCCGGCAGTGAAACTCACCGTCAAGCGCTTCTTTCGCTTATAGCTGGGCCAGTTCTGCGCCTCGAGCACGAGCTTCCCGCCGGGGCGCAGGTCGGCGAACATGCGGCGGAAGGCGCGCTTCAGCCCCGCGTCGCCCCAGTTCAGGTGCAGCCACTTGGTGGTGGACAGGCACAGGATCAGGTCGAACTGCGCGCTCTCCGAGCCTAGCGGCGTCTCTTCGCGCGGGACGTAGTTGCCCTGCAACATGTCAAGTGTCATCAATGTCACATACGTTTCCAATTTATGACACATGGGAGGAATTTCAAATAATTATGAATCATTTCTGGCCCTACTTATGTTGAAGTCGGTAAAAAAAGGATCGTCAACTGTACTGCAGTGTTGCCATTACGTTCACAAATAATATGGGTGTACTTTACAGGAGCTTAGCCAAAATATTCAGTTTTGAAGCTAGAAAGTCTAATAGTCCAAAGTAAATTTGTAAATGTAAGTACCATATTTTCTGAAACCAATTATAAAACATGCTGTTTTACTGATATAGGTACATTGTTCTTCTGTATCTAATACACTGTACCAGAGGAATTATTCTGAAGTAAGTAGTGGCAATGTAATATTTAATAAGATTGGTTTGCTCTAGAAACCACATTAAAATTTTCTCGCGGACAAAGCGGCCAGTGTAGCCGTGCCTCGTCCGAGGCGGCGCGCTCGAGCGGGGAAAACGCGCTCGCTCTGTGTGGACCCGCCTATTTACGATAAAATTAACACCGCAAACCGCGAAATTAAAGACAAACACCACACGTTTGTATTGTACACAATGTTACTATTAATTAGCAGCAGTAGCAGTAAGTTTAGAAGGTAAAGGAAAACCGAAATATGAAGTTAACAGCGTAATCCCCAGGGCAATTTTTGCGCTTTTTGAGTTTTTTTCTATTGTTTCTATCAGATCAAGAGATCAAAACTCGAATTCGTACTAGTACAAGCACGAGGACTTACATGTATAAACAAAACTGACCTGTTTAAAGGTAACGTTATGCGGAAAGACCGGCGGCGTCGGTTCCAAGGTGCTACACAGCGGCCCATACAGCATCGACATAGACATTGGGAAGTAGCACCTCTGCTCCTGCTTCCCCGCCTTCCGGTTCTTACGCGGCTTCTTCACTTTTCTCATTTCCTTCTTGCCTTCCTTCTTATCTTCTCCACTTTTCTCTTCTCCAGCCGGTTTCGGAGCTGTCGTGCTACAATCCGTGCATTTCTCTTCGGCACATTTGTCGCAGTCCTTTTTATCGTCGTCCATTTCCGCTTTCTTATCGTCTTCCGTCTTTGGTTCCGCGGGAACGGGTACGAATGATTTTAGATTTTTTCTCGCTCGGCCTGAAAATATAGTGGAAAAAAAGTAAGTTTGTTAATATTATTAATGCAGTTCACACTTTGGGACTACACAATGTTATCTAGGGGTATTATTACCAAATTGTCTGGTATTCCGTGAACAGTTAATGAAAAATGAAAAAGGCAAGATATAAGTAGATACACTAATGCTTGCGTAATGCGTAAGTATATGAAATAAATTGTATACCTATACCTATTCTAAATTCATATGCAATTTAAACTTAATAATTTGATAATAATTTATTCTATATAGGTATATGAAATTGAGACTTAGGGACATAAAATAACCGTGTAACAGTTTAGGCAGTCATTACACCCAACTTTATTGCCGGCAAGGGTCCATTGCATAACAAGCTGCAATCAATGCATGCGGAAGTCTCTTCTCAACCACTTTTATCAGAAAGAGACTTCCACTTATGGTTGCAAGCTACAAGTTATTACGCAATGGGCTCCTTATCTTAATATTTTTAATGAAAATAAACTAGGTAACATCACTAATTAAGTTACTGACAATGCTTGCGACTTTTCTTAGCAAGTGTTGATTTATAGACAATGAATTTATAAACTTTTTTGTATGAATGAAGAGCCATACTTTAGCGACAATTAGAGTCCATTCTTAAAATTGGTTTGCCTCATTTACTTTAGGTTGTAACTGGAGAGCAGCCAGTCCAAAAGTCTCTAAACTGCTGAACCGATTTAGATGAAATTTCATATCTACATACATAGTTAGTGACTTTCGAGGCAGGAGCTAGTTTACTTTATAATGAAATAATCACTTAATAATAAGAACTGCATTAATGTCGATCGAGGATAAAGTGGGCCCCCAGCGTTCGCGCGACGCCGATGGACACCTGTTCTACGTTACAGCCAAAGTCCAGCACATCTTTATTCTGGAATAGGGTGTGGTGCATCTCGAATACTTGCAGGCGGACGTCCATCATAGCGTACAGGTTACGGTAATAATCACTTACCAATAAGCACTGGATCAATGTCGATCCCGACGACGGAGCGGGCGCCCAGCGTGCGCGCGACGGCGATAGACACATGTCCAACGTTGCAGCCGATGTCCAGCACATCCTTGTTCTGAAATAAGTGGCGGTGCATCTCGAACACTTGCAGGCGGACATCCATCATCGCGTTCAGGTTACGGTAGCCATAGTATCTGCAAAGTTAGTAAGGAAATTTGTAAAAAAAAAACTAAAGTTTGAAATGGAAAATTATATTCTGTTTTCTGCTTATTGAGAATGGTACTTATAGGATGCTGCTTTATAGGACATGTTATACGAATTTTACTTTAGGAACTCTTTGTGCAAAGAGACAAACTTGTAATGTTAAAAATTTATTGTATCCTTATTATTTTTATCTTTTAAAGGCCGCCTGTTGTTTACCTCTATCTTCATGGGTTTCCATCTAAATTTATTCTGATCTTCAAAATAATATGCTAAACACATTTTTTAAATAATGTTTTTTTTTATTCTCAAACAGCTTTAATCTTGTTCTTTCTTTAAATGTAATTATGAAATCAATGATTTCTTTATGCTGTACTAAAACAGACTCACTCTTCTCAACCTTGTATATGTTAAGCAAGTTACCACTCAATTAATGGTAATTATGATTGTTAAAGATTTGTTAATAGTCTGACAACAAAAGTAGGTCAACTAAAAGCACATGTATAAAGTTACCTGTCATAGTTTCCATACTGATATTTTGTATTTTTTGGGTGAAATGTAGGCAGCTTATGTTCTCCTTCAGCTTTACTCTGTTTGTGCGGCGAGATGGGGCGGTCGGGTGGCACTGGCCGCTGGTGCGGCCTGACTCGCTTCCATGTTCCCGGCTGTGGTACCACAGGACTGACTATTTTGTCCAAAGAATCCATGCGGCGCAGCTTCTTGGCATCCTTGCTCTTCTGAGAATTTTCACTCTCACTGCAAGACCTCTTTCTTGCTTTAGAAGCAGCGGTTGCTATAGATTTTGATACTGATGTAGATGGTTCAGGTGGAAGAGGCTCCTTGATACCATCTGCTTTCTCTTCCACAACCTTTTCTACTACTTGAGCATTATCTGAGCATTCAGTAGTCCTTCGCCGCAAACGGGGCTTCTTGCGTGGCTTGCGCTGTTGCATTTCAAGACGTTTCTCATACTCTTCATTGTCCAATGGTTCCAAAAGATTCAAAGGATCTCTAATATTAGGCGGAATAATGACATCTATTTTAGCCTTATGTCGAGGCGGTGTGGGCAGAGGAGAAGATTCTGGAGTAACTGCGTTCATTGCCCTGTTGATGTCTTCATCTTGCAAACTATTAAGATTCAATGGATCTGATATATTACCTCCTAGAAGAAACTTTGTGGGTGGAATGAATGCCTCCTTACGAGGTCTTTTGTATGGAAGAAAGAATTTTGATATGGAAGGGAAACTTTGTGCTCTTTTCCTGCCTTGCTTGAACTTTGTTCCCGCGTAGTGCACTCTGCGCACCGTGCTTCGGTCGGAGTTATCTTTAGAAGGCAAGTAGCCCTTTTTTCCATGACGAGACTTTTTCTTGCCCTTTTTACCGGCACCAGCAGCAATATCTCCATCTTTCGAAGTGTTTGATTCACAGACTGACTGATTCGCAGAAATATTTACGGAAGAATCCGTAGCGCTAGCCACTTCACTGTCCGATAATTCACCAACTGCTTCGTTTTCTGCACTCTTTACTTCACAATTGCTTTCAGAAGCAATAACTTCTTCTTTGGGACTACCCATCTCACATAAACAATATGCTCAATATTCTTACATGTTACATTAGAAATATTTCAAACTTGAATTTACCGCCATTGGAGGACTCTGCAGAATGTGCAAGGCCTTCCATCCGTCACTGTTAATAAACAGGTTAACAACGGCGTTTGTTATTGTTAAAAGAAACCGATTTGACAATTAATAACTTCTTACATGTATAACAAGAGATTCAAAGAAGTATATCACAAATTAAAACTCGCTTCCAATTAAAATATCAATAAAACAGTACACTTTCCACATAATTCGCACCACACCACACGCAAAGCAGCAGAAATGGCTATTTATTCATGAGTTATATTGTTTTCAACAACCACGTTGTAGTGACCCACACTCGAGATCCGGGTACGTCAATGGTTAGTTTGTAAAATATAAAATACAATGCGCCAATAGCAGCACACCCTATTAATATTTTGCCAAATGAGAGCGCAGTCTTCTTGTCACAATGTTGCTAGCCCTAGTAAAAGTCTTTTATTACGGCGACTTATTGCACAAAAAATATTGCAAAAAAGGATCAGTAGAAATAATGGATAATCGAGATATTGACTTGCAATTAAAATAATCGGCTTCAAAATGTAATTTTTTTGGTGGGATGCCACCAGTGTGCGGCAGTTACGGCACAATATTTTTTGTTCTGAATATGCTTTTGCCGCATGAATTTAGTATAACTGGAACATGCCTGCATGAGCGGTGGAAGGAAATGACCGAACGGGATAGTCACATATATTTCTGTAGGAGTAGCAGACAGTGGCGGATTTACCAGCAGGCTGAGTAGGCTCGAGCCTAGGGCGGCAGATTTTGGGGGCGGCAAATTTGGGGAACGATTTTTTTTTTTTACCTCATAGAAATCAAAAAGTTTTTTCTATGACGGTTTTCTGATGTCTTACAGATAGAAGTCTGCAACAAATTTTGTCGATGACTTTTCTCTCTCACTTGTCATTGCACATTTCGAGAGTAGCAAACTTCCATATTCTAGAGTAAAACAGCTAGTTCGCCGCCCCTCAAGCAGTAATCGGCCTCTCGCCTCTGCGCCCTTTGCCCACACTTCTTATGAGTGAAAAGAGCGCAATTGTAAAAAATATGCCCCTCTTCCCACTAACAACCCATACATGCCAGTCTTACTACTGGTTGGAGGCTACGAACTGGATGGTTTGTATATAATTTTCCGATTTTTATTCGAATATAATGAATAATTTAGTGAATAATTTTACAGATTTCAATCTTATGTATCGACTATTATGTGTTTCACATGCACTATTGAAAGAAAGAAAATTCGATTGGAATTTAAAAAAAAAAATCTTGAACAGTAATAGCGAGATAGTCTTAAAAATAATTAATAGAATCAGGCGTTACTTTGCGGAAATCCATGCTAATTAAAACAAGAAATATTACTTTGCTAATCCGCGAGAAAATAACGTGTTAGTCAATCAGTGCTAACCCGTTATACTTACTTGCGTATTTTTACATGCAATTAATGTTCCCACCCTCCCACCGCAAAAATAAATACGCAAATAAATATAACAACCCACCACCAAAAAAAAAAAAAAAAAGCGAAATAGTATAGTCAACACTATGTTGTATGCTGCACGATCCTCTGAGCCGATTAAGAAATACAAAGCGAGCATAACTTATGTTGGCAAATTGTCAGATGCAATTTACAAAATTTTAAAATCTAACGACATTCCTGTGGCTTTTAGGACAAACAACACTTTGCACTCTAAACTTTGCAATGGGAAAGATAAGATCGAGAAGGGAAAAAAATCTGGAGTTTATAAGCTTACTTATGATAATTGTAATAAAGTGTATGTGGGGCAAACAGGCCGTAATTTCACTACCAGGTATAAGGAGCATGTTGCGTCATACAGACATAACCATCCAGAAAAGTCAAATTTTGCGAAGCACTTGATAGACAGTGGCCATGCTTTACCTGAGAATCATTCTTTTGATATTTTACATGTTTGCGAGAAAGGATTGCGTTTGAGTGTTCTGGAACAGTTGGAAATAATTAGGTACAACAATAGGGGGATGATTCTTAACGAACAGTTGAATGTTGCGTCATCGCCGTTATTACGAATTTTTCCATCTCACTCACACTTGCACAGTAGGGGGACTGGTCAAGGTATAAATATGGCCGACCGTTCTAGACAGCTCAGTCAGTTGTCGGGTGTCAGACCGTCAACATCTCCAGCATCTCCTGAGGATGCCTCGTAGAGAGGCGAAACACGTGTCGAGTTTTGTACTTTTGGTGGTGGGTTGTTATATTTATTTGCGTATTTATTTTTGCGGTGGGAGGGTGGGAAAATTAATTGCATGTAAAAATACGCAAGTAAGTATAACGGGTTAGCACTGATTGACTAACACGTTATTTTCTCGCGGATTAGCAAAGTAATATTTCTTGTTTTAATTAGATAGTCTTAAGTCAAAAAAATATTTTTTCCCCGAACGCGGTATTTTTTTAATGCTACAATGTTATCAATGACGTCAATGTTGCACGTGCACGTGGCGAGCTTCATTCTCTATTCCAATAACCGTGTGGGTTACCCCGGTTACCCGAACAAATCGAGGCGAAAAACGAAAACAAAATCGGAGGAAAGGAAAAAAAAGGAAAATAAAGCACGAAACTACGGAACCACGAGTTTTACCCTTACAACAAATACTGTCTCGTGATTCAAGCGACTTATTTGGGTGTGTGCTGTTATTTTTCGAAGTGTTTCCTGAATTTTATGAATATTTTCACAGCACCGGTAAGTAAAAACTTTTTATAATCATAATAAATTATAATAAATCATTTGTAACGAATTAATTTATTGAAAGAGCCCTGCAAAAATATTTTTATTCCGAAACTTGGAACATGGTCACGTTAAATTTTTGAACATTTTCATATTAACTATAAATAGTATTTTAAAAGATTGCTCATGGCTATATTGTGATTTTGTCTTTTTCAATTAAGCAAACATTAAAAAATAGAAATAATAATTAAGAATAAACAATTCATCGGAAACTGTGCAAAGGTCTGATTTTTTCGTGATAGAATAGAAAAAAAATACGTTTTTACGTTAAGGAGGTTGGCTACATACGAATTTTTTAAACAAAAATTTAATATAATTTGGTGATACATGATTGAGCTTCGATTAGCTCAAAAATATACCGAAAAATTATTTTACGTGCAATTTCAACGAAATTGTTGCATTGTAAAAATAATGTATGATATGACAATTGTTGAGGCAAGGGCGGCAAAAACTATTCAGCCTATACCTTGAAAATTTGTAAATCCGCCACTGGTAGCAGAGAAAGCGCTAGTATTATTTGTCCTTGTCGTCACAGTCTCATAATTATATATTACCAACCGTATATTTTTGTCGGTTTCTGGTGGGCACACAGAAAACCGCCTTTAGACTGGATGTCGTTCGATACCCTCCGTCAAGGGGGTATGAGGGGCCGCTTCCGTTCCGCCTTCCGGCTGCGGCGGCTGTCGCGGCAAAAACCGCCTATAGAAGCCTGGGGGCCTACCGCGAAAACCGAAATTCGCAAATTGCGGGGATCTTTCTCTTTTACTCTTCGATTTTCCCTGTAGGGGCCCTGATATTGGCCATTTTGTTCGAGACGCGAATCACCAAACCGTGAGGTGCGGGACGGGTGCTCACGGCGTTGCGATTGGTCGTTTCAAACATGACGAGCTGTCATGAGTATGCGCAGGGATGGGACATGTTCATTACGGGAAGTGGCACTGGCACCAGAGGTAGCGTAATTTATTGTGGTAAAATTGTTATCAATAACTTCTACAGAAATTTACTTAATAGTATTAACACAATTTAATCTGTCATTAAGTACTTTGAAAATGTATCTAAACATGTTAATGGGATAAGATTTTAACATAAAATAATAAGGGTCCCAAAAAATATGTACCTATAAATAAATAAATATTATAGGACATTATTACACAAATTGACTAAGTCCCACAGTAAGCTCAATAAGGCTTGTGTTAAGGGTACTTAGACAACGATATATATAATATATAAATATTTATAAATACTTAAATACATAGAAAACACCCATGACTAAGGAACAAATATCCATGCTCATCACACAAATACATGCCCTTACCAGGATAAGAACCCGGGACCATAAGTCGTCCAAACCGGTCGTCAAAATTGAAAACCTACCAATCCTATGAAATAGGGTTGTTTCCATCTACAAATCTCAGGGCAGAATTGTATCCCAATAAATTCTTTTGGATTATAAGAACAGGTTAAATTACTTTTAGGGGACGTGTAATGACCATATTTTGTAAATATTGAATTTAAAATATCTTTTGGCACACGTCACGTGACCAAACTCGAAACGTTATTGAAGATTCTGATGACGTCACACCTCTCGGATTGACACTGTTGACAGTTAGGCGATAAACAACAAATGAAAAATGTCAGTTGACAGTTCATATCTTCTACGTGTGTATGTAGTTATGTGTCAAACCGTGAACTGTAACGTCACACAATTTTCAAAGAGCGTTTTGGGCGCGAAAGCATCTGTCAAAATATATTTTGTTAATTTAACATATTTAAAGCCGTTTTTAGTATAAAATTTGAATTTTAGGGCAACTTTTATATAATATAGAACGTAATACAAGCGTTTCAAAAAATTGGAAACGACCCTATTGCAATTAAGGGGCTGTCAACACCCAATGTCCTTGAAATTGATGTTACTTAAACAGTTTTTTAAGAAAGACTATTTGTTTTAGTCAAGGAAGAAAAATATATGTTCATATTAATTATATTTCAAAGACCGTGGTTGTACTCGATACATGATTGAACGAAATCGGCTCGATAGAAAATAATTGCAAAGATTGATCTTAAAATCACAATTAAACGGTTCTATGTCTTTATTGTTTTGACTTATGGGTCTGCAATTAAAATCACAATTTCAAAACATTTATATCTAAACCGCTAATGAGTAAAATATTATACTAAAAATCCACTTTTTTTTTTATTTAAATAATTTTCTTATTATTCCCTTGCCCAGGCCCAGTAACATGCGACAGTGCTATCTCATTTACTCCGATTCAAATAGTGTGCGCGCTTTAGGTCTTGACAGCCTCTTAATGTAAATTGTAATCATATCACATATATCAGGCCAAAAACTTAAAAAAAATACATGGATATATGACAACTAAAGTTGTTATTACATCTATCCAATTGTCGGACACTTTCTGAATCACAGTCGCCGCAAAACTAGTCGGAATTATGCGGCGGATCCGTGCCTTTTATCCTATTTTGAGCCTTCCCAAGGAAATTATATGACAGACAAGGATTATTTTCTCACTGTGAAGTACTCTCACTCTAAAACAAAAAGTCATATTGTAATAAATACTATAACCTAACTCCCTAATCACTAACCTCGCTAAAACCTAACTCCCTAACAGTGGCGGCGCGTCACAAATATTCGTAGGGAACCCAGAGCTAATTTTGATTTCCTTTTCTCCATGAACCGATCATGAAAGTACTCAACAGGCTGAAATTAGACAAGCCGGTGGGAATCGAGTTCTTTGAACGATCCGCCACTGCTCCCTAATCACTAACCTCGCTAACTACTACCAGGGATCTATTACTACCAGGGGTCTAAATTGTCAGCTAAAGGTGATGGTAAGATTAAGTTTATGTATTTAAATTTGGCAATAGCACGCTTATTTTATTTTATGAATTAAATATTTCTTACCTTGAAATAATTGTTCTTTCTTGTACAATGGATTAAATTGAGTCTGTGCAGAGACTATGTACGGTGGATTTTTAATTTTGAAAATTAATCAATAAATATATTTCAAGCAAATTTTTTTTTAATTAAATTAACATTACAGACTTTTGTTTATGTTCTAACTAGCCAGACCCGAGTGCAAGGCCTATTGACCAAAGATTTATGAACATAGACAAAGACAAATTGAAATAGGTAATAATTTATATTAAAAAAAAAAATGATTTACGTGTGACACAAATCGAAATATTTGATAAGCATATTTTTTTTCCCAAAGTTGTATACTACCAAAACCCGGCAGGCTAAATCGACTGTCAATTTTAGTTCTGAGAAACAAAGAGAGCGCCCCTTGTATAATTAAAATTTTGAAAGGGACATTTTTTTGTATAGAGTTATCGTTCTTCTCGTAGTGAGTATTGTATTCTTTGACCCCTACCAAAAACACAAGCAAAATAATGAAAAATACAAATTTGAAAAATATACTTTGAAATCGGTTAGAAATAGAAATACCGGTCTTATATATAAAATACCCAATTCTTCTAATGTATACACTGGCAACACTAATCTAGCGTCACTTTTAAATTTTGAAAATAAAACCGTTCACGACATCAGAACTGAACAACAGTCGTTTTGTGTATTAGTGTAGTGGTTAAATATTTAAAACAAATCCATTACATGTGTTATTAATGTAAGTATTTGGTTTAAAATTTGTATTTTACCTTACATTATCTACAAATGATTGTAATTAATGTATGTGACGACTTGTTCTCACAGAAACTGAGGATACATTTTGGGCATTTGTTGGGTGATCATCATTTCGTTGCAAGTTGCTTTTTTCATTTATTACCTAGCTGACCTAGCTCTTACCCATATTTACCGAACGATTTAGCTTGGCACACGTAGTATATTCGCAAGGATCTCGGCCGTTTACGTTGTGTATCAAAAACCAAGTAGCAGGAACTAGGAACATATTTGAATATATAATCCATAAAAAAATGTTTTTGGAGTGAGAAGGAGAGTAATTTGAAGTTTTCCGTTTGATTTAGATTTTTTTCTGAAAAAAGATTAAGCACCGACAGTTATACTGTATTCCTTATACAACAGGTTCTAACAAGTATCCCTTGTAGCTATTTATCATTATCAACCTCGCGTTGCCCCGGTATATCACCACGGCTCATGGGATCCCGGGTTCCGCTTGGCAACTTGCATTGCAAGTTGTACACTCTTACCACTAGGCCACCAGCACTCCTAGCTATTAGATTAGATTTTATTTATGATTTTTTGCCTTAGCCAGGTTACTTTTGTAGCCTAACTGGTGAACCATTTGCCACAATAATAAAATTGTATGTGAGGAAAGTGTAGTATAATATACTAAACTGCTATACTATGATTGTGATGAATGGTATTTCTCATACTTGCATCTATTTATAGTCTTACACACAGCCCATACTGGGCATGCAATTGATGCAATCCACATGCTTTAATTTAAAAGTAATGTCTTACCTACTCTTTTTATCTGTGATGGACTACTTAATTACCTGCCTAACCTTCATACCTAAAACAGCTGTAAAAAGTAATGAAAGAAATGTATTTGTATTTTTGATTTAGATTTAAAATCTGGTGTTTTCCTCAAAATGATCTGTTTTGTTTTTAATATAGAATGATATGTCCATTTCAGATGTCGAGAATACCTAAGTTACCAGTCCCAGCAAAAGAAAATAGACCTGGACTCGTCAATAAACGTCCAATATCAAGAACAGTAAATGGCCTTAGTGCAGATGACAAAAAGAATTTGCTATTGAACCACACTAAGCCAGCTGTCCAAACTGGCCCAATGTCTTCCACCACTGGGGCACGACTCAAGAGGGCTGCTACTGCACCAGCACCCTCCACTAATGCAGCAAAAGTTACTAAAGTTGAAAGAAAACCTTCAACAGTTGCCCCAAAGATCCCACCTTATGATTACAAAGCAAGGTTTAATGACTTGTTGGAGAAACACAAAGTAATCAAGAATGATTATAATGACCTAAAATACAAACATGAAGAAGTTGCTGATGACTATGAAAAAATTAAAGAATCTGTTGAAAGCAATACTAGAGAGAAGGACATGTTAAAGGATAAATTGCTGAATGCTTTAAATGACTTAAGAGAAAGGACAACTGAATTGGATAGTATTAAGCTTGACCATGAAATACAAAAACGCGAAAATGAAGAATTGGTACGCAAAACAAAAGTTTTAGCCGAAGTGACTTTTAATTTAAATAAGAAGACTTCAGAATTTGATACTCTACAGGAAGAATTCAATGATTTGACCCGGCGTCACAATGCCCTCCAGGCAGAGGCCAAGGTATTAAGAGAGAAGTCTGAAAAGCTTGCTACTCTATCTGAAGACTATGATAAACTTACTGGTAACTATGAAGAAGCAAAAAAGAAGATATCATCATATGAAGCTGATGTAGAGAAACTGCAGAACATTTTAGCTGGAATGTATCAGGGTCAAAGAGATCTGAGAAACACTATTCAGGATCTTAAAGGTAATATAAGAGTATATTGTAGAGTACGACCACCATTAGAGTCAGAGACATACAAGCCATTGTTTAATCTCAATGTTGTGGATGCCTGTACTATAGAAGTTGAAAAGGTTGAGTTGAATGCGTTATCCCAATCAACAAGGAAGGGCAAATCTCAACACACCTTCAGCTTTGATGGTATATTCACACCACACTCAACTCAGGAGACAGTGTTTGAGGAAGTTTCTAACATGATTCAGTCAGCTCTTGATGGATATAATGTATGTATCTTTGCATATGGACAAACCGGATCCGGAAAAACATACACAATGGAAGGAGGTTGCGGGTCTGACCAATATGGCATTATACCACGAGCATTCAACTTCATGTTCACATGTATGGAGGATCTGAAGAGAATGGGCTGGCAGTTAACCATAAAAGCATCATTCCTAGAAATCTACAATGAAGTAATTTACGATCTGCTGAACTCCTGCAAAGACCAGCTAAGCCATGACATCAAGATGGTTAACTCCAAAGGAACTGACCTCTATGTCTCAAACTTGAAAGAAGAGGAAGTTAAGAGCTCCCATGATTTTATCAAACTGATGATATATGCCCAACGTAACAGACAAACTGCCGCAACACTCAACAATGAGCGAAGCTCCAGGTCTCATTCAGTTACACAAATTAAGATTTCTGCTATCAACGAAATACGGAAAGAAAAGTACACAAGCCAGTTAAACTTGGTGGATTTAGCCGGGTCTGAGAGTGGCAAGACCACTCAGAGAATGGACGAGACCAAGCACATCAACAGATCTCTGTCAGAGCTGTCTAAAGTCATTCTGTCTTTACAGACAAACCAGGCCCATATCCCGTACAGAAATTCAAAGCTAACTCACCTGCTGATGCCAAGCCTTGGTGGCAATTCAAAAACCCTCATGTTGGTCAATATCAACCAATTCGATGAATGCTTTGGTGAGACTCTCAACTCTCTACGCTTCGCCACAAAGGTAAACAGCTGCCGAACAGTGAAAGCCAAAAAGAATCTAACAATGGTTGACACATAGTTTATATTATTGATTTTATCGTATTGACATGTTTATTATAATTCTTTAAGGGGGCTATTACAGTTCAATGGGCGTTTTTATAGAAAAGTTTTTATTCATACTTAGTTAGGTCATAAGTCCTGTCAGAAAGATTATTACTGATTAAAATGTTATAGGTACAGATCCCTTATTATTCATATATCGTCACCCTAGTTCACAATCGCACTAATTACGCGGAAAATTTGGTCGTAATATAGACCTTTTGTTTGCGCACTATGGTACTAATTGCAATAAAATTTTCGTCGTAATTAGTACGATTGTCAACTAAGGTGACGATTTGAAAGCTTATTTAATGCTGAATTACTTGCCACAGGGGTCTCCAAACCCCGGCCCGCAGGCCAAATCAGTCTTTTATCTTTCTTTAGATATATAATTCATGTTTATTGGACTACCAAAATTATAACTGTACATGTTTTACCAAACTACTTGTTGGATGGCAGTCAAAAATAAGCGTTAATGAAAAGTACCCTAACCCTAACCCTAAGTTTGAAGGGTATTAGCAGAAGTACCAACTTGTTGGAGAATTTAATGCTGATTTTTTCTCGCTTTTGTGAAGTAGTTTTTTTTTCAATCCAGCCGCGTATTCGCGTCTAATGACAAAAGTAAACAAGTAGTTAGTAAATTAAATAGCTATCTAAAATTAAAACGAACTATATTACGTTTTGTTGTTCAGTATAAAAGAAGCTTTCAAATCATGTTTTTTCATTAAAAGCTTTGTATAACATTTTATCAGTCAAATATTTATGAGCTGACTAAGTACTGTCCATACTGATTATAATAATAATAATAATTCAGCCTATATACGTCCCACTGCTGGGCACAGGCCTCCTCTCATGCGCGAGAGTACTGATAAAATTTAAATAATTTATATTACTAAAGAGCGTAGGCGTGTTTTCATGAAGAGGTTACAATGTGCAAAAACTCTTTTGCGACTTAATTATTTTTCTGTTTTCTAGTATGAAGTACCAACTGTATTATTTTGCAAAAAATATATATTGTAGGCCTTTATATATAAGCAATAACGTAACAAAGAAAAAAATACTGAACTTTTAATTCCTACATTTATCCAAGAATTTTTAAATAGAAATAAAATATTAGTTATATAATATATATAGAGATTACCATACCAAAAGTTTAAGTAAATCGCATTAGCCAGGGTGATTTTTTTCGTTTGTGGTGTTTAAAAAAATCATATCTCAGAAAATAACAGAGATAGGAAGCTGAAACTTACAGGAAATAATACTTGTCATGAGGGCTCTTAATTTAAAAAAAAACTAAGGATTTCGTGGAAAGGCCGCTTTTCCATGAAAACACGGTTACGCTCTTTGATTTTGATTTGAATAGTAAAAATAGCCTTAAATTTATGTCATTTTTGTGATCTCCGTACAAGACTGTATGACAGGTCACATGTTAAATTAATTCGGACTGTATCTATCATTATATATCCATATCGTAATTTTGGAAAATAAACTGCATAACTGCTGCTATAACTTAAACATTTTTTAAACTTTCTTGAAAAGCGCCCATGACTTGAATAAAAATCATATAAATAGACCCAGTAGTTTATAGATAAAGTTTTAACGTTTAATATAACAATTATTGCTTTAGTTTTGTCTAAACACTTTACTGGTGAACATGAGTAATTATGTCGTATCGTATTGTATCTGTAATGTTCTTTATTACTGTTAATATAGATTGATTAATTTTACCAATGTTTTTTTTTCTTCTCGTTGTAATATTTTGTACATAAAGCAAGTTATTTCTGATGATTGAATGGATGTCCGCAAACTTAGGGTGATCAGGATCACGCTTTTACACTTTTTTCGACATTGTGGCTCTCATGTTGTGAGTTTGTGACGCATATCACGAAACAAACAAAAAACGTCCTGAGAATGTACGGTCACGTCTGAAAATATGGATACGGACTAAGTGCCAAAAATATGTATACACTACCCTAATATATGGACCATAAAGTCGTGTATACGTATTCTTTGGCACTTCTATCGTTTCGATGTTTTCAGACGTGACTGTACTATCATAACTAGTCCTATAGGATTATAATCGCCTAAATAAAAAAAACAAACCGGCGGTTTTTCTCGATTTTTGACAAAGTTGCATTCGGCGCTCGAGGTCACAAACTTGGATTATTCATTGGGCAAATATCATAAACAAGTCTGCAAAAAATCATAACTACCGAATTTGACGCAAACGAACATATTCATTTTCACGCCATCTAGTGGATTTTCACTGCATCTCGGAGACGTATCGTTTCATCGTTTATGATGATGCTAATGAAATGACAGACACTTTCGGAACGCAAGAAATATGTACGTCTACTGTGGCCAATAGATGGCACCGTTTGGTTCATTATTTCAAACAGAGGTAGATTGTCAAAGAAAATTTTGTAGCCACAGTAAATTTACTAAATTTGCTTATAATTAAAACTTTTAAAGAACGTCATTTCACTTGGATCCTTATTCTTTCACTGATATTTTTATTTATTTATTTGTTAAATATCAAAAAGGTTTGGTGGCCATCGTTTCGAGCGATGGCGCCACAACCTTTAGCCGATGCCCGGCAAGATGGCGCCACTTTTTGCTGCCACACCTCTATTTCAAATTCTCTTTGTCGATATTAAAATTTTTATTGGTATGTCACAATTTTCAATTCTTTGCTCTGCGATAACAACGCTACATGCAGAATTTTATTACTTTTTGTTGCAGATAAAATCAAAATTAACTATGCCATTTAGATAACGGAGTTTAAAAAGCACGGTATACGTAATATACAAGTATCAAGTTGTGTAAAAATAATTTTCATAATGTTAATATCCAGAGAGGAAAATGAGCACTATATTTGAATGGAAAGGCGGTAGTCCCCTTTCTCTTAAGTTATTCCGAATATCATCGAGGTATTAATAATAATAATTCAGCTATAGTCTTGGGCTTAGTCTCCACGGTAGTTAGTATCATCGAGGTATTAGTTGGTTTTATTTGGTCAGTAGCGAATTTTTGTTACCTTCTGGGTAACTAATATTTTTTGTAGGTACTTTTAACATTTCGAAGTAGAACTCTTACGACACCTTCCACGAGGATTCAAACATAGATTCATAAAATGTGTTTAATCGAAGAAAAACCGTGGCTTCCAATTTGACAGCTGAAGAAGATGGTGCTTTACGGCATCATGTTGTGGTAACTGAATTGGCAACGAGTTCACCGCATAATGTGTAGCGCCATCTACATTAGCTGTCAAATTCGATGAACCAATTTGTCTCAAACACATGTAATACGAGCAAAATTATTGCTAGTGTCCAATTTGACAGCTAGATGGCGCTGCGTTATACGTCTGTGTCCATGCCACAGAATACAGACTTCATATAAAACCGAAGTTAGACAGAGATTCAGGGACGAATCATGGGACTATCCCTTTGAGCTATTTAGGGTTGTCAAAATTCACGTCATTATTTTATCTGTGGTTGTGAACGCAAAGGAACGTCAAGATTTGCCAACCCTAATAATTGCTCGTAGCAATTAAATTCCACACTTCACAGTAGCAATGCTGGGCCGAGAGCGCCCGAAAGGTCCAGTGTCACCCCATTGTCCGTGCGATGTTTGACAATTAACTTACCACAAAACAAACGGCGCAGTACAGCGTCATCTATTTCAGCTGTCACACTCAGGGGCACACCTAATTCTTCTTTACTCATCTGATACGATCTTTGCTTGTTTTTAACATTAAAGGCTTATTAGAGACAAACAAATAATAACGCTTGTTAATCTTTACAGAAAACCTTATTTTCCATTATCATTGTAGAGGTGCTACTGATAAAACTTTCATATTGTTTCTGTTGTTTAGCTATGAAATGGTAAAAGACGGCAGTTTTTGCATTTATTATTAAAGTATTTGATGTGTATTATAGGCAAAAGGGTTCTATTATATTTTTAGGCGTGATACACATATTCATATACAATGTTGATCGACTGCCCTTACTTAAAATTACCATTTTGATTATGCGTTGCTCCCTAGTGCCTTTCGTATTGATTGTTAAGGTAGACGTCCGAGTGCTCGACAGTCGACACTGTCCCACATAATTTCATCTTCAAACTTATGTCATTAGCAATAGGGGTGACAGCAGGGTGTATTGGGCATTAGCACGTCGAGCACTAGGACGTTTACCTTATTAGATCTTCTCATGTAGGTAGGTATTTGTATATCGGTTCAATTTGGGTAATAGATCTTTGAGTAGGTAGGTATTAAAACAACTGTTTAAAAGTTAAGCTTTTTTATATCAATACAAAACGGGACTAGATCAAGTATAAATCGCAATTTTCTCATATTCACAAATAGCATATAATTTTGTGCTTCTCCTTGCGGCACCTCGGGCGCTTGGAACGCGGCACGCGGGCTCATGTGAGCGAGCGACTGTCGTCGCGAGGCGAGTCCAGGGTCCTCCCGCCGGCCGTTCAACGAGACACGTCGGGCTCCGCCGCCGCGTCGTCTCGCGCCGGCAAATCGGCCGTCTCTATAATGTCTATCAGTCTATCCAATCCGTAAAGAAAACCTTCCTCGTGGTTGCCTTGCTCCCAAGGAGCGCGGTGGGTCACTTCCGCACCGTCCGGTACGCTCCTAGTCTTAGCGAAGTCGATCAACCAGGCTCCGGCGCGTTCCTCGTCGTAAATAATGAAAATGCTGCTACCGACGATCTCATGCTTCTTGAAGAAATCTGAGCGTTCAAACAGGTCTCTAATTTCACGGAGGCGGGTAGCGATGGCGCGGCGAGCGCGGTCGTTCTTGCTGAGGAAACGTGCGACGGTGGCCGCCACCTGGTTCGGCTCGCGCACGTTTTGCAGGTCTGTCAGGGGCGGTTCGCCCGGGAGCTTGACGGCTTCAATGCGGAAGCCTTGTTCGGCGGAGGACGAGCGCTGCTCGCGGAACTGCATGTAGCGCAGCTTGGTGACGGCCCGCGCCGCGTGTTCCGCTTCGGTGGGCGCGTTGGGGTCCAGGCGGACCATTTTCTCGTAGAGGTCGGCGCGGGCTCGTGCGTTGCTGACTTCATCCTCGAGGAAGGTGCGGGTTCCCATTTTGACGTCCATTACGTGGGGGTCGCGGAAGCCATGAAGAAGATCCTGGAGCTCGATGAAGCTCTCGCCGCCGTACTCCAGCTCGCGGTAGTAGCGAGGAATGGCAGAGCGCATGTGAGGGCAGGCGGCGAGCGCCTCGTAGGCGTCGCGCTCAGGGTTGTGGTGCGGGTGGTCGCCGGGCGAGCGGCGCTTCCACACCGTGCCGGGGCCCGCGGGCGCCAGCGACCCGGGGTGCCCCGCCAGCTGAAACCATTCCGAAGAACGGGACTTCAGCAACGCGTCTGATGCCGGAGCTGATAGCTCTAGCGCATTCTGTAAACAAGGAAATTAACCATTAGCCTAGACACTAAAAAGTATTCCACTACAAGTGTGCCTAATGTTAATATTTATTTTTTATTACTGTGTGATAATGATAAAAATGCGGGTCATTACTATGAATTTCTAAATAAAGAACGGTTGGCTAATTGTCTACAAGTCATTTCTAATTAGAATGAACATTAATATAAAATGGATTGTTAATTAGAGTATAGATACTTACAATAGCCAGAAACTTGAGGAGCTCCGATGGCTGTGCGGGAGCGGCAGGAGGCGCGGTGTCAGGCGAGGAGCGGCGCCAGCGCTTGAAAAGCGCGCCGTCCTCCTTGCCACGCCATCGGTCCTCATCCTTGCCAGGCACAGCGACCTGTGGACAACCAAACACACTCGGTCAAACAACCATCTAATATCACATTTCACTGCAGGATTAATAATCACGATTCGAGATAACACTTGATAAATTCCACACACAAATAGAAACGTACCGCAATAATTTTATTAGCGGCATAGAGAAGTCCACCAGGGCCAAGTCGGCTGAGCACCGACTGGCGAGAAACACTGTTCATCTTGCTAGAGACGGTCATGGCGCGAGTGCGTGCGACGGAAGCGCGAGTTCGAGTGAGCGATAACCGAGGAGTATCAATGCGCGGGCAGCAAGCGACGTGAGCGAGCGACTGCTGGCCTACGAGTGATGCCGGAGGGAGGGTCTGCCCCGTATATATAGACCTCGGCTTTCTCGTGACGTCACGGCTCTTCAGCCCGCGCTTCGTCTCTCGATTTTCCTGGCGCCTCGTATTTTTCACGAATGCCTAGTATACGATACGACAGATGCATTAATTGGCCCGCCTCCGCCACAAACACTCGGTAGCACCAAAGAGTTCATAAAAATACATACGCATTAGGCGTTCTCTTTGTATTAAGCTCTGTAGGTATGTAATTATAAATGTGTAGGTATTTGTTCGCGAGAGTTGCGACTGATGTGAGCAAACAATGGTTTTGTCAATTAATCTTTCGTAATCTAGCGCATACGAGGCAGTGTAATTTTAAGAACGCTATCTTGTTTGGAAAAACTGCTAGCATATTCAGCATCTTTGATATAAAAAATAAAGTACCACCGATTTACTATTTATTCTTATTAGCAAAATACCTTGTTGTAAGATGGCTATCCGATTAATGTAGAAATTTAATTGATTCCTGTTAAATTTCGCCCGTTTGTTTTAGCGGACAAAATATACCTAGCAGAAATTGGCATAGCAAAATAATTTCACCAGGTTAATTACTACCCATTAAAATAAGAATTTCTACACGATATATTTCGTGTAAATCTGCAATAAAATTAAGGTGGAATTATTGTAACTATCCTAACATGGATATTTATTACCTACCATTTAGGTACTTACATTGACATTATAATTTATACCCAACTAATTGAATATGTTTCAATATAACCTTGAACATGGTTGAATGGTATATTTACTGATTCATTAGAAACTCGTCGATCGAGTTTGTGCTATTATACCTATTATCAACTTTCCTTATATTTTGTTTCATAAGGGAATGCAAATTTCCGACCGCATCGGATGTCGGGTTTTTTCAGTTGATTCCAACAGCCAGCGAATAAATTTCACCATTTGAATCATTTGCTACCTACTGCTATAGTGATGGATGGATGTGTGGTACTGTGTTGGGAGATATATCTCCACCATACGGCACTTCAAACATGTGTTCTATTTTGAATGAGTAAGAGCCAGTAGAAACTCGGCAGTGAACTATGAAACTTCCTTAACTTCCCATACAATAACATTTTGCGAACGCTTTAACGATGACAGATGGTTTGGTGCAACTACCCCTGACGATTGTCATTTTTGAACTGTCAGTGTGATAAAGGGTTAATTATTCATATTTATTTATACTGTACACATACATTACAGGTCAAAATTACAATTAAGTAGTGAAATAGAGTCTGCGGAAAGACCGGTAAGAGAAGAGTCGTGCAATGTAAGGGTGCCCATACATTCTACGACTCTTATGTTTCCGCACAGACTCTAATAATTAATACACATGGAAGGTTAGCATACAAAGTACTAGCCGCGGTCGATGTGTCAAAAATGAGATTCAATATTGCATTAAGTGAATATAAGAATTAGTGATACATAGGTTAGGATGGTCCTTATTTCGTCGAAGTTACGTTTTTTACGGGGCATCCGCTTAGTATAAAGTCTACCACTAAACAACCAATGTATTTTTTTTAACCCTCCATACAAGATAACTTTTTTCTAGTTTCTTTTTTTTGAGATTTTTCATTGTGGAACAACGTAACAAAGTGTATTAATATTCAATTTAACTTATAATAACATTGAAAATATTTTTTATTTGTAGTATAACGGAAAGTACGGACACACTAAATGAACTCTTAGAACCGTAAAAAAAATATAAAACCATTAAAAAAAAACTGCGGCGTTATTTTATGTTAAGTTGAACCTTAATATACTACGTCCCACAACGAAAAATCGTCAAAAAAATAAAATATTTTGTATGGAGGGTCCAAATTTTCAAAGCGACCAATATATATAGTATTTAAAAATTCTGAAAAAAATTACATTGGTTTTTTAGTGGTATATTTTACGTTAAGCGGGAGCCCCGTAGAAAAACATAACTTCGACGAAATAAAGACCACCCTAACATAGGTACATATAGTAACATTTTTTTGCAGGAACATTTTTAAGTACATACCTAACTCATTTTAAAATATCATTAAATTGTTTACCTTGTTCTCTGAATGAGTTATTGCACTTAAAAATGCCGCTGCAGCTGCACATAAAAAGGGCGGTAGCTAATGGGCAGACGAGCCCCCTGATAAAAACGGGCATCGTAGCCCATACTAAGACAGCTATATACTTGTATGTGTTGCTGACCTTTGGATACTCTGAATTTGATATTTGGGTAAAATTAGTAGGTACTTCCATATATTATTTACATAGTAATTTCCGACGTCAAAAGGGATGATATCCCGGATATTACTATCCTAAGCCCTTCTCAGTGACGCAGATGGCCTATGCTAAATTTCATATAAATCGTTTTTGCGGTTTAAGCGTGAAGAGGAGACAGAGAGACAGAGTTACTATAGCATTTATAGTATGGATAATATAATTACATAGTCTATAGGCATACCTAATTCACTATTATCAATAACTCATTTGGCCGTATATATCACGATTAACACAATCGGACAGCAGCCACCCGCATAGGTTCTCAGCACGGCTTACCGTGCTACAAATATACAATATAGCTCGATATAAACGTAGGTCCTAGAAGTGATGAGTGACACTAATGACAATGGCGTGCGGCCCTGTGTGGCGGCCACCGGAGCGGGCCGTGACGTACAGGGAGACACGCGTACAATCTCCGCGCCGTGACGCCGTGGAGGCTGAAACATGCACGATCTGGCTGCACTGCACAATATAATATGACGTACGCATTTAATTACGCAATACACTAGATAAGTTTTGCAATAGACAAATATGAAAAAAACAGGTGTCCTATCACATATACTTTTTAAAACTATATTTCCATAGATTATGATTGGCTGGAAAACGTTTACTTTCTTGTAAATTTACTTATTAATCAATATTTACTTTGTATAAAATGAAAATGTTGTATAAATATGCGTAAATCGCCCTTAGCCCACGCCGACGTTTTCAAAGTTTAAATCTATTTTTTAATAAATAAATTTTAATATAAAGTACCTGAATGTTTTCCGCCCAAACATTGCCTATGGAAATATAGTTTTAAAAAATATATATGATAGGCCACCTCATTGTTTCATATTTGTCTATTGCAAAACTGATCTAGTGACCTACGTATACACGGTAAAATGAGGCGAGACGAGATCAAAAAAAAAATGTTAAAAAATTTAAGATATTAGGCCTGCCCGATTTCTAAGATCATATTCGCCATACATTTACTATTTGATCTTAGAAAAACGGACAGACTATACCTACATAAAAACTCTTTTTATTACTCTTGGCCACCCTAGAATGTCGCGCGTCATAAAAGTGCTCCTCGTGAAGTACTTACCCTGTTTTTTTACTTAATTGTAATTTTCATTCGATATTTAAACAATACCTAATCTAGTTCAGTTTATTGTACATAATACCCATTTTGCTGGAGCATTTAAATGGCGATCTGAGAGATCGCTTTTTAGCGATAAGTCCGCCTGTGGTTACCTACTTACTTATGTCCTTTTTTTTGTTTGTAACATGTATTTTTCTTTGTAGTGCACAATAAAGTATTTTATTATTATTATTCCCTTTATTTCATTTTTTCTCTTACGTTAGGTTTTTTACAATATGTATATAAAAGTAAAATATAAAAACACTTATAAAACAATACAAAAGATATTAAACAAATTATAAAAAACCTAACCTAGGGTGCCATTATTATTATTATTATCTGCTAAAATGTGATTTCTGATTACCTACGTCTTCGACTTCGACTTCGACTTAGACTGGCTATAGTGGCTAGACTAGAACAGTAACTTCCGTTTAATGTCAACTACGTAGTAAATCATGAAAAAGTATAAACCATTCTGACAACATGATTGTATACCCAAGTTTGGAAGGAAGTAATACAGTAGACGAGGAGTTGCTTAGTGCGTACAGAATAAAATACTCGGTGCCAAAACTACTTGCTAAATATTTTCCTGTCTGAATTTGGCAACTTTACTGCTCTAAAGATTTTATTACAGGCAGTAAATTACAAATTAGAATGCCTGTGAAATCTACCTTCCTTATAAAACTGTTGAGGAAAATCAATAGAAAAACAAATAAGTTATTGAAAAAAGTTATATTTGTCTAACAATGTGTGTCTTTATAATATAATAGTCTAACAATAATATGTTTACTGCATGGAAATTGTTTGTACTGAAACGTTTTTGCTTTCGGTACTATAGTATTATATTATCATGCAGGCACGGTAAAGGGTTAAGTAGATAAGTTTAAGTTACATATAAACTACCCAGCCTACATAAACTTACAGGAGCCTCGTCTGCCAACAAACCGCTCCGTGGATTGGCAGAATAATATATGTAATAAGTTGTAAGCATGATTCGTAAATAAACGTTTATTTTTTAATTATTTTTTATCAGTATAACCTTTAAACTCTGGAAATGGTGTAAAATGTATAGATTTGTAGGTAAAAGTTTTATTTCAATGAATAAGTAGTTACATCATTACGAGTTGCGTTGATATATAAGGCTAAATAAAATACGATAAAAAAACTGTTTCTATTTGGTACTTGTAAGTACTTATAAGTAAGAATTGTCATACACACACACAGGATTGAATCGCTAGGTCAGTAGGTCCACATCGGCTCTATAACTTATAGGAGATACAATCGTAGCATTCAAGACGTGAAACATACGTTGGTCCTGTCGTTATCTCCTTTGAGAGACGCCGTTAATGGCCTCCAAGGGTCCAAAACTGGAATTTCCTAATTTTATTTCACCGTTAATCCAAAAAAACATAAAAAGAGGAATGCAGGAGACTAATAAAACATAGAGTGGCTATATCCAGTGATTGGTCATAAAAAGTAAACCGAGTGGAGTAACAACAAATGGAAATATGCATACATGGAGAGCGAATGTGTGGCCAGATAAGAGCTGATAAGTACTTAAGCACATTTCCTAAGCGTATAATCCTTCTGGCGATTAAACAGACTAGGAATGGTCAAAATAGAAACATGATTTCACAGGGATTTACTACGGAAAGTTTCTGGCACATGTACTTACTTAGTATTGTCATTTTGATGGATTCCCAATAAAGTCGTAGAGCATATATGTATAAGTGATTCATGCATATATATCACGTATTGTGAACACCCCCTTTTTGTACTCGTATAACTGCATAGGTCAGGTCAGGGTCAGTCAATAGATTTAAGATGCAGCGCTGTTTGAAGAATGGCATTAACAGTTTTTTTTTTTTATAATAGGTATACTTGATAGGTGCTTAGAGTGTATAGTTATTTTTTTATAAAAAGTATCAAACCCTTTGCATGCATTATAAATGAAAAAGGTACCTAGTTCTTGTAATGTTCTTGCTGGAAACGTAATACCTACCTTCACATTGGTACAGGTTTGAAGTTTCATTATTATAAATACGAGCAAGGTAAATTTTGTTACGTAATACTATAACGTTGATAACATTAGAGTTAGTACAAATGCCGAACTTCCGCTTGTTTGCAAGTTACAAGCTTTCATAATATAACCCTAACTGCACCTGCAGGGGCAACTGAAGAACGTTACTGCACACATCTCATCTACTTGGTTAATTAAAAGTAATCTAAAAACGATCAAATCTGCTATTGGTCTGTTACCTAACAATAAATAGGTAAATATTATACCAGTTACTTTATTCATCCACATCAAAATTACAGAAAAATACAGAAAAGAGAATACAGTGTGGTATTTTGAACGGATAGCAGACTTTGTGTTATAATATGTAGGCTTCTCACAACGATCGACCTACAGTAGAGCGCAACTAACACCATGTTGCACCTTAAGAAAGTGCAGTGTCTTGAGGTATCTAGTGCATTATGCGCAGACGGCGCGTGGCTTTAATACGCGTCTCGAGGCCGAGCGGTGCATACACTACGCAGATCACCTTACTCTCACGACCTAATTTACTTGTGGGTACTTTTAGTTTAGTCAAATGGGTTAAGGTCCGACCACACCGCTGCTTAAAAATGTCACGATTTTAACACATGTCCTCCTTGTAAAATCACGGCTCGTCACAGCGATTCCGCACCGTCATCTTTTTTTAAGTAACGGTGTGTGGAGCATACACGCTTACGAGGCGTCACTGCGATTCAGTACAGTCGCCGTTTTTTAAGCAACGGTATTCAATATCAAATCATTTATTTGCTAGAATACAATCAAGTGGATGTTGTCAAATACATTTCAAAGAACAGTGTATTCAGCCAGCTAATGGGTATACAAATCTTATATTTACAAAGTTAATCTAAATTATACTATATTATAAAAAACATATCACACATTACATTATGGTATATCTGAAATATTTTTGTTATTTATTTTTTATTATACTAAATTGAATAAATATGCGGCATATGGTCAAAATATTATTTTAAAGGGTAAAAAAGCATTTTGTGTGTGAAGCATGCGTACACGCTTACGATGCATCACTGCGATTCCGCAACGTCACCGTTTTTTAAGCAGCTGTGTGGTCAGACCTTTAATTAGACTGCTTACGACGGGACGTAATATTTATACTATTACACGCTACATCTAGTTTGTTTGTTTATTGTTTATTCATGCAACATACAAGCTTACAGTTCAAGTACCAAAGCGCTTACATGTTAAATAATAATATTAATAATTAGAATTATTTACAATATCCACAAATAGTTAAACATTACAAACTAGGTATTGTGCAAACTAGGTAAATAATAAAATTAATAATTAGAATTATTTACAATATCCACAAATAGTTAAACATTACAAACTAGGTTTGTGATTAACAAACGGTTTTAAGTTAATATCAGGGCGGTTTTGTTCCCCTAATCTTTTTTGACACGATATTTTTCGTCGATCTAACAATTGTTAAAAGCGTTGTGTTGTTGTGTTGTGTTGTGTACCTATTGTTAAAAATTTTTGAATTGTTAAATGTTTTTTAAATGCCCAAATCAGTTTTTACTCATTATCACTAGAAATTTAATAAACTATGAGCGCGACTCTTATGTGCACTTTGCACTTAATTTCATTTGTTGGTGAAAACTGATTAAAACTCACTTCCCAAAAATAATAAAGGGTAATAAAATAATACATGTTAATATAAAAATACATATAGTTATGTACAATCAGATGTAGAGAGATGCATAGACGATTGTATGCAGGGAGCATCTGACTGTACATACCTAATTTAATTCGTCCACAATTTCATTGATTTCTTTGTGTGATGAAAGATGCTTAATAAACGTGCCTATAATGATTAATAATATTTGCACATACTTTGGTGTACTCTTACATATTGTGCGACTGCGACTCGACCATTTTTAGTGATCTTATTCCAACTTATAGTTTACTGATTCGTGAAAGTAGTCGCGTTGTACCCATATCAAACCATTCAAGCCAAATCAATTCAAAATCGAAAATCTTTATTTTATAAGATACGCAAGGTTGGTAGCGCCGTCATGTTTTAAATTTCGAATTGAGGCCTATGTATGGGAACATAAATTATGTCGAATAAAACAATTTGATAGTTCGGCTGTAACCTAATGACAAAAGTAGCAATAGCCACAGAGTACCTTCTATTAGGTACGTACATTTCTGTCAAATTGAGCCCCAGAAATATCAAAACTAACGGATGTTATTAATAAGTCAGCACGTGACCCTGATGAGATTTATTCACGTGACCACAAACATCTCGTGAAATTTCTGATTTCCAATGGAATATAAAACAACATTTCTTTTTAAATCTACATTTCTTTATCCAATATGTATACATATCGATACCACCATGATAATAAATTAGGTACGGATAAAAATAAAAATGGTAATAGCAAATTGAAAATCAGTATCTTGCGTAATTTTGGCGGAAAACACAGGTCAAAGATATCTACTGAAATGAAAACTAATATAATGTAAAATTCAGGTTTATTCCAACAACGTGATTCAATATCTACTAAATTCACGAAAGTTAGGTAACATTGTTATGTTATCTCGCCAAATCATATACATTATTGGTGAGATGGAGACGGTGAGTTAGGTCATACTGAATTTATTAGCATAGGTGATAGGAGGATTTGATAGTCGCAAAGTTCTTAAGGGTCATGAGACTGCCCTAAGAATAGCGTTAGAGCGTCATAAACGTTGCACTCGCGCTTCTCACGCGAGAAAGGTTAATGAGAGAAACAAAAGAAGATATTGCATTGTTGTGGTAGAATTCTGTACTTTTCCGATGTTTGCAATGCTACGTAGCCCGGTGCTCCAACGTGCGACGTGCTTATGTCCAGATCAAACACCATTAATAACAGCTAATAGATTACGCTGAGTTTACTCTCGCTGGCTCGTGTTCATTGAATTGTCTGGATGTTTTAAAGAAACTTACTTAAGGACGGCCGCTAAGTTTAGTTAGTTAAGATACATAATCTTGTTTGTTCACGATCGTTAATTATAATTATGGAAAGATCTAAAAACTAACAATTTGGTTTTGTTAAGAAATGGGTCATTAATCATAACATAATTATTCCCGTATTAATTAATAAATATTAATATTAATATTCAATAATTTATTTGCATAAAACACATAGAAATCTGCTGTTTTGTTGTATTTGTGTTTCTGTCTGAGGCATTATGCATTTCGGGGAGTGTGCGATGGGATTACATAATCTTATCCCCCCATCTCCGTTCTGCCACCGTGGGACTAGACGCGGACTTGCGTTTCACCCTTACGTCGTTACTTTACCACTGATTCGCACTAAACGCTACGCATCCAGCTTTATCATGCGTACGGCTAAGGAGTGGAATTCACTTCCTGCAAATCTATTCCCAGTCCACTATAACTTGGACCTTTTTAAATCGAGAGTGAATAGACATCTTTTAGGTAAGCATGTTCCATCCTAGACTACATCGGCACTTTCCATCAGGTGAGATTGTGGTCAAATGCTTACTTTTTCGGAATAAAAAAAAAAAAAAATTTAAATAAATAATTAGTTTTGGCAGCAACCCAAGCTATTTCCTATTTTAGGTAATTTCAGATAAACATCTAATCGGTCAAATGACTGAATTTCCCTTTTATTTTTAAATTTCCTAAGGGCATGTTTGTGTTGATATATTTATTGCTCATTAGGTCAGGTTATTAGTAGTCGTGTAAAAACCCAACCACATTGTTACGGGGACCTATGACCTTCCTGCGAATGTGTGTGAATAGCGGTTAAAATTTACTAATCGCAAAAATACCTGTCCGAAGCATACGAATGCGTTTAGTGGCAGTTCGTAATATAGTTACAAATTACTTTGTGACTTCTTAAAAAAATATATCACTAGTTCAAAATGTGCTATTGCAAGCTAAATATGCAATAAGCATTGAAATTTGCAGTGGACATAATTAATTGTTATTTTGATGACCGTGATAACGGTCATGTCGCAAGATGCAGAAAACAAAGTTGAATGCTCACCAGTCAGCCCGAACGTACGCGCAATAATGTCATGTCTCAACAATTAAACAGGCGCATAACTAAATTGGTGGATTAATTTCATTCATTTACAACAGTTGGCATGAGTAACGTCATTTGGGTTTTTGCACGATACCTATGAATAATACTTTTGCTTAATGACAGTGGTAATGTTATTCAATGTTCGTGTTGTGTTCGATCGAATTAGCCGCATGACGCAGGGGAGCTGTTTGCCGAGCGCAGGTGGTGGTGTTTGCGCAGCTGCGGGCGCTGCCGCCGCCGCAATGGTTCCCACTTCGGACCGAAAACTCAAGCATGACTCACGCTGCATCAGCGGAAAACACTTGCACTCATAGTCACAAGTCTTTCACGCTAGGTACACATGCTTGTTTTTTTATGTATTTTTTGGGATTCCAATGCGTTAAACCTTTGTTACTGACGTGCGCAAGGAGGTTAAATAAATATTAACTAATATATCCAAAAGTCATACCTACAAGTGACGTCAATGAAAGAAACTATATTCAGGTCTGCAAGAAAGTTAAAATAAGTAATGGTATATAGGCAGTCGTTGTTTGTACTGATGATAATGTGATGCATGGACTGTTTCGTAAAAGGGATCGGTCGCCGAGATGGTGACAATAGGCAGTTAGTGGGCAGGAAGCGTGCTCAGGCCTGATGCAGCTATGTTGCCGGCCAGGTTTGGGGTGGGGAGACCCGTACAACACATTAGTCATAAATATTTGGATCTCCTAACTTAATTCTATTAACTACATTGTAATCTTTACGGATATTATGGTCGTTCTTGTCTACGTGACCGCATGATAAAACGGTGTCCGTCACTTTCTATCCCACGGTGTTAAAGAGTGACAGTTATTATATCACGTGGATAAAGCCCCCCATAATACGCATGCTGTATGACATTTTACGTGTTTTTAAGTGTATGTTATCATTATAATAAACATATTCTTTGTAGCCATATCATAAAAATAATATGACGACATTCTTTGTATATATCATCACAAGTCATTGTCCAAACATATTTTACAAAATTAAAGCACGAGCATAAATTTACGCTCACTTCACTTATATGCACACCGAGACACCGATTACAAATTCTCACAATTAATAACACGCTTTTTAGTTCATTGGAATCCGATAAGGTAGTCAAATAAAAATACACCTACACGTAAGAACGCTCACGTGGAAAGTAATGTGCAAAATTTAAATAAGATGGTATTTGGTAGTGTTTTTCAAACAAAAAATATAATGTGAAATTCGTACTGCATATGGACAAGGAATATTTGACAGTTGCCATTTGTATAATAAACGTGATGTTTGGTAGACAATATGTGCGTTGATTGGGTAGGCTCAATCAATTCGGAGTCAGATGTTAATAATATCGGCAAGCGGAAACCTGCAGCGCGAATACAAAATGAAGCATGGCCTACGTACCGGAACTGCTGCCAGTGCCTTGCAGCATGCTTTGAGGATAATTATCAGGGTCAAGGTGATCCAGTTAAGGTAAATTTGAACGTGCGACCTTACACGTGCCAGGACCTTCGACAGCTTTCTGCCTAGTAGAAAAGTGAAGCCACTTTCACTGCGAATACATTTCTCGAAGCTGTTTTCTATTAGGTCCGTGCTCCGCTGGCTAACGTCCGTTTAAGCATCGTTTACAGAGCCAATTAAAGTCATAATTTAGCAGCACTTCTAAGTTTTGTATCTGCAGATATTTATCTGATGATAAGCCTCGTAAACATTTTGCGAGGTTAATTGAAATGATTGAAATTCTGACTACACTACGGAAGAGGGAAGCGGCAGTAGGTACGTAGGCGCATGTGCGACATCATTCAAATTGGCTACTGCTTAATATTTCGCAAAAATAACATTTTGTTAAGACTATACGTAAAAAGATTTTGAGTTGATTTTTCCTGGAATTTATCGTTTTTTGCATGTTGAACTTTGGTTGTCGGTATAAATTGATTCATGTATTGTAAAGTATTACAGGAAAACCCAGTTTATCCCTGAAATGCATCACGGTTTACCTTATCCCTGCGTGCAACTTATACCTACAGTGATTTCCATGTATGAGTTTGATCTTGCGCCTCCGCGGGTGGGGAGCCACGCGGGTTATGAAATAGGGCGCATCTCGCATCTCGCCTCTCGCTCGCAAGGCTAACATGTGCGTCACATTTCAAATTATTCACAAATCGTTTCAACATTATCATGCTAAGTTTATTGACTTCTGGACACATTCAATATGTATCTCTTTTTTTATCCCAAGAGAATATCTTTTGACGCCGCATAGCATACAATTGATTATACGAGTACCTATGGCAGAATTCATAAACAAGGTGAACTTTGTAAAGTGTTTTCTTACCAGCGCCTCATGCTTATATCGTTACTAATAACTATTTACATAGGTTAGGTTTGATAAAAAGTTGTGAATTTCGACGTCTTTTTAGGGTTCCGTAGTCAACTAGGAACCCTTATAGTTTCGCCATGTCCGTCTGTCTGTCTGTCTGTCTGTCTGTCTGTCTGTCTGTCTGTCTGTCTGTCTGTCTGTCTGTCTGTCTGTCCGAGGCTTTGCTCCGTGGTCGTTAGTGCTAGAAAGCTGAAATTGGGCATGGATATATAAATTAATAAAGCCGACAAAGTCGTACAATAAAATCTATAAATTTAATTTATAATAAAAATTATTTCTAAAACTACTTATTTATTTACACTTTATTGCACATAAAATATTAAGTAAAAATGGTACACTTAATGCCTTAAGGCATTCTCTACCAGTCAACCACTGGGTCAAACAGAGACATTTAGTAGACGTTAGGTGCAGGCTTTGTAATTAATTGATTACTTATTGTAAAGGTAAAAATAAGAAATGAAAAAAATCCTACACTATTTAAAACATGTAAAACATTACCAGTGACATTAAAACTTAATAAAAAAATAAAATAAAAGTGCGTAAAATAGGAAATTCGAAACGAGTGGCGATAAATTAAAACACGACCGAAGGGAGACCAATTTACCTTTATTGCCTACTTTGTAATCTCGCACTTTTTAAGGACAACCAACAATCTACAATTTATGTACTTAAATTAATGTATATATGATAATTAACTATTAATATTTCAATGATACGTTCGTAAAAATGATAGGACGTCAGATGCTAACAAAATCTGTCATAAATAAAATAAAAAAATTTTGACGTTGACATTATTTGCCATAAATTTTATATTAAAAGAATTATTGGCCATTTCTATTGAACTACACTTAAGTATCCTAACGAATACTTAGCTTGACTCTGATATATTTGCTAGCGACTACGTAATTCACAATACATCTCCTTCGTTGGCGCAGTCGACAGGCCGCGTAAAACCAATCTATAGAAACCTAAAATACAATATTGATTTGATTTCAAAATTACTGCTCCATAAATACCTTTAATAAACGAGTGGGGCGTCTAATTTTCCCGTTTTGTATGTGTGTATTTAGTCATTGCAGTTAGGTGCAGTCATTTAGTTACAGCCAGTGAAATTACTCCCATGAAATTGCTACGCATAATTATGCGATTGTTATTCTCCAAGCTCCCTAGGCTGTTGGTAAATTATTTCCCTGGCAAGAAAGATTGACTATGAAAAGTTTTGTTCAAACCAAAGCTTGCAGGAGTTACAGGTGCCACGTGCAAAAAGTGGAAATATCGTATCGTATCACTCTAATCCCACTCACACGTTTTGCAACACTCGTATAAGAGACGCTACCGAATTATCATTTTCTTTATAGTATTTTTATGGAAACGCTACCATTTTACATGAAGCATCTCAAGAGATTGTTTTTTCTTGAAAAAAACATGTCAAAATTTCAATAGGACGCTAAGCTCCTCGTGGCGTATACATTACGTTATTGATTGTGTAACCGCAGCCACTTGTTGCGCCCGCGCCGCCGAGCCGCTTTAATGTGCTACGCATGTGACAAACAAAAGGTAAACTTGTTTACACTAAACGTACACATCTCTTATGAATTGATTTAGCATTTTATTAACTATTACTTGGGGCAACAAAACACGCAGGCTTCATTTATGTGCGTGATAGTAAGTAGAACCCACCAAAAACATTTTCATGTCAAATGTTGCCAAAACGAAACCGTAGAGATGACAGTGCGAACCTTATGGATTCGTCTTAGCAATATTTTGCACGAAAATGTTTATGGTGGGATTTCAGATCTTATTGCAAGTTGCTTATGACAATCTTCCATCTAATTTAAAGGGTTGGGGGTGATTTACTAAAAATCCTGAAAGACGTATCTGGGTACATCTTTTATACAATCTGCTTATTACTGACATACACACTTTTCTCCCCTAATGTCTTGTTCCACATATTTTGGAGTTGAAAACGATTCTAGAACCTTCCACATAACAAAAACTCTACATACTAAATTTGAACTAAATCGCTTCAGCAGCATACAAAATTCCACCCCACTTGTCACCCCTTTAGGGGATGAACATTTCAAGAGTAAGATTTTTTTTGTTGTTTGCGTACTAATACTAAATTTCAGCTTCCTAGGACTTTAGGAAGTACCCTAAGGGTTTTTATGATCATCAGTGAGTGAGTCAGTGAAGAAATCGGGGTTTGTTAGATATGAATAAAATCTAATCTAAAGTATAAGACCATTGAACATTTTGATGCTTAATACCTAAGTCCACTTTGTTTATCTGATATAATCCGAACCCAAGTTATGGGGGTTAAAAAAAAGGCGAAGCGCTTCGAGAAAAGATAGGTACTCGTAGTGCCCTTGCGCTTCCCTTTGCTCATCTTGGCGGGGGCACTACCGTACCCCCGGATACTTTACATAATTATTTATTACGCAAAAGTCGCTTTCTCTCTCTTAACTCCAAACTCTGTTCCTTATACATATGTCTAACTTAACGCCTTTGGCGAATTGACAGTCGGAAAGGTTAGGCCCTGGATTTGGGTATACCCTGGATTTTTTGGATTTGGGTGGTTTGGGTATTACAATAATTACTTCAGGTATTTTTAAATACCCACCCTCTAGGGTAGGTAGAGAAAATAACAGAATGAACCCCACGCGGGCGGAGCTGCAGAAATGAGTATTACAAATGCATCTAAATATTATGCATTACTGTTGCTGTCCAAGGACTTGTAATTTTAATTTCGGCGATGGTTAAATATTGTTTAGAAAACGCAAGTGCTACCTCAGCTATGTACAGTCAGCTTCAAAAGTAGCAGATGAAATTACGCACCAAAAGTTTCTGCCACCGAGTACTTTCCCAAATACGAGTACCTACTTATATCATCGATGTTATCTGGAAATTCCAAAATCTAAGTTGCAATACCTATACTGTATTTGATTATGATTCTGTACTTTTTATGTAAAACAAGTATGTTACACGAAAAAAAAAATCCAACGTATAGGAAGTCCCACACTAGTTGAATCATCGCAAACTACGAACCTCATGAACTTTGCGACGCCATACGTAAGCTGCATGCTGGCTCATCACATGACGCAGGCAACCCAACGACAAAGGATAACCAATAATAAAATAAAAAATAAGATAGAATACACTATAAGTTTGATGACGTTGGCTGAATCGATGTGTGTGTTGACAGTTAGGTACAGTCGCCATCAGATATTTCGAAGCAGCCAAGGTGTCCAAATATTTCTGAGCAAGACTAAATTTCAATAAATTCTGCACACTGCAAATGCCATTATATCATAACTTTTGCAATGGCAAAAAAATCTGAGCACGTTTTTTGTCAATAATTTCTTTGCACACGTCCAGTCGAAAATATATGATCGCACGAAATGTCAAACGTATCTAAGCAATTAGGGCGTTCACAAAGATCTGCACATTAAAGCAAAATATACCTTTAGCTTTTGCATTAAGGTTAAGTAAGATAAGGCAGCCTGAACAAACTTTAAAGTGAATTTCGTATTTTAAATTTTGACAATTCACGAGAAGAGTAACGTAACGTCAAACGATATTGTGTCTTGCGTGTCAGCCGTTGATTTTAATAGTGTGAGAATAATAAGTATCAGCTATTTGGAATGCTTGGTTTTTGTCATCCTAAATTAAGGTTCGAATGACTAGGATTGTATAAGTTATTACGAGGTAGTGAGTGTTTCCGATTTACCCAAGACAAAATATGTATTATAAGTTTAATAGTATATTAAAAGATATGAAGAAGTTTATACAAGCATGAGCATTTAAGTCACTATTTTGATGGCTATTTTACACATAGTAAGCAATGCAAAAACACTTATAAATGTAAGAACATAAAGTACAATATAGGTACAACATAGGTACATAGGTAGGTGCAATATAGGTAGGCTTGTATAGTACATTACGATACAAGTGCGAAAAATAGGAAATTCGAAACGAGTGGCTATAAAGTAAAACACGACCGAAGGGAGTGTTTAAAATCGACACGAGTTGCGAATTATCTATTCGAACATGTATCGTACAACGTTTTACAGTACATATGGCCCTTTAAATGTTTGACACAGTAACGTAATATGCTAATTTGCGCACAAGTGCGGTAAAGTAGCACCATATGTACTGTAAATAATAAAAACATTTCCTTCAAGAAATTTTAAAAGACGATAAGTAGAGATTTGGACGGGTAATAGGAAGACATAAGTGGTTGATAGTGAATGTTACCTAGTCCTATCTTTACTCGTACGGTCACGTATGAAAATATCGATACAAAGTACCAAAAATATGTATACACAACTTTATTGCCCATATATTAAGGTGTGTACATATTTTTGGCACATTTTTCGTATCGATATTTCCAGACGTGACTGTACCACACTATTAGCTAACCAATTATACGACGAAAAGTAAACACATACAGTGTAATGTCCTGAAATCAGCAGATTTTTGTGAAAGTCCTTAATGCTTAGATACGTTTGACATTTTGTGCGATCAGATATTTTCGACTGGACGTGTGCAAAGAAATTATTGAAAAAAACCGTGTTCAGATTTATTAGCCATTGCAATAGTTATGATATCAATGATATTTGCAGTGTGCAGAATTTATTGAAATTTAGTCTTGCTCAGAAATATTTGGACACCTTGGCTGCTTCGAAATATCTGATGGCGACTGTACTTTCTTGGTCGCAGAACTAAAACGCATGCAGATTTGGTTTTTCGTTATTTCAAATTCGTGTAAATTGTGTTTGTTCATGTTCGTTTGACAATTGCAAAGATTATCATATAAAGAATAAAGTGTTTCATCCGTCTTAAAAGCATGAGTGGGTGGGTATTTTGTCAGAATCACGGAATCATCTCCCACAATGTAGAATAGTATTGTACATTCGTTTGAGATCTTATGCGTTTGAAATAAGATTGCAAATCGTTTACATAAGTTAAGACTTGACAGTACCTGGCATAACGACCTGAATCAGATGCTTCCGTCTCTTCGAATCATGTATAAAAATACCATGTCTAGACAGTAGTCCTATCCTATTAATATCTTAGGCACTGATAAATTTAAGCTTTTATGAAAGCAATGCCACTATGGAATAAATAGAGGATGTGCCTAATTTACATCAACCAGACGAACTCGCAACCGTAAATATGGAAATATTTAACATCTGCAGTAAAATTCACGATCTATATCATAGAGTAGGTTGAAGTATCTACCTAGTAACAGTTTCTCATCTCGTTTTTAGGGTTCCGTACCCAAAGGGTCAAACGGGACCCTATTACTGAGACTTCGCTGTCCGTCCGTCCGTCCGTCCGTCTGTCACCAGGCTGATAGTTAGCCAGTTGAACTTTCTACAGATTATGTATTTCTGTTGCCGCTATAACAACAAATACTAAAAACAGAATAAAATAAATATTTCTTTCCAATCTCGAGGTTCTCATCCAATCACCGAAGTTAAGCAATGTCGGGCGGGGTCAGTACTTGGATGGGTGACCGTTTTTAGGGTTCCGTAGCCAAATGGCATAAAACGGAACCCTTATAGTTTCGCCATGTCCGTCTGTCTGTCTGTCTGTCTGTCTGTCTGTCTGTCTGTCCGAGGCTTTGCTCCGTGGTCGTTAGTGCTAGAAAGCTGAAATTTGGCATGGATATATAAATCAATAAAGCCGACAAAGTCGTACAATAAAATCTAAAAATTTAATTTTTTTTAGGGTACCTCCCCTACACGTAAAGTGGGGGTGAAATTTTTTTTTCACTTCAACCCTAGAGTGTGGGGTATCGTTAGCAAGGTCTTTCAAAACTAATAGGGGTTTTCAAGAAACATTTTTTGATAAAGTGAATATATTCGGAGATTATCGCTCCGAAAGAAAAAGAAATGTGTCCCCCCCCTCTAACTTTTGAACCATAGGTCCAAAAAATATGAAAAAAATCGTGGAAGTAGAGCTCAAGAAAGACATTAAATGAAAACTATAGCGGACATGATCAGTTTAACTGTTTTTGAGTTATCGCAAAAGTTTTCCCTTCATAGTAAAAAGACTTATTTTAATTAGGTACTGATTATGCATATTTGCCTATTTGTTTAACTCAGGTGAAAGGTACCGTTTCATCCCTTGGTTAACAATTTACTATACTTTAAGCTCCAGTTTAGCTTATTGTGACGGAAGAGTAACTACGGAACCCTACACTGAGCGTGGCCCGACATGCTCTTGGCCGGTTATTATTGAATACGGTACGGAACCCTTCCTGTGCGAATCCGACTCGCACTTGGCCTATTTTTCGTTTCTCATCCTATTTGGACAGTTCAGGCAGTAATAAAAACAGGCGTAAGATAAATTGAATAATCTTGTTTAAAGTAGCTAGTTGAATTACATTGAAATCGTATTGGTATGGTACATACTAAACACCCGCTTGCATCAATGTGCAAGCACGCAAGCTAGTTAGCACGCATACGCGTAATGCAGTGATAATGAAATTGATTTGATTAGGTTGTTGGAATGCAAGACCAGCCGATCGTTCACTCTGATAAATGCTTAAAACTGCGATCACCAAGTTATAAGATATTCACACAAATAAAATCGATGTGCTGCTTTATTGGCGCACGTCATACGATCAGGTTTATTTGCCTAAGAATTTTGTTTGCATATAATATGCTTATCATATGATTAACCTTTAGGTTCGCGATAGCACTGAAGATGTCCCAGCGGAAGTGCAACGCCTTCCCCTTGGTGAGCACACTTGTTTTCTATAAAAAGTTATCGATACCTTAAACGTAATGCTAATGCGAACATGCCAATTGCAACAAAACACAACATCCCAAAGGGATGTTCCGGTAACATTATAAATCTAACTTTGGGCGTTGTTTTAGACGAATTATTATTACGAAAAATCTTGTGATTACGAATTGCGTTGTTAGGTATTACCCACTTCAGGTTTTCGTATCGAAATTATCGAATAAGAGTAAATATAAAATTATTTAAGTAATTGCAACAACTCACGTGACTTAAAGATTAATTGCCAGCCTGTTTTATCTAATTGCATAACTATTTAAAAAAATATAAAAATTGAAATAAACAGCAGCTAATATTACTGAAAATTAACAGATTGACGTCATTCTCATTTGATATTATATACTAATTGAATGTATCGGATGTTGTATTATTGTACCTACAGTAAACACTGTGGGTGACGGACGATGACGACATGAGCAGATGAGATGCCCGACCATCAGTATCATGTTGAAGGCTATATACTGCGATACAATGCCACGTAGATGTCATTGATATTTCTATAAAAGTCTACTAATTATAAGGCTATGTCTAAAGGATAAAAAACATTTTAATTTCATAGAAGGCATATTAAGATGTAAATTATGATTTCAAACTGTAAAAAAGGTACATAAAGTTGGTATACCTACATAGATAGATGTTACGGTTGGTAGTACCGAAGTACATTCAATTTTCTCCACTTCGCCTTAATGTTTCCTTAGTTAGGTACCGATTAATTAAATTAAATAAACGGTTAAAATTACCCAGGAAAATAAAATCACCTGCAGGAAAGCGCTCATTATTTGACATTATTATGGTCATTTAATTTATTGTTGTTTTAATTTAGCATGAAAATAAATTAATTAACATATAGGGAAAATCCACAACATAACCTTCAATTGTACTTATCGGGCATTAGTTCTTATTTTGATCATTTTATATTAAAGGTTATCGTATCGAAGTTTACCAAACTGAAGAAACAGTCTATTTCGGAGCCAATAGTTATCTTTGGCCACTATCGCTAGGCGTCATATCATCATTATGGTCCGACATTATTATCGTTACGTGCTGATGCAACATTTCGGTTGCAACAATAAGATTGGCTGTAAAACATAACCGTCTCATGTCCAGAAATAAAACAATACCCGTCAAAAAACCTGCTCAATTCCAAGGATTTACATAGGAGACATGAAGTTGTTTTTTCAGAGCACGCATGACCAAGGAATACACGTGCCCGTAAACATGTTCACGTTCACATGTTTGGGAGTCATGACTGGATCGAAGGTTACGTTTACGGCTTGTGTATGCGCCGCACCTAGGGTCAACTCTCTACTATTATTTAGGAATAAAAGTATTTTGCCTAAAAAAATTTGATCACATTTTACGCATTTATTAATCTTACCTACGGACAAGGTATCTAGAAAGGGGCCAGAAATAATAACGTCATTGACATAGTAATATGTATACCTTTTTAGACACATCCACACGCAGACATATTTTACACTTTCTCTGTGATCCCTGTCCCTTTAATTTGGAAACAAATATCTTTCGAAATTCATAGTTTGGAGTAAATAACTTTAGAAATTAAAAGTAAACAGTAACAGGAAAAACTAGTCTCGGTTTTAATTTTGATACTTTGATACGAATACGGTACGGTTTTAATTTTGATACTCAGGTGGGTATGTAGGTACAGTCGCCATCAGATATATCCGTGCGGTGCTCACAAATATCTGAACACGCTTCTATCGTCAAGGAACTACAGTACGTGTTCAGATATTTTTGAGCTCCTCGGCCGCTCCGATATATCTGATGGCCACTGTAACAAGGTAGGTACCTACATATTATAATATACCTGTTTGTTGTGTGCTCTTTCGATTTTTTAATAAGGAAGGTTCAATGTATCTAAAGTATACTTAGAGAGAGGGTATACGAGTAAAAAACGATTTGTGGGAAATTAAGGATTCTTATTTAAATGAATATTTAAGCACGAATAAGTTTTCCTGGTGTAAGGTCAGCGTCCTACCTAACTTTTGTCCGTGCTTTAGCTCTAAGCGAACTATTAATAATATTCGTGTCTAATCTCGTGACATCTCTGTATTGTCACGAAATTCACTTAATTTGTGGTAAGGTCGCTGCATAGGAATTTTCCCGCCCCGACCGAAATTGTCCTGGGTGCCATCGCCATGACCGAGAATAGCTGATCTGGCATAGACTACAAAAACAACAATCCCACAGTTCATAACCTGCATGAACCTAGAATGATAATGTAAACATGCCGTCAATATTTTACTATAGTGTTTAGATGACAATATAAATTCTGGAAAATCAATATTTCATGTTCGCGCACAAGTTTTTTGCAGAAATCGCGAAGCGTCTGGTGACCGAATAGCTGGCGGCTGCCAAACGTAACGTATCAGCATTGCCCGCATCCTTGGCTTGGTATATTTAGTAAATAAAGATTTCATCCAAAAAAAAAAAATATTATATCTACATAACACAGGCAGAAAAATATATAAAGAAGATAAAAGATTAAATTCTTCTCCAATGGAAGTACTTACAAACATTTAGAAATTGAAAACAATGGGAGAAAGTCGACATTATCTCGATCTGACCAGTCAGGCTCGGCGCTCAAGGTCAGAAAGTGAACATGGTCGAGAGATGGGCTGCGAGATATTTATATTATCTACTGGCTAAAAAAAAATGGAAAATTTAATCTGTTTATTTCATAACAAAACACATGCATTTTTCTAACTTAACTACTAATCTTAAATTAAAAAGATTTTTTGAGTTAAGGAGTCTAGGCTAGGTGTGTAGAATTAATTATACAGTACACTACATCGACCAAATGAAACTACTTACCACCAGAAAGTAGCTGAGATGTTGCTTAGTGATAGTATTTATTATCTTTAACTAGTTTCTAGTAATACGGTTGGTTAATCTAATTATACAAATTTAATTAAGTATGGTGGTAATTATTGGTAATGTCTAGTGATATCTTTACAAGCAAGCGATGCACATGACATCCATCATTGTATAAGGTTGGCCCGTGATATCACCTAAACTTACTTCCAATTCATTCACTCATTCGTTCCATTCATGCCATACATCGACCTTGTCCACTGATGATCTGCTGTGACTTTACCTTAAGTAATAAAGTGTCTTAAAATGAATAAATATAAACGTCGCTAAAAATAGACGAGTGAAATAATACGGCTGTGGCATTCGTAATCTCGGCGGTGAAACAAAGGCGAGTATTTATGAGCCGGAGGTCTGGCCAGAGAAAGTGGAACGAATACTGAATTCCTTTGTATTAAAGCCGGTTTACATACAATGGGAATTAGTATTACTGACGTATACGCTTACTTAATAGTCAAAATTCTAAAGTCATCATCAATATGAAAGCTTTTACGACAGAATCACAGTGCAACGTAACAATGAATGAACCTTGGCTATCAATAGAACGACGATAAAGAATATACATAGAACTTTCATAGAAAGCTTTAATAGCTTGATGATGTTGGGTATATATAGCTTTCCATCAGAAAAGGGTCCATGTGCATAAGGACTTAAGGACCCATCTCTGAGCCACATATAGGTTAAGTATATAATTTTATTTTCTCCTAGTCCACCGACTAGGAAAGGAGTTAGTTAAAAATAATTATATTTCAAAACTTACAAATGTCGAACTCCATACTAATAGCTGTGTCTGTTTAATATGTATAGATATATAAAGTCCATGGTCAAACTTGACATTAGTTTCTAAACCGGAAAAAATGTACATGTGCAAATTTCCTAGATTCGTATGCCAGCATAGTGTAGACTGTAGAGCAAACATATTATCGAAATGTACTTTAACAATTGAGTAACACATGCATATTTAAGTATATGAAATTACGAGTAGACAGCAATTTAATCGGAATAGGAAGTCATAATCTGTCTATAAGGACGAATATAAATTAATGCCTAATTACGAAATTAAGATACGAAAAAACGGAAAAAATCCTGGGTACGTAGACAAGGTGCCAATCATTCACACTCCGTAACGAAACGTAGTTATGGACAGTCGTAAAGAGTCCAAGAGTCAATTTAATTCATCAGTTCATGTTGATATTAGATAACCAGTTTAAAAATAAAGAATGAGCTGGTTACTGCGGTTTGCATATGTAAATTATAGAACTCATTGAACAACATTTGAATGTTTAATGTTTTAATTCACATCGCGTTTTCTCTAACATATGCTCGTACTTTAGCTTGAATACTACTTAGGACTTTCAACTGAATATTATAAGTAATGATTTTGTTTCGCTATTCCACACTACTACTTAAATGAAACTATTAATAAAACAGTGCCGAGTCTGAATGGATGATAGATACAGGCTATTAGTGGAGCGTCCGTTCACACGATATCGGTTGTCCGCTGCTATTAATGGTCATAATCGTATTTAATTCAGCCATTTATAAGGTATTCTTCTAATATGTGGCGAATACCACTGCGTGAGCTTCCTGGCCATGTATTTGTACAATTATACTGAACGCGGGCAAGTTAAACGAGACGAACTAATGTTACTAAGACGTCTTGTGTATGTTAAACACATTTATTAGATTTTTTATGTTATAAGGAGAAAAAGGAACGAAAAAATTACTTATCAGAAATCTCTCCCCCCATACGTTTTGCGCGACGTGCATCCTGTGACGTCAAGGGCCGTGCGCTTCTTGTTTGGGGCATATTTATTCGCGGAAGTTTCTGGGGCACAGCAGAGTTTATTAGTAACATTTCAAATCTCAAAGGAAGTAGAATCCATTGACTTCTTGCAAAAAAATCATGCATATCTACCTAATTACTGAATATGTTAATCTTTTAAGTGTCGTTAAACTTATCAATAATCTCAGAAAACAAACTCTTCTCATCAACTTTTTATCCTTTGGGTTAGGAACTTAGTCTAAACACTTTTGCACATTTTGCCAGTAATTATGTATCTTTGTTTAAAGCAATAATTAGAAGGGTTTATTTTTAAATCCTTCGCTCACATTTTACCGTTTATTCCTATTGCTCAACAATCTCACGCCCGTACAAGGCGCATTTCGTCTTATATCTGGTTTATCGTAGTGTTCTACTCGACTGTTCCATAGCGATTGTAATAGCACCCTGTGTTTACGAGCGGAAGTGTCTAATCGGACAGCCGAGCGCCGAGCGGCGAGGGGCCCGGAAGTGCTAGCGTGCCAGCCGCGGCCAAGCCGGAAAGGCTCGCACACAGCTGGGTGACCGAGATTTGATCGTGACATGTCTTCCCCGCACACCACCACCACAACTACAACATGCCACCGAAATTTCATAGCTTTTCCGTAAATATCCAACCATGTAAGTGACTGTTGACGAATTTGTGTAGTCTCGTAGATAGATATCGTTCGCTCATTAAAGTTCTAATTTGATAATTGAAACATAAATATGTATAAAATCCAATTTGTGTTAATCTTTTTTTGTAGAAATTAAGAACAATTTAATTATAAAATCGATAAACAACCAATACATATTTATTAAAATTGGCAATGCTTGTTTCTTAAATATGTACATCAATGCGATATATTTTAGTAGACTACGATATAGAATAGACTATATTCATTCACCCTATTACAAATATTTAAATTGTGGGTACCAAATCATAAACAATTGCACAAAATGAGTGCAAAGGATCATCAAACCATAAAATGAGTTTGATATGGAATGCGAACTGTATACGACCGACTTGTTCCGTAAAACACTTTCGTGGATAGAATGGCATCAAACTACAACAGGACATTGGTTCTTACGTGGCTAAATAAAAAGCAATGAAGCAACCTTTACGTAGCTTTAAATAGCTGAGACCTTCAGTCGTGTGCTCCCACGGATTAGGTTTGTATACATAAATAAATAACTATACTAATACACTCGGTCGTTACCAATTGCCAGCCGCCGCGGGCCAGATGCAGCCTTGATTAGCCACGCGTTACCACTAAGTTTAATAACGCAGCTTTGTGCCACTAATACAGAACGAACTAACAAGTTTCGAGAGCTATTTTTAGAACGTAATGATACGCGTATTAAACCAGTAATGTTACCAATTAGGGAACAAAGAGTGTTTTCAGCATCTTCTAAATATGAACTGTTTACTGCACTGCCTTATTTGTTGGGTTTATTTTTGTCGACTCCGTATAATTGGGTACCTATCGCCATCTTTATTTCTGAAAGGAGCTGCTATTCGCTCCTGCGAAAATTTTCCAGATTGCGTACTTACTGTTGTTTTTTCTCATATCTATTTCATTATTTCCTACGAATGAACATAACTTGAATATAACAAGGTCAAACACAATTTAAAAAAAGGTCACTTCTGTGAACAATACATTTAAAGTTTACTTTTCGTTTAGTTTTTCTTATTTGAGTATCAAATACCTAATGAAAAAAATTACCCCGCTATAAGGTTGCAACGTTAAAATTAGGTTTTGATTCTCGTAACTTTGCGATGTCTGAAGAAACGAACGAGTTAAGCATACAACAAAATGTGTATGACTCAACAAGATTAATTCCTGTTTAAACGACTTACATACATTTAGAACTAAAATGTCCAATGCATGAAAGTAGCATCGATGCCGGCATGATCACAATGACGCCATGTACTGCACATGCGAGCGATAAGTCAACGTTGACTGATTTTAGGATTGTGAAACTGCTCTTACAAAATATTCAACACAAAATATAAGGAACCACACGTGTTAAATACGGTTGCAAAAGAAAATATATATAATTCTAGAGTGTCCCCACCGGGCACAGATGGGAATAGGTGTATTCATGTCGCCGTCTCATGAATGGTGGCGTTCACGTGGGGCGGGGACAAATAGAAATGATTTATACGAGTATGAATACACCTATTGGGAATACACCGTTTACACCATGACGAGTAGGGAATGGTACACCCAACCCAATAATGAGTATAATGACATAAAGGTGATTAACAGTTGCTTCAGTTGTGTGGCGGCTTCGGTAGTGTTTATGAACATATGACCACCAGTTAGTTACATACAGTAAAGATAATAATATATTCAAAACGGCACTAATGACAGCATAATGAAAATTGTTAGATACTATACAGGTTGACTTTACACGTAGTTAGCCACGAAGTTAGAGATTTTTGAGACAACATTGTGGTTCTATTTCTCAAAAATTGTATTAAGTACGTGACATTAAAAATAACAGGTGTTTTATTATTTTATTTATGTTTCAATTTGGTCAATGATAACAAGGTCACGGTGCTTTGCTTTTAAGAACAGACAATAATGAACTTTTCCCTATTATTAAGGGATATAATGTTTACCCGTTATGTTTACTTTTTACCCGTTGGCATTAGACGCGCTCAATCTCTTGCTGTGTTTAAAAAATTACTCAAAGAACAATTTTTCAAGCTTTTATTTAGTTTCACCTGTCCCGTTGTCTGTCTGTCGGTCTGTAATCAAATCTTGCAAGTTAAATTTGATCCACGTCCCGGTTTCCGATTGAGCTGAAAATTTGCATACATATGTAAGTCGGGTGACAATGCAATATTATTGTACCATCAAGCTGATCTGATGATGAAGACAAGAGGTGAACATCGGAACTCTGTGATAAAACAACGCAACCTAATTGTGTTTGGGGTTTTTAGAATTGGCTCGATGAGTATTAGTTGCCTGTGGAAAGAAAAGTATAGTCATCGATAAAAGCTTGTACCAAAAATGATTTTTTGAAAAACTTTTGTCTCTTCCTTAGTGTTTATAGAGTACATAGTTATTTTTACTCTGTGGCTGACATGCTGCTGTCATATTTAGCTATGTTGCGGTTAATTATATATATATTTATATGTATTTTTATATATGTCTATTTGTATTCCTTATATGTGTATGTATATTCACTGTAATCGTGTGTGTGAATGTAGGCTTCATAAAGTTTTAGCAACACCTACTTTTTCGATTAACTTCTCTATTTCCGTTACCCAAAGGTTGTCTGGAAGAGATCGCTCTTTAGCGATAAGACCGCTTGTTGTCTTGCCTGCCTCTACATTTAATCAATTGTTTCTTTTCTTGTATCTTTTTACTAAGGTGTGCCAATAAAGAGTATTCTATCTATCTACTTATCTATCTATCTATATGTTCGTTTTTTTTTGTATTGGTGACCCCTTATCTTATTCTAGACAAATATATCATTTTATATTGGAAGCCGTATATTTTTTTTATTTCGTTAAAAAAATCTACAATATGCGTGAGTACTTACTGTGCGTATATTTCTCAATACACAGTTAATGTTTCACATGACCTAGGTCGCTCAAATTAGAACCGCATGAATACATTAAATGGAACGCCATTTACCATTTAAATGCAGCCGGTTTTAGCCGTCGATCTGCGGGCGGCCGTTATCATAATTTTATCACGATATATACCTTCAGTTTACTATAGGTAATATCATCAGCGTCACGGTAAATATTAGCCATATTTTAAACTTGACCCTAAATAATAGGTACTTAGTATTTACATAACTTTATTAGATTATGGGCACAGAAGAACTTAAATTGTTTCAAAATTCGACCGAAACGTAAAGGCTCAAAAAATCGAATATATTATACAGGTACTTGAGGTATTGTATACTATATTAAACTGTACCTATAGTTCCCTCTTGACCTTATTGTTTGACAACATATGTATATTTGAGTTAGAACAATTTTTGAACTGACTAATTATACGTCCTAATACCGGTCCGAAACAGTTAACTATATCTGGGACCTATTCATAAATGTCTAGGAAATACCTACCGTAAATAATCCGACTAAAAAAGCTCCCAACTATAAAAGATAAAGATAAAATTTATTTAATTGGAAAATATCTAAAAATTAAAACAACCATAAACCGCATAAGTAAATAGTACTTAAATAAATAATGAAATATACAAACATGGTTTAGAAAAGGAAAAATAATATAAATATGAGATCTTGTAAGGAAAATTTATAAATGGCTCGAACATATTTTATATCAATACCTAAACTAAGTAACTTAATACCTGAATCTTAGGTATTTCGTTTTAGCAGGTAACAATCTAATCTAGTATTAATCCACGGATCCCACAGTCAAACTGTGCAAACAGTTTCGATGGGACGTTGTATTTAATATTCAGTCAGTATCTATTGAATTAAATTGAAAAAAAAAAATCATTAGTAGCCACCCATCACACGCATGTGACTATGATCTAAATTTATAATTGAAATATCTCCGTTCAGGTGTTATTTTATTTGTATTTTGTAGTTCTACGGCAAAATAGGTTTATAAAATGGAAGAAAAACTCAGATAAAACCAAAAAGAACATTAGGTTTGATACTTAATTAGGTTATTATTGAGCCTATGGACCATGTTGTAGTGCTGACTGGACTATCGTTCAGTTGTTTTAGTATACCTATAATATACGCCAAAGTATCTTCATAACTTTACTTTTATCATAAAATTATTATAGAGACAGGCTCAGAAAAACGCATTTTAGTTGCAGATTTTCATAACAGGTATCGTATCCAACCTGGTTCGGTCGTAGTTATCGACAATCCCACGCCATTGAGGTACCTACCCTGGTGCTAGTAACCTCGCAACACTCGCAACCACAGATCACATACCTAATACAGTTTAACTAGATGTACCGTAAAATGGGGTGAGTAGGGATTGCGGGGGAGTAGGAATGCGAATCCAGAATTTCTTTTTTCAGTAGCTACTTTGATTTTTGGGCTCAGGATGTTCTTAAAGTAATTTGATTATCATTTTAGACATATTTTTTCTTCTTTTGGCAACACTAAGTTGCCCAATCATACAATTTTAAAACACAAACTTACTGTCAAAGTTGATGCTCGAAAGCGGCGGATTTTTGTTTGAATTTAGCTTTTTATTTTTATGTGAAATTTGCCAAAGTAAGTTTCATCAACCTTTCGGATATCGTTTATATACTTACGAGGCTTATTGAAAACAGAAAAATATAAGTTATATTTTCCTTATTTATAATGGTTGTAACATAGAAAACGATTCAACCGCATTTGAGGAATTTTATGGGGTGAGAAGGCATGTATTGAGGGGTGAGTTGGGATGACAACGGGGACAATTGGGTCATGAATGGGGGAGTTGGTGTTTGTGGTTCAGGGTAGTCAATTTACATGAGTTGTCAAAAGTCAGAAAACATTAAATCGTTTTATGAAGGAGCATAAATAAAACATAATTTTGCTACATAAATAAAATGCTATCTTGACAAGTTAAGCGATTGTCATAATCCGAAAGTGTCAACCCTAGCAATTTTCCCATCTCACCCCATTGCTATCCCTTCTAACCCCAACTACGGGGTGAGCTGGGATTGCCTACTATTATGTATTTATCACAGGAACTATGAAATGAAACAACAAATTATCATTGATAAACTAAAATTCATACATCCGAAACAATTATAAAAATAAACTTTTATCCAGGTTTGCATTTCGATTTCGTCCCTACTCACCCCATTTTACGTTACCTAAAGTGTATTGGCCTCACCGCACATTAATGCAATATCAGAGCGTTTTTGTCCCCCTTTATTACTTGGGTTTGGACATATTTATGGCGCACATAGTGTATCAATTGATGATATTTTTTGTAATGTATTAGAGGTCCCCGGCTACTATTTAACCATCATAAATATCATTAAAATGTACAGTAAATATACTTAATATACTTCGTTAAAAGTTGTCCAAAAGCGTTTGTACCCCAAATTGACCAAAAGCGTTCCTAATACCTACTAATTTACCCATTGTATAAGAACCGCATGCATTGCAGTTTAGGTCCTGACACGCGTTTTATAAAAAAAAACGTAACTTATAAGATACAAGAAGACGAGTTCATTTTAAAACCTTTTATCCTTTGGAGTGGCAGGATGCTGCGAAACAATTGATTAGGTAAATAAATAAAAAATACAAAAAGCTCAAAAATTAAGTAGGTATGCAACCTGGAGAGTTATGTGATTCTTTCCAATTGTTGGAAAAATAATCTGCCTGTAAAACAAATTATAAGCAAAAGACGCTATGTTATGCAACAAGTTATGATTTTACTAGTCTAACCGGCTATACACTGGTCAAAGGCCTCTTGCTATTTATCAGGCGCGGGTTAATAGCATCAATGTTTGACACGTGTATTACTGTTAATTAGTTTTGACATTATAAAACGGCGGCGGCCTTTACTTACGGCAACCACAAGCACACGGTGGCCTCTTGCAATTTTTTAGGCGCGTGTTATTAAAATAAATGTATGACACGTGTAAGTTTGTGTTAGCATTATATAACGGTGCTCTTCACTTATGTGAAGTACAAATATCAACAATAAATATTAGTAATAATGATGTAGGGTGCAAATGAGCGGTGCAACCCTTAGCATAGTATTATGGACTTTCTTTTACTTGACTTTAAACAGTTTAAGCAATTAAATTAATACTGGACAATGTTACACCAATCGACCTAGTTCCACAGTACTCAAATTAGGCTTGTGTTGTGGGTACCAGACAAACACACAAATCAATGAAATAAATGCCCTTACCAGGATTCGAACCCAGGACCTCCTGCTCCATAGGCAGGATCACTGCCAACAAGGCTAGGAGGGCGTCAAAACTTTTATTTTTGCATACATAGGAATACATTCACGAATAATTATGCGAATGTTTGATGACATTCATGGTTCCATTTTTTAGTGCACATCAAAGTCACGAATGTCTTCGCACAATTTATGAATACTCCTTCTTAATCGCTTCACATGCGGAGTCTGTAAATAATAGTCTTCGCCCGCAGCGCGGCAACGCAACGCAGTTCGCTCACTCCACTCCCCCGCGAGCTTATCTGTGTACGTACGCTATCTATCACAAATATAGAAACAATTACCTCACAGCCCGATAAAGTACACAAATAAAATACAAGATTTTTATACCTATGCCTATTTATTTTTCCTGTTGTAAAATGACAGTCCAATCTAGTTAAAAAAAAAACTCATTTAACGTTAAAATTTAAATACGACGATTTCATTGTTTACATCTCTCGTGCATAAGATGAAGCCTGTGCTGAGCAGTGAGACGTACCTACAAAGGCTGAATTACTATTGTTATTACCTACGAGCAATGTACGAGAGAATAGAGCGAGATGAAATGAAATTGACATGAATTTGTATTGTCGTCCAGTTCCAACTAATTAAAAACGGGTAAAGTAATTAACAATAATTTGTTTAGTTATGCATTCTAATTGAGCATAAGTAGGCAAAAGTCAATAGTCTAACATCATATCCATTAACTTGTTTATGTGAAGAATCTGTGTGTCGACAGCTGACTGTGTAGCAACACGTACGGTTCTACCTTGCAATAAAACTATTTACTCACCTACATGATGTTACTTCAAGTAAAAATGTACATACCTATATATTGAATATAAATCATATTTACGAACACGAGCGTATCTTAATGTAATTGTAAATAGGCTCTCCGTGATAAAAACGCGATACCCACTTGAAAGTATCTTTAAGTTTTTATCAACCGCGCTTTACCAAGGTTAGGCTTTAGCCACGGCAAAATATGCGTACAATATCTGAATATCAATGTTGTTGCTGTAACTCGCTGTGTTATAATATAAGTATAACTGTAAGTATGGGGTTCTAACTCCTTACCAATATTTTTTATTTATAACAAATATATAGGTATAGTAATGTCACCTATTCAAATTTTATTTACTAAGCTTTGTATCAACTTCCTATAAGTAAATGTAAATGCTTAATACATACTCAAGTATAAAAAGTAAACCTACTCATTAGTACATATATATATATATGAAGTTAATAGATGCATTTGTGTATTTACGTATGTATTATCATGATTAAACGGTAAACGCCCTTTCAATAACGGTTTAAAGACAACAAGAGGAAATAATAAGAAAATAATTACTGCTCTGAGTATTGACTCCGTTTTAATGAAACAAATGATAACATAATCCTATTATGTCATATATTATATTAACTATCACCAACCTAGAGTTGTTAAGGAAATATTTGCATTTTAAATACTATAAACTATATTTAATCAAAAGTTTTAAACTTTCCTTTTTTAAGCATTATTCACCCCGCTACTACTTAAAGCAATACGGCTGAGAGCACGTCGATCGTCGCGCATGCTACGCATACGTAAACAGCATCCTTTCGAGATGGGGTACTTACTTTGTCTTTGGAAGTGATTCGCCTTAGATCAAGCAGCTTCTGGTACTGGCGGAGCGCCCTCATGTAGAGTCGGACGGGGAATTCGGTAGGCAGGGTTGCGGGGCCCGACCGCGCCCGGGACGCCACGTCCGCGCCGCCGCCGCTCATCGCACTCTTCACACAAAACCACACTCGTCCTTCCTTACTAGCACTGTCCGAAAGATACCGTCATGGACGAGCGCCAGCAGCGCGTCCGAAGTGAACGTCGGCCCCACGCAACACTGACGTACGCGCCCCCCGCGCATGCGTCGAGCGCTTGCAAAAAGGAAACCACGACCACTTCATCGGCTTTCCTTGCACCACGACGCCGGCCGCCGACCTGACCTGCTTTTATGATAAAAATGTCTCGAAACCTAAACCCGCAAGGCTAAGGCCTTCAGCACTTCGACCTGAGTGCTTGTACTGAGCAAATATTATAGGTTCGTATCACGGCGGCAGTCGCTGGTGTTTACTATCGATTCCGTCGACAGCCTCGAGCACCTAAGTCAATGAACTTAGCATGCCTTGGCTTCGTTACGTGCTTGTTGATATATTTGATTGTGTGTAGCTAACATAATCTGCGACAATCTGTAGGGGGTTTGATTCATACTGTTATTTTAGGTAGGTTGCTAATAAGTATCCAACTTAATAATGTTCCTGGAAAACGAACTTCCCGAGTCCACATCTGTACAAAAGTATTTTTCCAAGATGCCTATCTGTCTGCCAGTATGAGTAAACAAGCCACATCTGCGTGTATATGTGCTGTGCAGTGAGATGAGTAAGTCAGTTTACAAGAACACTAATCAAGGCTGACTGGCGTAACTCGTATTAGTGACAATCTCGTTATTTTGCCACTGTAAAATACGTAGTGAAAAATATATGCATAAATAGGTACCTAATTAGTTTGGCCGCTCATCCTTGAAGTAGTGTTCATACTACAAGAAACCTACAAATGCTGGGCTGAAAATTGGTACCATTTGTTCCAATTCCTCTTTATGATATAAAAGATATAAAAGATGTACATACACTGTTTTCACAAATCTCACTTATCTTCTTATCTTCTAATTACCGGGGGCCCTTGCGGATACACTTCGACCCATAGGGATCTTTTGTGTAGTTGCCCCCTAAGGAAAGACCCATTAGCTACTCAAGAGCCTTTTTGACCATTTCCATGTGTCGGATGATGGTGCTTATGGGTAGCCTTTTGAATTCCTTTGGTTCCAGATAGCCTGATCCAAAGTCTTTCATTCTTTGTCTGGCGAGGGCGTGACATTCACACATTAGGTGTGTTATTGTCTCTTCCTCTTCACCACACATTCGACAATCGGTATTGTCAGAGTGTCCCATCCTGGCCAAAACCCCTTTGACCCCATAATGGCCCGTAAACACCCCTGTTATAATTTGGAGTTGTCTCCTGCTAAGTTTCCATAGCTTTTTGCTCCAACCGGAGTCTACTTCTTGTATGAAGAGCTTTGAGTGCTTTAGACCCGTCAGACTGTCCCATTCTTTTTGGTGTCTCGTCCTAGTGTGGTCTTTAATAGCCGTTATAATGGTTCCCTGTGAGAGCCCCACGAATGGTTCCGGACCTATGTGGTTATTTGCGGATCCGGCTCTGGCGAGTTCATCTGCATTTTCATTGCCTATGAATCCCTCGTGCCCTGGAATCCATACCAGTTGCACTCTATTTTGTCTTCCAAGCTCGTTCAGAGCTTGGACACCATTGTACACCAGTCTAGAGTCCACTCTGGGCGCCCTGAGCGCCTTGAGTGCAGCCTGACTGTCACTGAGTATATAGATATTCTTCCCTTGGGTTTGCCTAACTATATTCTCATGCACACAGGCAATTATAGCGTACGTCTGGGCTTGGAAGACAGTAGCGTAATTACCCATGCTTATGCTACAACTAAAGTCATTTGCATAAATGCCTGCCCCCGTACCAGATACTGTCTTGGACCCGTCTGTGTACCATATGATGTCGTTTTCATCCGAATTTGGTGCTTGAAGACCTTCGGTCCATTCAGCCCTTGTTGGAACTTTAACTTCAAAATTCTTACGGAACACAAACTTGGGTTGCATCTTATCGCAGCCCATATTCGTTATCCTTTCCATGAAATTGTCACATTCCATGTTTGTGTGTTTAGTCTTTGGCTTGCTATCGCTCCATAGGCCTGTTAGTGCCAGCCTGTGTAGCGATTTCCGCGCCTCAGATTGTATCACCAGATGTAGCGGCGGGAGGTCTAGCAGTACCTCCATCGCCGCTGTTGGCGTTGTTCTAAACGCCCCGGTAATAGCCATGCATGCTGTTCTCTGTATTTTCATAAGGTTCTCCCTGCATGTGCTCTTTAGTGTCCTTGTCAAATCTCACTTAAGTATGTTATTCAAGCTTTTAGCATAATTGCACTATCTAATGAATAATGAATCCATTAGAGAATAATTACCTTAATTTTTTATAACTCTGTGCTTATAAAATATTACTAGGGTTCCGTACCTCAAAAGGAAAAAACGGAACCGTCCGTCCGTCCATCTGTCTGTAAAGACCCTTCATCTCGAGAACTCATGGAGATGTCGAGTTGAAATTAAAACCATATAGGTAGTCAAGTCTACAGTCTCTTGAAGCTGTAAACAATTAACCTTCTAAGTTAACGGAATAAAAAAAGACGCCCATTTATGCCACAATTATTTACAGAACCCTCGGTGGGCGAGTCCGATTCGCACTTGTCAGATTTTTTTTTGAGTTTGAGGCGGTTATCCAGTGACGCCGCGCTGAAGAGCTAACAGTTGAACTGCAATCGGATAGTTATCTTAAATCCAAAGTCCATCCTAGTCTCCTAAGAATAGACCAAGGAAGTAGATTTGTTATATTTATATAACTTACAAGTTTACAACATCCTTTACCATATAACGCCTTGAAGCCGCGGGGCGGGCCAAAACATGATCAATGCTAAACACTGGCTGCAATAACGGAACAAGCTCTGTATTTGTTATAAACGGAGTTAACAGTATTCAGTTAAACCACTATTAGAGTAACCTCTAAATCCGTAACAAGTGTTTGTATTCCAAGACCATACTAAATGAGAACACTTCCCTGGTTCCTATTGCTCGGTAAACGGTTTTAATAAGTCCCTACCGAGGCGAGGGCCAGAATGGCGAAGCACTTAGGAAGACCGTTGGACCATGCATCGACATAATAGGCTAAGCACGCGAATGCTTAAGAGGGAAGTATATTATATACCACGTGATCGTCCCTAAAAAAAGAGAAAACGCTTTTCCACTTCTAAATATTTTCCATTCTCGATGATTTTTTAGTATGTTATTGAAAAAATAAAAAACTAAGTTTATAGGTTTTCCTTTTTTTTTTCAAAATTTGCAAAACAAAAAAGCAAAACCTATAAACGTTGAATATATTAAGTATGCTAAAACGATCACGTGGTCACGAAGTGATTTGTTAAAATTTAGTTAGTGTAAAACGTTTTCTCCCGAAATGAAATTTCATAGGAAAATTACCGTTATTTCGTTATATTCGAAAAGCTATTCTTGCCTCTTAACCAACTTGACTTGCTCGTGTGATCGATAAATTCATCTTCTAACATCCATTTTTGTTCTCGATAGTTCTCAGACCAGACCTCGAATTAAACGCTCGCTTTTCTTGTATTTCTCTTAGTTTTAGCGCTTCTTTTACATGATAATACTAGTATTAGTTGGTTCGCAGACTGTGACAATCACGTTTAAAGTTAAAACGTGAGGATACCCTTACACCCATTTAAGAACAAATAAGCTTTTCAATATCGCTCAATTGACATTTGTCGTGTAATGTATAAATAATAAATTAGCAAAAAATTAATTATTAGTTGTTAATGTATAAATTAGCAAACGAAAATAACAGAAACACATGATCTAGATGCTTGTTATTATTGTTTAAACTTTTTTAACCTAACCTATACTATAATACTAGTAATATATAAGTGTGTATTTAACAAGTTCTTTAAACTTTATCAGTGTGTGTAAACAAATAGGGCATATAACTAAGTTAGACTCTGTTTAGAACTCGTTTATAATTCTTAATACATCATTCATTGTTCACTCGGCATCAGATATATCAGAGCTGCCAATGTGGTCACAAATATCTGAACAAGCCTGTATTGTCAAGGCGCTAGAATGCGTGTTTAGATAATTTTGGGTCCTCGGCCGCTTCATCATTATCGCTATATCATTGCATTTCATTTATTAAGTCACAATTTACATTGTATATGAATATAAATTATAATTAAAAATAAAACTTAATATCATACACCTATAATAATAATTATTTACAAGACTTAATTAATATTTACAAATATGGGTATCTGATGGCGACTATACAATAAGGGAGATATGGCCAATATTGCGTCGGGAGTCCAATAATACCTTGATGTTGAACACAAACGGTTTTATTAACGTAAGTTTACAATTTTAATAACTCTCGTGTTACACTCAATGTTTTTTAATTGTGAGGAAATAAACACAACTTTAACATTCCTTCGCCATTTTAGTGTTTATAATACTTACATAAATATGTAATATATTTATGTGTGTTTCCTCTACATGATGTGTCTATTCACAACTCGATCCCAACCTATTGGTTGTTGTCAATTTTAAGTAATAACCTACTCTACTTGATTCCTTGGGAGAGACGTTTACATTTGAAACTTATACTTGTAAACATATTTAAACGCTTTAAATAATATTTTATACAATCGTGATATAATAGAGAGCTTTTCAGCGGAGTACCGTGTTAAGTAAGGTACGAGATTGAATAGCTTGATTATATAACTATTATATACAAACATTTTTCTACGACTCTTCAAAAAAAATTTTTTTTACTATAAAAACCTAAATAATTTATGAACATTGGCAAGTATCTCAGTAGACAAAAATGTATTAGAGAAGACATAAACGCGCGACTATTTAGTCCGAGCCCGCGCCTGTTTAGTGCCTATTTTATATAGGAGCGCGGCGGCACGTGATAGGTACATTTTTTATAGTTGACTAAAGTGTATCGCAATAAATATTATAGTAGAGTTAGGAGCCCATACATGAAAAGTACGCAATTATAGTTTGGTATACGAAATCTTAATTAACCTTTACAGTCGACGAGTAGAAAAACATACCTATTAAAAGGGGATCAGATAAACCTATCAGACAAAAAAAATATGAAACTGGTAACGTAAAACATTAGTTAAGAAATATATTGTATATGGATTATGGATTATTAAAAAGGTTTATTTACATAGTAAACGATGACGGCAGTGGAAACTTGATTTTAATCCATTGCTACTATTGCTATACATAGATCATGTTATTAACGACGACGCGTGGCTTAACTCGTATTGTAATGTTATTAGAAGTTATATTTGACAAATCTACGCGTCATCGTGGATGAGACGAACTAGCTTGTTGGCGCGGCGTGGCCTACGTGCCGCGCGTCATCGTCAACTCTTCCTTTCTTGGACAAGTTTTTAATGAGCATCTAACGGACATCACCCGTCAACAGTATTGCTTATTGATTCGTGTAATCATTGTTACAACAAAAATATTATTCATTCGGTCACTTACGTCAGGTAAGCTGGTGTTCAGGTTAGAAATAGGAACATTTAATTTGTCAATCTAGATTTATGCGTACCCATGTAACTAGATTGACAAGTGGCAAAGTACATGGCAATTAACAATCGGTTAAGTTAATTATTTATAGGTTTTATACCTTGCACGACTGCACGTCTACATACGTAGATAACTACTGACTTAATCAGGTGTCATAAAGGTAATGACTGATAAAATATAAGCTTTTAATAAGAAAAAGTTTGTCATGATTTGAAAACTTGTTTTATACTGAACAAAATGTAATAAATTTAGTTTCAAATTTAGATCACGATTTAATGAACTACTTGTTCACTTTGGGATTGTCGTTAGACGCGTGTATGAGGCTGGATTTTAAAAATTATACCTCACAAAAGGGAATAAAAATCAATGTCACATAAATAAAATAGGTACAATTGTTTATTTGTTTGAACCTACTTGACACACTAATTTTTGACTGGCATCCAACGAGTAGGTTTGGTGAAACACGTACAGTTGCAATGTTGGCAGTCCAATGCACATGTATTATATATTTTAAGAAAGATAAAAGGTCCAACTTTTATTTTATGTACAATCCATCTGTACAATGTAAAAAAGAAAAAGAAATAAATAGGGATCAACTGATGTTCAAGGTGATCCTTGAACAGGTCGTGTATTTTTTGCATGGTTTTTTTTTATAACATTTATCCGAATATTACATAGAATCATGCAAAACTGAGACAGCAAATTACGTTGAATTATATTCTAAGTAATTCCTCATTAAATAAGCTTTCAGCCCATTCATATATGAATATATATTCAGGAATCTGTACCTAAGTATAGCTTTTTTATCAGGAAAAATCTTTGAGACAGAACTTATGGCCTGACTAAGTAGTGTTAGATAAAAAGTCTATATCTAGGTATAACCCGTCTAAGCTAACTTTGCACCGAATGGAATAGAACAAAGTACGGAGTGTCATTATAACCGATATATTTTCATTGAAATTTTACTTGATGAAATTTGTCATTGCAAATGCCATGCAATGCAGAGTTAATTTGGTTCAATATTCCGTGAGAATAAAAATTGTAACTTAATAAATGCCCCTCCCTCTACCCTCCGTCATTGGCCATAGCAACTGACCCCCCCCCCCCCCCCCCCCCCCCCCTTGCCCGTCAGCTGGCGACGCTCTTTTATGATGCTAAAGTATCACCACATTTCGTAATACAAACTACAAAGCTTTTACTGAGAGAAATACAGAAATACTGCATAAAATGTGGTTTGCACTATTCTAAGAATTATAAACTTAACATATACTCACGCATGTAATCAACTTTTGCTTTGTCAACATAACCTCACTCTGCCAACACTTCACTGTCTCATTCAGTATCGCGTTTATCTTTAATTTAAATGACACTTGACGATGAATAATCACTGATAACTACTTAATGGAACAACACGTTGGTTTAACCATTTGAATATAATCTTGCATAGAGAGAGATTAAGCTCGCAGCGTGCACTACTGCCGGTGCCGAGTCCCCGGACCCCGGCTCCCCGCCCGACGCAAAGCACGGTTATTCTTATTATAGGCCAGGCACGCTCCGCGGGATGGGGCTCCGCCACCGGCCACACCATAATTAACCTACCCACTATACTCGTAAAGTTCAAAATTAATCAAACAATCTTAACTGCAATTTCCAGAAACGTATTACCTATGGTTAAACCAAAACAGTCGTGAACTCGTGATAAAGATTGCATTCTGTTTTTAAAATATTAAGTTCCTATCTATAAAACTCCAGGCGCATTAAAGATAAATTATCTTCATTGCCGGTTAAGATAGGTCGCGACTTGGAGACATTTGGAGAAAGTGACGGCAGGTCGTTAAGATTAGTGCCCGGTGTAAATGAAAGTAGGAGTGTCTAATAAGAGGATAGGTGAACAAAGTAATTAAAGAGTAATGTAAGCAGGTGTAAAGAAACACTTTCTTTAGAGAAAGTAGTTTTCTTATAAAAAAATTGATTAACAAGCTGCCTTCTTCAAATAAAAGGTCCTTTAACACGAGTTGTTCATTGCTTATAATATAAACATCTAAATAATATCCGAAGCTATTAGCTATTACACGAATAATACGAGTATACTAGAACTTCCAAATGAGTAGAAAATGTTTAAGCCAAATGTTTTGGTTAGACTCAATGCCCGCGAAGTATACAAGTAGAACATTATTGAATACAACATTTACGCTTTATAACTAGGCTTGGGACTTTTGGATGCTCGCCATGGTTCTAGAATCCACGGAGTCGCCATTATGTTATACTATTTTTTTCGAAGTCAAAGTGTAAAAATAAAATATTATATTAGATGTCATGATTTATGCTGTTATATCGGTAATAAACACGTTATTATGACTGCAATTAATTTTAGCTTAAATCTATACTACATATCATACACACAAGTCACTATCACAGTTCGCAGCTGACATACATATATGATTTACTTAATTATGCATCCTCTTTGATACTTGTGTTGTGATTGTGACAGACTATTGGCATCTATTTTACAAATAAAAAATATAAAAAACACTTGAGTAATAAATTGCCATTTTTGATTAAAGACGGTTTAAACAATTTATGATATAATTTAAAATGAATAATATGCATATCGCGTCAGTTGTGAAGTTGTGAACTGTGACAGTGACTTGTGTGTATGATCATAGTATAGATTTATGATAAAATGAATTGCAGTCATAATAACCTGTTTATTACCGATATAACGGCATAAATCATGACATCTAATATAATATTTTATTTTTACACTTTGACTGACTTCGAAAAAATATAACATGGCGACTCCGTGGATTCTAGAACCACGGCGAGCATACAAAAGTCCCAAGTCTATTTATAACAATCAACTTTGATCCTTCTGCCGGATGCATACAGTTCACGAATAATCTTACTCTCATAAAGCAATTAGACACGGCAGATAGCTAAGCGTCAAACCAAAGATAGGATAGAGCCCATAACAAAGACAGGAAGACAATCTACTGAAAATGTCGATGTTTTGTCAGATGCTCCGATTAGTAGATTGAGTCACGATTTTGGCATTCAGTGACATTGACTTATAAAAAACGGTGAGTTGCCTTACCATAAATCTGAACTTTATAAAATATTTTACTTATAGCCATTACCAACGCCTGGGCCTCTTTCCTTCTAAAGAGCAGCGCCTGCACTAAAAAATGAGGTCATCTGTGAGTGGAAAGTGAGAGTATTTATTTATTGTACCTATTCATAAATATGCCATTGTTTTAGCATTTCAAGAGATCCGTAAATGTGCTTTTTGTCCGCACTTGACTAATGCAACTGAAAGCAAGCTTGATAAATAATATAAATATGTATATCAAAATACTTGTGCCTGCATGTTATGTTTATTTTTACTATCACGTAAACTTAACACAAATGTATTACATATTAATGTCAATTCTCACTTAGTGCTAGTATTCCTTTCAGACGGAACTGTAAGCCTAAGGGTTGACGTTGACCACACGACTCACTCAGAAACAATTATTTATTTTAAGATAATTGTAATGTATTAATATATACCCAGGTATTGGCTGTTGTATTTATAAATGTTGCTATATATCTATTTTGGATGTCACTATATGAAGTCATCGTAACTGTTGTATTGACTTCTGAAAGAGCATCTTCTAGCAGCAGCAGAATACATTTTAAAGAATTTTTAAAGCAATATAGCGGACAAAATCTGATGCTGAGTCACAAAATCTTACAGAGCTCAGGAGGACATTCAAATGCATCAGCAAAAATTGATAAAAATATCTTAAGACACATGGGCATACGTCCAAGGAAAGTTAAGCCCACCGGCTTCGAAAAAAAAACACTGAGAATGCGGCTAAGTACGTCATTTGGTAAAAAATGCTGTAAACAATGATTCTTGCATTATAGTATTTATGGGTGATGGATTTGGATAGGTAATTATTATTTTGAGAACAGGGAGAATGTGAAAAATGACGACAGAGTATACGAAGTTTACTAATGAAGGATGGCGCAAAATTAATGCGATCATGAAAACAACACAATGTGGAAATTTGCTACTAAGTATGAAATTTTTATTTTGTAAAAAATCATCTAACAAAATTACACAACCTTTATTGCAGAACCAACAATGCATGTGCTGTGTGGTGTGTTTGGTATTTATAGTTCCTATCATCCATGATGACGCGCATATTTGTCAAATCTAACCTTTAATAACATGACATTACGAGTCAAGGCACGCGTCTTCGTAAGTGACACGATCCATACCGGATCCAATTAAAATAAAACACGTTCAAGCCTCATCGCCTCTTTAAAGTCCTATGAATTCTGCATAAGAAAAAAAAACGAAATGATGATGTTATAGGGTGGTTTTATTGCCGTATAAATAAGGTATATCTAAGCGTGTCGAATAAAGGATTAATGTAATTAACGTATAAAGGTATATCTAAGTGTGCCGAATAAAGGATTAATGTAATTAATTTGTGTGGCATACTTGACCGTGGTTCTGTTTCTGTGTAGAGTCGCTGAACTATTCATGATATTTACTTAATAATAATATATTAATTTTTACCGTGTGATTATCTTTATTGCGTGTTATAAGTAAGTACTTAGATTCCCATATGTTCTGCGTATGGCGAAAATCTGTAAATTATAGAAACCAAGCCGAAAAAAAAGAGATAAAAGTGACTATACCTACTTTAATTTTTATTGCCAAAATAACAGTTGGTTTAAATATCTAATTCTTTTTAGATTGTGTCTATATTTAGCAGGCATTATAAATGCAGGCCAGCGTTTTTCGTGGGCCGTCTGACGTCAATGAGATGATCTTGATAAGCGCGCGTGCACGTGAGCTGTGTTCCTTGGTTCGCCGACAACAATGTCTTTGATTAATTATTTGTGATCTTAGTTGTTTGAAAAATATTTGTATATTTTTATCAATTCTTTCAAAAACATTATAATAACATAGTAACAATCAACACTGTCAACAAGTGAAATGCCTAATGTAGGTACTTAGAAGAGGAATTCTAGCCTAAGAATTACTTGAACCCGCCGCTGCCAAAAAGCCGCTCCCATGCAATATACGTTACGCCCTAATTTTAAAAAGACATGCTTCAATTACATGAAACTTGGAATGAACATTTGTGGAACATATATCTAGCTTCATGTGAATCTTATAGTCCAAGATCCCAGAGCCGCCAGAACTTACTTATTTTCTCATGAATAAAATGTATGGGAATTATGGGATAATATAGTACTGTTATTATGTACTTTTAATGTCTGCATACTTGCTATATTGGCCCGACGGCCATTTATCCGGTACAAGGTGCTAAAGGTTGGTAAAAATAATACTAACTTTTCTTAATATTCTCATGGCTGATTATTATGTATGTTTTAGAAAATATTATTAATAATTGATAATCAACATTGCCAGACCGTTTCCGCGGTAACTTTTACCAGACGCTTTAAAGCTGTCAAAAAGATATTGTAACTTTACTTATATTCTCACTTTTGATTTTTATGTATGATTTAATTGTGTGACACATTGTATGAGAACAAAGTACACAATTAAATATTATTTTAATATGAGTTATTGTTCTTTACGTTAGGAGGGCAATATGATGGACCAATAGTAGTTACGTGTGAGAATAGCTTAAGAGGAGAACTCCGAGTATCAGGTTCGCAGGTTTTAATAACAAGGAGGAGGCTCTCATTTCGGATAAAATATTTTTCTACTCGCTACCATTTACCGCGTTATAAATATATATTATTCCATGTATGTATGTGCGTACGCTTGTTTATAAGTATAAAAAATGTGTTCTTATACCCGCAAATTATAGGCTTGTAGTGTACCGATTGTGGTGAGAAAAAAAATCGAATATGGTGTACTCGCCCTAAAGAGCTTTATAACAGTATTAGCTACAAAGTCTGCACACTGCTGACAAAGCGACCACCCAACAGGACCCCCTCCTCAGCCCACGAGGACCGAAACTCAGCCTATTTGGCCGTAGGCGCTCGCTCGATTAACATCTTAGATCCTTACATTTTTTGCTCTGAGATTTTTTGATCTTAAATTTCTAATTTTCAAAATATACTTGTTATCCTATATTTTTTTATTAAATTGTATTTAATTTTGGTGTCATATTTATTTTTTTACCAAATAGCCGACTAATTTAATTAAAGTTCTTCCCTAAGAATTAATAACAGGTTATAGTAAAATTATTATTAATTGGATCAATCGTTTTAAGATTTATGGGCCATTTGCCTAGCTCGTTTTATCGGTAGGAAAATTTGCACCGCAAAAAAAGAAACCCGTTTGGCGGAACCAAAAAGAAATAGATGGTCTAACGTGTTGTATTTATATCTTAAAATATTCTTAGGTATTGAAAAACAATCTCGGACATGGGTATATTTGGTATCAATGCATTCAGTATGATGTCCTGAACACATATATATGTGATGACAAGCGCAAAAATAGTGGGAGTAACTTCTCTATTTTCGATATATCTGGTTAATTGTTTTTAAACGACATTTAAAGGATATTCACAGTAATATGGTATATTTTGGAATAATCCATGCAGTCGCTTACAATCTAAAGCAGTTCAAAGTCAACTCTGCATTGTGTTTTTTTTTTACGTTTTTTATTTTATTTTATTAGACCAAGTAGTGAAAATGATATATAATGTTATATGTATATTTGTAATCTACTCACAAAGCCCTTTCATTTGATACCCCACATGGTATCTTTAAAATCCCACCAAAAACATAAGTGTAAAAAAGGAGAGCCAAGTTCAATACAAAAATTATGCTTGGATGTGGGCTTCGCCGCAAAAAGAATGGAGATCTAAATGAGTGCCAAGTCAAAAAATAACATAATGAACAAGTATTCAACTCTATTTCTTTGCTTTATTGGATACCTATAACAATTGCTGTTATTTAAAAATAATAATACATATATTGGGATAGTTTCAAATATCTGCTTGTAACGGTTCCAACGCTACAATAAAAAAAAAAACAATTTTTGTATGGGGACCCCCCCTATTTTTTTCTAGACTTTTAGACAAAACACCGACAGGCTACTAAATTGAATACCTAAATACTTTTTGTTTTGGTAATACTGGTTTTAGATGGTCAAAGTCTCAGGTACCTGCCCTAAGCATAAAACGAAGGTTTAGACGGCTTTTTTTTGAAAACAAGTATAGTACTTATAAATACAAATCCATATTGACACAGACCTTATGGGTACGAAGTCCAGGGCTCTTATCCCAATGCAAAAGGCAAAGGTGGGATATTATTACGAAAAATAAGTGACAACACTTATTGTATTTACAAGGGTGTGTCCAGGGGGTGGCAGGGGGAGGGAGCTGCCTCCCCGTAAAGGATAAAATTTGTAACTAAATTTATGCCCCTCCCCCTCCGCTTGGCCATTGCCATATCAACAGCCCACTTTTATCTCTAAACTACAAATTATTTTCGTAACGTAAAAATATGATACAAACGCGCCTCGGTTAGTCACGTTCGATAAAAAAATAATACAGAAGTCGCAACGAGGTAGAGGCGCTGATATATACGACCGTTGGATATAATTAATTACGCTTATACTCGTAAGGCTGTGTCCGAAGTTTGAGCGTCAAGAATATTGAAATACCTATGTATTTCATTCTCAAGTAAAACATTGAAATATTGACTAAAAAAAAAAATTATTCCATACTTTAGCGATGGGTTGTAAATGTTCAACTACAGGCATCAAATGTTTAATAGTGATAGTTCAGAAGAGAGTATAGATATTTAAAAATTTTATTGTATTACATAGTTTGCAATCTGATCATGCATTGACGTCTGTATTACAGAGCATGTGTAGTTTTTTCGAGCGATGTGCTTAACTAACGATACAGCCGATTCCGCTGTAAACATGCGTATATATTAACCAAATATAAACATATAATATCGCTTAATTTGCATAAACGTGAATGTTATAATAGCGTTTGCTTACGTCATCAATCGGGCTACATCGATTATACAAAACGGCTTGCAATTAGTATGTTGTGTAGTTTTATCTCGCGGGGCGGTTTGAACTAGATTGTGTGTGTGAGCGCCGGCACTGCCCTGACCCCTACAGCTTCCGACGCCCAAACCATAACAATCTATTTATTTACGAATGCGCTTCGAGTATTTATCTACTAACTTACACAATTTTACTGGCGCCACTGTGACCTTATTTTCTAGCGTGTGGACTGCCCCTTAGTGCGGTGCTATACCCGGTACTTTTCAAAGTAATCTGTACGATACAGTTACAAAAACGAAATGTAAATGGGAAATCACTATTGCTTTACCTAAGTAATAGTGCATAATCATAATCAGACTTGACTTATAATGTGGTTGCATGTGTGAAGTAAAGTGAAGTAAGTAAAAAACTAAAGTTCTAATTCTCAATAATTATTTTTAATTTATTACTAAATAAAACAAGTCACAAATCCCCATCTGTCGTGTTTAAACCTTTCTATTTTTGTCACATACATATTACAAATACTCGCAATGGTCGAAGTATCACGCGAGTGCGAAATCGTGATTATATTTCTAAATGGGCCACCTCAACTCTAATAGCCCTGTTTTAGCTGTTATATCCATGTTTCACATTCGTAATGATGCCTGCAAATGTTTAAATATAAACTTGTAATAATAATGACATAAGACGGTCTAAGAATAACCATTCCAAAGGTCTCAGAGAATATGGAGGCGCGAATGAAACAAATCACACACACCAGAACAAAAAGGCATGTAGATAAGAATTTCAAATTTAAAATGACACTGCAGTTTGTCATGTATGTGGCATCTCTCCATCGTAACATTGAATAGATACCCACTTCTGTATATCACAAAGATCATCAACTCTGTATGGCATTTGCTAAAACAATGCATATGGAAATGATTTCATAAACGTCAAAAATCTATGAAAATATGACGTATATGATGATACCCCCCACACTGTGTCGTGCCAAGATTGGTGAAGAATTATCTTAGACCCACTCTCACTACTGTTTCTACCGATTTGCATTTCATGAAAAACATACCATAGTTAATTGGGACCCACTTATTTGGTATTTATTTGTGTTGCTTGCGCTGTCTTGGAGTCCAAAAATGTACCTGCGCGTTAAATTAGTTAAGCACAATTGTATAACCAAATTAAAAAGTAATATTACTAATTGTATCTAGGTACATTCTCAGATTATTTTAAAAACTGTGTAGGTTGTATAAGCAAGTTTATACGACGATAAGAATTAAAAGAAATAATATAAACGGGTGATAATCAACTACTTACCCACGTATTAAAAGCCTCATTCATCTACCTTTACCGTGATTATCATGTAACATGAGTGAAGTTGACTTTGCACTCATTATTGTAAGTATATATAAACAGATATCAGTTCTTTTTTTATTTAATTAGGTGTGTTAATGTACTCATAATGTAGCAAGCAAATGAGGCACAGATTGCATTGAACCTTGGAAAAATACTGATTTCTTCCTGTGTTGATAGTTTTATTTACAAAAATAGTCATTGTAGATAAACTATTACGAGTAGTGTATCTATTCTTACAATTTCTTAAGGAAATGTGTCAGATACATTTTTACACCGTTTTAACTCTGGTATTTTGCTTTCGTATGTCCGGATCATCTCCTCTACAGGTCGCAATTCTTAATCGATTCTCGTGAAATTTTGGGCCAGATTGATTCCGGTTCGTTACAGCCAAATATCATAATAACGTGTTTCTAGAATGTCAGAATATCAAAACAGATTATTCTCATAATGTCTAAAGCTCGAAATGACTTACGCCTACTTCTTAAATTACCGTATTCTTAATATGACTATAACTCATTTAAACTCTATCGCGTTTTGATAAATTTTCAATTCTACCATTTCCCAAAATGTCTAAAACTTGTCTTGATCGTGTTTTGATGATTTTTTAATTAAACTATTTCCCAAAATGTCTAAAAATCAAATGAACTAGATGCAAAAACGTCACATTGTCAAAAAAATTCTAAAACACAGTATCTATGGAAAATATTTAAAATTATGATCAAGTTTTCAGTTTTTAAGCAATGAGTAATTAAATTAATTATAATAATAATATCCCCATCGCCCACTGGTTTTCCAGTGCAATCAGTCAACGCAGGGCAGCTTGTGGCGAGCTGTTGGGGAGTAGCGACCCCACGTACCCGAGTACTCCTGGGGAGTTCTGTTACCCGTAGGAAGGTGGGTTGGACAGGATTCTCTACCTCTGGCTTGTCTTAGTTGGCCGTCCAGAGTGGAGTCGTTAGAGCTATACGCTCCATGGTGGAAGTGAAAATTTGCATAAGACGCGACTTGGCACAGTGGCTGTTAACAGCCACTGGGTAGAAAGCGGTGTACACCTCTCGACACCCTGAGCCTTCACACCGGTGTTGCCCTTGAGCGATCTTTGATGTCGCTTTTTTGTGGGGGCCCATTTTGTGGAGGCAAGTCACCGTCTGCCGGAAATAAGATTGTATACCATTTTATTAGGCAGGCGTCCAGTTTTTTATCACATAGCCTAGTACTTAGTCCATCGCTCTCACCAATAACCCAGTTCATTTTAGATTCCATCAACTTCCAATAGTCTCTTACACCCTGGCGGGTGCTGTCTCTGCGTGCGTCCCATGACACGGGCAAGGACAGCATCCGCTCGGTGTACCCCTTACATTTCATTAAAGTGTCAAACCCTTTTGACACTTTAATGAAATTTAATCTTTATGCAGGATGGCTAAAATTAGGTACATTCCCGTTAGGGCTATGTAAATGAGTTTTTTTTTTTGTAATAGTTAGCAAAAAGCAGACGGACCAGCTGATGCAAAACAGTTACTCGTATCATTGCCCAAGGACATTTATAAGCAACGTTACCACCTAGTTTTTACCAGTGGCGGTGGATTTTTTCTCCACCTTTTACCACTTAATTTTGAACCATCACAATATTTTGGTGGTAACTCCTGGGGTTTCTTCCCAGTAGTCACCACTGGTAAAAACTTGGTGGTAACTACTGGGTATTACCACATTAGAGGAGTCACTTTAAAATATTAAAAATTGTTCTTAATTACTTTTGAGTCTCGATCGACGAATTATAAGTCGGCCAATAGAAACACACACGTTGCAAGGGGCAAAACTGTTCAAAATTGAACATAATAACCAGATACTCACCGATTATACATCCCAAATCTAACACGTAGCTATAAAAACAATAAAAAAACCTTACATTTCATTAAAGTGTCAAAAGGGCCTCTACGTGTTGGCTTCGGCTCCGCGCACGCCTCCCAAAGGTCCGGAACACCATTGTTCCGTGATGGGAAAGACATAATAATATAATAAATAATAAATAAATAACTTTTTATTGTACATAAAAGAAGAGTTACATGATAACACAGTACACAAGAAGTTTGTACAAACATGTCAGTATTCAGTAGTCAAACTATTGACCCCTAAACTAGGTAAAAAACCTGTGCCTTAGGGGCTAGAGTTCGTCCAAAATCGATGTCGAAATAATGTTTTTAGGTCGTGTAACAGCAAAAAGTTAACATAAGACTAATTATTAGCTATATACAGTTACAAAAACAGTACCAAATTAAGAAATAAACTTTAAATTAAATATTTAGCTAGTTGCCTTTGCCTAAGAAATTATAGTGAGGAGATTTTCAGTCTCACTGTATGTTAATTTTTTAATATCATATTTAGTAAGGAAAATGTATACCCAAAACATTTACAATCGAGATTTCATTAAGTAAGACTGCTTGGAGGTACGAGTACATACTGATGTTGTTACTGGCCACTTGAAAATGAAGTGCTTTAGAAAGACAGATAATGACAATTGCAATTAATTCCTTTCGCCTGAACATTATTACAATCGAGATATTTCACAATGGAGAACAATATAGATTTGATTTTTATAAATAATCAAAAAGGTCGCCCAGCTCTTGTGTACGATGGGCACAAATATAATTTCGGTTACACCAACAAAAATAACACTAGTATGTGGCGATGCATCAATCGCCCAGAATGCAATGCATCGGTCACATTGAATTCTCATAAAGATGCAGTGCTCCGCGAAAGTGCACATATTTGCAATTCTCACCATAATGAGAACATTAGGGATGTTGTGATGGATTCGTGCAAAAAAGCTGTGTGTGAACGAATGTCACCTGTAAAACAAATATTTGAGGAAGCTGTGACGGAAATTGTCGAGACTGATCAGAGTTTTGTTATGTGTTCATACAAAGAAAAAAGGAGTGCTTTATACAGAGCGAGGAAGAAATTCTTAGGGCAGCACAAAACTGATTTTTTAAATTTACGGGATGTTAAAATTCCTGAAATGCTTAAAAAAGATTTCTTAGCAATCGAAGACGGAACAGAAGAGAAAATATTAATCTTTGCAACACCTACGGGCAGACTGTATATAAACAATGCCGATGGTAACCATCAATACTTTGGAGATGGTAACTTCAAAAGGAAACCTAAACCTTTTAAACAACTATTCTCCATACATGTTGATCTTGTTAAAAATGGAAGATCGAGTAATGTGGTGCCAATTATTTTCGCTCTGCTTCCTAACAAGACGCAAGACACTTACTATCGACTATTTACACTATTAAGAGATGAATTGAACTTGGAAATCAGAAATTTTAAATGTGATTTCGAAGTTGCTATTATAAATGCATGCAAGGCTGTTTTTCCGAATGTCCGTTTAACAGGCTGTTACTTCCATTTTTCTCGTGCTGTAAGGAAGAACGCCAGAAAGTTCAAGGCTAACACAACAGCAGAAAGCCGCGAGATTATTGAGATGTGTGCGAATTTGTCTCTACTACCAGAAACAGAGATTAACAATTGCTGGCTCAACATAATTGAAATCGCACCAGGAACCGATGAAATGGAATTGTTTATAGGCTACATGCAGAGACAGTGGATAAGGTTAGGTCCATCAATGTTGAGTTGTGCTCAAGACAAACACCGGACGGATAACCCGATTGAAGGTTGGCATAACCGCCTTAACCACCGTATGCCTTACAAACCAACTTTGATTCGGTTTGTACACAGGTTGAGAGTAGAGGCAAGATATCAAAACACAAGAATAATTAATTCGCTATTCTCGACCATGACTAGAAAACGGAAAGATATTCTTTTTGACAATCAATATCGCTTTCACCTGAAAGATTTAAACGACGGATTTATAACTGCAGTAGAGTTCTTGAAAAATATGTGTGCAGTAAGACAACGTTTTCATTAAATATTAAACAGTAGCAGTATAGTGGGTATAATTATTAAAGGATGCATTCATAAAAGCTACTCGTAATTAGGTATTTATTTTTTTAAAGCCGGAACCATAGAACAGTGTCATTTCCATTATTATAAGAACGCAGTATGACTTCTTCAGCTTGGCAATATGATTTTTAATGCCCAGGAGCCCTACTACAAGAACCAATAAGTATGCAAACGACACTGTTCTAAGGTGCCTGCTATATTTTAGCAAAGAAGTGTTCTGTTATGTTGTTGTACTTGTTGTTGATTTTAATTTGTGACACGTATTTAAGTAAAAATACAATTACAAAGGAAACGAATGTAACTTTTAGATGTAAGTTTAAATTCTTGTAAGTTTATTTATTTCAATAAACATTTTTGTCAATTTTTTTCTTTTTAAATTACACTATCGGTGAAAACCGGCAAAGTGCGAGTCTGACTCGTGTTCTATTTTTTTTTTACTTATCTTACAATAGTATCCTCCCTTTTCAAAATACGGGTTGGTTTTGTTGGTTGTTCACAAACATTAATAAATCAACAATTACGCAATTATTTTCTTTATTTTTAACTCAGTATTTTTCGATGGATACCTTTATTTTAGGTAACCGGTCTATTGCAGTTTTATTCGGGTACCGTTACGGATAACTATTCAATTGATACCTTTATTTTAGGTTACCGGCTTTTGAGGTTTTTCAGTCCCTGATTTCCCATAGTTAAATTTGATAATATAGTTGAAATTGTATGCTTGTAAAGTTTTGTGGTATAGGTTTTCGTTTACAAAAGCATAGTAGTTATAAATTGCTAAACCAATTCTGATAAAGTGAACTAATTATTTACATAATATTGTCTTCGGTTACCGCGATAGTTTCTCATGAAATAAAACTATGGAAACGGATTATAATTATACGCGATATAATCCGTTTCCATAGTTTTATTTCATAATTATTTACATTTATAAATACGTAACACTAAAAATACTGCGTGGTTAAAATTTTAGGTATTATGAGAAAGTGTCATTATGATGTTTGGGCAAGTTTGAATTTTGGTAATTATGAATCTTATGCATTTTCACTTTCAGTCTTAATAATAATTCGGTATTTGAAGTTATTGTTCATTTTACCAACTATACATTTTGAATATCGGATGTAATGTGTAAATGTTATTATGACATTTGATTGTATTGAAAACAAGTCAATTTGGGAATTTAGGCTTTTTGGAACTAAAACAATATGGGATTTAGTCAAATGGGTAAAATGACATTATGACATTTGGCTGTAACAAACCGGAATCGCCAGATTCTATGATTAAATAGTTTTATTGTCGATCCAGTATTTGGATTTTTTTCAAAATGCGAAAATAAAGTACTTAAGCGCCATCAATAGCGTCTATGGCGCTTAAGACCATTGTGAGTTCACTGTAATAACGAATCAAACTCAACAAACTATAGTTATTTGTACAACAAGAGAGCAAAGTTTGATATTTCTTCGAGTGCTATTTTGAGTCCCGTGCAAGCGAAAGATTCTATAATATCTTATTTAGAATCTTGAGCGCAGTAAGGGACTCAAAAGCGCACGAGATGTAAATAACTTTGATCTCGTGTAGAACACAAAAAATTTCACTACAGCAGTGTGAACATATTTGAAAGGTAAAAATACAACCTCAAAAAATTTAATCTTTCTTCATCACTATTTCACTCATGTTTCCTTAAGGTATTCTAACAATTAAGTTTAATTACCGCAATATAACAAACCTAAAGAAATTTCAATAAAATAATGAACTAACGAACATCAATTGACAGTTCAATCGACAACTTTTTTTTGTAAAAAAAAAACTTTGTAAGATACGGTCCGAATTGCGGATACAACTATTTGTCAACTATAAGATCGTTAAAAGTAGAATTATTTACTTTGCATAACAATTACGTATTTTTTTAAGTCCATTGTTTTGATTATATAATAAAATTCGTAAAATATGGTGTTTTTATTAAATTTTAAACTTTTATTTCAGTCATTAATTATAACGATTGAGGACTCGTAGAGTGTTTTAGAACGATGCGGTCTGACTTATTTCGGGGGTCTCATATAAGCCGTCAATATACCGTTGAATTATGTATGCACTTATTTTTGTGTCTTTCTTTTTGCTTATGATATATGTGAAAGGGGCAAAGACAATAGGATCCAAATATTTCGAACTTGTATTAGGCCCCGCACGTTGAAATGACATTCGAATATAAAGGTCACTTGAATGTTATTTTGTCTCACTCAGTGAGCAAAATGCGATTTTGCTCACTGTTTTTAAGCTGCAAATTACCCTTGTTCCAGCTGCTGATGTGAAAAATAAGATTTTCACTTTTACATTTTAGTACTAAGCTTAATGGCATTAAGTCTGCAGCTCACAGAGCCACTAGTTTAAAATTAGCGAACGTTTACTCGTACTATCGCTCTTACTGACATAATGTATACCTCCTATATCGTATACCGTCATGTAATAATTTATGTAAGTACGAGATATAAATTTTATGTCATTTTTATTGGCGTGACATAAAGTATCAGAGTAGGTAAGTGCAGCGGTACTGTAACTTAGCACATCCCGACCAGCTGAAGCCACGTGATCGACTGCATGTTGGGTCAGAGAGTAGTAAATTAATCAAGAGTGTTAACTTTTGTGCCTACTACCACGGTCAGGCCACTCAGGCCAATCCAACTTTATGTTTAGAAGTAATAAATAACAGATGCACTGTCGCACTGTTACTGCTTGAGAAAGGAGACCGAGGCGCTCCGAAACATGTCGCGCGAGTGATTAAAAACACGTGGGTTTAAAGCTTAAATTAGGTTAATGTTAGTAGGTATGTCTCACGACAGTTTAAATTCAATTAATAGTAGATGACATAAGTTGACAGTTTTCATACGCCTGAAGCTGCAATGCAAAAATATTAGGTAAATAGTGCCACCTACGACATTGATGAGGCACGCGGTGTTGTATGGGTTGCCAGTTTACTATGTTTACTAGCCTCTGGTTAATCGGGTTATCACGGAGTTGCAGAGGCTGGTGGCTCTTTCCATTAAACCACGCTTGTCTTGAGTGACACAAGTACCTACTAAAACACGCGTTATATTTACTATCTTATGTATACGCTAGATTGGCAAATAACATCGCTTGAAACGTGATTTCAAGCAGGCCATGAAATGGTCATAAAATGCGTAGCAAATCGTAGATGTTCTACGAGTTAATTTACCACGGAAATCTAAAGAAGGAGGACTGAGTAGGGGGGTATTTAATTCGATAAAATCGGAATAAAAAGGGTCTAGTATCATCTGGTAGTGGTAGCACCACATCGTTACAAAAAAACAAGTGGTATAGGTGTTCATAATCACTATTACGTTAAAAGCTCTAAGCGGATGATAATGATACTTTTATAAAGGGGCCCACTGATTACCAATAGCGTGACGTGACGTACGCGTTTGCGTTAAGTCCAATTTTGTACAGGATTTTGAGTTTCCAATACGTCCCGCTTGGCGCGCTGTTTCTAAATCCCATACAAAATGAGACTTAACGCAAACGCGTACGTCACGTTACGCTATCGAATAAATTTACACTAAGGGGTTCTGTTCGCCGGACGATATCGGCTTGTTAGTTATTCGCAAAAGCTGACAATCGCGAATCTTTTTTTTAGATAAGTAAGCTTGAAAAAGAATAGTGTTATGTTGTTACAGTGAGACTCGGTCTTAGAATCAGTGTCATAAAAAGCAAGTATAACTCGATTGAATACGGTATAACTTAAAATACCGAAGTACAAGTTATGCCGTATAATAATCGTACGCAATAAACATAAATTGAATACGCTCGCACGTGTCAAATTAATGATTAGACGATGTACCTTCATGATTTTAATGGTTCATTAATTACTCGCGCGTTATCAATTAGCCTTTGACCAGCTGGGATATACGAAATCTGACATTACCTAGTGACTGTAATGTTTTATCAAACAATTAAGTTTACAAACAAGTAAAGATTTGCGCACGTCTAGAGTCACGTCACCTTCGAGTGAATACAGGGTAACCACTGGTTACTAACCATTTTCAACCAGAGGTCGTTCGGGTTAATTGTACATACTTTTTTTTGATAGATTTTTCTTATATTTTATAATGTAAGACAACGTAAATAATGCACCCTATGTAGGTACATAGGGTGCATTATTTACGTTGCCGCATTATTTAAATACAAGAAAACGAGAAATTTTCTTGTAATAATAGGCAACACATACATAACAAAAAAATAGGCAACGAGGCGATATTTACATGAAGTTAATTTATTTGTACAGGCTTTATTATTTGGCACACATTATAAATAATATGGGTAGCCTCACAAATTAATCTCCTTCACGGAATTACGGAAATAAATATAGGTTTTTTTTGCGGCATAAACGGCCATATCTTTATTTTACGTTAACTTAGAAATTTGATTTTTTACAGCTTCAAGGGACTGTAGACCCGAGTGTATGGTTAATTTTAACTCGATACCTCTCCGCGTTCCCGAGATAAAGGGTCTTGCTTAATAGCCAGAGGGACGGACGGACAGACGGACAACAAAGTGCTCCTATAAGGGTTCCTTTTTTTGCTTTTGAGGTACTAAACCCTAAAAAATTGTTTTTACAAAAATATTCAGGCACCTTTCCATTTGGTTTCCCTATGCTTCTGTCATTATGTGTGCAAATGCAAAGTATTAGGGCCGGAGTTAACCTGGAGGTCGCTGCTCAATAACATTGGAAAAAAAGGCACTCAGTGTCAGTGATAAAGTTTTACGACTAACTTGTCTTGAATTACGTATTATTAAAGGACTGACGTCAAATACGAAGTCTCGAAGTTTAAAATAAGTAGAATTATGAATACCTTCCAACTCTTAACTATTCACCAGAAAAGAACGATTTTATGTCTCTTGAGAATGGTAGACAGATCTATTAAAGATTGAATGGCTTCTTATAAATATAACACCTAATAAATTGTTTACGGTAACGTAAAACCCCGTTACTAGTGATAACGCGTTTTCCCTAATTAAAACTAGTTTTCCATATTGCCTCACTGAAAACGCGTTTTCACGATTTGAAACTAGTTTTCCGTAAGGTCTCGGTGAAAACTAGTTTTGTCATTGGGTATTTTAGGAATGAAAAAAACGTTTTCACCAAAACTTTTCCACAAAGCTGTATGAAGCTAAATATTTCTAATACATATCGCAATATACTTAGTCTACACAGATATAAAACATTTTTGACGTCAATCAGTTTGGAATTGCTTGAATGTGTAGTGAATGTACCGAAACGAATTTATGTAAAACCAGTTTTTACGCCGATACAGTATTCTAACATGCTGTTGTGGCTAAAATAAAGAATTAGGTAGGTAAGTAAAAGCTTTTCAATAACGCTCAATATTCTTACACATATTTTGAAACATGAATAGGGACAAACCTTCATTAGCCTTACTACTTATAGTTCATAATACCCAATAAAAGAATGAGTATGAACTACCTACCTTCTAAATAATAATAATTGACTAAAACTTGTCGAAATATTTATACACAAATAGTAAAAAAACAGGGCTATTTCACTGTTGGGAACCTAAAGAGTACCTAAATAAACAAACAGCATAATGTATTGAATTTTTCCTATTGCGTATAGTAGGTATCATAAGCAAAACCATAAGGCACTTACATGGAATTTCTTAAAAATAACCACATATAAAAATAACCATATATAAAAATAATCACATATAAAAATAATTTCAGAAAGCGCCTAAAGATGGAAAGGGAAAAACCAAAACCTGCCCCAATACATAATAGTGTTAGAACTTGATCAGGCTGCAACATTTTAGTACGCTGTTTGGTTGTCCTACTTGAAAGTTTACAAAGCTCGGCACAACAAACGTAGGTTCACATTGTTCACAACAATGGTGCTGCCCCGACTGCAGCCGCAGACGCATTGTAATTGCGATATTTGTGGCACACGACGGTAAACATTCTCACGGTTTTATCGCACTCTTTCCGTTCACACGCCATTTGATGAGGACTTCGTGATCTACTTTTATTAGCCGTATTTAGATTTGAAGACCCTTTCGCACCCATTAGTTACATAGTTAAACTCCGTGCAAGCAAAATGCGATAAGACTCATATCAGATAGTTAAAATACGCCTACCTATTAGCTAATCAGATTTTTCAATTCCTGTTCTATAAATTCATATATATATTGTCTATTAAATAGGTAAGAACTACATTATTCGAATGTTGTTGCACATGCATGCAGGCAAAGAATGATTTATTATTTAATCGATTTTTATTTTAATCATTGACATAATTTTGTATGGCCTTTTGATGGTGATGACATTGTTACATGTTATTACTGGAGGTTTCCGCTTGGTGTCAGAGGGGTCCTAGACAAGGGGACCCCTTATCGGCAGACGGCGCCCGCGACGTCTGGCGACCCTGGCACGGATGCCTGGCGCCCCTACCCAATTAATTTATCTTTCGGTTTGTTTAGGTTTCTTTTCGCAATGTCAGACTCGCTGTCCATTCATTTAAATCTTTCTTTTTTTATATATAATAGATGATCAAACGAACTTCTCGAGCGAAGTTCGATCACTATTATATGAGTCGTTTCATTCGAAGATATAACATTTACCAGGTAGTCCTTTGAACCTACAGGCGACTTTTGCACGATATTAAGAGACAGTCAATTGACTATTGAACTGATTTTTAGTTCAGTCATTCGTTCCTCTACCCTTTCCGTTCGTTCCACCGTTATAGTTGCTCATTATCTTTAGAGAAAACGCAAAACTTTTTAAATTTGGGGTCGTATTAGGGAGGGAGGGTTATTATATCTTCGAATGAAACGACTCATATAATAGTGATCGAACTTCGCTCGTGAAGTTCGTTTGATCATCTATTATATTTCGTTCGTTTCATTCTTCAGATATAACATTTACCAGGTAGATGTTTAGAGTCTTAAAGTTTTGCTTAAGGTGGAATGAAGCTATAGGTATATAGACACGAAATCAATATATTTCTTTTCTTCTTTGACGTGACCTTATTGGTCAGTCATCTAATATTAACAATTGTTCATATAATCAAAAAATCATCTACTTATGATCGATAATCTTATTATCTAAGGATTGTCACTTGTATTCGGCAAGCAAACAGATCTCGCAAAGAGTCCTTCATCCGATAGTGGCCTATTATAGAACCGCGCGGCGCGACGTAGACGCCGAGGTCCAGCCTGCTGTGCGGCGGATAGTGTCGACGCTGACCCCGGCGCGGCTCGCGGCCGACGTGGCGGCGTGGCGCACGCTGTGCGCGCTAAACACTGTCATGTCGATGCCACTTTCCGACAAAACATTTTTAATCCATCTGCTGATGGTTTGAGAAGTTGCAGGTCTATGTGGAGTCTTGTATGTCAATAACAAATGTCCTATGCTATCAACTCTCTTATTTTTTGTTACAAAAATATAATCTCTGAGAGTTGTAGCAGGGCATATAGAAACATTATCTTTAAAATATGGGAGGAAGAGGACCGGTTGCTCTCGCCCGACAGCTGATGTTTTAATTATGTCCGTGATTCCAACTTTGACACCGTTTGTGGTAATAACAATATTTTCGATTTTTATAAGCGATAATGTTTGAACCCTATGCGCTGTGCATATGGCCAGTAATGTAACTAATTTTTTCGACAATAGTTCCAGGCTTATACTTGTATTTGGATACCAGTGAGAGACACGGTTTAAAACAACCTGAGGGTCCCATGTATGGTTATACTTGGGACCGTTCGGTCTTTGTTTGTACGCACCTTTAAGAAGGCGTTTCACGCAATCGTCCGAACCGACACTGTCTCCCAATAACAAGGATAAGGCTGAACGGTGACTATTCAGTGTGCCGTATGCACAATTTTTGTTAAATTGTTCTGTTAAAAAAGACAATATTGTCGATTTTGGGGGATTGAAAATTTCAATAGAATTAACGGTGCAAAATTGCCACCAGAGCTTATATGTAACTTCGTATTGTTGTATTGTTTTGTCGGAGAGTGATGCCAACATCAGTGTTATAGCCTCTGGTGGGGAGCCTCTTCGACTGAAGGACTGTTGCAGAGCTTCGCGACCCCCAGGGTAAGCCCCTTGTGTAGGGGATGGCAGTCCCTGTAATGGGAATGAAGCAAGTTTTTATTCGGGTTGAGAAACATTATCTCCGAACTAAGAAGGCTCTGCAATAGGGGGAACCACGGTTGCGATGGCCAAAAAGGAAACACTAATATTCCATTTGCTTGATCGTCTACGATCTTTCTAAGGCATTTTAAAATTAACGAAAAAGGGGGAAAGGCGTAAAAATATTTTTTACTCCAGTTAATTGTAAATGCGTCGACCGCTATCGCATCTGGGTCGCATTTCCATGACACAAAATTTTGGCATTTTGCATTGGAACGAGAAGCAAATAAGTCTATTGTTGGTTTACCAAACCGGTGTACTATAGATTCAAACGCTCTGTCCGAAAGTTCCCATTCGGTGTCAGGGTTAACTATTTTTCTAGACTCTGGATCCGCAATATTTTCTTTTGTATTTATATATGATGCAAAGATCAATATATTTCGCTTCTCGCACCATTGCCAAATTGTACGAGACAAATCGTTTAGGTGTGGAAACTGTATGCCCCCATGCGATTTATATAACTTATAGCGGTCGTGTTATCAACCCGCAACAAAATTGCACAATTAGTAATATTTTTTGCAAAGCTCTTTAATCCGAGGTAGACAGCCAGTAATTCTAAATAATTAATATGAGAATCTCGTTCTGAAGATTTCCACGTGCCATTAATCTTATTTTTCCCACAAACCGCACCCCAACCTGAGTTGGATGCGTCACTGTAAATTTCGAGTTGAAAATTAGGATTTCTCATGTAATTATTTGATGAACTAATATTATTTAACCACCAGTTAAGATCGTCCATTATGGTACTAGAAGGTTTCATTTTAGCTTCAAAAGTATCGTTATTTTTTAATAACTCGAGATATTTTTGCCTTTCTAAGTTTTTTGTATAAACCCAACCATATTTTACAGCGGGACAGGCTGACACTAAAACTCCGATGAGTTGTGAGAACTCCCGAATGGTACATTTAGGGAGCCTTAGAAATTTACGAGCCAATTGTGCAATTTTGTTTCGTTTATCTTCGGGTAAGGCAATGGTCAAATTTTGGGTATAAAAGTTAAACCCTAAAAATTTACAAGTCTGTTCTGGATGTAAGGAACTCTTGTCGTAATTGATAACAAATCCTAGACATTGCAATAGCTTTAAGGTTTCCTTAACATTATTAAGACATTCTTGAAAAGAGTCTCCTATGCACAGAATGTCGTCCAAATAAATGACAGATTTGAGACCTCGCGATCTCAAATTAGACATCACTTCTTTCATTATCTTTGTGAATACTCTAGGGGCTACAGATAAACCATATGGCATGGATGTAAATTCATATGTCAGATTATTAAATTGAAATCTCAAGTACTTTCTGTCATTTATATTTATAGGTATAAGCAGATATGCTTCTGTCAAATCTATTGTGGCTAAAAAACCATTTTGAGGAATGAGTTTTGAGGCCGTGCGATAATCCTCCATCTTAAAATGACAGGGAGTAATAAATTTATTGAGACCTCTTAAATTTAGGATAAAACGCTTTCCTCCGTTAGGTTTTGGGGCAAGAAAAATCTTAGATATATATTGGTTTTTGACCTTAGGGCACTCAGATATGGCTCCTAAATCTAACAGCTTTTGTATAGCTAATTTCATATCAGCGACTTCATTTTGTTCAAGCGTGTTTGACGGAACAAATGTTTGTTTTACGTCCGAGTTAAATGGGATTGAGTAGCCATGTCTGACCCAGTCCAAAACCATGTCGTTCGATGTTATTTTTAGCCAACAGTTATAATAATGACTTATTCGGCCGGCATGTACCTGCGTTACGGTGCATGGGCACGTGTCTTGGTCGCGGGAGATGTCTTGGCCGCTTGTGGAGCTGGAAACGTCCGACGGGTGTAATTCGTCTGCCTGCGAGCACCTCTCCGCCCCCCCCTGTTCGACGCGTAACGACGGGGCGCTGACCAGTTTCCCGAGTATGACGCTCGACTTGTCGACGGCTGTGCTGGCGTGGGTTTCTTTGGGGACGTTTTCTTGATTTGAAGACCTTGTTTTTCAATGGTCTTAGCCGCCTTGATTTTTTCGCCCAATTTATTGCCAAATAGGGTATCATCACGTTCTGTATCTTGAATAACTTGCAAGAACGTCTTATCGAGACTAGGAGTGATGAGTTTTATGCGACTCTGAGTAGATGACGCATGGAGGTCACACAGAATGCGGCAGCCGTTACTGAGGTGTTTCATAGCTTCGATTCCGTTGGCATCGACACATTTAATTAGTATATCCATGGCCCTGTTGACGGCAGCGATCCCATGGCCGAGTTGTTGCTGCGTTGTGGCTAGATTTTTATCTCGGTTCCGGACCATATCGGGTACGGCTGCTGAAATTTCCACGTTTAATTTTGGTGCCTGTAACAGTCGACAGTTGTCGGGAACCAAATAGTCTTTTTGTGAGCAACTATAACGGTGGAACGAACGGAAAGGGTAGGGGAACGAATGACTGAACTAAAAATCAGTTCAATAGTCAATTGACTGTCTCTTAATATCGTGCAAAAGTCGCCTGTAGGTTCAAAGGACTACCTGGTAAATGTTATATCTGAAGAATGAAACGAACGAAATATAATTTGTATTATCAACCCCCATTATTTTTGGTTTTGACACTTGGATGCTTTCTTTGTCGTTTGGCGGGTGTTGCTAGTGAGACTCACAACACGGGCAATGGCAGTAACTATATCGATAATTTCTTGTCACTTACTCGTGGTTTCAGTGTATAATTTGTCCTTATATGTCCAGTGTAGATAATATGAATGGCGATATGTTTTTCCAAACCTGGAACCCAAATGAAATTGTTAAGTTCATTCCACTTTTTTTCTGTGTTTTGATGCTTTCTTGACATTTGACGTCCGCTCTCTTCATAAACAAAATACATGAGTCATAAAAAGGCGTGTGTATTGCAGGAATGTGAGAAATTTGTGAACAATGGCTGAACCTAAAACGACGACCTTAACAATTCGTACGAGTATATTTTTAAAGTTCTAAATAAATATTAATTAGTTTGAAAACAAAGCAAGTACATCGCTACATAGCGATGGTCGATATTGAAAATATTTTTGGGAAATGTGATTGTGATAGTGGAAAGTAGATAACTAAAGGTGAAGCTGGTTTATTTTGTTGCGATAAATTTACAGACATTTTCGGCTAGCCATGTTACTTAATTGTGGACCATAATAAAATAGGGTATTGTAAAGAAAAGATTTTTAAGTAGTTTATTTTTCAAGTAGCCATAATTACAATGCGCTTATGATCGTCTCGGGACACATCTTTTCAAAACGTTACATCCTCTAATTAACATGCATTCAATAAGAAAATATTCAATTTAAATTGCTATAGAATTACATACAGTAGGTACTTTTCTTTATATACATTTGATTTAAAAATATATATCAATAAATACAAATAGTTTATTTTCAAAAAAAAAATTAGAGCAAGTTACATTTTATTTTGACCCCCACACCAGGCAAAGCCTGTCCCGTGAGGGAAATTATACGATTTACTTAAATATATTACATAAGCGGCTATACGTACATTATGTACATCAAATCAACAAATACGGGAGCTCTTTCAGAAAACATCGAATTCTTACAAAAGGAAAAAAAAATAAACTGATTGCTATGAACACTTACTTACATGAAATATTTTACGTGCTTTCTTACCTGAACTGTAAATATCACCTATAACTCTACACACATTACAATGATTTTAATTGCTACTTGTTTTTATTTCAGTTTCTGGTTGGTACCATTCATGTTAATAAGCCTTCAACATCAGTGACTTTTTAAAGTAATTCTTAAGAGCTGGAAAGGGTAATCTTAAAGCATCGTCCGGTAACTTGTTATAAAAATGAATACATTGCCCAACGAATTAAATTTGTACTTTACGGACACATAACTTTCTGATATCAAGCTTATTTTTATTCCTAGTGTTATAGTTATGGACATCAGAATTTTTAGTGAAGGAGTCTAGATTCTTAACAACATCAGTAATACTATCATAGATGTATTGGGAAGCTACAGTTAAAAAATACGAGTATATATTTTTATTGTACAGTCACGTCTGAAAATATCAATACGGACAAAGTGCCAAAAATATGTATACACTGCCTTAATATATGGACAATAAGGTCGTGTATACATATTTTTGGCACTTTGACCGCATCGATATTTTTAGACGTGACTGTACCTATGCGCCACTAAAATCACAATATAACCAATCCTGGGCACCAAAGGATATATTCCTCTGTTGGCATCTCGCACCATTAATAAAGCTGGTGATGCTGAAGACAGACTGCAACATTTAGAGAGACTATATGATTGGTCACAATTCGGAGTATTTAGGGAGCGATGATGAAGAATAGACCTACGTAGGTATGTATCAATGTCAACGCGATTTTCTGGGATAAGTACTTATCTGAGGAGAGGAGATACCTTAGTAGATAGCCATAAGAATATTTGGTTTAATAAAAATTAAGAGATTAATGTATTAAATATGTATTTGTATGAGATAAAAACCAGACGAACGGACTAGGTACCTGTTGAAGTCGTATTCGAAAAATTTGTTGACATGATTTGGATACCTACGGCAACTCCTTTTGAAGCTGTAAATACTACTATTGGTTCGCTGATTGATAAGCTGGAAACGACACCAATCCTGAAAAGGAACTTGGTTAGCATAGTAATACCTACGCTCAACATTCACATTTTACCTGACCATCTCCTGTCTCCAGTATTAATTTATCCCCAAGCTTCGTAACGAAGTATGGTTTAGGAAGACCGTTTTACACTGGTATGTTTGTATATAACTTGGCAAGCATTTGTGAACAGCCTTGTTAGCACTCGTCGAACAAACTAGAATCCGGCAAAGGAGTTCATTACTTATTGTAATTATGTCGATCGACGTGCGTCATTCAATAGTACAAAACATTTACGAAACGGTGTAGCTATTTGTTCATATACCTACTCGTCACAGTAACGATTTAATGAAATAAGTATAATAATATGTACGGATTTAGACGCTTAATGACCTCATGAGTCATTGCCATTACAGTTATGCAGATTTTATTCGGGAACACTCCGGAGGTGGAATGGTTGTGGAGATTATTCCAAGGCATAACAATTTAAGGCGGCTATCACTATGATGGTGCATCTGGAAACCGTATCGGCTTGGTAACCGCCTAAAACTTATATGATAGGTACAACCCCAGGTTCAATCCGTTCAATAGACCGCGGGCAGTCAGTCAGTCATCGCCTCCCGGCTGGTACTTGGTCAGATGATAGTTTTGATGCTGTTTTCAATTAAAAAAACCGTCAGACGATTGTATTGCGGTGGAAATACCGTCACCTGTAAAATGAACATGTAAAAAATATGCGCCTTATCACTTTATGTGCGGCAAAATTAAGCTTGAATGTTGCCTTACATGATATTTTCGGAAATAACGAAGATTTTGAGTAAAACGCGAATTTCTCCTGGATGATACACATTTTCCAAGATGGCTGCGATTCCTCGAGGTCCCTAAATGACAAATGGTGTGGGCATGAAAAAGGGGCCTTTAATTTATATACATACCAAATTTCATGACTGTTCCAGAGATTTCGAGGTTGGTCCGATTATGCTAGTACTGTATTTTGTATTTAAGTACCTTTTGAATACATCAAACTAGTTTCTATGTTGCTGGATTCGTCGATCTATGAACTCAAAACAAAAACGGCCGTTTTAACTTTGGACGCCTGGATTGAAGAATCCAGCAATGTACAAAAAAAACTAGTATGATGTATTCAAAAGGTACTTAATCACAAAATACAGTACGTAGCGGCCCCCTTTTTTAAATATCTATCGTTAAATTTGAATAATCACAATTATTTAGCAGTGGCGCTAGTGAGCATGTGGATGGGCTCTTAAGTTAAATATGTACTGGCAGAGGACGACCTAGGTGCGTGCTATTAATTTGAACTCCATATATTTAATAATAAGTTTCTACCAAAATATAATTAGGTAATACAACACGCTTTTATTGCCGACAATTTACGTGAACTAACCAATAATCAAATGAGTCCATACTCGAGGAGGTTATATAGAGAATTAGAGCTACTTACCAACGAGTGTCCACTATTCTATCCACTTTTGGCCAAATCAGCTTACCAAATGTTTGAATTGTCATCTAGATTACATTTAATTGTAAAGCCTCATTACATATCGTTTCGACTATTTTGCAAGATGTTATTATTTTGTTGTTCAGTACCAAGTCAATTTAATATTTAGCGTATTAAACTACTTAAACAAAATTTATTAATAGTAGGTAAAGTCCGTGAACTAAAATAAAAGTATCCACTTTTCTATAACAGCTACTAAGGCCACGAAAGAAGGTACTTACTCGTAAGTTGGGGCACTTACTTAATCGTACTTAAAGTAAATTTACCTAGTCCCAACCAAAACGGGAAACCGCGAAACTGCCAATGTTAAGTACCTCGCCTTTTAAATGGCTATACTTCGCCTTAACATTAAAACACGTACTTACTGAATACGTACCTAAGTGGGTGAAATGACGCATTTGTATAACTACAACATCTAATAATTCTTGCAACTGTTGAAAATACTAATTAGTTAATGTGTCAGTGTCATAGTAAAAGTGAATAGGCGAATGCACCTAGGTATGACGTAGCTGGACTAGCTGGTTTATACTGGTGACTGCACTCGCTTGTGTAGAAATTAAATAATTCTATGTTATTGAAATTGCGAGTAACTTACGTAAGGTTAAACATATTAAGTTAAATATAGAAATAACTATAAAAATATAGAAATTCAATCTAGACATCTTTTTTAGGGTTTCGTACCCAAAGGGTCAAACGGGACCGTCGGGACCCTATTACTGAGACTCCGTTGTCCGTCCGTCCGTCCGTTTATCACCAGGCTTTATCTCATGCAGGGATCGGAAACCGGTATTTTTTGTATGGGAACGAAAACGGTATTTTTTCGTTCTTTGTTAATTATTTCATTTCTAATTGGGCAATCTAATAATATGAAGTCGAGCCGAGTCCTATATTTGGAGTATAAAATAAACCGAAATATATGTTTATTACAAAGTTTTTCCAAAAAACCGGTTCCGATCCCTGATCTCATGAACTGTGATAGTTAGCCCGTTGAAATTTCTACAGATTATGTATTTCTGTTGCCGCTATAACAACAAATAGACAAACAGAATAAAATAAATATTTCTTTCCAATCTCGAGGTTCTCATCCAATCACCGAAGTTAAGCAACATCGGGCGGGGTCAGTACTTGGATGGGTGACCGTTTTATACATAATGGTACGGAAGTTACGGAACCCTTCTGTGCGAGTCCGACTCGCACTTGGCCGATTTTTTTTTTGTAATTCTACGCTTTTGTAACTTTTTAAGGTACCTTATGTAGTAGTGTAATTTGAGACTACGGGTGACCCTAGGGCTGGCTAAGCTGGCTTATTCCTAGGCCATAGAATAGCCATAGCTATTCAGCGTGGGAATGTGGCCAGCTTTATGGGCACCCTGGGGACAGATCTAGGGGACCTCGTTTTATTTTTTTATTTAGTTTATACTTAATTTTAGTGATAGCAGAAAGTAAATAGCGGCGGCGCGCGCCGGAGCAAAGATTCCGCTCAGTACAAAGTGCCATTTTCGCCGCACGCACACAGACGTGACATTTACGCACACAGACGTTACATTTACATTTACAGGCGTTCTCGGGCACTCTCGGGCAGACCTTAGTCGGGCTGTGCGCGCGTTGTTCACTTGACGTCCCCGCCGCTACGTAGGTACCTACTGTTATGTACGTCAAAATGCAGTATCTAAGGAATGTAAACATGATAAGATGTATGTATGTCTGTAAACTTATATTACCTACTCCTTTTTAAAATTAGAAATTAATACAGAAGCAACCCTAGTGAGTCGGGCAAGTTTAGGTATATATATTCAAGAACGGCGGGAACAGATCTTCTGTTTATTTTTTATTTTGTGGTAATAGTTTATAAGTTTTGTTATTGTACTTGTTTTTGTTTATTGAATGAAAGAATTACAGGTAATGTTTAATTTAATCTAGCCATATTAAAATTTACGTTACACATTATATAGAATTTACGAGTAATTAAAGCAAAAAAAATGCGGCTTAATTCATATTTATACCGGTTTCCCTCAACGATTCCAGTAAAAAGCTAAATTTCAGCAGCCGCAAAGATTTATTTCCGCCTAATACGCGCCCAGATGCGTAGATGTAGGTATTTATATTCAAGCAGCTACCTGCGCGTAAAAACTCTGTTTCGATTTAGCGAACAAATGAATAATTACTTGCGTGTTTCAATAAATATGTATGTTGTGATTGACGTCAACGGCCTCCGCGGTGCAGGCATAAAGCATGCGCGAGCGCTGCCCATGCTCGTCCTGTGCCGCCGCCTCCACATCGACAGGGCGTTTACCCTCTTCCTAATGTACTGCATATTAACCAACTCTAGAGCATTCCTAGACACACATCTCATATTAATACGGAAGAGATTTCATCTACATACGTAGTAAGAGAATTCATCTAAATGCGTAGTAAGAGATCGAGACTATTGAAACTTTGAACTGAGAACATCAGCATTCATAATGTTTTAAATGTAAACGAATTATTAGATGTAGAATATGCCTTAACTTAAGGTCGGTTGCACCAAACCATCTGTCATCATTATAACCTTCGCTAAACTTTATTGTATGGGAAATTTAATGGTTAACTGCTGGTGCAACTCGCCCCTAAGACGAGAGTGGAGGACCCGCGCGAAATCGCCTTTTCATACAAACGTAGTCCTCATTTTCCTCTCTGGATATCAACACTATTGAATATATTTTGACACATTTGTTACATATATCAACCACAGCTATTATGAGCAACGTAGGGAATGTTTGTTTTTTTTTTTTTTTTTCAATAAGAGTTGAGAGAGCATTTAAAAAACTGTATGAAATCTGATTTTCGCACCTAATTTTTACAATCATCAAAAATCGAAAAAAGTCACACGTAGGGGCATAGCAATGGTTAATACATACATATCAAATTGAGTAAAAATATTTTCCATAATGTCAATATCCAGAGAGGGAAATGGGGACTACTTTTGAAAGAAGAGAAGCCATCCCCTTTCCTGTTAAAAATATATATTTTAAATATGATAAGTATTCACTTTTTATGACTTGCCAGATGAACCTTGTCATCAACTATTACATACACCAGCCCATCAAAGCGCCCTTTAGCAAACTCTTTTTGGGTAACTGAAAATATGTTATTTAAATAGATATTTTCTAAACAACAATAATTATTACTACGAGTATAGAGATAATGTATCTTTACTGAGGATTGAAGATAAAGAATTTTAGATAAACATTTATGAACATATACAGGCAAGATCCAATAATAGGTACTAATATTTGTAATCTGAAAATACTTGTTTTGGAAATAACTACACATTGTCATATGAATTTTAAAACACGATTCGGGGAACATCAGGGGAAACAAAAACACGTACTTCAGCGAATTACGACGTGACGTTTTTGGTCTTTCCTAAACGCTGATGTTACATTGACCTACGTATTCTCTTAATATTGTACAACTATTACATATTTTCAAGAATCTTTAATAAAAAATCTGCAGATACACGGCGTTATAGAGGAAGGAAGTACAGTGGATATCAATAACGTTTCCTTATAAGCAACGTTATAATTCAGTATAAATAAATCATTAGACTTAAGTGTTTTCCAGTGACGTAGATTTACGCGTTAAATTATGAACTCGGTTTTTTTAAATAAATCAATTTTCAAAATAATCTGATAGAAGAACGCTTGGCTCAGATATTTTCACGAAAATTCTCCCCGTTTATTTCTAAATTAATTATCTAACTTTAAAAGTATATATAGGCAAAAACATAATATAATTATGACATAGTAAGACCATACTTCCAGACAACTAACTAACTCAACCGTGTCAACAAAATAAAATTAATATTAAAAACAAATGCAAATTATATTCATTTATTTAATCTTTATTGCACAATACATGAAGGTACAAATGGCGGACTTAATGCCTTAAAGCATCATCTACCAGTCAACCAATGGGTTAAACCAGAAATATTAAGTAGGTGCAGTTCTATTATTTGGCTCTAATCATTATAAATGGGTCTTGAAGTAACCTTGTATAACATTAATGAATAGTAGGTTTACGGTTAATGTGTAATTGCGAAGAGCGGATAAATGCGCCATTGTATTCACACAAAGCGTCGATTTGCTTTGTTTACTATTTTAAATCGGTAAAAAATATCCTGTGGATAATAGACATGACACGGATTATGTAAATCAATGAAAATGTTCAAAACAAAGAAACATTCAGAAGTTAAGTTTAAATTATAGTTTACAAACGTTAATATATCTGCCAGGGCCTATGTGAAACAAGCTATTATGTAACACCTGTGTACCTACCATGGATGCAATATATGAATATGAATATTTTGTTTAACAGAAAATACATTACTACAGAGGGAAGGGAAAGTAAGATTGTCAGCCTGACCGGCTAGTATGAGTTGCATTCTCGCGCGTGACTCCATAGTTGAAGTCGCGTTAGATACCTCTGGGTACACAATCTTATTTTTTATAGGTCAGGTGGCTTCTGACGGTCGAATAAGTGTAACGAGTCAGCCAAATTTAGGTACTGTGTTTAAAATTTACTAAAGAATAAAAACACATAAAATGCTGTCAGTGCCTCTTTTTTATGCAGCTGTAAACCAATTAAAAAGCTACTCACAAAACGCTCTTTACTCACATATAGTCGGCGCGTCGTAAGAACCATTATTTGACACTTATGATTTGACCTTTATGGATATGATGCTAAGACCTACCGCTTAACTGATAGCCTATCGTCATATATAGAAGGGTCAACGAAGTCAAATATTAACTGTACATAACTGTCAAATATTCTTACGTTGCGCCGACTATATGTACCATGTGCTTGTATGTATATTGTATGTACCTATAGGATATCAACGTGACAAGCTTACAGTAGTCCACGCGTCGTCTTCTTTGCATCTACGCAGGCAATGCTCTTCATATTTATGGACGAAGCGTCGAAGAGTTTGCGCACGTCACTTCACTTCTTAGGCATTGGTCTCCGTCGAGTCGTCGATGCTGTAAAGCGTCATACTGTATGGAGATACATAGGTAACAAACATTTATACAAAACGGAGAACGGCGCCAACGGACAACCGATGCCTTTGGCAACGAACATGTCGGCCTATAACACCCAGACAATTCATAATCCTTAATTGCATACGCCGCAGACGCGTATCGAAATCAACTGTATATTTCGGCAACTTCGCAGTATAAAATGGACTTTGGATCATACAAGCAATTTTTGAAATGAAGCTATTCGTAGATTAATAGGAACTGGTTAAAATTTTGTAGAAGTATCGTCATGTCTGTTTTCTGTCTGTCTGTCCGTCTGAGGATTTGCTCATGCTACGTGAACATTAGTCATTAGTGATATTAGAAAGCTGAAATTTGGTATGGATAAGTATATAAAGCAATCAATCCGTCAGAGTGGTAAAATAAAATCTAAATATTTTTAGGGTACATGTAAAAAGTGGCAAGGATTATTTTTTTCGCTTCAACCGTATGGTGTGGAGTGTCGTTGGACAGATCTTTCCGAATAAGGGTCTTCAAAAACATTTTTTGATAAAGTGATTATTATCGGAAATAATCACACCGAAAGAAAAAAAAATGTACCCCCCCCCATCTCTAACTTTTGAACCATGGGTCTAAAAAAATCGTGATAATTGAGCTGCACATAGATAATCAATGAAAACGAAGCGAATTTTATAAGAAACAAAGAAGTCGAATAATTAAGCCAACCATTTGAGTAACTTATTTTTTTATACAAATTTGTACTAACCAACTTTGCAAGGAAGAAAAGAAAATAGTAGCAAGTTTTAACTGTTGCAAGTAAGCACCAGCTACCTAATACTAATGTAGTGTAATTACACACTTTTTATTTTATTTTAATCCTTATTGCACAATAAAAATAAGCACAAATGGCGGACTTAATGCCTTAAGGCATTCTCTGCCAGTCAACCATAGGGCAAAACAGAAATTCTCGAATGTGGGTGCTTTTTACATGTAATTTCATCCTCTACTTTTGATGCTGACTGTACGCAACTACTTTGTGAATTACCATGGTGCCTCATTTATTATTTAAAAAGTGTCGACGTATTTTTAACCTAGAATCTTAATACGAATGAAATCGCCTAACTCCGTAAATAACCATGGTTTCTTATTTTAAACACGCACATTAGTTTTATGCACGACACGAAATTGTTTGATAAGAATGATGACCTACGTTAAAGATAATATTTCAAGTTGGTATCAGCGATGTCTTCACCGCTGAGGAAGCGATTTCCAAAGCACGCACAACCCGTTGATTATGAAACACTCATCGTTTGACGTCAAACGAACGGAGCGCCACCCTGTCTCAACATTGCCATCACATCTGTAGCTCAGGCTAGCATTCGCCTCGGCCCTCGAGCAAACCAATACGAATAAAATGACTGGTCGCACAACTTTTACTGATCTCGGGGTTACAGTTACACTAGTAAACCAGAGTCGAACATTTGCGAAACGATTTATATACAGACTTCACTTTCTCTGACTCGTCACTCATCGGTCATCGGACGTGAGGTTCGCGGCGGTCACTGTGTTTACTCTGATCACGATTGCGATATGGTTTTCTCTTATAGATGCAAGAAATATTTCAACAGACGATTGATTAATACGTATTATATATACGATTCCTGGTTATGATAACCTACATATTTTCACGATCTAAATTTAATTCACGTTAAGTACTATATATTCCACAATGTACTTATTTATTATAAGTAACTTAGGTACTCGATTATTTCATAAGGACTTTACACAAATTATGTTACAAGGAATAAAAGCACTTGGATACATTTTCAGAACATAAAATTAGATACCATTTCGATTTCAAAATAAATGCGTCGTGTGGCACTCATTTTTGCAATTAATATTATTTTTCTTACCGTAAGCAATGCAATGCAACGTGCACCGCTGCGTAACGGGTAAAATGGTTGTTTATTGCAACAAAACAGCAAATAAAAAACGTATGTTTGGTTAGTCCCTTAACTAGTTTGTACTGGCGCATACCCACAGTAATGAATTAAGCGCGATTCATTGAACAATATGGCTCTATGTTAAATAATTAATGACTGGCTGTACCTACATGTTTGCTTTAAGGCAGCTGTACTAGCTGGCTGATACTTGCTGAAATTTAATCAAATGTTACCATTGATTGGACATTAATTGCAAAGCATCATTAATTTCGCTCTTACAGTATATTGGTCTGACTGACATAGGATTAGAGCTGGATTAGAGGGGCTACTGCGAAAATAGAAAATGCTTATTTTAAAATAGAAATACTAAAATAAACATTTACGAAAAAGTGTCAAAAAGTACAATAAAAAGTAGAATGGCTTATATACGTTTTGAGTTGAAATACACTTATAGAAACAGCCTACTTCCACGTCACCTCACGTCATATTTCACGAAATAATCGTACCGGTGCTGACTAGTGACCCAAAAAACTAGAGTGTGCCACTTTAAAATCCTGCATGGTTTGCTAGTAACTAATCCTTAACTATAAATTTATTTCAAAAGATACAATTTTTTGATACAAATTTCAGCTTAACCTGCGAGGAATTATTTTAATTTTGGCTTTAGTTATCACCTTTATTACCTGGGCAGTATAATTCACGGAAAAATAGCAAACGAATGGTTATATTATATATGCAAACGACAATCTACACGGACTACATAACAAAACAAATCCATTCTTTGACGTCATAGCATTAAAAATGCTTACTAGATGTTTTTACTTTGAAAATGCACTACGCCATTCAAGGAATGTTGTTTACGCGAGGGCACCTTACTCAATCAAATTTACGCAACATTATACTGTGACTCATATTTTAGAGTGAAACGTAAAAGTACCAACAATGTTTTCAATAAATAGACAATAATCTTAAATTCTTAATGCACTCAACTAAAAAAGTGTTTTTGAAATGCAATGTTAGGTTACTTTTATAAAGCAAAAGGAAATGGAAGAGACTATTTAAACTTACTTACCACGCACTTGACATGCAGTTGTAAAGGTAAATGCTGACAATTCACTTCGTTTTCGACAGTAATCTTGTCGCAACTCTTGCTTTACTATATAGAAAACAAAAGAGTAGAACCATACCTGTTTGCGCAAACACCTACGCGTTTGACTAAATTAGGTGCTAACAAATTAGCTACCGTAATTTTTACAGCTCATAGTACTCTGCACCTGATCCGGGAGTATATTTATCCTTGGAGTACATCATAGGTTTTATGAATTTTTTTGGAGAAAATTGGAAAACAAATTGGCTACGTAACAACATCCTGTTAATGAGATATTTAAATGAGACAACATTGAACAGATTCTAGAACCTAACAACTGGCCACTTCACGTGGATGAATAAAATGACACGTTGACAATGACATCTTAGACAAACAATTATGGCGTTTTCAGCCACACAGGAACTTATTGTCGGCTGTCAATAAGAGCTATTTCCATAAAGCTTCAAAATTAAATCAACCTAATCGACAACCGACAATGTGGTACCTTTTAGTTAAAAACGTTACAATTGTTGACATAACAAAGTGTTAAATGTCTTGTCAGTTGAACGCACATGTTTTTTTTTAGATATAATATTAATTTATTTGTTCTATGAATGAAAACAAAAAAATATATGAAAATGTTTCTTAATTTCTATTTAAAATCAATTGTTTTAGTGTGAAGTACTATGTCTTAAAATATCGGTAACTAATTTAACGGGTGATAACAAATAATTTTTAAGAAAAAAAACCGACTTCAATGATCCCTCATTGGTGGACCGGTGAAAGCACGATTATTATTGATTTTGGATTTCATACAATGAAATTAAAAAAACAGCGTCCGATGCCTAATTATGTAGAAAAGGAGGTAACATGTTTTTTTTTTGTCACTGTACCCACCTTGGCGCATTTCAGATTTGCCCTATGGTTGACTGGTAAGATACCCGCAGTAGGGTATTCGACTGTATTTATGATAAATTATTTCACACCATGCATGAAATAAAGCACCAGATAATTATTGAAAAAACTAAATAGGATAGAAATATAAAAATGTACCTTGAAAACCTAACTGCTTGACAAACATGCAAAGAGAACAAATTGCCAAACGTGAACAATGCATCGTTGAAGAGTTCCGTTCTGTTCATCATCACTTCATCAAATGTCACTTCTACAAATGTAAATACTTGATTTGTTGATGAAAATACTAAGATCACTATATATATGCCTTTAACATTTGAGGAGTTCCCTCGATTCCTCATGGACCCCATGGTCAGAACTTGAACTTGACAAAAATTTGTCTTGAAAATCTAATTTGCTTAACAAACACAGCGAAGAGAACAAATCGCCAAACGTGTACTATGCGTCGTTGAAGAGTTCCATTCTAATTATCATCAGCAGTTCCACTTCATCAAATGTCACTTTTTTAAATGTAAATGCTCGATTTGTTAAAGAAAATACTAAAATCACTTTATGTATGCCTTTCACATTTGAAGAGTCCCCTCGATTCCTCATGGACCCCATCGTCAGAACTCGAACTTGCCAAAAATTTGTCTTGAAAATCTAATTTACTCGTACTTAACAAACACAGCGAAGAGGACAAATCGCCAAACGTGTACTATGCGTCATTGAAGAGTTCCATTCTGATCATCATTAGCAGTTCCACTTCATCAAATGTCACTTTTTTGAATGTATATGCTTGATATGTTAAAGAAAATACAAAAATCACTGTATGTATACCTTTCACATTTGAAGAGTTTCCTCGATTCCTCATGGATCCCATCATCAGACCTGAGTTTTAACAAAAACGGGACCAATCTATATATATATATATATATATATATATATATATATATAAATTCAAACAAAAAAATAATTTTCAAAATCGGTCCAGAAATGACGGAGTTATGGAGTAACAAACATTAAAAAAAAAACAAAGAAACCTCCTCCTTTTGAAATCTTGAAGTCGGTTAAAAAATGGGAATGATTTTCTGTAGACTTATAAACAAAACTATCTACATAAATAAACAAAAATAAAAGGAAAAGTGATTAAAATTAATGAACAAGGATATGAAAATAAAAGGAAAAGTGATTAAAATTAATGAATTTTATATTATAGCAGGTTTTTCTTTGTTAACAAAAAAATAAGGAAACGTTCTAATTCGAACTTTTCTAAAGTCACTTTGAATTCGCAGTTCAAGCCTTGAACTGCACTAACATTAAATTCATATAAAGTAGACAGGTTTAAAAACAACTGACTATGCTTCTACTGCGTAACTTGAATTAATTTGCTGGAATAAAAAAACATCAGCTTTTGTTTCGTAAGTTTGTAAACAAGCTCAGTTTAAAGACCTTTTCATTCAGAAAGTAATGGGTTATGTAAGTTTGTTGTTGTTGTTTAGATGAAATACTATTTGAGTAATTATCAAATTTATTAAAAAGTAATTAAATGTCGGGTACAATAAAAATAAACTAACTTATCTATTAAATAAAACTAAATTAAAACTAAAAACTAATACTAAATAAAAATAATAATAAAATATGTCTAAAAAATTTGGCCCCTTTGGCATGGTGCTGAGGATGCTGGCAGCATTTCCCCGCTGTATAGCGATTCCAATACGTTGTGCGAGAAAGCTAAATACTATTACAGTACATATGGGGCTACTTTATAGCACTAGTGCGAGAAGTAGCATATTACGTTACTGTGTCGAACATTTAAAGGGCCATATGTACTGTAAAACGTTGTACGATACATGTGCGAATAGGTAATTCGCAACTCGTGTCGATTTAAAACACTCCCTTCGGTCGTGTTTTAATTTATCGCCACTCGTTTCGAATTTCCTATTTTTCGCACTTGTATCGTAATGTACTATTTTAATTTATTTGAATCTTATAAATATTCAAAGAGCATTATAAAAAATTCTATAATCTACTCCGGTACTTCTTAGTTCTTACAAAATTAAGTATATGTATACTAGATAGATATGTATCTAAGAACATACATAATAATCTGCAAGTTGCTTTTTACGTTTATTTTTTCGGATCGAGAAGCTGTTGATTCAAAAGACACTGTTATTTAGCCCGATAACAATCTTTTCATTTATTTATTTACTCATATAATATTCTCTTCTTTCTCGCGTTGTCCCGGCATTTTGCCACGGCTCATGGGAGTCTGGGGTCCGCTTGACAACTAATCCCAAGGATTGGCGAAGGCACTAGTTTTTACAAAAGCGACTGCCATCTGAACTTCCAACCCAGAGGGTAAACTAGGCCTTATTGGAATTAGTCCGGCTTCCTCACGATATTTTCCTTCACCGAAAAGGGACTGGTAAATATCAAATGATATTTCGTACATAATTTCCGAAAAACTCATTGGTACGAGCCGGGATTTGAAGTATTTGAACCCGCGACCTCCGGGTTGAAAGTCGTTACGTTCTTACCGCTTCGCTAGGGCACCAGCGCTTCTCGCTATTTACTCATACAATAGTTATTTGTATTGTGTAGGAGTTTAGCGCAAGCCACGAGTTTTACAATCCGGTTGGCTGTGCCAGCCTGCGTGATGCCGCACACTCATCTCTGTTCCTCTGACCGGTATGAATCATTCCTGAACCAATAACCTACGTCATATCCGGGGTATCTAAGGTATCTTACTATCTACTAATTTTATTAACATGATCGAAAATGAGGAGGGAAAGAACAAGCGATAAAAAATCTAGAAAGGAATCAAAAACGGAACCTAGGTAAGTAGGTAGAAACACGGTAAGATTTTTCTTCGCAATAGTCACGCTCAATGCTCGCACGATATCCCGTAGTTTTTTTTTTTCGTAAAAATGTAGGCACTTACTTAGGTAGGTATATTATTCATTGACAGAAGTGCAAAAGACAAGGACTGAGGACTTTTACCAGTATTTAATTTAGATGACGCAAAAAAATCTACATTAATTCTACAGTGAGCCATCATTGTAACAACGTCATGCCGTTACTGTTTACAGTATTTCCGGTAACGGTTGTGATTATTTTAATTGTTTTTCGCTGTAAACTACATGCGCAAAATGTTTATTCCCTCGTCTACACTGGCACTCGTAAAGTGACCAAAACCACACTGTGCCTTGTTATTCAGCAGTAAAACATAAGTAACACTATACCTTTCAACTAGGGGTTTCAGTTTCAAGGTTGAATCATTAGCAATTTCCTATAGGGTTACCATTTATGGGTTATTATTGATGTTTCGCAGGATGTCTGGATTACTAGAAAATAATCGGGAATGATAATCTAAATCTTCAGAAAAAATATTAATCAACCGACCACGAAACTGTTAGCCATTCCAACAACCGAATAAAACTGCCCAAAAACAAATTATCACACTCTTATGTAAGTTACGTAATATGGTAATTTACCCGTAACATTTTGACATAATTGTCTATTTACTTACTATCCTAGCGTCGCAACGTCAATCGAATCCTGTTATAAATGAATAACCAATCTTTGATCTTCACAATCTGTTCAACCACATCCTTGTAATGTGAGTAATATACTAAGAATTTCGTTCGGTTTCACCGTAACAGATTAACTCGTTTTTTGCCGCTTTAAAAACGACTTATCGACGTCTGCCTACACGTCGAATTTGATAATATTTTGGTGCTGGCTGGGAATGTCCAGCAGCAAATGCGTTTATCGTGGAATGTGTATTTTAAATGGTTGGATAAGGTAAACAAATGGTGTAGGCATTTTGCGTACTTAGCAAGAATATGGAACTTACAAATATTGTATCTCTACGCTTTTCCGCTCTGAAGAAGAAGAACACAAGGAAATAACTAAAAGACTACTACAAAGGGATACTAGTTTATTGTCCAAGTTGGTAATACTGCTGTGGTTCATGGTAGTTAAGTGGTGGCGTACAGTCGAGTTCATAAAACATTATTTCATCTTATTAAGAAATGTATACATATTGATGAACTCAACTGTACCTATAGTACTTTGGTAGATTTACTAGTCAGTTTCGGTCTGCGACTAAGCAAACCTAAGTTTAAGGGTTTGACTACAACACATAAATAATATTATTTGCAAAAAGCATAAAAGGATTCAAATTCTGGCTCGTAACAAAGTGTTTATCGTAACTTATGTATAGGTATGTACTATGTACAAATATAATTTGGTATTTATCAGTTGCTTGTAGGAAAACAACGAACCTACTATCTCCAAAACAGAAGCCGCGCACATTATCTTAACGTTGACTTTTTGCGATGGCTCACTAAGAGAGCTTGGGATCCGCTCACCAATTTAATCCCATGAATTGGCGCAAAAACCATTTTTTAGGGTTCCGTAGCCAAATGGCAAAAAACGGAACCCTTATAGATTCGTCATGTCCGTCTGTCTGTCCGATTCTGTCACAGCCACTTTTTTCCGAAACTATAAATGCTATACTGTTCAAACTTGGTAAGTAGATGTATTCTATGAACCGCATTATGATGTTTACACAAAAATAGAAAAAAAACAATAAATTTTGGGGGTTCCCCATACTTAGAACTGACACTCAAAAAATCTTTTTTCATCAAACCCATACGTGTGGGCTATCTATGGATAGGTCTTTAAAAATGATATTGAGGTTTCTAATATCATATTTTTCTAAACTGAATAGTTTGCGCGAGAGACACTTCCAAAGTGGTAAAAAGTGTGTCCCCCCCCCCCCCCGTTACTTCTAAAATAACAGAATGAAAAATCTAAAAAAAATATATGATATACATTCCCATGCAAACTTCCACCGAAAATTGGTTTGAACGAGATCTAGTAAGTAGTTTTTTTTTTAATACGTCATAATTTTAAGCCTATAAACGCCTGCAGCTCCAGAGGTTTCATTTATTATTGGAGTTTGAGCATGTAGCATGTTTAACTTGCTTTTTTTAACAATAAATATTTTTTGCACCTAAATATTTTCGTATTATGATATTATGTTCTTTATAGACTTAGTACATTACGATACAAGTGCGAAAAGTAGGAAATTCAAAGAACGAAAAACGAGTGGCGATAAATTAAAACACGACCGAAGGGAGTTTTTCCTTTTCGGACGTGTATTGTACAACGTTTTAATGGCCCTTTAAATTTTCTACATACGAATGTATAGTGGTAGTTACAGCACTAGGGCGTTAAAGTAACACCATATGTATGTACTTTAAAATAAATTTAATTATGACAAGCAATAAATACCTACTTATATAAAATGAAATTATACCATAAGCAAATCCAAAAAAAGGCAAAGATACCCTAATGCCAACTTCTTCTTTCAACAAATTCGCAATGAGATGCGATATGTTTACGTAGGAAACACAACATGCATCGTTTAAACAAACCAAGTCTTGCCTATCTTTTGCCACTCGTCACGCGGCACCCACGGTTTTAAACATGCTCCCGCCAATCGCCATCAGATGAGTCCATGTCGTTTTGTGGCGAGTTAGAACCCCTTAAGGAAAATTAAAATTACCTTGGTTTGTCATAAATTACATACTGCAATATGCTTTTATGTGGAAAACTCCTTCATTTCCACGTAAATCAGATGGACGGATGCGGTTCATGAACTGTTTGACCGCATCGGGTGGAGTAAGTGATACAATTATTATTCATATAAACGCTGCCGTCATGGTGGTCCTGGCGCGTCTCATTCCCGGCGTCGGTGGTCAAATAACGATAGGTCACTGCGGGGCATACATTATAATAACTTGGTATGTGCGTACTGCTGGGGCGGTTCGTAGTTGAGGAGATTCGTTGACCCGCGCCACGCGCCCGGCAGAATGACCGGTCCATGGCCGAGGCCGCGCTGAATATGCAGCGTTACACCTTTAATATTAATGGACATCTTTTTAAAATGCCCCCTACAAAATAATAAGTCTATAATGAAGCGTATAATATAATAGACTGCGACCGCGGCGGGGCATGGGGATGGGAGCATTTACTCTCAACGTCTGACGTGGATTTTACCTGCGAACATGAAAGCTTTTTGTAAAGAGCCGTACATTATACATATTTGGTACAATAAGTGATATATAAACCCCTCAATCCCTAGCTATCTTGTCATAGCCAATTTTTGTTTTATTCATTCAACAGCTGTGACATTAATTTAAAAATGATAGTAATAGGTACTAAGGTTACGCACTATCGTAACCACATATGTGAACAAAGCGAATACAAATGATATTTAATGAGGATAATTTGGAAGTAACTAAGAAGCTAATTAAATTCGTACCTAAAATAATGAGCACTAAGGTAAAATATGAATAATAATAAGTGATAGGTATTTAGGTATTCAAGAAGGCGACGATTATGTTATGTTATCATCACTGATCACAATCTAACGAATCAGTTAGGTACCTAGCCTAGGTGGGTTAATCTGTGGCTCCTTTTTAAGAATGGTCATAGTTATTTCCTACCTACTGTAATGTAAATTAAGTAAGAGAATGCCAAATATGCTATGGCAAGGTACGAGCATAAATCCCCACAGTGGTGTTTAGTAATAAAATATAGAGTAGGTATACATATTACATATATACCGGTTCATACAGGTATGTACAGGTGTGTACCGTAAAAGTGCTCTTATAATCCGTCCCACCCTTTTTGTTCAATAAACCTTCTTCCTCGCGTTGTCCCGGCATTTTGCCACGGCTCATGGAAGCCTGGGGTCCGCTTGGCAACTAATCCCGAGAATTGGCGTAGGCACTAGTTTTTACGAAAGCGACTGCCTTCTGACCTTCCAACCCAGAGGGTAAACTAGGCCTTATTGGGATTAGTCCGGTTTCCTCACGATGTTTTCCTTCACCGAAAAGCGACTGGTAAAAATCAAATGATATTTCGTACATAAGTTCCGAAAAACTCATTGGTACGAGTCGGGGTTTGAACCCGCGACCTCCGGAATGCAAGTCGCACGCTCTTACCGCTAGGCCACCAGCGCTTTTTTCCGCTAGGCCACCAGCGCTTTTTTCAATAATAAGTCAAATATTTTAATCTGTATAGCCTAAAAATAAAATGTCTGTAGTAGAAGAGCGGTACATAGGCAACAAAGGAGTCCCTCTTGAGAAACGTTTTATACCTAAAACGTATCTCAACCTTACTACGTAGGAGCAAAGCAATAGTGCCTAGGCCATAAATAAAACATAAAGGCTATTACGTGCGAGCTGATAAAGTGGCGCGTAAATAAAGCCCGGCCGTTGCACGCCGACCAGTTGCGCTGATTGATTGAACTTGACACTACCGCGCAACGCTCACAAAGCACGATTTTTAATTTTAAGGCCCAGTAAGTTGTTTCATTCCAGCCAGCCCAGTGAGTTCGTGTTCTTCTCTCACTCTGACTGTACGTGCCCGAAAGAGCCAGTTTCATGTTAATATCAATTTTTTTACGTTATAATAAAAAAAAAGTAATCGATACGTTCTCTCAAACATTATATTGACGATTTTTAGAAGGAATGGTCATATTTTTAGCTCTTGTGCATAATTTGTTAAAAAAAATTTAAGTGCATTTTATACATCGATTCGAATCGATACAGTTCCTTTAGGAAAGGCCTCAAGATTTGCTAATTAAATTTATAGCAGCCGTATTGTGATCCAAAAAAGCGCTACGGTTGTTTAAAACTCCTTTCTCTGAACCTACTGCATCTTAAATTTGATAGCTCCACCACTATTGGTAGTACTTTGCAATAAATACCGCGGTAAAATACCGAAATGAAACAAAAAAGCTATACGATAAACCCTAACGTTTTAATATCAGGCCCAAAAACTGGAAATGTGGAAAACATTAAATGTAAGGGGATTTCCGATTATGCTCTTCGGATCTGCTGACAAAATTTTCTTATATCTTACACCTCTTCTCTTCCCTTACTTCGAAGCCGGTCATAATTATATAATCAATTTTGATGTTATTTTTATTAGTAAGACGTCATCAAAATCAAACAGTCGCCAAGAAAAGCATTTATACACCGTGTTTTTTTTTTATTTCCTTTTATTTTAAGGGTGCATTCCTGAGCTTAAATTAAGTAACTTTCTCAAAGACACGGGTATTCTAATTAACTCCATTTCGGAGATAATTAATAATTTATTTTTTTATTATTAGGCCCTTACAAGCGTATACACTTGCTTTAGGGCCTATTTAAATATTTATTAGTGTTTAGTACGAGTTACACTTGCTACTAAACGTAAGTACTACGTATCTCGGACGGTTGATGTTCGAAATGACATTGATATGTCACAGTTTTCAATTGTTTGGTTGAATTAAATGTAATGCCCGTGTTACAACAACTCTATAGGTATATGAAGAACCATTATTTGCATCTTTAAAACAAATTAAGGCACTGTCAAATTAATTAAAAAATAATAATTTAATAATGATATCAGAATGGCAGTGCGCGTTTGCCCGTATGCGCACGCGCCCAGATCGTGCTAACGCGCGTCTAAAGGACTCATGCTCCATGTCATGCCCAATTACGATTTAACCCCAATTGCCTGAGTGATTTATTTTCGCACGATGTAATTCCATGGGTTAGATCGTTCGATTGAGACTGTTGAGCACGTGATTGTTACCTTTCAATTAGCTTTCAATGGATTGAAAAGGTGGGGGGGGGGATTTAAATTAACCAGGTACTATTTAAAAAATTACCATAGCAGTGAATAACAGGTAAAGGAACTAAAGCTGCTAGAGGGAAACTTTAAACGAAGTCTTACAAACTGGCTCTTAGAGCGTTGTTTTAACAGCGTAAAGTACCGAATACCAACAGTATTAAAAAAAGCGGACAAGTGCGAGTCGGACTCGCCCACCGAGTGTTCCCTAGTTTTTAGTATTTATTGTTATAGCGGCAACAGAAATACATCATCTGTGGAAATTTTAGCTGTCTAACTATCACGGTTCATGAGATACAACCATTACAACCTGGTGACAGACGGACAGCAGAGTCTTAGTAATACGCACCCGTCCCGTTTTACCCTTTGGGTACGGAACCCTAATCTTGTACCTCACTTAGGCAACACGGTACTCGACTGAAAAGCTCTCTAATACATCACGATTGTATAAAATACTATATTGCACTCCTCATCAGAAGAAACCAATACAGAAAGAAAGCAGCAACCCAAGTAGAGCCAGTACAGGCAGTCTTATTGTTAAAAATCGATCTCTTCCATTCAACCTTTAGGTAGCAGGTGACAAGCTTTAGGTGGAGACTAAGAACGTGTGCAAATAGTTTGAACACCTGACACAAACAGCCGCTTTTGCTACGTGCCATTAGTGCAGAGATGAGATACAGCTACTATACAGCGCTTTATATGTACATATTTATTTTATTTACACTTTAATGAAGCGACTTCATCAATTCATTCATGCATAATTTCTCCATGCAAATTCTCAGCTCACTGTACAAATGGAGGACTTTAGAGTCCCCAGGAAGCTCGGCCGAATTTCACCTTCCCATACAAACGGAGTTTCGTATTGGATTGTAATGAAACTTTGCACAACAATGACAATAGTTATATAGGTACTGACGTTGAGTTTACGTTAATAGGTAAGTATTTATACAGTCACTCCAACCCAGTCCATATAAATTAATAAGCTTTTATTCGTTTTAATCCATACAATGTAATGGTTGGTTATTTGGCACGTAGTCATGCAGTTTATTAAATGATTCGAGAAAAACTTAAGTTATTCAGTGACGTGTGCCACGGGCGTCCCCACTCGCCGCGGGGTTGCGCGTGCCTACGACTATTTGACGCAAATGTTTTACATTTTTTGATAAAACATAAACTTTTTATTACTCGAATATCAATTTCTTGAAACTGCTAAAAAACAGATTAAACTAGACTTATTACAAACTATGAAAGAGTGACGCCTCTTCATTGTACTGTTACATATATTTTTTGGTAAGTTGGGGTATTTTTATACCTACTGCATGTAGCTTCCTTAAGTTTAACTAATGCCCTATTTAGATAGTAGCAAGCAGTACCTACTAGATAAAACAGTACTTGATTAACGGGGATCCCAGTGTGGCCGTATGAAAAACGGCCTTTCCCGTTAGTGTGGCCCCAGCATAAAGAATACGAGTAACGATGTCTGTATAAAGTGTAGATGTACACTTTCAAAACAATTTAACACGTAGCGAAGAACCAGACTAAGGTAAAGCTCATGAAAGCTTGATCAAAACAAGAGTTGAACAAACCCACGTCCAGGCCCTTGGGCGGTAAATGTAAACACCATCTTAAGTAAATGATGTTCGAAAATATATATTGATGTTACCGAGAATTACGAGCCCGTCATCCAAGCGTAAACAAGCGATAGGAGGAGCCGGAGGAACACTACGCAGTTACGATAAACAAAAGGAAACAGGAAACCTAACCGAAAGATAAAATAGGTTTATTACATACCTAACAACGTCACTTTTATACCAACCGTAAAGTACAAATACATAAAAAAGTTGATACTAGGTTTTATTACTGCTTAATGAAACAACTTTTAGCACCTTTTTTTATTGTGTGTTTAAATGGAGATTGGGGTCCGATCACCAAATTGTTCAGAAAACGAATGCTATCTGATTGTAACTAAAACACCTGGGAGGTACATTAATTATGTACACATATTTTAGGAATTAGCTTACTTTGAAATAGGTAGTTTTTTTCTTAATTGATACCGTGATGTACATAACAGGCAATTCAATTGAATAACGACGACTGACTACGAGGGGAAACATAACAATTTAATAAATTGCCCAATCAAACTGGTTCATCGGCTAGTGAACCAATTCAAAGGTCAATCTTTCTAATGCAAGTAGCACAACATAACGTTCAAAGTATTGTCTATCTAATTAAAGTTTCCAGTTAATTTCCACTCATCTAGTCGAAGGTTAGCTAGAAGAGATCAAAATTTCTGTAAATTTTACGCGAAACTGTTTTTATACAATAATGTGATTATTACTACTACAACAACGTTCAAAGTATCCGACGGATTCACTCGTATAAACTCGATTTATAAAGTACATATTAATGCTAACATCTTTGGGACAGACTTGTCGAACACTGCTGCTCGTTACATTGTATCTAAAAGACCAGCAAGGACATGTTCAACGTATGTGTTTTTTAGATACGTACTCGTATATAAGACGAAATGAATCAGGTTTGTATGATGCTGATACAGTACTACAAATACCTCAGAAATGTTACAGACTCAGAGGACTTCCTTATGTTAGGTAAATTTGGGAAAGTGTGCGGTGGACCTTTAGATTGTTATCTTCGTGCATCTATGCTGTTGTGATTTATGATGGTCCCACACTAGCTGTTATAAAATGTTTGTTGCGAATGCAACTTATTATTGTATAAAAATCAATGCAGTAGCTAAACGCAGCCGTCGGGCTCGGCTAGTATTCGGAGGCTTTTTAAAAGCACCAATAGGAGCGCTCCACATACTCTGTATCGCCGCCAATTAGAAGCATCTAAATTTAAACTACCTTTTTGTACTGATCATATATTGCAAATCACTCTTTCATCATCCTCCATACTATCAACACCCACTTTCTACAGTTAATCGTCTTGGCAAGAACCCTTGTAAACCAGTACCTTTTGGAAGATTATACTTCACTTCATTATAAATCGAAGTTTTATTTAAGTCGTCGAGATCCTGACCTGCACGGCGGCTACATGTTATATAACTTTATGTGACAAGGACAACATAATAAAATACTATCAATATCATGTTGTATCTGTCACATGATGTTATATAACAGCCAGATTGGGACCACCATTACTACCAAGTCTTTACGACACACTTCGTCTCCAGTTTTTCACTATGACGCTAAGTAGTGAAACTTACCTAAGATAACTCGAGACTTGAAAAGGCACTATGCACTACATGTACAGTCTTTGCAGGCTTTTGCAGCTGACTGTAGAATTTTAGATATATATAGGAACAGGTAAGATTTAAGAAATTAAACCCTTAAGATAAGACTGTGTACCCAACTAAGCAGGTACCTTTACCTGTTTTGTGTATAAAGAACCTTTTCAGATCATGAAAATTTTCTAGAATGGAAACAAAGTTTTCCTTAAAAATCACCGTGTTTTTACTTACTATAAACATTGCAAATCGAACGTCAAGATTGATGAAAACAAATGAAATCAGTTCGTGAGCCGTCAATGCAGGGCTGAATAATGCATCGTCTCCAGGCGGAGCATTTACCCCACCGTCTGCGCCGCCGAAGCGTTGCCCTTTGTCCTGTGGACTGGACGTCAACCACCTCGCTCGTAGACTCTGGAAATTGGATGGAAATCGAAACGACCAGAACGGAAGCGACGTTGCGTTGTCGGCTGGCCGATCATTGATACCTCCAGGACCCATCCGGTACGACTTTCCGACGACTGACTGTAAAATTAGACTCGGGGAATCTTTAATACTTAATGTATTTATAAGAAAAAGTTTACAAGTAGGTAATACGAAAACGAATATGGGAAAAAACTGCGTATCGGGAACAAAAAGAGAAGTAAAAAGTCATAAAACTTTGTAAAATAAAAAGGAACATTCTCAACCAAATGCATTCTACTTAATGTTCTTTAATTCATTACAAGTCCGGATTTAGGTATAAGGAAAACTATATCAAATACCGTTCAGTTTGGTATAATTAAGAACCAATTAGTAACCCCGGTTACCTAAACAGCATTCTCCGATTAACGAAGTGACACAGTTCGTCCTGTCACGTACGCCGCCCTCAGTGGGTAAACTATGTATTTATATCTAATGACTATCGACATTAATGAGACCGGCAATAATAAAAAAATCAGTGTCCTAATATCGGTCCGCAATTTTCATCATATTACGAGTAATTGCGACTAATGCTTTGTCATTAACTCGTTAGCTGACGCATGAGATGTGGATGTCATTATCTATTATTACAGTATGCTGTTTCAATTTGTAGCAATTTTAAGGTAAATTCAGAAATATTATTTTTCTCAAACTTGTAATGAAATGTTGACATGACTTACTTCAAATTAGGTCCGGAAATACTACATATCAGGTGAGATGAGTGAAGATGATAATTATGTAAAGGAATTTCATACAGCCTTACACACCTAGGCCTGTAAGACAACCTTCTTTTGTTTTTAAACGTCAAATTATGGCACATCTTGGCATTCAACCATAAAAAACCTATAAGCAAAATTCTGCCATTATGCTTTTTAGACCTTTTTTTCTTTTTTGTGTTTGTTAAATATTATTTCAGGGTTTCCTAAGATTTCTGCAAGACTGAAAAAAAAACTTTATAGGACTGTATCTCCTAAACCGTGCGTTGTAGCGCAAAAATAATCAAATGTTCGTTCCTTTTTTAATAACCCCAAAGTAATAATAAAAAAACGAAAAAAAAACACCAAAAAAAAGTAAAGAAAAAAAAGCGTAATGGCGTGCGTCGGAGTCGAAGCACAAAAATAATCACATTTTATTCCCCTTCAATACCCGACGCACTGAATATCACATTAGGACATGAAACAATCATCATCATCATTATCCTATTTTTTTATTTATTATTTCATTGCAAGTTTGAGAAAAGCACTATACAAATGCCGGCCGCGTATCCCTATTCGACCTCGCTACGCTCGGCCGTCTATATCTACTTGGCCTGCAACCCTTCGTTTCCCGTCCTCTATAGTAATGTACTATTGCGTGATTATACCTGAACATACCGCTCAAAACTGTAAGGAAAAAGAAATTTCGCATCCCTTAACATTAACACAGTATAACATGCAAGTTAAAGCTATGCCATAAAACCTTAAGTTAGCTAATTTTACTTGAAGGAAACATGCTTTTTTTTTAAAGAAACAAAATGAAAATAATGTTTAATGTTTTTCAAAAGAAGAGACTACATATTAATAGGACAAACGCTTCAAATATTGTGTTAATCATCTATCACATATTGATAAGAACTACACCAGGGGTGGCCAACAGGTCGATCGCGATCGACCGGTCGATCGCGACTGTTAGTCCAGTCGATCGAGGCAAGGAAAAAAATATAAATACGTAGACCAGTTTCATTTAAGGTTTCAAGAAGTATGTAATTGGTAGATCACACAGGGTTTCGTTAGTAAACAGGAGATCTTGGGTCTAATCAAGTTGGCCACCCCTGAACTACACTATATTTAAAGTTTACAGTCGTCGCCGTTTTTACCTTTCAAACATCCATCGTCACGCACAGGCTCAAAGTTTTAATATATTTGATATATACCTTATTTTAGCATAAACATGCTAAAAACCTGTAAAAGAAGCGCCGCTAATAAATAATTCGTAGGCGATTTGAATTATGTTAAGCACGTATGACGTGGATACTTACAATCTTCTTAGTTTGCTAATTTTATAGAAGCAATTCTAATAATGTAATCTGCATACTCATACAATATACCAGGGATCGGAACCGAATTTTTGCAAAAACTTCCAAGTAACCATATATTTGGGTTTATTTTATGTTCCAAATGTAGGATTCAGTTGTTTTCAGATAACGATTTCGTCTTATTCAATTGCCCAATTAAAAATGAAATAACTATAAAGAACGAAAAAATGCAGTTTTCGTTCCCATTCAAAAAATACTGGTTTCCGATCCCTGCAACATACCATAAATCCAGGCATATAACTATATGGCTTATTTAAAAAAAGCAAAACTATACCTACCTACCACCAAGAATCCTTTGTGCCATTAGTTAATTTCCCATCTACATATGTATAGTTGAAATTTAAAGTAGGTAACTAATAATATAATAAATGGAATTGGCACGATGCTACATAAAACCTATACAGTTATTAGAAGGCACGCGACACGTCACTTGGCAGAGGGTCTACGTGACTTCGAGCAGAGCCTACGGCTCAGGTACTAAGTAGCTTAGCCTAAATTGCCTTTGATATACAACAAATTGATCAAATCACGTTTCCGCCGGCACAGATTATATTTTAGAAGGACGTAAATACACCTATAAAATAAAAATAAAATGCATTGATTTCAGACAAATAAGTGACCATAGTTTGTTAGTAACAAGAAAATACTTAAATAAGTAACTATATTAGTAGCTAAACTTAAGTGAAGCGAGGACCAACGTCCCACTGTCAGATTTAAAAAAAACTTGTTAACGATAAACCATAAAACTAAAGTCAAATGTAAAGGTAACTACATACAGGCTTTTATTTAAAAAAAATATCCCGTTAGTGTAAAACATAAATACCTACTTGCGATAAATAGCTATGGCTACCTAGAGCTTTCAGCAGATTCAAAAACACCAGTTAATCATGCTTATATTATAGAAAGGCTGCTGTGACTTATTAATCATTACTGGGGATAGAACCCTTAGGAAAAGAATTTCACACTTAAATAATAGTTTGCCTGAAGCCTAGAAGCCATAAGACGTAAATAATAAGGTTAAATTTAAATCTACGTCTACGTAAGGTATACTTATGGGTTATAACATAACATGTTTTGTTTTTGTTAAATATAAGGAAGATGACAAAAAAATATTGTGTTACCCACCAAACATCGTAAGATTTGAAGAAATTTCAATGCAACGTAGTTAAATGAAAGAAATTATTAAAAATTATATCTACGTGAATGATCGATTAAGCACATAGTTATGTTATTAATTTAATAAAACATTTCCGTTGAAATTGGAAATACAGATTCCAGATACAAATTTATTAAACAAACGCCCTACCCACCCACTTGCTTTTGGTAACTGTAGTTACCAGCTGTCACCCTGATTTTATTATAATAATAGAAGTCACTGAAAAATATGAAGCATTTGAGTGGCTACAGTAGTGCAGCTATCAGTTGTGCGCCTATTTATGTGAAGTTGCAAAGTTGCCTTTGTAGTTACAATGGAAACAGAAATGATACATTGTTGCCAATGCCCGCTCAGTAGGCGTTTGTAAATTTTGTAATATATATTTGATGTCAAAAATGTTTACAATTTACACCCTACCTCTTTTGTAATATGGCGATACATGTTAATATATCCTTGAACTCGGCTGTACTACGTAACCTAAACCTTAACGAAACCTAAGTTGGATGAGCTTTTTGTTAGATAAGGAAGCCTGTGCTATCGATCTGAACGTACGCTGTTTTTTTAATTCAATAAACTGGTTCAAGTGGAAATACCAGCTGAGTCCCTTCTCAGATTAGATAATTTCAGGTAAATATCTCCGTCGCGATGACGGGGACGGCTCTGAAAATTAGTGCGATAAGGACAACTGCAGCTTAGGCGAAAAGTCCTGCGTAAAACATCAGAAATCCAGGTTTCGTTCTCGACATTTTCCTCCTCCAAAACTTAACCAATCGTAACAAAATTTTGGAAATGGGGTGAGAAAGAAATTATCTGTGTCTGACCATTTTGATTTTTGCGTTTATTGCTGTCAACGTACAGACACAACTACTGGTAATATTGAAATGAACTCATATAAAAAAATATTTATCTACAGGTCAAACACCGTAAAGGAAAATATCGAGAACGTTTGTATGGAAAAATTACCGCTAACGTTTCCTCTTAATTTGTTAGATTACGTATTAAGTATATGTTTTGTAAGTATCCGAAAGGTGCGTATATACCGGGTGGGGCCTGTAACACGAGCAAATAATTAAAACATACCTAGATTGTACTCCTCAACGATGGCACTTTAGTTCTATATCTTTAAAAAAATATGAAGTCTTTAAAAGACTTTCTATTTTTCATACAAATTTAATATTATGCTATCGCCAGGGGTCGTACAAAAAGTGCGGATGACGTCAAACCACTTATAGGATGATTTCAAATAGTATTTTTGATTTTCATAAACAATTATCACTTATCATTTATTAAACGATATCGCCACTTGAAATGAGTAAGTACGTTTTTGACTGACACATTGTCAATCAGATGAACAATAAATTGACTTCGTTATTGTTTAGCTATTGTATCTTCACGATTATATTTAGCTAAAATTTATATTTACTAATGTATAAGAAAACGCTCTAAAATGTCATCTTTACTCGAATATTGTGGCAATTTTCCGTTTTTGGAGGTACGTGACAATATTGCTGTAATCAAGATATACCAACGAAGGTAAGCAATATTAAAAGACATTTGGAGATAACCAAACATGTCGGAAACGTAGAAAAAAAGGGCAAAGTGAATTTAATATGAACCTTACAAATTCTATGATAGCAGTAAACAAAACATCAAATTATCTTTTTTAATTTTTACTAATATTACCTACTTTTCCCACTTTTGACTATTAAACCTATTTATCTGTGAATCCCACAGACTTGTTCTAACTAATTTCAAATAATTATACCTTATGGTAACAAGTTTCGTGAAATTTATTTTATTCACTACATCACCCTACCACCTGTATTATTAAATCCATGGATTTATTTACGATTATTTTGTTACTTCATTAATACTACTTTGTTACTACATGTCACACGGAAGTTTAAATACAAACTCAAACATCACCTGTGTGCAAGATTACGTCATTTTTACGTCATCCGCACTTTTTGTCTGACCCCTGGCTATCACCATTGTAATTGAACTTGCTTGTCACGCTTTAAACATAACAAAATTCGCAATACATTGCGTCTAAGAATAAACTTTAAAGTGTGAGTACTAAAAATCAAAACACAAGTTAGTTTTTAAAGTCGCTGAACCGTCCCTGTTACCGGTCCCACCCCGTATGAATTATTTTTTTTATAATAAATACGTAGGTTCATATAGACAGGTGTTTTACTGTCATTATTTGATGTTGAGGATTTAATTCATATTTTAGTTGCAAGATTTGAAGCAATTACTGTCGAGGCTCGGAAGTATAGTAATTACTTGCTGGATGGGGATCCGTTTTAAACGAACGACCTTGGGAGTCCGTTTAATTGAACCCCATGCCAGCAAGTACCTTTCCAGCTGAATTATAATAGTGCTTTTCTCAAAACAGGTGCAAGAAATATTAAATCTAATAGAAATATTTTACAGAATAACCGTTTGATTTGCTTTGCCGCCTTAAAATATTTTAATTAAAAAATTTAAGTGTATTTTTCTGCCCAAAATACGCCAACCTATTTGACAACAGCTACAATATACATATATACTTATAGTACCAACATTATAATAGTAAGTACCTACTAATCATCTGTTTAGCTGTTAAAAGTTTGGAACTCGACAAATAATGGAATTTGTATGCAACATTGCAGTCCTGAAATCGAGACTGCAACGTTTTTAACTTTTAAATTTTTGATAGAACATAAACTTCGGACGGCAAAGCCGACTTTGCCGTCCATTTGTAAGAAAATATACTTATGCATTCAAGCTCAATAACTTGCAAGTAGGTGTTTCCCTCTTGTTTTTCCAACATTAGAGTCCCATTTCACGAGTTATCATTTTTTTTAAATGCGTATATCCTACATATTTTTGCAAGACCGCAGTGATACCATTAGTACTACATGAACAAAGTTTTGCACGGAGCACTAAATCGATAAAAATTACAAGAAATCTACAATGAACAAAGAGGGAAGTAGGTATACAAATACAAATAATTTTATTGAAAACAGTATAAGTACAGTGTTAGCACTTAAAGACTACGTACTCGTCCATGGAAAAGAGAGAAAATGTTTTTCCACTTCGAAAAATTTCGATTCTCCATGATTTTTAGTATGTTATTGACAATGAAAAACTAGGTTTATCATAGAGGTCCAATAATATAGAGATGAAATGGGGGAGGGACCAGATGAACGAACGAGTTGCACTGAAGGAACTTTCAGTAGGAGTAGCAGAGAAAGCGCTATTATTGTTTGTCCTTGTCACAGTCTCATTTTTTTCCCTCATCGTACATTTTAGTATGGTTTATGGTGGGCAACAAATAACCCACCCAAATTACGTAGGTTGTTTTTGGTATGTTGTCAGGAATGTTAAAACATGTTATTAATTTTGTCGCATTTCGTATGTTTGGTCCCTCACGGACGCACGAGTATATAATATCTATAGGATCTTATCATCTTTGAGGTTTACAGGTTTTCCTTTTTTTCAAAATTTGCAAAACAATTTTTTTTAAAGCAAAACCTGAATATATGTGATCACGGCCGGCAAAACGTCCCACTTTGTCGCACGCCATAGCCAACGCCTTGCCAAGCGCGGGTATAAACCTAGGCATATATCTAATACATTTTTGAACTGTAACTATAGTAATTAATAAGTTATTATAGTTATACCCGTCTCTCTTTCATCCGGGCGTTTTCTCGGATGCATCCTCAGCTACTAGTAAATCACAATATTTATGCTAATTCTACAAGAATTTAAACCGAAATAGCAGGAAGAAGGCATGTGTGCGCATCGGCGTGGGCGCAGGATGCGCCGCGCCTGCGCGCTCGGACCACGTGACTCCATTGACGTCAATACTGACCTCTGGCAAGCGCTGCCTCAGCCTGCTTATCTGCCTTACTCCACATACAGAGCGAGCATATAAATTGACTACTTCGCATTTAGCGTGCTTTAAAACTCTGCGCAGCTAGCGGTCTGCGTAGTTTATAAATAAGAAGTAGGTTCTATTAAAGAAAAAATGAATGAGCCCAACACGTACTCGTACGTACCTACGAATAGCATATTTTACATAATTTACCAGATCCACAAAAATAACAATTCTTACAGGCATAAGTTCTAAAAGGCATCATTTAAACTGGACTTATTTTGACTATTCAGGATCACGGGATAAAACAGAATTGGTTGAGAAACCAACGATTTTAGGGTACTGTAGTTTAAAAGGAAAAAATAAGGGTTCCCCCTTATAGGATCACTAGTGTGTCTGTCCTTCCATCTGTCACAGAACTCACAGATGACAACCAACTTGCTCCGATTAGAATAATTAAATTGAGGTAAGTAGGTACATACCTACTCGTACACATATGAAAGTCAGAATAGAAAATTCCTACAAAACATTTTGACAAAATACAAGAAAGTTAAATATTTATATATTCTATTATACAATTTTATGGATATCTCCAGGATCCCGTCATAAGACCCAAATTTGATGATAGTGGGACTAACTAGAAAGCGGACCCGCTCAAATATAAAAAAAATAGTTTTTTTTATCCACCCATCCATTTTTAAGTCGGTATAACAAGTTAGATACCTATGTGATGGGACAACAAGCAAAAACTCAAAAAAATCAAAAATCAAAATATCTTTATTTTGCATAAAATATGGTAAGAATGTCAGAAGATTTTTTCTTACTAACCGACTTCAATAGCAAGACGCGAGGTTCTGTATTCGGTTGTGGCTATTTTGTTTCATGTATATTCATAGATTATTCCGAGCCCCGTGGTCCGATCTGAGTATGTATTTCTTTCTATTTTTGCTAGAAAGAATTTACCTCTAAGCTGGTCATCACCATGATCTAACTCGGCAGGGCATTCACAATGACAATGACAGTGTGAAAATATCATCGTAAATGTCAAATTTCCTTAAAAATAAAAATAATTCCATGAAAATATAGCGTTTTTAATGTCACTTCCACTCTTTGTTGTTGTTTGTTGTTGCTGAGTCAGGTTAGACCGTCAGTCAGGTGAGTCGGGTCAGTTAAATCGTCACCCGACCAATGATCGCTGTGTTGGGACAGTCAGTAGACAAATATAAACGTAGAGATTTATACAAATGTATATATATATATATATATGATTAACTAACTCATTTAAATATCGTTCCTCCGTAGGTCACGTTTCTTTATTAATCACACACGTATTAAGGTGCGACGACATCGACACCGCTGTTTTGTAAGCAGCGGTCTGATCGTACTTTTATACTAAATACATGAACTAAACATTCTCTTCCTCAGTCAAGATGTTACAGCTGTGATTTTGTTAAAGGTGGTGTGTATACCATTTTAAGCAGGCGTCTAGTTTTATATCCCATAGCCCAGTATTTGGTTAATTGTTTTCTTCCAATAGCCTAGTTCATTTTATGTTCCATCAACTCTCAATAGCCCTTACACCCTGGCAGGTGCTGCCTCTGCATGCTTCCAAAGATGCAGGGGTGTCATAATATTGTATTTATCTACGAAGTTTCAAGATCCTCGCTTCAAAAATATTGTCTTTTCTGATACAAGCTTTCAACCCGTTTGGGGATAATTTTTCATAACTGCTGAAATAATTTTCAAAAATACTTAAACCACTTTACTTTTATTTTAATAATATACCCTTTAACAAAGTTTCATTCAAGTTCCTAGCTTCAAATAAAGCTTATTTTCCATACAAACTTTTCATCCCCGTTTTAAACTCCTTAGGGGTTGAACATCTCAAAGTTGCTTCTTATTTTTTCTACACAATATAAGTAGATGAAACATGTTTAAATTTCTACTTTCTAGCTTTTGTGGTTTCGGCTCTGCGTTGATGAGTCAGCCAGTCAGGACATTCGTATTTATTTATATATACATTTATGGGAAATATGTACGTTATAAGCGACAATTTAATATAATACTTCAAACTATCTCCATACCAAACTTTATCTAGGTAAATGGGTTAGTTAAGCGGTTTAAGCGTGAAGAGGGAATAGACAGACAGACTGCTACTACTACTACTCTACTTCCGCATTTATAATATTAATAGGGACATACATAAATACTGAAAAATATAGAAAACATTGATAACTCTGTAACAAATACACCTATTAGGCTAGGAGGCAATTATCGTCAAAAAATCGAATGTGAAGCAATTATATTATACAGGTTATTTATTTAGTCACCTGCAAGAATTTACGGGGTGAATATATAGATCATACTGCACAATTTTTACTATAGGACGAACCCCGAAATCGCGAAAAAAAAATTACTCTCCCATTCAAGATCAGACAGCCAAATGTATGAAACAGACAATTTTTGAAGTGAAAACTTCTTTAGCGGCGCTGTGCACTTTTTGTGATGGGGAAAAAATGTTAAACTCGCGACAGGTCACGTGACCGGCAGATTCGTCAGATTGAAAATTCGTAAGACGGACACGTGACCTGATCGAAAAACTCCATGATGGTTCTAGTAATGATGATGGTGTAAGAGTCGTTGACATTATGGATGGAAGTTGATTTTTCTGAGAGATAAACTTTTTAATGTTAAATAATTGTAATCGTTCTGAAGTGTTACATTTTTTATGTAAGTAATATAAATTGTCATGCTTGTGTACGATAGCGCAATAAATGAATATTGTATTTTACCACATACATTAGTACTTTTATACTGATAATTAAAGCAATTCGTGCAAAATATTTCCCTAACCATTCCAGAATATCAAAAATGCACAACGTTAATATTCAAGTTTTCACTTCTGCCGGCACTCCCGGAGTGCAACCCGTTGTTTTTTTTTTTTCGCGATTGCGGGGTTGGTCTCATAGAAAAAATTGCTCAGTATAACCTATATATTCAACCTGTAAATTATTGCAGGTGACTAAATAAACAACCTGTATAATTATAGATAGGTTATACACATACATAAGGCGCACAAAAAATATGTACTCCCATATTTATTGCATTATTTGGGAATGAATCTGTTTTTTGTTATTTTTCGCATTTATCTTTGTAACACTCTTTATTGAACATAAACTTGTCTCTTTCTCCCGTCGTTTCCAGGAGCAGAAGGGCACAAGCGCTTCAATTTTGTAACGCCTATTTATCTGGAGTTATAATATCATTGATGTGATGTCTGTGAAATGTTATGGTTATGACTGTTCATCGCGATCAAATTTCAAAATCATTTGCTAGGTGATAGGTGAATTTTTATGTGTCCGTTCGAAGACTTCGAAGTTAGGGAAAACATAATTTATAAAGCAAATTAGAGGCAAAATCTTGTAAATCGGGAGACAAAAAATGTTTCTAATTCTGCAGGAAAGCGGCACGTGAATGTTTTTCCGTCACAAAAGGCCATACACCTCCCGTGATCACATTTTAAATAAAATTTTGAACACGGGTGTATTTTGTAACTGCTACCTATGGTAGGTTAGTAGATTAGGCTACTATAGTAGTTAAGTATAGTGTTTTTACTGAATTCTTTAACTTCGGGGTATGGTTAAGAACATTAAAGGAAAGTAACGGTAGTTAATTTTCGAAAATTTGTAGGTATATATTTTTTATTTTTCTTAAAAAGTTATTAAATGCCGCATATAGCGTTGTTATTTATAACACGGGTATTATATTTAACTCAACCAAACAATTAAAAAGTACGACATTTGAAAGTCACCCTTAAAATTAACAGAGTGGGTGCGAACAAGGTGTATATTATATTATTACTATTATTAGGGGCCACCCCATACATGTAACGATTCAACCTATTCAGAATGACAGAAGCGCATGGCGAAAGTGTAAGGGTACCTTACTGGCTACACTGACTACGCATCTATGAAAGGTGGAAGTAAAGTAAGGAAAGAAATCTCCATATACCAAAAAGTGTCATCAAAAAACCTTAAATAGGTGGCGCTACAATACCTAGAGTACTTGAACAATAAATCAAATCATAGACAGCGCAGTTCACTCCGTCGATAACGCCTAGGTTCTTAGCTACTCTAGCGCTACTCTGGAGATATTTGGAAATATTATTTATAGCTGACAGCTCCACACTTTTGCAACAGTTCTACCATAAGAGATTGCACTCCTTTTAATCCACACTCCATATACGCATCTCTAAAAAGAGTTATAACGCCGGGTTTTCACTGATATATGTTAAATGGTAATGAGGATGTATCTAATGAGACTAATGACTTCAGGAGCGTACAGTTATTATATAGGTACAGTTTATTCTTGCACGTCAAGTGGAATCTTTAATAAGTGACTTTATTGAAATAAGGTATAGAAACAAATAAAAACAATAACCCGGCTGCTTACATGTATTTTTTAAATGATCTTTTTACTAGCATTCATTTGATACCCATATCTGGTATGGTAAGAAGAAAAAAACGACCCCCCCTCCACTTTTTTTTTAAATTTGCGGGCGTCATTTACAAAATTTGTCACTACCACAATTCTGAGTAATTCAACGACACCACTTCCTCCTCCTCCACCATATAGCTGTTTTGGCTGTAGGGCGTGTCAAATAAATGGTCATACATTCATACATACGCTTGAAAAACATTACTCTCCTTTTGCGGCAGTCGGGTAAAAATTAACTAAAATTACGCATGCGTGACCCATGGAACGCACGTGAGGCGGCGGTCAGTCACCGCCGCGCCGCGCATATATTTTCTTATTATAGGAATGCTTATACGTTATCCCATTTTTCATGTGGCAGAGAAATGCGATCAGAGTTCCGTGACCGGAGAATTCGCAACAGTTTCGGGCACCGAAGGTCACGTTTCGTGGTCAAAGATCAGGTTTGACATTGTATTATTAAAGCAGAGTATTTATTTAATCTTTATTGCACAATACATGAAGGTACAAATGGCGGACTTAATGCCTTAAGGCATTCTCTACCAGTCAACCAATGGGTTAAACCAGAAAGATTAAGTAGGTGCAGTGTCTTTTAAAGTAAATGAATTTGTAACCGAGACTATATATGAATATAAACTATATATAGATAAACTTACACATATACATAAACATACATATATTAATACATACATAATTATACCAAGTGTGAATCATGAAGTTGATGAAGAAGAAAGTTTGTCAAGGAAATACTTGCGCAGCATGCGCTTGAATGTGAATTTGGTCCGCGCTTGTCTGATAGAGAGTGGGAGAACGTTCCTAAGTCTGATTGCCTGAACAGTGAAAGAATTGGACATGAAACCCGTTCGGTGTTGGGGGACAATGAGCTTAAGACTACGGGAAGAGCGAAGATCTGTACCTGAACGTGGGGTAACAAATTTAAATTTCGAACGGAGATAATCTGGGGCGGACGGGTCAAACAAGATTGAGTAGAGAGTACATAGAATACGAAGGGACCTACGCTCTCGAATAGGGAGCCAATTAAGTTTTCTACGGAAAGAGGAGATATGGTCATACTTACGAAGTCCGAACACGAACCAAATGCAGCTATTAAGGAGCCGGTCAAATTTATTCAAGGAATTTTGAGTGAGATAAGTGTAACAAACATCAGCATAATCAAGGACAGGCAGAACAAGAGCTTGGACGAGGAGAGTTTTTGTGCTGACCGGGAGAAATTCCGGCACGGGTTCATGCTTAAATCTCTAGACGCCTTTTTACGATATTGGAGGCAAATGAGCAGACGGATCGCCTGATGGTAAGCGATTATCGCCACCCATGGACACCTGCAAACATCAGAGCGGTTGCATGTGCGTTGCTGGCATTTAAAATTGGAGTACGCTCTTTTCTTGAAGTTATGAAGGCACGGAAAGTACGGAAATACCGTAGGTGACAGTTGATTCCAGCTGTGTGTGGCAGGAAGTTTCTGGAGAAAATCACAGTTGAGGACTGCCTGCATGTATGTGCTCATAATGGAAATGTTGTCGCGTAGGTGGAGAGAAACAGTAAGAATTAATCCGAACAATTCCTAGGAGAACTCCCCGTTCCTTAGATGTAAATTCGCATGAGGATAGTTCGAATCGCAGTATACGTTGGGTATAACGTGAAATTTATGAAAAAGTCGCTAAAAAATACAAGTTTTTCAAGTTTGTTAAAACTCATACAAAAATGAATGGATGTAATAAGTTTTACGTGTGGATAAATTAGTTATTTGTGCAACAAGAGAGGAAAGTTAGTTTTTCTTGCGAGTGTTGATTTTCTTTAGTTTTTCTCGCTACGCTCAACATAATCTTTCGCTTACTCGGGATTCAAAAACACGAGATGTAAAATAACTTTACTCTCGTGTGACACATACAACTTTTCACCTCAGTAGTGAGAACATCAACATCAAGTAAAGTTTTTATTCCTGCATTCATGGCCTTCACTAAATTAAAAAGCTACTTTGTCTCACCTCCTGGAGTGAGGAAAGTCGCACTTTCCGCACTCCCTGGAGTAACGAAAGTAGACTTGTTCGAGCTGCTGAGGTGAAAAAGTGTTTTACCTATGCGGCGACACAGAGTTTTGCAGACACTAACCAAACTGATCTTGTAGTTGATTTAATCTGATTTACTATTACTTCATCTGCTAAATCGTTTAATACACTTGCCATGCTTCGCCAAGATAATACATACCTAACATGACAGCAATTACCCGGGCCGGATTGTATAATAAAACACAAACTAATACAAAAAAACCGACATGATTTTACATATAAATAGAGTGGATTTATTGTATAGTTTCATAGCTATATATTCATAGTTGTAAAGCTTTCAATGCCTTCAAACGCGTACTCATAAATACTTATACTTCAGGCAAGCATAATTATCGCTAGAATAGTGTTATATAACACTTGCTTGTATTTATTGATACACAGGAAGTTATAAGATACATGACGCGCGACGAAGCGATTCCATAGATAAGTAATAGACTAAACATCAATCAGACAACAAATATTACGCTCAAACGCAATGCCACAGTGATTTGACGTAACATAACTCATGATGCAACATGCGTACCAACGCTAAGAGCGGACTTTACTTACGAGAGATAAAGTTACATGTGACGAATGAAAACAAACAATATTAGGTACAGTCACGTCACAGTACTTTAAATTTAGGGTTTACTTTACATTGGAGATGTCATAGTATTGACAACCATATTAGCTTGAACCTTAGATGGGTCAACAATTAAAGTCTGTGACCGTCGCGCATTCATAAAATATTACCACTTCCATGTTTTATAATATTTCTCGAAAACTACAATCATATTTGTAAGTAACGTCAAACAGAGCTGGTCGAACGAAACTGTGTAATTCGTTAATGATTAGTAATCACAAGTACGAAAAAATATTTTAAAACAATTATTTTTATCCGCTATGTATATAATTGTCTATGATTTCTCAATGGGCAAATGAAAATTTCACTTAAAGCAAAGACGCACGCAAAAATTAGGTACCTACTTTTACTCTCGAAAATATTTTTTTTACTGATTTCGCTAATGCAGTTAAGCTATGCGGCTGGCAGTAGCCGTGATCACATCTTCAACTTCAGAAGGATCCTCCAAGAAGACCAAAACATGCCGTCTAGACTCCTAGAGTACCGAGATACTCGTACATCGTGAGTTTATTCGATTTGGGTAAGTAGTAAGGTCCGACCGAGATCTCGGTCTCGGTCTCGGCATTCTCGGCCAAAAATCGGGCCGAGATCTCGGTCTCGGCTCTCGGCCAAAATGGGCCGAGATTCTTGCCGAGACCGAGAATGAGCAATGAGTTATCATTGGTGAATTTGAATTTTCCGCGCACGATCCCCGGGGTCTAAGCCACTCGTTGGTTGCATCGCCCGGTTGGTGTGACGTTTTTTGTGATTTAAATTGGTTTCATAGCCACATTTTAAGCCAATTACTTATCAAATACTAAGTGTTGGGATCGGATAGGCGCGGTTGCAAGTAATGACTTGTTCATTTGTTTCTTTTTCGTTTTGTGGTAGTTGTTATTGATGAATAAATGGGTGTATATTGTTATCGGGATGTAACTTAGATTAACTTGTTGTGAGTGGAAGATGACACTGGATATTTTGATACTAAATATATTTGTGTCAAAGGGAAAAAGCAAAGCAGTAGGTAAGTACAAAACGACACCTGTGGCGGATATTTTGGGTTACAATATAGAACTCTTTATTTTGATTATTGTTATTTTACCTCTTTTTGTGCACATCCGTACTGAAAAACCGGCCAAGTGCGTGTCGGACCACGCATAATGGAAGGTTCCGTACCTTCATATAATACAAAAAAGCCGTACAAGCAAAAGAGCGTATGTTAGTGGCACTTTTGTCGTTTTAATAAGAAGATCAGTTTTTTTATAACTCTTCCATATTCAAAATAATTTTCCTGAAAAATTATTTGCTTATTTAGAATTTTTTTAATGGTTTTGCTCTCCCGGTTCAAAAGTTAGAGGGGATCACACAATTTTTTTTTAAATCGATTATTGTCAAAAGTATTTATTTGATAAAAAAAACGTTTTAGCAACCTTTCTGTATTTTTAAAGATCTATCTAATGATGAGCCACATGATTTTTTTTTACTTCTTGTTACATTTATACGGAGTATATATTTGAAAATATATTTTACATTATTTTTTTCGAAACTAAGAAGCGACTTACATAATACATCTACACCTACGTTCCAACTTTGGTTATAAAATATACCGTATAGTTTTTGAGTAAAATGGCTGTGATATACGCACAGACCGACAGACATAGGACATGACGTAACTACAAGGGTTCGATTTTTGCCATTATGGCTACAGAACCCTAAAAATACTGTTTAATAGCGCTAGGAATTGATTATGATAACTTTTTTCTGATAAATCGTCGAATTTCGATTATAAAAACAATTTTAGTGCAAAATTCGTATTTTTTCTCTATTTTATAAATTCTCGGTCTCGGTCTCGGTCTCGGCCGAGAATCCCATTGAATCTCGGTCTCGGTCTCGGTCTCGGCCGAGACAAAAAAAGCGTTCTCGGTCGGACCTTAGTAAGTAGTAGTAGTATAGGTACCATAGATATTTACTAACTAACTATACTGATGAGGGTGCGCTAACGGTAAAGTATATGTTTAGGTGTTTCTTAACCCTTTTTCTATGTCATGGAAACATAAAGTTCACATAATGAATAAGAGGTATTGGGAATACCCACATTTAAATAATCAAACATGGCAAAAAAATGAGAAATTCCGTGTCGTCTTTGAACAAATTATAAATATCAGGCAAACACTTGGTAATGTACGTCTATAAATTAGGTAATGATCCACTGCAAGATATGCTTCCAAAATGCACTATCCTTATCCAACCTTATCGTAGAGAAGAGTGAGAAATTATGACACTGACACTACGCTGCCAATTCGACTAGGTAATAGCTAGGTAATAAGTACATAGACTTTATAGAAACTCTGACACAATAACTTATAGTTTTTTTAAAGATGGAAATTCCAGGATCTAGGCTCCTATCTAACAAGTTGGATCGTGAAATTGCAAGCACTTGGATTGATACGGTTAGTTACATTGGAATTACAACTGTTGATTGGAGTTTTTAAATCATTGTTCTTATTTTAATTAAAAAAATATCCTTAGATTATAATATGACCTATTTTAACTTAGTGTCTAGTTAGAACAATTGTTTCGCCAAATTCGCCATGCAATATAATAGTCATAGAAGTCAGAGTTGTTCGGCGAGGATATGTATTTAAAAGTCGTAGCACTATAAGAGTACTATTTTACTAACACATAAATCTATCCATAGCAAAACATCGCTGCTACTACAGTCAAGTGCAAAAATATGTATCGAAAGAATCGTCTCATAAATATGGTACTCCGCTCTTATTACACTGGAATAAGATCCTATGAGACATATTTTTGAGTAAGATGTGTACACCCATATTTTTACACTTGACTGTACATGCATCACTTGCGCTCGCCATAAGCACCACGGGTACGAGCGAGAGAGTCCGATAAAAATGATTTACTGCCCCGACGCTCAGATGGTAATGGTCATACAATAAGTGCTGCGAGGTTTTCTTCAGTAGCCGTACCGCGAATTGACACTTGACGTTTACGTTAGCGAGTGTGTAAACAATCGCAGTCTATCTCGCTCGCACTGATGGATTGGTGCGATAGAGAGGGAACGCGATCGAGTTCACGCAGACGTTAATGTAAATGTCAAATGCCAACTCGTGGTACCCGTGCAGATCTCTGTCAAATTTAATACAAGTTAACGCCTTTAGCGTAGTTAATATCTGGTAGACCGAGCTTTGCTCGGAAAACATATAAAAACTCAAAAATGCGCGTTTTTCCAGGGATAAGACCTAGGTAGATCGATTTTTCGCCCCCCCAAAACCCTCATATAGCAAATTTCAAAGAAATCGTTAGAGCCGTTTCCGAGATCCCCAAAATATATAAATATATATATATATATATATATATATATATATATATATATATACATATATACAAGAATTGCTCGTTTAAAGGTATAAGATTATGTATAATTTGAAAGCAATAGGTACAGTCACGTCTGAAAACATCGACACGATCGAAGTGCCAAAAAAATGTATACACGACATTATGGCCCATGGGTAGTCTAAATATTTTTGGCACTTCGTCCGTATCGATATTTTCAGACGTGACCGTACAACCCTCGCAATTCCTTCATCTCGCCCATATTTTAAAGGATAAACCATAAAGATAACATTACCAGATAGTGAGGTGAACAATCAAATCTCACCTACTGATACAATATTTTAGGTATTGGACCACGACTAAAACTTCTACATTCAATCCTTAACTAATCCACTAGCCTTAGAACAACTTAGTATCCGCACTTAAACAAGGTCCAAATATTAGTATTTGTGGGAAATCCCAACGTTTCCAGAGATATTTGCTTAATGCCATCAAGAGCCAGTGATTAACATACGTATTCTTCTGCAATTTCAAAAGGACTTATAAATACTCACAATGGCATGAAATGTATGGTGTTTTAATATGTTCTGGCACTCGTAAACAGGCGCATGCCACGGCCTAACCGTGAATCATTGATTGTCAAACAAATGCCCTCAAATATTTAGCGAATTATAATACATAATTCACGTCCTTTGATTCATAACGCCACACATACCTACCTAGGCAATAACCTTAATTTAACGACATATGTAAACAATTACGGGATATTAAAACTGAATAATTATATGAATATCTTACCTTATATTTAGCTTCATTTTTCTGTTTGCGTATGCCTTTGATTTGTTTCGGGATCTGTAAGATAAATCAAAAAATCAAAATTCAAAATAAATTCAAAATTGTATAATGGGTAAGGTAGGAATTTAAGTTACAGCATGCACGTTTAAAACTAAATTAATGTTATTGTTTACTTTGAAACCACTATAGGACGCAGCCCCTGCCCCTGGCCTAGCCCCTGTGGGCTGTTTTGTACAGCCAAAATGGCAAATACCTGGACCATTCTCGTTGTGAAATTTAATTTCTTGGTAAGAATTTTATCTAAAGACACTGAAAAAGAAACGTTTGTTTCCGACAATTGTGGTACTTGGCCTAATTTCAGTCGCTCTATTCGGTAGGTATTCAATGCCTATTTTTTTATTTATTTTGGTTAAGACTGAAGCCGCAATATAAGCAGCAGCATACAAGCAGTTCCATCTCACGTAGAGTATCTATGAATTAAATAGCTTTCCAGCGTTTCGGTAAACTTAGAAAGGTAAATGGCTGTACGACAATACATATATAAGGCAGTTATTTTCCATATCCAATACAAGTAAATAATATAGGCCTTTTATCATATTATTATAGAAACATTGTAGAGAAGGATTGAAACGCAACCCCTCTTCCGTAACTCTCTCAGAGAACTTACCTACTAACGTACCTAATTGTATTTGGCATCGTACTGTTATTTCTAGACTGGCGACCCTGTGTTCCATAATCACACTAGCACAAGAAATTAGCAACTAGTTAAAAGTAGGTAGCTAACACCTACCGCACAATGGAAGCAGCTGAAGAGTGAAGTAGAACTGGATCGCGCTGAAGTCGGGCTCGATTCTGCGACGGCCTCGACGACGGCGACTGTGCCCTGTCAAAAATGTTCAATATATACGTAATAGGCATCTTTATTTCGAAGTACCTACAGTACTCCATAGAGGCCAGACCTGTGAGGAGCCTCCAGTGGGATACTTAAACCTTAAGTATGATGTTGCACCGCCTACTAGTTAATCTGCTTTGCCCGAAGGTTGACTGGTAGATAATGCCTTGTAGCATTAAGTCCTTTTGTACGTTTGTATTTTCTTTGAATACAATAAAGATTAAATGAATAAAGAAATTTACGTTTGTCCCAAAATCCCTTGTCCTAACCGTTTTGTTCTAATGGGTATCAGATCAGCCCTAGATTTTGTGACTTTGCTGCGGCTTCTACGAGCAAACTCTGTTACCAGAGAAGTGGATTAGGTTAGGTTAGGTTAGCGACCACGAAAACGAGCTGTTGCCAGAAGAATGGGTTAGGTTAACTTCGAACTGTGACCCCCCATGAAGATGAACTGTTGCCAGACGAGTGGGTTAGGTTAGGTTAGCACTGCGGCCCCCGTGAAAACGATAACAATTAGGACTATAGGGTCAGGATCATTATGTCAAACAGAAGGTATTAGGGAAAGCAAACATAGTACAACTAGTACAAGAAACATCAGGAAACCCGATACACGTTTAGATCTAAGAAATACGATACAATATAAAAATAAATGTATTCATAAAAAATACAGCCAAGGTCACATTCTGGCTGAAGCGGTCTTAGGAGGCAGCGTTCGGTTCGTGTTTTAGTTTGTTTTGAGCAACACTGAGGTGTACCTCTACCTGTAATAATGTAATATCTTGCAGGACAAACTACGCAAAAATTTACGACACGGTGAAATGGGTACTTATTTATGTGTCAAAAATGAGATCGTCTCATATATGTTTGACCCGTAAGAGCATGGTGCAGCAACCTAACCCTCAACAAAATGACACGAAGATGTGAATTATCATGGGCACAAACAATTCTTATACTTTTTACTATTTTTTATTTCTCATGCTCTGAAAGTGGGTCGTTGTTGTTCTAAAAAGTGTGCAGAAATTTATACGTTTCTGCTCTAAAGCACTTTTTATAATAACTCCCCATTCCGTAAGTAACGATATTTATACCTACCTAAATTATTTATTGAAAGTACCGTCAAGAAATACTAAGTTACTTAGCCGTGTGTTTTAAATGCACTGCACAGGTTTACTACAGGGTTACTTTCCTCGTATTCGAAATGGAATGAAGAGTTTTTGACTCGGGTGGAAGGCATCATTTCAGTATCGGACTATTGGCGTCTACCTACCTAGAGAAGGAATAGGTGCCTTTCACCCCTTGGTTAACAATCTACTATTATAACTGTCAACCGTTGCATGACTATTGACTACCTAACTAATAACCTGCAGTAGGAAGATTGAGGCACTGTCGAGCATCCGAGTATGCCAACCAATACCTATAGATATACCTGCTTCTACCCATAAAATAATTAAGTAAATGAGGAGTTCGGAAGACTTGACCTGTCCGGAAAACGAACCATTTTTGTAATTTGAACCATAGTGATTGTAATTTAATTTTTGGTAACCTAGACGCTGTTCCTGATTCCATTTCTTACGAAGCTATCCATTATGATAAATGTTGAAAACAGAAACATCCCTGCAATTTGCCTTCTAAAGCTCGTTGGAAAAAGAAAATCAATAAGTAGGTTACATATTAAATAAAATAAAATACATAAAATACACTTGAAGTTAAAACGGTATGCTGCAATAACATGACATTTGGCAAAGCGTTCAAGTAATTATTATAAGTAGGTATAGGTATTGTAATACAAATATCGCTTTATTTTCTTTGTGTCTATTACAATTTTAAGCAAAAAAACGAATACCAGACATAATTATATAGGTTTTGAAATTTTAAAACGTAACAAATATAAATGTCGGTAGAGAGTACCATACGGAGTTGAAACTCTAGGTCCATGGGGTTCCAGCGTGCACAAGTTTTTTGCAGAAATCGCGAAGCGTCTGGTTGACGTAACTGGTGACCGAAGAGCGATACAATGACGACCGGTTTGGCCTAGTGGGTAGTGACCCTGCCTACGAAGCTGATGGTCCCGGGTTCAAATCCTGGTAAGGGCATGTATTTGTGTGATGAGCATGGATATTTGTTCCTGAGTCATGGGTGTTTTCTATGTATTTAAGTATTTATAAATATTTATATATTATATATATCGTTGTTTAAGTACCCTCAACACAAGCCTTATTGGGCTTACTGTGGGACTTAGTCAATTTGTGTAATAATGTCCTATAATATTTATTTATTTATTTATTAAATGAGGAAATACCGCCAGCATCCTTGGTACAATACCTCAAGGGCCTATTAAATCTAAAGATTTAAGCTAGTATTTGTACACTTACTCTCCTCTGTATATGTCTATTCTGTTAATAAATATATAAGTATGTATTATATATTAGGTTACTTAAAATGTTCATGCCGAATTTCATATAATTTCAGCATGTTGTCGTTTTAAAATGTCACTTTTATGGCGGCGGGTTCTTGTGAAAGTAATTTTTAAATCAATAAATAATAGGCCTAACCTATATTACACAATTTTTTCAATCAGGAAAACGTAGGTTTGAATGACTCATATTTACGTTAGCTTTTTGGTGAGGAAAACCTCGAAAGAAAACCTTATTATGTGAGGTTTTAAACTAAGGGTCTTATTGTCGGTTATCAATAATGCGCTACAGACAGGAATGTAGGTACAGGTACCTTTTTCTTGAAAGTTTGTATTTTATGTATAATACCAGTAATGGGCGACATTGGACATTCGGTTTAGGTGGGCAGAAATTAACTCCAAGAAAAACCAAGAACATATTAGCGGTTACATGTGAAAAACTTGTTTGTAGTCAAATTGGTCATGTTTCCTTCGAAAACTTAACGAACCGTATCTGTGATAACATAACCGATGTAAGTATAGCATAGTTAACCTTGGCGAAACAATTGAACCAAAAGAACAAAGCAGATGTAGCTCAGGCCGAGGTGCGTGCTCCATACGCTAAACGAGCGCGCCTAACATTAATCGGCTTATTGCAAACAACGTCAAGTATATAATTATACCTACTACGCGTTGTTTTTTGTTGCCAAACCTTATTATAAGTTATAAACAAAGTTTCAATTTATATACGGTTAGGGTTAAACTTATGAGAACTTAAACATTATACAAATTACCTTATTATTATACTTATTTGAATGATATATGCTTACATGCAAGTACTTGACCCTGTGGTCAAAACTATAGTCGCGGTGGATTAAAGACAGGATTTTTAACCCGAATATACTTACCTAACCTAATAATTAGTATGTTAGGTTAACATAGTATGTCTTAGGTACTTAGATTTGGAATAGGTTACTTTTCCTATTTACAAGATAAATAGGTACCATCAAATGATAATGTTAGAGGGCCGTCTGTGTCAAGGGAAGTTTTAGATGGGCAGGCTAGGGTCAGACCGCGAGCTGGTAATGATCGCGTAAATATTGATGCCGATCGAGTTGAATGCACCGTAGTGCGGTCCACGTCGCGACCTTGTCCGCGCGCAGATAAGTGCGCCGGCGCTGCGCCGATAGCCGCGCGCTTTACTTACGTTAGCTTCGTTCTTCCCATCGTACACCGCCGAGTAGCTCTCCGGCGGGAAACTGAACAATGACATGCCCACTGTCACACACACTCGCGGTCAAGCACTGGAGGCTCTGGACCACCGGCCGCGGCCGCCCGGGCGATCCATTGTTCCTTATTGATCGTTTCGCGAAGGAAGACGCGCGCGGGCGCGGCGGGTAGGGGCAACGCGACCGCACTGACGCGACGCCGCCGGCGCCCGCACACGCGGATTATCGCTTTACGCTCGCCGATAATGAGCAAAGCAAACTTCCCCGTACTACGTTTGTATTGGCCCCTCGCGATTGAGCGCCCTTTGCCTTATCGCGGACGATACTCAAGCATATATCGAAGGGAGCTGACAGTTCTTCGCGAACGATACCCACACTGTGGGTAAGCCGAGGCACTTGATGAGTTTATTTATAAACTTACCTACGTAAGTAAACAATAATAAAGTAAACCATCGGCGATCAGATGGCACAAATCGAACGAGCAGCGAATGCACAATAGCAGTTTAAACCTAGGTACTGTTTATATTAACAAAATATGAGTCCATGTTCGTGCTACTTCTATCTATTAATTTTACTAACCTACGTCAAACTGACAGGTCTCTGCATTAAAATAAAACATGTAGGTAGGTATCTAATTAAATTTATGGGTTATGTTTATGGCGTTTATTTCTATAGTCATTGTGACTTCGATTTTGTCTACGGCATAACTCAGTTTAATAATAAAGTCTTGGAGGATTTAACAATTGTTGAATAAAGTTGCTAAAGTATTCAGATGCGCCATGCACTTTTTATCGCTATAATAATGTCTTCACATTTTAACATTACAGCTTTGGTGACTTATTTCTTGTTATCTAAGTGTAAATAGGAAGAACTGTATATTAGTTATGTATTTGTTTTACAAGACGGCAAAGTTAATGTTTATCCCCTCGTGTCAATATTTTGATTCAGCTGAGTATATAAGTGGAAAACAGCAAAATTCATGAGCGTAGCGAGTGGATAAAAAAGTGGAATGTTGACCGTTATAAGGCGCGAGGATTAATTAAAGAGTTCTTTTTTAATCCCACCTCAAGGTAAGAAAAATACTAGCAGTAAAACTTTACAAATCGAATGTAATTGAATGCTATTGAATATTTATCATTCGAAATTTGTTTATTATATCCTACCATACCAACTAACGTGATGATTATGAAATACTTCAAAGGACTATGTGTCAAAATGAACCAAAAACCAACAGAGCTGAGAATTAGGTGATTTGAGATGTATTTCTATGTAGTTCATTTCGTCATATGGGCACAAAGCGGAATTACATAGCAGAAATGAGATATTTGTATTTTAGTCAAAATGTCATCACTCTTATTACCTAAGCAATAGAGTCTACCGCTGGGTGAGCGTGGCGAATGGTATGCCGCACTCGCAGCGGTGCGCGAATATCTACCCTGCAGCAATTCATGTTCACCTCAGCAGCTTGAACAAGGTTAATTTGCTGCTTACAAGAGGTGAGCGTGAGAGATTTTGCTCACTGAGTGAGGCACAATGACATATAAGTGACCTTTATATTCGGATGTCATTTCAACGTGTGGAGCCTAATACAAGTTCAAAATATTTGGATCCTATTATCTCTGTCCCTTACACGGCATTCGCAAATCGAAAGAGACAAAAAAAATTCAAACGTGATTCAACGGTATATTGACGGTTTATAATAGACCCCCGAAATAAGTAGAGTAGCAAAATGAAAGAAGAAAACTACAAATAAAAAAAACATAACATGTGAGAGTCATTTTTTTAACAAGCAGATACGTCTGCGTGCGATACTCCAAATTTTATATTAAAGGAAAAAATTTAAAAATTTGCGCTTAGTTAGTTAGTTTTAGAGCAACGCACGGATTGCGGAGGTTGCGGGTTGAAGTCCTACCGGAAGCGTAACTTTATCCATTTTTTCCTTAAAATTTTAATATAAAATTTGGGGCATAACATAATATGTAGGTACATATAAGTCAGACCGCATCGTTCCAAAAAACCCTACGAGTATTCATTCGAAAAAAAAGTTTAAACTTGATAAAAACACTATATTTTACGTTTTTTATTGTACAGTCAGCGTCAAATACTTTGTAGCAACCAAAGTAGCCAAATAGTTCGGTACACCATATGTTTAGTATGCGTGTACCGAACTATTTGGCCACTTTGACTGCTACAAAATATTTGACGCTGACTGTACCTTGTTACAATCAAAATGATGAACTTAAGAAAATACAACGATTAGCAATACGATAGCGATTGGGCGATGATGTTTTGACTAAAATACAAATATCTCAGTTCTGCAATGGCCGAAGCAACGAGTGGCGATCAATTTTAAATCGACACGAGTTGCGAATTACCTTTTTATACGTGTATCTTACGTTTTACAGTGCCTATACATTGTGGCCGTCTAAATTTTCGACATAGTCACGTTAAGTGCTAATTACCGCAGCACCATATAAGGGAAATACATACATATATGTACTGTAAAATAATTTGAGCATCAATACATTACTAGGCATTTTTTTAACTGTTACCTATGTTCCTATGTACGTAGGCATGTTTTTGTAGTCAGCGTTGCTCAAGGAAATTAATTGATCGTATTATGCCAGTTTTCCTTATTCTAGTTGTACGTAAACTACTCTGTGAGAATTATAACCAAGTTTTCACTTCTCATGCTCGTATAATTGACATTTAAGTCGCGTGTAAACGGCATAAAATTAATTATTGCGCTCCAAAACATAAAGAAAAATCATATGTATCGACCCTTATTAACTTAGCAATAAAGTTCAAAAACTGCCAGACCTGCCGGCGCGCTCCCGACGGCACGCCCTGCGCCCCTGAACGGCCCGAGTACGATTTTCGTGCTACTTTTCCGCACACGTGCGGGAATGAGCACTTTCCTTGCATATGTCGAACCTTTAAATTAAAGAGCCATATGTACTGTAAAACGTTGTACAGTCAGCGTCAAATACTTCGTAGCAGTCAAAGTGGCCAAATAGTTCGGTACACCATACTAAATATATGGTGTACCGAACTATTTGGCTACTTTGGTTGCTACAAACTATTTGACGCTGACTGTACAATACACGTGCGAATAGGTAATTCGCAACTCCTGTCTATTTAAAACATTTTCTTCGGTCGTGTTTTAATTTATCACCACTCGTTGCGAATTTCCTATTTTCTGCTCTTGTATAGTAAATAACTATTTCTCAAACTTGTAATGAAATGTTGACATGACTTCAAATTAGGTCCGGAAATACTACATATCAGGTGCGATGAGTGAAGATGATATAGGCCTGTAAGGCAACCTTCTTTTGTTTTTAAACGTCAAATTATGGCACGTCTTAACCTACCTATAAGCAAAATTCTGCCATCATGTTTTTTTTCTTTTTTTGTCTTTTTTGTGTTTATTTTGTTCTATTTTGTGTTTGTTATATATTGTTTCAGGGACTCAAAGGGGAACAAAAATTTCATTATTTTTGCGCTACGACGCACGGTTTAGGAGATACCTAGTTGGTTACTAAGTTCTGTTACTCGATTTACAACCTCTTTATTTCCGTTAAAACAAATGCTACCGAAAAAATAAAAAATTACATAATGTGGTGGATTTGTGAGCTATAATTATATACCACACATAACGCTTATCTCGTCGTATCTATAAATGGGGCCTAAAAGAGAATCGTTCGTATCGTATCGTAAATGTGGGCACCCGCCAAACATGATTTTGAAGTTGCTTGAAAACCTAAAAATCAACAAACAATTTGTTTATCGCACAATTAATAGATACAATAGTACTCAGAGCTTCGATGACCCCAAGAAGTCTGGAAGACCACGCACCGTTCGGACCCCAGCTCTAATAAAGGCAGTGAAGGTGCAAGAAACCCCTTCCGGAAGCAAAAGTTGTTGGCAATACAGATGTCTGTGAAGAGAAGCTCCTTAAAAAAAGTTATCAATGAAGACCTTCGACTACACGCTTACCGCAGGCAAAAAGGTCATTTGCTTAATGGACGATTAAGACTATGAGGCTAGAGAGAAGTCGCGTGCTATTAAAGCGGTACGCACAAAATGACCACCGAAAAATATTAATTACAGACAAAAAAAATACCATTGAAGAATATTGTAACCGCCAGAATGACAGAGTGTATGCAAAAGACAGTCAAGAGGCGATTGTGTCTGTTCCGAGAGTGCAACGAGGCCATCATCCCTCTTATGTGATGATTTAGCTGGGTGTGTCATACTCAGGGCTAACACAGGTTCATTTCTGTGAAAAAGGTGTGAAAACTGGGGCCAAAGTTTACCAGGAAGCCGTTCTCGAACCAATAGTGAAGCCCTTAAGCCACACCCTATTTCAAAACCAGCCATGGGTCTTTCAACGGGACTCAGCTCCTGCACATAAGGCAAAAACAACTCAAGCCTGGTTTCGAAGGAACAAAATTGACTTTATTGCCCACGAAGACTGGCCGTCCTCCAGCCCGGACCTTAACCCCCTGGATTATGCCATATGGCAGGTTATTGAGGAGAAAGCCTGTGCTAAACCCCACACACATCTTGACTCCCTCAAGCGGGCCATAGTTAAGACAGTGACTGAATTAGACATGACAATCGTTCGTGCCGCTATTGATGACTGACCTCGTCGTTTGAGGGCCTGTGTCAAGGCCGGAGGAGGCCATTTTGAATGATATTGTCATACGTAATTCCTGATTTTGTGTACTTCATTTTAATATATAGTTTATTCAACTTTCGTTCGTATATTTTATGTAGATAAAGATTATTGCAGTAACAGAATTTAGTAACCAACTAGGTACAGCCCCATAAAGTTCAATCAAATTTTCGTTCCCCTATTAATAACCCGAAAGTAATAATAACAATCATCATCATCATCTTATTTTTTTTAACTATTTCATTGCAAGTTTGAGAAAAGCACTATACAAATCTCGGCGAGAAACGGGGTTGCCGGCCGCGTATCCCTATTCGACCTCGCTACGCTCGGCCGTCTATATCTACTTGGCCTGCAATCCTTCGATTCCCGTCCTCTATAGTAATGTACTATTTACTCACAATCGAAGTGAAAAGTAGAGAAAATTTCCTCGGATAACATGAGTCGCTTAATGCCCTAGTTGTATAATTTACTATTGCATTAACAATAAAATACTTAGGTTACCGAGTAGGTAAGTAAGTTAAGCCTATTTTATATTTACATTATTTAAGTACTTAAGCACATCAACGTTATGTAATATTTAATATCTAGTCGATATAAAAGCTGATCAAAACAAACTACCATTTTTGCAGGTCATCCGAGATAATCGCTTAGCAACCGACTATCAACAACTATCTTAACCCATTCACTGCCAGCGCGCGCCGCTACGAAAGATCTTTGCCTATTACGCGCTTTGTAGCGAAAAGCGCCTACGAAAAGAGAACCCGCCTATAAAAATTGCGAGTTTCCTTTAAAAGTTTAATGTCTGTCAATAGGTAAGTATGTCTAAACCAAGTCATAACGTCGCAGCGCCGCAGCCAAAAAGGCGTTTTTCACTAAGTTATAACAGATTTTTTTTACAAGAATTCTCATTATCTCTAAAACAAAGACAGATTTCAGAAAACTTTGTATGACATTTTAGTCTCTAAATGCGGTCAAGAATACACCTTTAAAATCTGTCGGGTTTTACCAGCCCACGGTGTATGTATGCATGTATACAATAAGACAATGAAAGGAAGGAGGAACAAAATGAAAATATTATACACAATATTTTACACATTTATTTGAAATCAATTTTATCAAACACAATATAAACACATACTAAATGCTCGGCTAAGTGTGTGTCACACTTAAGATTAATTCAACAACATTCATATCATAAGTCACATTACAATTTGAATAGTGTTTACTAAGTCAATATCGTTTAACTAAGCATATAAGCTTTCGCACTTTAACGGTCAATTTACAAGTTTTTACATCTTAAAATATTTTAACACATTATATTGCTATAATGGTAATCATTTTGGCACGTTTTTATGACACAAAGTTTATAATATTTTCGGACAAAGCATCCGCTGCTTGTGATTTTTAATAATCCAAATCGTAACCTACGATATCGATTATATGGACATGGACTGGGGGCCGATTTTTGAATATCAAGCGCTCAATTTCCCTTCAATACTATATCCAATACTAGGCATTTCAATTCTACTAATAGAATTGAAACGAGTGGTGAATACCATTCGATTCCTAAGTTCTATCGCTCATATTTAAAAAAGCATTTCGCCGTTTTCCACAGACTAGTGACGAAATCGAGCGCTCGATATTCAAAAATCGGCACCCTGATCTGATGATGCAGTCGAGAGGTAATTAAAGGAACTCCTAGATGATATTAAACTGCATCGAGTTTGGGATCGTTGAGGTCTTGGAAAGGAGCCAACAATAAAAGCGTGTTCACCGAACAATCGGGACTCAATTTGCGCTATAAGATTTAGCAGCAAACGTGAGTTGAATACTTATGTAGACGACGAACAGTACTGTTCTTAGGCTGAAACAAAACAATAATTTAAATATTGCTTGTAAACAAGTTTGTACAAGTTTAAGGACTGGTTACACCAACCGTCGGTAATCGTTATTATCAGAAAAATAATTGTATGGTTTTTAAAAAGTTCTCTACATCTTCGGCAGTGATACTCTACACTTACAAAATTATATCTTTGTTAGTTAATTAGTCTGACGCCGTCGGTGTAACCCGTCCTTAATCGTTAGCTTAAATTAAGGCAATTTGTAATTGGTCAAGCTATTGTACTACTTATTTTAATTTTGAAAGTAGGTACGGGTATATCTACAGTAGCTCTTAGTAATAATAATAATGAATACCAACTCAGTACTAACGCCAAAGTATAATGATCTCCTGTTAACGACAGCGTTATACATAGAAACCTTTAGCCATTATGTATTTGTGAAATTTTAAGCACTAGGTATTTTAGGGGGTACACAATAATGGTTTTAAATGACGATAATAAAAATAAATAAGTGTGCTCGTTAAATAATGCGGTCCACGAAGTTTTTTTTACGTTTGTGTCGTGTTTTGTGTGGCCGTGTCTATGATTAAGCGGCTATGTCGCTTCTAATGTCCAATTATGATCTTAAAAGCGCAATATATCAAATACAGAAGAATAGTTGCGTACTACGTAAAAGCAAATAGTTGGGTACTTCGTCTTTATGAGGTTTAATGTATGTAATTATTTTAAGCTGTGGAGGTTTGGTCTTACATTATAAGGAAGCAGTATTTTATTTCATGTTTACTAAGATATAGTCTTACTAGGTACTACCACTGTACAAAAACGTTCGTAGCACGCAGAGGTCGAAAACCTCGTAGTTCGGTACTTTAGGTATTTTTTTGTGTGTTTCGTCTACTCGTACATCATCCGATCGTAAAATCCGCCAGATCATGAAATTCTTGGTAATATCATTAGACGTTACCGCCGACAAGACTTTTTTGTGGAATGCCTCTGTGAGCTTAGGGGCTCTAGAAGGACAAATATTTAAAAATGTTATTTTTTCTATCATCGGAATGTAGAGTGAAGCATTGTTAACCCTAAAGTCACTTTGATGGCATTGCGTGCATCGTGCGTACTTTTATGTAAACGCTTCTGCGCTGGACGGCTGGAACCTTACTCGCCTATATCATAGAGAAACAAGTAAGCATAGAGTCCTCACTCCATACATCAGTTTTCTTTCCAAAACGCTTACTTTCGTAGTCGACATCTAGCGTCAAGAAGCGGATTTATCAGTACCGCTACTTGACACTAGATGTAACGGGTGTCACGTCTGACCAAAAATGTATTGCTCTTCAATTTACAACTAATATTACAGGCAGGAGTTCAAAATATAGTTCCGGTTAATCCGGTAATATTAACTGAAAATAACGGATACTGAAAAAACCAGATATTAGCTAAAAATTGTTGAGGATTAGACTTTTCGTTCGTCGCGACATCTATTGTGAAGTAGCAGTACTGATAAATCTGCTACTTGACGCTAGATGTCGACTATGAAAATAATAAGCGTTTTGATTCTTATTATTAAGTTTTCTTAAACTAATGTATGGAGTGAGCACTCTATGATTACCCCAGTTGGACTGGTCCAGATTCGAGCTTGACATTTCGCTGTGGCCTACCTGTGCAGTAAACGTGATCACGTGGTCTGCAGCACGGAACGCGTATACGCGATGAGTTGCAGCGCCCGCGCCGCCGCGGGGTCCGTACTTCTTTGCAAGCGCTGCTGCGCCGAATGCACTGCTAGCGGCACTCGCGCGCTCCTTAGGAGAAGTTTCGCCTGCCAATTGTAGATGTAGTTAAACTAACAGCTTATTCATGCTAGTTTCGATCTTGTGTTATAAATTAGAACAACATTATTACTTTGCTAATCCGCGTTGGCGCGGGTTGAGTTCAGCCGCTTTTGCAGTCAGAAAAACGAGACCATTAACTAATATAGAGACGGCACGATTGGTTTACTTTACCTACTTTAACAGTCTGATATCATACTTGTACTGTGGGGTTCTGCTGCTGATATTGAAACAATATTTCTACTGCAAAAACGATCAATAAGGGCAATATGTATGTTTGTGATTGTTTTTATTGTTTAATTTCATTTGAATTCTGTACAAATGTACTTTTTTGACATTCATGGGTGCATTATGTTAATGCCTAAATTGAAGAATAAAGAAATCGAATTGAATTGGAAGCTGTGTCAGGATGGTGGAAACATTCACTTTGTTCCACATCCTCGCCCCACTTTGGTGTAAATGCAGCCTTATAAAGTAAAAATCACACGAAGACACCGAGTGTAATAATGCCCGTTGGTACAATTTAGAACGTGGCGACGGAAAACCGCAAAAGGAATCGACACATGTACCCAGCGAAGCGGTATTATTACCGCAGCAGCTGTGATTCTATTTCGATTTAATTGAATTTAGTACCTATGCGTTGGAATCCTAATATGTAGGATAACACTATTATTATGGAAGGAAAACCCACAACGGAACCATGACACATTAACAATTGTAATAAATATTAGGTATGGGACAATTTTACATTAATCGAAGTTCCACGATACGCTCAATAAGGCTGTTGTTATGTTGAGGATACCATGCGCGATATAGGAAACATCCACAACTGGGGATCAAAATTCGTGATAAATATACAAATTTCATTATCCAGGATTTTTTGGCATATAGCGTAGGGGTTTTTTTTTTTTTAATTTTTATGTAATATTTGTAACCGCGGCCGGCAAAAAGTCCCCCTTTGTCGCTTGCCATAAGGACAAGATATGCTTTCATCTTTATACGAATAACCTGTCAAGGCGTCCTTATGGAAATCGATAAAGTGGGATGTTTCACCGGCCGCGGTCCTATTAATTGTATTGATACATCTCTATGGATACGGAATTTAATTTCTGAATGAAAATCAGCTCGAGGGATGTGTCTAAGCTAGGGGGCAGTTAAAGTTAGTTCAACTTATCAGGTGAATACCGTATTTTAACACAGTTCCATGGTGGGGAAGGTTATAATTTCCGAGTCGCCAAAAGCAGAAAAGTCACAAGTCTAATATCACGTACCTTATGGTTATTAGCAGCCAATGCCCACACAGCACGGGCTGCCGACACGATGTCAGCGATGTCCCCCGTGAGCAGGCTGCCTGTCAGCATCTCCAGGAGTTCCGCTAGAAAGTTTCAATATTTAATACTATTAGCGAAGTCTTCAGAAGCAAATTAAACAGTAGGGGCATTTCATGCCAAGCGGGCAGCGAGAAAAATGATAGGTTATAGAATTTGCTGATATTTGGAATAGTCATACTACTTGATGTCTTGAATTTATGTATATTTTTATTTTATTTTTATACGGCACCGTTTCCGGTTTAGAAGCATTTAAAAATGGACAAACTACATTTATGCCTGAGTTATTGATACTGAGTTATACAGTCTGCTTTTCACTTCGATTGCGAGGAAAATTTACAATCTACTATTATGGAAGCAAACACAAAAGCTGTAACCTTAAAATACTAGAGGTAATCTAAATTACCGTTTTGCTGCTATTTTAAAAATTATCGCCCAACAACAAGAGTTTAGCTACAAGAGCAAGAGTATACCTACATACAAATACGACTTTCAATCTTTTTGTTTGCTTTACCAATGCAAGAGATGCATTTCAAATATTTGGACAGTCACGGACAAGCGACTATAGCCCCGCTTAGCTACAAGGTTTTTAAAATAACCTTCAAAAGTGTTTGCTTTGTTGCCTAGCAAAAGTGTGGTCTGTGCATATTTGACTTTTACGCAAATGTCGTTTGGTTGTCGTTCAAACAAAGATATGGCTTCGCGAGTGACTGCAAAGTGATGGACAAGTACAATAGCATGATGGATAATGGTTGCCGACCGATCTTCTCTAATTGTTCTGTCAGTAAGTTTCAGAGAAAGACGAATAAATCAAAGACTGCTAAATCTCAACCCATTTAACAGTCGACAGACAAAAACACTATACCGTGGCTTTAGAGCCGCTGTGTAACGTATAGAAAAGGGAAATTGGCTTATACAAGCACTAGTATAGTTATAGTGGCAGCTGATACTAGAACAACATTATGTGGGTGTATATTTTTACCCCCTGCGTAGGCTGCGTAAACCAAGGGGAAGTTTTAAGTTTTACGTGTGTATCTGTGTTCTATCAGCATAATTCGTAACTCGTAAACGACTGAACTGGTTTTGAAATGTTATTATGCCATAAAAAACATAACTTGTAAAAAAACAAGTCTCGCAACACTTGTCACATCCATGTAATACCAAGTCGGTTAATTTATTTAGTCCCTACTTAAGGAAATTTAGTTATTACGTATTTGGCTAACCTAACAACATCTTCTAGTGACCATATCAATATTAACAATCTTTCGTGTTTTAAATAAACAGAATGACTTGGCCATCGCATGAAAACATAACGTATCTCACAAGTAATACATATTATATTAAATTAGATTGTTTAGTGCGATTACCAAGTCAGTTTATTTATTTAAAACATAAAAGATTTAAATATTGATATGGTCACTATAAAATGTTGTTAGGTTAGCTAATTATGTAATAACTTAAGACAGAAATTCCTTTAAGTAGGGACTAAATAAATTAACCGACATGGTATTACATGGATCTCACAACTTTTTACGGTAGAACTGTGTTGCGAGACTTGGTTTTTTTAGAAGTTATGTTTTTGATGGCATCTCATTTCTTTTTGTAGTACTGTTTTGTTGTGTACTTTTTGTAGTTGTGTACTTCTTACAGGTACACTGATTCCTTCACTGCAAACGTAACTTAGTAATCCTATATATTTATATAGGTTTATAAAGTTATTTATGCAGTTGGTGTATCAAGAAAACTGGACCATTATTGCAAAATAAAGTTTTGTCTTGATTTACACACTAAACACTAGTTGTATTCTAAATTTGAAGCTTCTAGGTCAGCTAGAAAAGCCTTAGAGTTTTGATGATCGGTCATTCAGTGAGTGACAAAATTAAGAAAATTTGACTGTTTTTAATTCTTAAACTACTGGTTCAAATTGAATGAAATTTATAATATACTGTGTTTATACAATGCCCGCTTGGTTACTGAAAATTTTATTTAATTAGTTTTATCCATAACGAAGTTATAGAGGGGTCGAAAATGTCCTGAACTGCTTCGAGAAAAGGATGGTACGGCCGTGCCGCTTTTTTGCTCGACTTGGCGGGGACACTGCCAGGCCCCCAGATACTTCAACTCTCTGTCTTACTTTGAGTTTCATGGGTGGTGTTATAATAAAAGCGAAGTTACACCCACACTGAATAATAATAAGTGTTTGGGAAAAAAATATATTTTTTGGCACAATCTTTTATCGCTGACTGTACTTTTCTTCCCACAGGCAACTAATACTCGTCGAGATAATTCTAACTACCTCAAACACAATTAGTTTGCGTTGTTATTATATCAGAGTTCCCATGGCCTCTCCCTGTCTCCATCATCAGATCATCATAATCACATATTATCATGATAATATTGCATTGTCATCCGGAAAGAGGGTCAAATTTAGCTTCCCAGATTTGACCCACACTAACACACGAAATAATGTTCGTATGTACTAGGTTTGGAACCTTGTAATAACAAATGAGACTTCCTTGAATCTCTACCTACTTATTATAGATGACCTCTTTTTTGTTTGCAAACGATATTTCAAAATTATGAAGTTTATATTACTCACTAGTCTCTAGTGGGTTTTAAATAAAACATGTACCTAACAAGTTGAATTATGGGTTTCTAAATATGAATAAAATAAAATGGCATGCATTATGAGAACGCTGAACCTAGACGTAGTTAACAAAAACTAAATATTCATAAATAAAATGACACCAATAATTTATCATGTTTCCCAGTGTATTGTAATAATAATTATGTGTCACAGCTGTCAAAAGCAACCTTGACAAGACAAACGAAAACGTATCCATTACACAATGCAGTATATCTTTAGAATAATGGAAATGACGTCAACTGTGAACCACGTTTATTATAATTTTCGGGAACTACGGATTGGTGAGCTGGTTAACTTTACCATCATCTCAGCCGAAAGACGTCCACTGCTGGACAAAGGCCAACAGTTTCCGTGACTTTAACCAGATCATCGGTCCACCTAGTCTGGGGCCTTCCCACGCTGCGTCTTCCGGTACGTGGTCGCCACTCGAGAACCTTTCTGCCCCATCGGCCATTGGTTCTGCGAGCAACGTGGCCCGCCCACTCGTTGAATCCAACTTGGATGGGCAGCGTTTGGGAAGCTACGTACCATTTTCTCGTCCAAATTACCGCAGGGTCTTAAGACGAAAGTCTTCAACCAGCGTGTGTTGCCAGTGATGACGTACGGCATAGAAACGTGGTCGCTCACAATGGGGCTCATAAGAAGAAATACGTACATGTTCGTTTGAACGAACGCTTAATCTCGTACTCGCAATCGTTGAGGAGCGCTGGGTCCCATTTCTCGAACGGTATTAGTCTAATATTATTAGTGTGTTGTCATGGTAACCCATACGATTTGACAGTTCGTGGACTAATAATATTAGTATCGCAGTAGTCGCAGGGACGTATCAGACGGACGACACGTCGCATACGCCTCGACCGTTAACAGCGCCGCGCGCGGCTTCAACGTTAACAGCTTCAGCGTCAGTGCTTGACATAAGAGCAAATACTAACCCCCTTATTCATAAACGTGTACTAAAGTTACGATGCCGCTGATCATCGTTTGTCCCTTTCCATCATACCAACACGTCGGAAAGGGACAAACGATGATCAGCGGCATCGTAACTTTAGTACACGTTTATGCATAAGGGGGTTAGTCGTTCGTTGAAATGAAAGCATAGCGTTTGGGTGCTCACAGTCGTTAAGAAACTTGTGTCGCAGGGAGACGTGGCAGGCCGCGTGCGCCACGGCGGCCAGCGGCGCGGCGCGCGGCCGCAGCGCCAGCACGCCCGCCGCGCCCTCCGCGTGCCGCGCCAGCGCGCAGCACAGCGCGCCCCACTGCCGCGCGACAGCGCCGCTGCCGGCCCGGAACCGCATCTTGTTGAGGGACGGCAGCGACGAGCTCTGCAGATAACATTTTTGAGTTGAATATAAAACTCCCTCCGAAGGAAAATTATTAAATGCGACATATTCGCGGACACACGTGTACGCATTGCCGCCGCAACGTATTGTGATTGAAAAAGATGGGATCACGAGGTGATGCACGCATATTTGTATAATGTTCACGCCCTTGTCACTGACCGAATGTACCTTCAGTATGACGGCGCGACAGTGGTGGTGGCCGACGGTGTGCCGCAGCACGCGCACGCAGGTCAGCAGCGCGAGCTCGGAGCGCGCGCGGCCCGCCGCCGCGGATGTACCTTCAGTATGACGGCGCGACAGTGGTGGTGGCCGACGGTGTGCCGCAGCACGCGCACGCAGGCCAGCAGCGCGAGCTCGGAGCGCGCGCGGCCCGGCGCCGCGGATGTACCTTCAGTATGACGGCGCGACAGTGGTGGTGGCCGACGGTGTGCCGCAGCACGCGCACGCAGGCCAGCAGCGCGAGCTCGGAGCGCGCGCGGCCCGGCGCCGCGGATGTACCTTCAGTATGACGGCGCGACAGTGGTGGTGGCCGACGGTGTGCCGCAGCACGCGCACGCAGGCCAGCAGCGCGAGCTCGGAGCGCGCGCGGCCCGGCGCCGCGGATGTACCTTCAGTATGACGGCGCGACAGTGGTGGTGGCCGACGGTGTGCCGCAGCACGCGCACGCAGGCCAGCAGCGCGAGCTCGGAGCGCGCGCGGCCCGGCGCCGCGGATGTACCTTCAGTATGACGGCGCGACAGTGGTGGTGGCCGACGGTGTGCCGCAGCACGCGCACGCAGGCCAGCAGCGCGAGCTCGGAGCGCGCGCGGCCCGCCGCCGCGGATGTACCTTCAGTATGACGGCGCGACAGTGGTGGTGGCCGACGGTGTGCCGCAGCACGCGCACGCAGGCCAGCAGCGCGAGCTCGGAGCGCGCGCGGCCCGGCGCCGCGGATGTACCTTCAGTATGACGGCGCGACAGTGGTGGTGGCCGACGGTGTGCCGCAGCACGCGCACGCAGGCCAGCAGCGCGAGCTCGGAGCGCGCGCGGCCCGGCGCCGCGGATGTACCTTCAGTATGACGGCGCGACAGTGGTGGTGGCCGACGGTGTGCCGCAGCACGCGCACGCAGGCCAGCAGCGCGAGCTCGGAGCGCGCGCGGCCCGGCGCCGCGGATGTACCTTCAGTATGACGGCGCGACAGTGGTGGTGGCCGACGGTGTGCCGCAGCACGCGCACGCAGGCCAGCAGCGCGAGCTCGGAGCGCGCGCGGCCCGGCGCCGCGGATGTACCTTCAGTATGACGGCGCGACAGTGGTGGTGGCCGACGGTGTGCCGCAGCACGCGCACGCAGGCCAGCAGCGCGAGCTCGGAGCGCGCGCGGCCCGGCGCCGCGGATGTACCTTCAGTATGACGGCGCGACAGTGGTGGTGGCCGACGGTGTGCCGCAGCACGCGCACGCAGGCCAGCAGCGCGAGCTCGGAGCGCGCGCGGCCCGCCGCCGCGGATGTACCTTCAGTATGACGGCGCGACAGTGGTGGTGGCCGACGGTGTGCCGCAGCACGCGCACGCAGGCCAGCAGCGCGAGCTCGGAGCGCGCGCGGCCCGGCGCCGCGGATGTACCTTCAGTATGACGGCGCGACAGTGGTGGTGGCCGACGGTGTGCCGCAGCACGCGCACGCAGGCCAGCAGCGCGAGCTCGGAGCGCGCGCGGCCCGCCGCCGCGGATGTACCTTCAGTATGACGGCGCGACAGTGGTGGTGGCCGACGGTGTGCCGCAGCACGCGCACGCAGGCCAGCAGCGCGAGCTCGGAGCGCGCGCGGCCCGCCGCCGCGGCCTCGCGGCTCAGGAGGGAGCAACACTCCAGGAGCAGGCTGCGCCCGGCGACGCACAGGCACATCGCGCTCCATGCTGCAAAACAATCATCAGCATAAGTATGATCGATTATATAACAAAAAATATGCTCATCTATCAGTTTAGTTCAATTTTTTTGTTTTTCAGCTGTAATACAATAAGACAGCTGACAATCGTCCTATATATTGTCCTTCTGATCAATCGTAAGTAAATAAAGCTCAACAACAAATAGATCTAAGCCTCTGTCGGCGTCTCGCCCATCAACGCACCAAGCCAAAACTAGAATCAATTTAGCGACAATGCTTGGTTGTCTTGAGTAGTTTTTTTTTGCAGTAACTTATACACATTTTCTGCCGAGAACCCGTCATTGGTGAACTTACCAAAATCAAAATTAAAAATATTAAAATTCATTTATTTCAGACAATTGATAATCCATATTTATAAAATTAAATAACATTTAAAAAACATACAATTATATAAATTAAATACAATTACATTTTAAAATTAAATATTAATAACTAAATAAATAATTAGCCTATAAAATATTTTCACTTTTAGGACAGTTCATGAAAGTAAATATTAGATGAGCTACAGCATCTCTCATCATACAACAAAGCCAAACCGGTTGAGCGACAACGTTATGTTATCTTCCGCTAAACTTTTCTCCGCCAGCAAACAACCAGCTATAGTACATTTGAGGAGAGGCCGAAAAACCGCTCATAGATGGACGAGTGAATTTGAGGGCCGAGACATTAGTGGAGACCCTCAAATAATACGAGTCCATCTTTAGCGTTTCCGGCCGAGGCATTACATAGTGCTTTTCACGACTACTGCGAGGAAATAAGAAAACATTGGCATAACTATAAGTACTTTCATAGAAATTAATATTTATATTGACGTGAGGACAATTGTTGAATGAAAGCGATGTATTTTTGCCAGGAACATTGATATTTTCTTCACTAGAAGAACTCGATTTTATAGCGTAGATACGTGTTTCTTGTATTTTTTAGTCAAACACAATTTACACTATCCAATTCAGTAAGCTAATTCTTACCTTTAGGGCAGTTGTTAGTGAACGTCAACAGTAGATGAACCACGGCTTCCCTTAGCGGCTCGGTCATCATACACCAAGGCCAAAGTCGGTTGAGCGACAACGCTATGTTGTCTTCCGCTAAACTTTCTTTCGCCGGCAGACAATCCGTCATCAAACAACTGATCAGGGTTAGCAACCAGTACAATGTCCGCAGGATTGGGTTCTGGAATTAACATTTTGTGATTATTAGTGACCGTTAATTAGGTAGGGATTTCGTACCAACGTGTAGGGGCCGTACCCAATTTGATAATCGTTTATCGACAAACGTCAATCGAAAAGTAACAATAACAATGTATTCGGATGATACGAATGAATAAAAACTCTCACTCACTGAGATAGCCCCCCTGGTGTCAATAGTAACAATACAAACAAGTTTTAAATGATCATGCCCACTAATATTTTATATGTATAGTTATATGTATAGTAGTAACAGAAGGGTCTGTTTACCAATTATTGCTATTTGATGGGTTAAGGCGTAAAATAGTCATTCCACCAAAGTTATGAAACGTGCACAGTACACATACTACATTAATTAACAACGTAATTTACATATATGTGTGGAGGAATGGCATTTTATGGACCTCTAAAAAAGTTCACTTCTTCCTCTTTCTCTCGTATCTTGTATAATTTGTTGTAAAAAACAATATTGATATGATATTTAAAAAAAAATACTAACCAATACTGAAAACGATTACTTAAAACGAAACATGGATTAAAGATAATCGATCTGACAGAGATCCTGTAAAGAGATAAATTCATCTTTGTATAAATGTTATCCCTTTTTCACCTTGTTGTATTCAATTTTCTGCACAATAAACTGTTCCAGGAGGAGTTCCAGGTTTACTACAACAACAAACGTTCTATTTTTTACTACTTACATTATTCGCATTCCTGATAACTTCAACGGGCTGCCCTAACACAGACAATCTATCTCGCACAGTCTGCAGTGTGGCTAGCAGGGTTCGCGGGAACTGTCGGTGCACGCTGTAGAGTCTGCCTCGGGCGCTCACTGACAGCAGGGACGCGAGGCAGGAACATAAACGGCACCAGCGCTCGTCTGGAAAAACCAAACTTATAAATAAGTACATTTTTGGGGACAATCTTACACATATCGACTTACCCCCTTATTCATAAACGTCTACTAAAGTTAACAAGCCGCTAATAACCGTTTGTCCCTTTCCATCATACCAATACGTCGGAAAGGGACAAACGATTATTAGCGGCTTGTTAACTTTAGTAGACGCTTATGAATAAGGGGGTTAGCCTCGAACTAAGCTAAGCTTATAAGGTCACGGACTTTAATTGTTGAACTATTTAGGGTTTACTTTACATTGGATATTGCATACCGTTAACACATTGAGTACCAGGAACGCGCTCGGCGGGTTCTCTGTTCGTAGTCGCTTTCCTCTACAAAGCGGGAAAACGCTAGGATCGGCTACGAGCGTAGCGCTACGAAAGCGTTGGTAGCGAAAGTATTAATATTGAAAACCAAATTATCATAGCTTGTACCCTAAATGGATCAACAATTAAAGTCTGTGACCGTACTATGGGTACTAGACGACAATATACATTATACATATATATACATAAATACATACGATACATAGATAACATCTATAATTTCAGGAACAAATATTCGTGATGAATACACAAATAAATGCCCTTACCGAGATTCGAACCCGAGACCTCCAGCTACAAGTCACTGCCAATTAATTAACCGCGGTTTTATAGGTTACTTAGCGCTAACGTTTGACAATCCAGTTTAGCACCGTTAAAACTTACTTCCTTATGGAATAATGCTCTTATAACATGTTCATTTAAAATCTATGACAGTCCATTTAACGACATAAAGGTTTAATAGACTGTTTACATTCAAGCGCCGTAAAGCCTGACCAGTAATATATGATCACGCGCCATATTGCGGAATTTCATTGCAACTAAATTTTTCATACTAAACTGAACTGTCACATGAGAATAGCAGCGCCCTCTTGACAATGATCACATATTTCTGGTCGGGCTTTACATGTAAATGTTATCATGAAATTTTAATTTCTAATATTTGACGACCGGTCTGGCCTAGAGGGTATTGACCCTACCTATGAAGCCGATGGTCCCGGGTTCAAATCCTGGTAAGGGCATTTATTCGTGTGATGAGCATGGACATTTGTTCCTGAGTTATGGGTGTTTTCTATGTATTTTTTTTTAATACTACGTCGGTGGCAAACAAGCATACGGCCCGCCTGATGGTAAGCAGCCTCCGTAGCCTATGTACGCCTGCAACTCCAGAGGAGTTACATGCGCGTTGCCGACCCTAAACCCGCCCCCCCTCATTGAGCTCTGGCAACCTTACTCACCTCACCTCACTCATTTAAGTATTTATAAATATTTATATATTATATTATTATATATATCGTTAACAACACAATCCTTATTGAGCTTACTGTGGGACTTAGTCAATTTGTGTAATAATGTCCTATAATACTTAAAAAAAAAAAATATTTGGAAAGGGGCTAAAATAAGCCTACTTATAGTCTTTAACGCGATTTTTAAAGAAAGGCCATAATTAGAATGTAAATGATCATGTTAGCTAGAAATAAAAAAATAAATCATTCAGTTCGACTAGATTTAAGTATCTAATCTATAAAATGTTTACCTGTTTCCATTAATCAATAAATGGAATGCAATTAGTTCTATCATTTGAGTGGATCACTATTTTGTTTGCTCTGTATCTTATCGTATTTATAAACAAAGTTCCAAGTCACTGGTAAAAATGCAAGGTCATTTTAACTGACGCTGTATTACAAACAGTATTGAACACATATCACTAAGATATGTTTTATCCCGATGGATCTAGAAAAATCAACTGACATCTTTCTAATTAATTATAAGCTAGAGAAATAGAAATTGCTGTAGTAGGTTCCTCCACTATTTTAACGAGAGGGATTTAGATTTCTGACTTAGAGTATAATTATTAATAAGTTTTCTTATGGGGGTCAACAAACACAAATCAAAATAATGTTTTACCTTGACTGGACTCATGCACGTTCCCTTGCAGGGCCATATTCTGATAAATCTGCATCAGGGACCAGCACAGCTCCTCTACTAAATACTCTGGCTGACAATCTTTCGCGTCGCCAGCGCTGAGGTCCCGATTGTCGAAGCGAAGCGCTTTCATGTTGTCCAATAGTTGTATGCAGGATTCGTCTTGCGTTTTGTCTGGGTGTTTGCGGTTAGCAGCTGATTGTGAGAGTTGGATGAGACAGAATACGGCTGCATCTTGGAAATCTGAAAGCATAAATTGATGTATATGTTGGGACTTGTAAATACGAGCGATAACCTAACAAGAAATACCACTACTAAAAATAAAAATAAGGCATTACCGAAGAATTTGGTTCGTGCATTATGAAACTTTTAAACCATGAAGGAAAAATTATAGATTATTACCAGACACGATGAAGTCATAGTACCAAATAGAGGTAGATGTGTCATGTGTAATCATAAAATAATCATACAAATCATGCAACTGTTCAAATATTTCGCAGAACACTTATCTATGAACAGGAAAATGTAGAATTTGTTATTTATTGCCCGTGACATCAATTTCCATTGCACTGCAGTAGTAAACTAAAAACGGTGTCGACGGCTCGGTCCGAAGCTGACTTTTTTATTGAGAGATGGGTATGACGACACTGTAAGGGTTCCGTTTTGCAATTTTGGCTACGGAACCGTAAAAACCTCACCCAAAAGATATCTTACTGTTTTTGACACAAGCAAAAGTAGTTCTTTATTTTAGTCGAATCACCAGTCTATCGGACTTATCAATGAACAGGAAAATGTAGGATTAGTAGTTTATGTGATCTCACTTTCCAAGCACTAATATATCCAAAACATTCCATGTTAAACTAGTATATTCAAAAATGTATGCCATAAACTTTTATAGGTGTTAATTTTTATTATTTTATTTATTTATTATTCCATTAAAGACAACAAATGGTCAAATCAGTGTTATATGATCCTGGCCTACGTTAGCCTAAGAAAGCTAGCGTTTAGCCTGAGAAACTAATTTTTATTATCGTCATTTGTAAGTGTCTGGTTTCGTGTACAGCATATTACCTTGTATATTATATATTATTTTGAAATAAAGAACTTATAAAAAAAAAAAAACAAAAACAACTTTCCAAGCAGTGATGTAAAAAACTGAAAAATAGTGTTGACGGCTTGGTCCGCAGCCGAATCCAGACGGAATCACCAGTAGAACGGTCTGACAGAACAGAGCCGTTTATCAATGATCAGGAAAATATAAGATTAATAGTTTATTACCTGTGACATCACTTTCCAAACACTGCAGTAGTAATTTGAAAAACGGTGCCGAAGGCGCGTTCCGCAGTTGAGTCCAGACGGAATCACTAGTGGATTGGTCTGGCAGCAGAGAGCCGAGGAGAAGCAATGCTTGAGTTCGAGCTGCAAGTGCGTCGACGTTCAATTCGTCTGAAATTCAGAATTAAAGTGAGAAAAATAATGCATATCAACGACTGACGTGTTTGCGATTTTGAGGTAAGGCATATCTAGTAGGACAGCAAGGTATTTTCTGTATTTTAAATGTAACGTCTACTAATAAGAGCTCTATAATATATGTGGTTATTTCTTACATATTCAGTAAATGTGCCAAGCGCTAGTTAACAGCGGAAACCATAACATTAAAATTCAATAACAGTACGTCAACAAAATAATAACAATACAATTGTGATGTCACAACTGTTAACAATATGGTGATTGATAACCAATAATGTCTAATAGCTGACAGCAGATAAAATGAGGAAAAGATTACCCTCACCGTAATACTGACTCAATCGCAATAATTACGTAAGTAGCACTGCGTAGGTGTACGTAGCTTATCGGGGTTTTGCGATTAGTTTAATAGTTAATGGCTGACGACCGGCTTGGCCTAGTGGGTAGTGACCCTGCCTACGAAGCTGATGGTCCCGGGTTCAAATCCTGGTAAGGGCGTTTATTCGTGTGATGAGCATAAATATTTGTTCCTGAGTAATGGGTGTTTTCTATGTATTTAAGAGCCCTTAATCCTTGGAGCGTTCTCCGATTTCACGAAATAACGCTCGATAGATGGCGTTGGCGCTCGGTACGCGAGCGCCGGCAACGCGACGCGCGTATCAATGCAGACTAGAATAATCTTGATAGTTTTCAATATAATTTCAAGCAACATTAATTTTAGTGTCATATGATATCATATGGGCACTCTTTATTTTATTGTATATGCACAGTAGTTTTTTTTTTATGTACACTACTACTAAGTGTACAGACTACAGAGTGTACTATAACCCTTGCTCTTTATTCTGTCTCTTTCACACCAATGGAAAATGAAGAAGTTACTAAATGACTGCAGGTATAAATAAAGTATATTAGTGCGATAGAGAGACAGATAGTGTTTCGTTGTCGTATCGTAAACGATTGGCATGTTGGCCACACACTTGCTTAGTGCCTAGCCAAAATACCAATCGTTTGCGTATATTAGTGCGATAGAGAGAGAGTAGTGTTTCGTTGTCGTATCGTAAACGATTGGCATGTTAGCTACGCACCCATGATACCTAGCCAAGAAGCCAATCGATTGCGCATATTAGTGCGATAGAGAGACAGATAGTGTTTCCTTGTCGTATCGTAAACGTTTGGCATGTTGGCTACGCACCCATGCTGCCCAGCCAAGTTAGAACTCCTAATCTACTCATTATAATTCCATCGTGTTTGGGCTCAAAAGATTTGCCCTGACGAGTACCATCGATCTAGATGAAGTCCAGGGTCTCATGATGGAGTCAGGAGTTGGTCACCAGAACTCCTAATCTACTCATTATAATTCCATCGTGTTTGGGCTCAAAAGATTTGCCCTGACGAGTACCATCGATCTAGATGAAGTCCAGGGTCTCATGATGGAGTCAGGAGTTGGTCACCATAATTCCTAATCTACTCATCATAACTCCATCGTGTTTGGGCTCAATAGATTTGCCCTCACGAGCACCATCAATCTAGATGATGTTCAGGGTCTCATGATGGAGTCAGGAGTTGGTCACTAGAACTCTTAATCTACTCATTATAATTCCATCGTGTTTGGGCTCAAAAGATTTGCCCTGACGAGTACCATCGATCTAGATGAAGTCCAGGGTCTCATGATGGAGTCAGGAGTTGGTCACCATAATTCCTAATCTACTCATCATAACTCCATCGTGTTTGGGCTCAATAGATTTGCCCTCACGAGCACCATCAATCTAGATGATGTTCAGGGTCTCATGATGGAGTCAGGAGTTGGTCACTAGAACTCCTAATCTACTCATTATAATTCCATCGTGTTTGGGCTCAAAAGATTTGCCCTGACGAGTACCATCGATCTAGATGAAGTCCAGGGTCTCATGATGGAGTCAGGAGTTGGTCACCAGAACTCGTAATCTATTTATCATAACTCCATCGTGTTTGGGCTCAATAGATTTACTCCGACAAGCACCATCAAATTACCATTATGATGAATAGATTAGGAGTTCTGGTGACCAACTACTGAGTCCATCATGAGACCCTCGACTTAATCTAGATCGATGGTACTCGTCAGGGCAAATCTTTTGAGCCCAAACACGATGGAGTTATGATGAATAGACTAGGAGTTCTGGTGATCAACTCCTGAGTCCATCATGAGACCCTGGACCTGATCTAGATTGATGGTGCTCGTCAGGGCAACTCTATTGAGCCCATACACGATGGAGTTATGATGAGTAGATTAGGAGTTCTGGTGACCAACTCCTGACTCCATCATGAGACCCTGGACCTCATCTAGATCGATGGTGCTCATCAGGGCAAATCTTTTGAGCCCAAACACGTTGGAATTATAATGAGTAGATTAGGAGTTCTAGTGACCAACTCCTGACTCCATCATGAGACCCTGGACCTCATCTAGATCGATGGTGCTCATCAGGGCAAATCTTTTGAGCCCAAACACGTTGGAATTATAATGAGTAGATTAGGAGTTCTAGTGACCAACTCCTGACTCCATCATGAGACCCTGGACTTTTTCTAGATTGATGATGCTCGTCAGGGCAAATCTATTGAGCCCGAACACGATGAGGTTATGATGAGTAGCTTAGGAGTTCTGGTGACCAACTCCTGACTCCATCATGAGACCCTGGGCCTCATCTAGATCGATGGTGTTCATCAGGGCAACTCTATTGAACTCAAACACGATGGAGTTATAATGAGTAGATTAGGAGTTCTGGTGACCAGCTCCTGACTCCATCATGAGACCCTGGACCTCATCTAGATTGAAGGTGCTCGTCAGGGCAACTCTATTGAGCCCAAACACGATGGAGTTATGATGAGTAGAGTAGGAGTTCTGGTGACCAACTCCTGACTCCATCATGAGACCCTGGACCTCATCTAGATCGATGGTGCTCATCAGGGCAAATCTTTTGAGCCCAAACACGTTGGAATTATAATGAGTAGATTAGGAGTTCTAGTGACCAACTCCTGACTCCATCATGAGACCCTGGACTTTATCTAAATTGATGATGCTCGTCAGGGCAAATCTATTGAGCCCGAACACGATGAGGTTATGATGAGTAGTTTAGGAGTTCTGGTGACCAACTCCTGACTCCATCATGAGACCCTGGGCCTCATCTAGATCGATGGTGTTCATCAGGGCAAATCTATTGAGCCCAAACACGATGGAGTTATGATGAGTAGATTAGGAGTTCTGGTGACCAGCTCCTGACTCCATCATGAGACCCTGGACCTCATCTAGATTGATGGTGCTCGTCAGGGCAACTCTATTGAACCCAAACACGATGGAGTTATGATGAGTAGATTAGGAGTTCTGGTGACCAGCTCCTGACTCCATCATGAGACCCTGGACCTCATCTAGATTGAAGGTGCTCATCAGGGCAACTCTGTTGAGCCCAAACACGATGGAATTATAATGAGTAGATTAGGAGTTCTAGTGACCAACTCCTGACTCCATCATGAGACCCTGGACCTCATCTAGATCGATGGTGTTCGTCAGGGCAAATCTTTTGAGCCCAAACACGATGGGATTATAATTAGTAGATTAGGAGTTCTGGTGACCAACTCCTGACTCCATCATGAGAACTTGGACTTCATCCGGGTCAAAAATAATAATGCAAACCCTAACGTAATTTCAAGTGAAAATGCGTTTTTCAGAAAATCGCAGCCAAATAACACTAGACCTTACTCATAGTGTTGTGTTCCTGCCGGTGAGTAAGGTTGCCAGAGCTCAACGAGGGGCGGGAGGGGGTTAGGGTCGGCAACGCGCATGTAACTCCTCTGGAGTTGCAGGCGTACATATGCGGGCCGTATGCTTGTTTGCCACCGACTTAGTATTAAAAAAAAAGTAACACTGAAAATCCATCAATAAGCGAGTCTGTTAGGCATACTGTAAAAAATGAACTTTTATTAAGATTTTCTAATCGCAGTATATAGCACTTCTCGGAACTCCGTAGCTGATTACGATCGCAACGAATGCCTGACAATCGAGCACAGGTCCGTCCTCTAAGCGCGCTCCGCGCGGACTGCGAGCGGGGCGTCGCTGCTGCGTGATTTATACGTGTTTTAAAAAAATATAAATTTACGGCAATGTAGGTCCCATAGTTACGATTTTTTTTTTATAGGTTAACATAAAGTTACAGTTTGCTATAATATTATTTTTAAAGCAAAATATGCGTACAATTTGCGGAAATAAAATATAATAAAACCCTGTTTTCGCCAAAAAAATGAAGAAAACTCGGAAGGTATTTTATCAGTTTTTTCAAATGAATCTTCGATTGTTAATCATTCCAGCCCCTCGTACGAGATATGTTGAATCAAATTGTAGTCATTCATGTACCAAATGATTCTTGTTTATAGCAAAATTGAGAACCGAAACGCCACATCTCACTGCAAAATTTGGAAAAGACTCCCAAAAAACCTCATTAAAAAAGAGGTTTAAAAGAGAAAATGAAAATTTGAACTGTTGGAGCCCCTAGTTTAGGAAACGATTATTTAAGTACGTTATCAGTTTTTGAATAAATACTAATAGTTACGTCGTAATCTTGAATGAAAAAGGAAGCATTTTACAAAATACGCTCGTCTGTAGGAATAAGGACTCTTAAGTATTTATAAATATTTATATATTATATATATCGTTGTCTGAGTACCCACAACACAAGCCTTATTGAGCTTACTGTGAGACTTAGTCAATTTGTGTAATAATGTCCTATAATATTTATTTATTTATTTAATTGGTAGATTATGCCCTTAGACCTTAAAGTTCGTCATTTGCCAAATAAACGCGGTTCCACGTAAGTCAGAGCCCAGGCTAATGGTGAGGAGTCATAATTCGATTGTGTAACGAATCCTTAGCAGCACGCCTCAAGCATTTATACGGCTGAGCAGCGACTAACGCACTACACGTCCCACAACCGACTTAGCGCTGTCCAAATGAGAGTACCAAGAAGCAAACACCCAAAACCCTCGTCCCCAAACTTACCATGGTCCAATGGTGTGAGAGTCATCGTTAGATTGTGTGAGCAATCCTTAGTAGCGGCCAGGGACGAGCGCACGCATTTATAAGGCGGAGCAGCGACTAACGCACTACACGTCCCGCAACCGACTTAGTCGTTGTCCAAATGAGAGTACCAAGAAGCAAACACCCAAAGCACTGGTCCCCAAATTTACCATCGTCCAATGGTGTGAGAGTCATCATTAGATTGTATAAGCAATCCTTAGTAGCGGCCAGGGACGAGCGCACGCATTTATACGGCGCGGCGGCGACCAGTGCGCGGCACGACGCGGCGCGAACGCGGTTGTTGTCCAACGGAGAACAACGGGACCAGGAGGCGCATCTGAAATTTTAAATTGCAATTTAATAACTAGATCCAAGCCCGGAATCGTTTAAACACAAGGAATAGGTATAAACATCAGTATGACTCACTGTTCTCATATTGTAGAATTCTCCCAGTGCATTGCAAAGTCACATACTTAAATGTTATCAATACGTATTATACAGATGATTTTAAAGTACAGAAAAAGAATAAACGTGTGACTCGCTCATCTAAAAAAGTAAAATTGTATCAACCTGCAGCCAAAAACTATTATGGTCGGAGAACCCAAGAATACTTAATCCCAAAAATTTACAATGAATACCCAATATTGCTAGATATCCCTAAATTAAAAATAGGTAGCCTGAAAGAAAAATTTAAAGAAATATTAATAGACAGATTCGATAACTCCATAAAGCATGAATAGTAAATTAAATACCTAACATTAATATTAGTATCATAAAATAACTTCATATAAATCAACTATTGTAGTGCCTCTTGCCACTTGTGTTGTAAAAATATAACGAGTTGTTAGTTTATAACCAAACGTAGTAATTAGCGTTAAGTTAGTTTTTTACGCACCGCTGTGCTCCTGTCCCGCGCCCGCGCCACCAGTGTTGAGTCACCAATCCTACGTTATACCTACTTCATAATTGTAATACCTACATAAAAATTGGCCATGCCGGGACGGTAGGACAGTGCAAAATTATGTACCTTTTTAAGATGTAAAAAGCTACTTATAAGTTACGAAATAAATATTTTTCATTTTTCATTTTTTCATTTTCAAGTATAACGAGCGAGCTCATCGCCAACAAACTGTCTCGCAGTTTGGTGAATATTTTGTTTTGTGGTACACATATTTTATATTTTAATGTTATAATAAATAATAATAATAATTATAAAAAAAAAAAAAAAAAAAAAAAAAAAAAAAAAAAAAAAAAAAAAAAAAAAAAAAAAAGTTTAAACGTAGCGACGTTGTGGCCAGAGCGCGTTGCGTTCCACCGATATACTGCAACATACCCACTGTCACACATTTCTAGCATAGTACTTTGTCATACCTAAACAGCAGCCGGTATAGTCCCTGCTCGTTCCACGCCTGCACTGGGCATCGCTTGAATACCGCGACGTTGTGTAAAACATCGGCGAGTGCAGCCACTAGCGATGCTGTCGGTGCGCGGCGTACCTGCGCGTCGATCGACGGCGATATCCGCACATCTGCGCATTTCTCAGCGCGCACTTCGAGTTCTGAACGACGTTCGAGTAGAGACATTGGAACGTTAGGTTCTGAAAAATTATGTAGGTAGTATTATTTTGAGATTATTGTACCTAGAAGGCCGTTTCTGATGTAATCATTTATTATTGATGTCATTAGGTGTCTTACCAATCAATGCGATAGACGCCTAATGACAGGGCTGGCTGCATTTCGCGCACACCAATCAGCGTAGGGCTACCACACATCCTGAAAGTCGGCGTCTAGTCAACTCTATGGCTGCTGATCGACGCAACGTTGGCGCAACTGTGCATCGACGCCATTTTCCATAGCGCTGACTAGACGACGCTCAAAAGACGCTAGTGTGGGGTGCCCGTAAGCGATCGTCTAAGTCGTAACAAAACCAGATCAAAATCTAAAAAAAATGTTAAACCAAAATCGGCCTCCTGATTTAGTTTATATAAATTCGCTGTTTTGAAATACTATAGTATGTTGTGAGCATGTTTATAACAGACTTAAATTATTTATTTACCACGCATACGATTCATTAGTCATTGTTCGTTACATGAATATAAAAAGTGCTACTTACACTGCTGGAGATGCATATTCGGAATTTTAGTGCATCTTGCAAAGTAGTATTAAAGCTGATCAAGAAATATCCTGATATAGAATATTTAGCAACAATACCGTTCGTTTATTATATTTTGAAATGTAAGGTAATTTTGAAGTGTAAGCCTGCGTAAAATGTATGGCGTGTATTCTAAATTGTCATCTAGCAGATTTGAAGTCTTTTTCCTTTAGGAACTTGTCAATAATAATAAAAAAATCGGCCAAGACAAATGTCGGGGCATGCTCAGTGTAGGATTTCGTAGTTACCATTCTGACAGAACAGGCCAAACGGGGGCTCTTATAAAGTACATATCATGTACATTATAAGAGCCCCCGCAGCGCGTTGTACGTCCTTTTACTAAGAAGAGAAGATTTATTTGCAATAACTCAAAAACGGCTGGACCGATTATGTTCGCAATAGTTTTAATTGAAAGTATTTATTAATCTTTTGTTTTACGATTTTTTTTTTATTACTTTTGCATCCAGGGTTCAAAAGTTAGGGAGGGGGGCACTTTTTTTTTTCTTTCGGAGCTATTATTTCCAAAAATATTAACTTTATCAAAAAAATTATTTCGGAGACCCTTATTCGTTTTGAAAGACCTATCCAACGATAATCCCACACCATTATATAAAAGCGAAAAAAAAACCATTTTGTATGGGACGGATCCTAAAAAATTTTTTGCAGGCTTTATTTTACCGTTCTGTCGCCATGCATGAATGTATTCATGCCAAATTGCAGCGTTCTAGCACTTACGATCACAGCAGCGTTTCTAAGTGACTACGAAACCCTAAAAACATGTATTTATCTATAAATACAACTAGTGACAAACATGAATAAGCAATTTGTGCTTGCTTTCTCATCTCACTGGTTATATCATATCTAATCTCATATTTAAGTGTGAATTTAATACACTTGATGTGTTGATAAACACGCATAAGTCTAAATTCACACTCGTAAAAACCACCACAATCGGAAATTGATGCGGGACTTACCTATTTGGTTCTGGTATTTTATTTCATTGCAAAACTCCACGAATATTTCAATACAAGTTTCCAAGAAGTTGTATTCTTGAAGCTGTTGTAAGATTTCACTCTCCAATACCTGAAATGTAAAGGCATTTCGTTTTGACATTTCTAAGTCTACTATTATTATATGAATATTATTATGCACTATTATAACCCACTATTTAATTCAATTAGGAACTGACCAACAACAATCGATACTGATTAACGTAACTCAACAGAGAAACAATATTTTTTTTATTAAACGCTAGTATGATTAATTGATTACATGAAACGTACAGTCAAAAGATTTATTTATGACCCACTTCGTATCTTGTCATAGTGACAATAGTATGAGGTCCCTAGCGACTTTCATGTTGGTTTTCATACTTACGAAATGGGTCACAAATGAAATCTTTTGACTGTACATTACTAGTCGTGCAAGTAGGTATGGCGTTGCGTGGTAAAGCATTATTTAAGTATGTGGTATACTAAAATATTAGATTTTAACAGATTTATTGCATTTCAGCATATAAAGGCAATTTATAAAAATATTTGAAATGCATATTTCCTTTTGTCACCAGTTGTCCCAGTTACATGTGAATATGGCTATAGAGAAAGGTCGATCGGAAATAAGTACATCGTTCTCGGTTAGACATTTACTTTTCAGATTAAGCAACGCAGTATAAGTTCAAATTATTAATTTCTTCTGAAATGCTTGACCCTTAGGTATTAGTAACTATATCACATCAATGCTTACTTAGGTTATTCAAAACATGAAACGTTATTTTACTAATCGAAATATTTTTGACACAGGTTGGTGACATAATATACTTACATAGATTTACATTTATATAATCCATTTACATTATATTAACAAGTAATAACATATAATAACTTAAGTACATAATTCATAAACAAGTAAATAATACTATTTATAACTACAAACTATGACAATAGTTGCATTTTCCAACCTTCCCTCTCATCATATTAATATATTTTTTCATTTGTATTTCACTCGGAAACGAGATTCACGGTGATGCTCTATCCTACAATATCGTGCAGGAGAGCAAAGAATGATTCATCGTTACTAAATATCTGGTTTTACTCGCGGGTAAAACCCACCTCATTACATTGAAGTACGCATTTCACACATTATAGCGAAATATTTCTTACAACAACAATATTTCTTTTCTGAGGTGTTATCACTTACAACTGCACAGTAAAAATACCTAAACTATCAGACTTAATATTAGGCGGTATTTATATCTAAAGCCTTGAATTCAAGATATATGCCGCCTTTGTTTTTCAGCATAAAACTCCTGGGGTCGTATTCAATACGTGGAGTAGTTCGCGCGCTCGGCGCCACCTCCAGCTTGCTCAGCATGGCCGCGAGCCCCGCCACCACCGTCAGGTACGCGAAACGACCTCCTGCAATATATATTGTACATAGCACATAAACGAGATAATAATCAAAATAGTTCAAAGTCCAACTCTAAGATTGATTACCTATCAAGATATCGAGGGTATCGAGACGCAATGCTGCAATGTTTACGGCCAATTTTAAAACAATTATGAGAATGACAGATTACTTTATAAAATATCTCTGCATGAACAAAGAATGTTTGTATAAAAAATGTAAAATCACAACATAACAGCGACGTTATTGTAATAACGATGCTTACCTGGGCAACTTCTCGGACCACTACCGAAAGCGAAAATAGCTGGTGTCTTAGGATCGTTAAATCGTTCTGGGTCAAACTTTTCAGGGTTCGGGAAATAGCGGGCATCGCGTTGCATGCACTGGAGAGGGATAAGCACCGAGTTTCTGAGCTCAAATTTTAAGTCAGTGCCAGTGAGCACACAAGGTGAGGTGCAGAGGCGAGTGACCATCGGCGTCGGCGGGTGCAGGCGCAGCGTCTCAGTAACTGCTTGAGTAGTAAACTTCATAGCTGTTACTGCCTCAAAATTCAAACCACCGTGCCTTTCCATACATTCCTTTATCTCTTCCCTGACCCGATCCTGTAGCTCTTTGTCTTTAGCCAACTGATACAAACAAAACGATAATGTCGTTGCTGAAGCCTCCAGCCCCGCCAACATGAATATAAACGAATTAGATGTAATTAGGGCATCTGTCATTTCGAACTCTTTTTCAGTCTCTTGAACATTCAGCATCAATTGTAGAAAATCACATCTTTGGTCGCCGGAGCGTCTCTTTTTGAGCACCTGGCTTATGGCGGATGTGAAAAAGGCTTCGACGTCTGGAGAATAACTCTTCAAATTCAGCAATTTGAACAATCTGGGGAAAAACGTTCGACAGTAGCGTTTCAAAATGGTGGCACGGTCTACTTTAAACATTTTCTTTGACATTTTGAAGAAGGGCGATTCAGGATTTTTCAGCGATCCAGGATCGACACCGAAGGCGCAACTTCCTATAATATCGGTCGTGTAGCGACACATCACTTCAGGGACCTCAACCTCCCCGAGTGAATTAAGCAAGACACTCCTGAGGTTGTGGGCGCACTCTGATATAAGCGGGAACATCCCTTTCATTTTTACTGAAGAGAATGTTGGAGTAATTATTTGTCGCATCGCCTTCCACTCCGCACCGCTCATATTCGCCACATTTCTTAACAGAGGCTCTCGCCTGGTGTCCGTTGTCGATGCTGCTCGGTCACTAAAGCTAGCAAAATCTGTTGAAAATATAGTCTTCGCAATTTCCAAATCCAGCACCATCAGTGTCGGCCGGCGCGCTTGGAAAATGCCGACATACTTTTCGTTTTTGTACTTCTCATAGAAATATTTTAACATTTTTGCATAGCTGCGCCGGGATGTCAGAGTAGCGCCGAAGTTCCCGAAAATAGGACACGGTTCGCGGTAAATTACTTTTCTTTGTAGCCAGTATTTTCTTCCATTTGAAGCGTAATGAAAAACCGCAAGCAGAACAATAAGCGATAACAAAACCACTAAAAGAACAACACTGAGCCACATTGTAGGTACACTGATTTTATCTGATTCAAGTTATTGTTTGAAAATTAAACGCAGATTATCGCATGCCGGCGTTTCGAGCGTGAGTAAACAAATGCAGGGCGAGACGGCGTGGCCTGCGGGCGAGCTCCGATGCTGGAGTGAGCGAAGCGTGGAATGGCCAACGACTGATAGATAAGCGCTACGGAGCGCGAGCGCCAGTAAGAGTAAAATGATATACCGAGTAGTACATTTTCAAACAATAAAATTCGCGCGGACCGCAAGCAATTATCATGTGTGTCATCAACATCATACAACTAGTATGCATTATTATATTAAAGAAGAGCTATTGTTTTCCAACGTTGCAAAAGAATTCCTAAATGTGCAGATATATATTACTGTCGCTAGTTTTAATACTTTGTTGCCGGCAAGCCCGCTCAAGGCCGCGAATGTTGACGTACCGCGCCCGTGACTTGCATATACTACACCTTAGCTTGTGCGCTACGCTGTCCATTGTGTTCTGGAATAAATAGGTCCAATAATCACCATCACATTAAGTATGCATTACGTTCGCCGATCCTCGCTTAATTTGTACGATTGCCATTCTCAGCGACGAAATCTTGCCAAAAATATTTATCAGATGCGTGCTTGCAATTATGATTGATTACTGGCGTAGGCTAGCTTATTGTTTTTTTTTATAACCGCATTCGAAGTAATAACGTTCCAGGGGATAATCTTTGAGTAGTTTCGCAGCACTGAAGATTAATTACTTCTTACCTATTCTAAGAAATCAAACTCCCAGAGTGCAAAGTGCAAAATTAAAAAATTGTCGACTGACTGAAATTGAGGGAAGACCCCACACAAGAATTGCGAGTACCTAAAGACAAGTAAGTATTTGGTATTTGTAGCGGTAGATATATAACATGAAGCAGGTACTTTAGAATTGTTGGCTTTATTATTCATCTGTGTTGTGTCAAATATCTAACTCAAACAACAACGCAGTACCTTTTCAGTTCATGATTCATGAGCATGACCTTATTTTTACAGTTACAAAAGATAAACTTGTAGATACAACACGATTGAATTGAAAACACAACCGATAGGTCACTTAACCACCAGTAATAGGTATTATGTGGATTGTTTTGAATACCTTTCGCAAACAAACGTAGGAAATTAAAATTAAATACTCATTTATCATTCTGCAAACAATGGTCATTATCGATGTTAATATCATATACCAGTAAATGGCAAAGATTGTATAGAGCTATTCCAAGGTAAGTCTGGCTAAGACTTTACAATTTTTTTTTTTTAAATTGAAACAGAATAAGGGCAAACCCGATTTAAAAGAGAAGCTTTTGAATTAGAAAATGCAATATATCTAGGCCCCCACTATTACAATTGATATAAAATATACATTAAGGTACAGTCAGGATCCTAATACGCATACACTTTTGTGTTGCTGTTAAGGGCCACTTGCACCATCCAGGGTTAGCCACTAACTCGGAGTTAACCGTTAACACAGGGTTCAATTGTACTGGTAACTCCGGGTTAATCCGTGTGATGATATACAGCACGACCACGAAGATTTTGTCATTTCTTTTGCGGTACAAAATCACGAACAAACATTTACTTTTATATTCCTTTACTTACTTACTCCGTTGGCTCAGCGACACAAAATGAGACTTGGCCTCCGACACAAGACAGCACGTTTCTCGGTCCTGTGCGACTTCTCGCCAATTGTTGACTCGAAGTTCGCGCAGATCCGCCTCCACCATGTCGCTCCAGCGATATCTGGGGCGTCCGATAGGACGATCTCCTGCTAGGCGACCCAAGTACGCTCTTTTTATGTTCCGATCTTCGTCCATTCTCTCAAGGTGGCCCAACCAACGGAGTCAGTGGGCTTTACGTTCTCCAATGATGTTAGGTCCAGCCACTAGGTCTTCAATCTCACGGTTCTTAAGGACTGTCCAGCTTCCATCCGGTCTTTGTTTCGGGCCCAGTGTCTTACGGTTTATGTTCCTTTAATTAATTAAAACTGTACTAAAACAGTTAAGGCACTGTGACATAGGGGTTGTGCTGGGTAAATGCTATCTGGCACGAAGACGCTTTTTATAACATTAGTGGTTAGCATAGACATTAGCATAATAGTCCAAATACTACAAAAAAAATGTGCTCATACGGTATACATGTTTAGGCATTGTGACTTAAGAGGTCGTAGTTGTGCTGGGTGGTGCTATGAGGCACGACCACACTATATTTATGACGTAAGTGGATAATTTCATAGTCAAAATACTAAAAATTTTATGTACACAAATTGTACAGTATACAGAACATCAAATATGACAATGGTAGTGCAAACACTTCTTATACTCTAATTTATTAAGTTAAGTAACTAACACAATATGTTAATAGCAGTTTATGTAACTGCTACATAATCAAAGGCATTAAAATACACGAGTCTTAGTTTAAGAAACGAACTAAGTGAGTTTCTTAAAAGGATCACACGAGTGTTTTAATGCCTAATTATGTACAGTTATACATACACTATTTTATCTACACACATATAAGGAATGTCATAAAAGTGAAGGAAGCGAAAGAGGTATGTCAGGATCGTAGCAAGTGGAAATCCGTGGTCTCTGCCTACCCCTTAGGGAAAAAGGAGTGATTATATGTATGTATGTATGTATTATAAACTTTCTATGATATATTCACTACAGTCAACGTTGAGACATCGTTGCTCTGTTCGTACGTACCTGGGTACGTCCTTAAACTACGTCCAAAAGAGAGGTATAGGCTTTGTGATTGTCATCTCGCTTTGTGTGGCACAGCCAGCGGATGTCATTCTACATCTAGAGCAGAGCCCAACTGGGGAAGTACCTCCACCTTACGGAAAACCGCAGCCAAATAACACTAGACCCTACTCAGTGTTGTGTTCCTGCCGGTGAGTAAGGTTGCCAGAGCTCAACGAGGGTGCGGAGTGTTAGGGTCGGCAACGCGCATGTAACTAACTCCTTTGGGGTTGCAGGTGTATGCTTGATTGACACCGACGTAGTATTAAAAAAAAAACAATTTTGATGTTGTTATGAATTATGAAGCAATTACAAAATCATCATAGATAAGAAATTTGTTGTAACAAAATAGTTTATCGTAATGTTGGCCATTATTTACGGATTTTGAAGGCATCATAGAGGGTTTATGATATGTGTAGATTAAAATATTTTTCAAGTTCACTTTTAAACTGCAGTGGTGTTTTTATTTTTATGAATTAACGTTATTCCTGTTATAGCACAATTGCACGAACTGTGGAGGGAATCGTTGGTTTTATCGTTTTAAAGAAGTTAAACAGGTTTTTAGGTTTAAAACTTGATTCCTCTTTAAATTGGGATTCTCAAATTGAAAGCGTTTGTAGCAAAGTCCATAGATTTGTGTATGTGTTAAGTAGGTTAAGACGCACTGCCACCATGGAAGCGACTTTGGCTGCTTACCATGGTTATGTTAGCTCTCAACTAAGATATGGACTTATTCTGTGGGGTAACTGTACAAACTTTGAAAGGGCGTTCATAGCCCAAAAGAAATGTGTGAGGGCAATATTTGGTGTGGCCCCAGACGAATCATTGTAAACCCATTTTTATAAAACTAAATATATTACCCCTGCCTTGTTTATATATTTTAGAGGTTTGCGTCTTTGTTAAAAAACACATGTATCTTTTTAAGACGGCTAAAGAAGTATACCCTCGAAACACTAGAAACCCCGAAAGACTGGCACACGATTACGTTCCAAGGACTTCATTTTTCTCAAAGCAGTGCTATATAATGTGTATAAAAAATTTTAACAAGTTGCCGCCAGAAATTCAACGGCTACCTTTTAATAGCTTTCGAAAAAATGTAGCAGAACTGTTGCGGAAAAAACAGTACTATAATGTAGGGACGTTTCTTTTAGACAACATAAATTAAAGTAAATCTAATAAAAATTTACATCAAATTATTGTTTCTAGTTATTAGTTTATTATTTATATTTGACATTACATTTCAATTAAAATTTTATATGGTTATGCACCCCCTTCTTTATTTTATTTTTTAATTCGTGTTGAAGGCGTTGTAAATTATTTATTAAATTATGTTGTTGTTTTAGGTATGATTGTAAATAAAATTGTTATTTTATAAAATATTTCATATTTAGGCTAGTTAGTAAGATTTGCATGCTGTGTATGGACGGCTAAGAGGATGGACTTGCTTGAAAATATAATGTACCAACTATTGTAACTCCTTTTTTCGCAAATAAATTATTATGAATTATGAATTATGAATTATGAAACATTTTATGTTATGGACGTTTTACAAATACATACTAGTAGTTGGCAATGACTATTCCTATGACAAATCGTAAAGGGTAGAGTATATAGGTGACCGAAATAATAATAAAAATACTCGTTATTAAAAATTATTATTTTTTCTTTTGCCAAAAGAACTTTATTAAACGTTATAGGTATATAAGGGTAATTCCAAGAAAGAGTGATTTTTTTTTTGATGACGGAATTTAAAATATCTGTTTATGACCAAATTTTCTTTGACTATAGACGTTAACTATTCCGACGTTTTTTAATAAACTACATATAGCACAGTATGAGCTATACATATTCTTCAAATAGGAGTACGGATTTTTACAGATACTTGCTAAAGCTGAACTAGTTCAGTGTCACAAACAATAATGTTCAAGGGAAATAGTAACAAACAGTAAGTTCCAAAAAAATTTATCAGAAAACAACAGAAAATTTCTAAGAAAACCAGAAAAAAAACTTGGGCTTCCCTTGTATGACTAAAAAACAACGAATCCTATTATTTTTCAGCTTCAGAATTCGATCATTAGTTAAATATGCAAATTTTGACGACCGGTTTGGCCTAGTGGGTAGTGACCCTGCCTACGAAGCTGATGGCCCCGGGTTCAAATCCTGGTAAGGGCATTTATTCGTGTGATGAGCATGGATATATTTTTTCCTGAGTCATGGGTGTTTTCTATGTATTTAAATATTTATATATTATATATATCGTCATCTAAGTACCCTCAACACAAGCCTTATTGAGCTTACTGTGGGACTTAATCAATTTGTGTAATAATGTCCTATAATATTTATTATTTATTCTCTTTATTTATTTTGGATCTTAGGTTAGGCATTCTATAATATGATTATAAAAGTAAAATACAAAAAAATCATACAAAAAGAAAACAAAATACATATAAACACATTATAAAAAAACCTAACCTAACCTAAACCTAGGGTGCCGCAAGCAGCGGGGCAGGGCCCAAGCTGCCGGTGGTCAGAGCCGCAGAGAGAGGAACCGCCGCACTATCCGCGCCGTGTCCAAGATCACCACCTTCTGCATCTGACCCTTGATCCAACCACCTAGCGAGTCTCTCAAGGTGTTGGCCGAGACTCTTCGTTATGAGACCGTTCGCTGAAACGACTATTATTTATTATTATGTCTTTCCCATCACGGAACAATGGTGTTCCGGACCTTTGGGAGGCGTGCGCGGAGCCGAAGCCAACACGTAGAGGCCCTTTTGACACTTTAATGAAATGTAAAGGGTACACCGAGCGGATGCTGCCCTTGCCCGTGTCATGGGACGCACGCAGAGGCAGCACCCGCCAGGGTGTAAGGACTATTTGAGTTGATGACTCTAACATGAACTGGGCTATTGGGTGAAGGCGATAGACTAAATACTGGGCTGTAGGATATAAAACCGGACGCCTGCCTAATAAAACGGTATTCAATTTTACTCGCCCTCACAAGATGGGCCCCTACAAAAAGCGACATCTAGGATGGCTCAAGGGCAACACCGGTGTGAGCGGCTCAGGGGTGTTGAAAGGTGTACGCCGCTTTCTACCTAGAGGCTGCGAGCAGCCACTGTGCCAACTCGCGTCTTATGCAATTGATCACTTCCACCCCTGGAGTTTAAAGCTCTATCGACTCCACTCTGGCCGGCCGGCTAAGGCAAGCCAGAGGCAGAGAATCCTGTCCCACCCACCCTCCTTGCGGGTAACAGTACTCCCCAGGAGCACTCGGGTACGTGAGGTCGCTACTCCCCAATAGCTCGCCACAAGCTGCCCTGCGTTGACTGATTATTATTATTTATTACATTTCATTCTGATGTCTCACTTTTAAGGAAGTTTACTGAAACACTATACGACTTACTCGTATAATTATTTATTGAAGCACTCTACATTTATACTATACTATTTCTACTGTTTTATTAATATTGAACTGTAACAATATTTTAATGGTAACTATTGGGAAATAAAAATCCCTGTAGTTACCACCAAACCGAGTTGGTGGTAACTATAGTGGTCATTTTTTTTTCCAGTAGTTACCAGTGGGGAAAAAAACCCAGTAGTTACCACTGTTAACAACTTGGTGGTAACTAGTGAAAATAACCCAGATGTAGTCGTAGATTTCATCTAAATCGGTTGAGCAGTTATTGGTTCATCATACAATCCCTTCTCAGTTTTAAGGGATTTTTGGGATAAAAACTATCCTATGTTCTTCCCCGGGACTCAAACTATCTCTATACCAAATTTTAACTTAATTATAATTAGTTCAACGATTTTAGCGTGACGAGGAATTAAAAAATTACTTTTTATGTTTTTACTTCGGAATGGTGGTAATATGATACCATAAATAAATTCAGCAACCCCGATTGATACGAAAACGATACCAAACTTGGCCTAGCTAGTAGCTTAAATGATATATATATAAAGATAAAGTTGAGAGCCCCCACTTAAAAAATTACATCAAAAATCTTGGTGGCTGCACTTCTTAAATCCATCCTTGGGTTCTAAGGACGAATCCTGCCAAATGAAATCTTTTGTTCACGCAACGCCGTATTTTATGAGCTGCACATAAAACTAAATTGATCATAGTCTGTGCAAAGAGTGAATCGGCCGGGATAACAACGGGAATGCTTACTTGCCATAACCATCCCACTCCGTGAAACATAGATACATTGTAAAAATACCTCATCTATCAGAATTAATATTAGACGGTATTATTTATAAAGCTTTGAATTCAAGATATATGCCGCCCTTGTTTTTGAGTATGAAACTCCTGGGGTCGTATTCAATACGTGGAGTAGTTCGCGCGCTCGGCGCCACCTCCATCCTGCTCAGCATAGCCGCGAGCCCCGCCACCACCGCCAGGTAAGCGAAACGACCCCCTGGAATACGTATTTACAGTACAGATACAAATAAATAAGATATTAATCAAAATAGTTGAAAGTTCAACGCTAAGAGTGATTACCTATCAAGATATCGAGAGCATCGAGACTCAATGTCGCAATGTTTAAGGCCAACTTTAAAACAATTATGATAATGACAAATTACTTTATAAAATATATCTGAATGAACAAAGGATGTTTGTATAGAAAAATGTATTATTATCACTGCATGACAGGGACGTTATTTTAACAATGATGCTTACCGGGACAACTTCTCGGACCGCTACCGAAAGCGAAAATAGCTGGTGTCTTAGGGTCGTTAAATCGTTCTGGGTCATACTTTTCAGGGTTCGAGAAATATCGGGCATCGCGTTGCATGCACTGGATAGGGATCAGCACTGAGTTTCTGAGCTCAAATTTCAAGTCAGTGCCAGTGAGCACACAAGGTGAGGTGCAGAGACGAGTGACCATTGGTGCCGGTGGGTGCATGCGCAGCGTCTCAGTAACCGCTTGAGCAGTAAGCTTCATAGCGGTTACCGCCTCAAAATTCAAACCGCCGTGCGTTTCCATACATTCCTTTATCTCTTCCCTAACCCGATCCTGTACCTCTTTGTCCTTAGCCAACTGATACAAACAAAACGATAATGTAGTTGAAGACGTTTCAAGCCCCGCCAACATGAATGTAAACGAATTCGATGTAATAAGGGCATCTGTCATTTCGAACTCTTTTTCAGTCTCCTGAACATTCAGCATCAATTGTAGATAATCATTTCTTTGGACGCCGGAGCGTCTCTCATTGAGCACCTGGCTTATGGCGGACGTGAAAAACACTTCAACGTCTGGAGGATAACTCCTCAAATTCAGCAATTTGAACAATCTAGGGGAAAACGTCCGACAGTAGCGTTTCAGAATCGTGGCACGGTCTACTCTATACATTTTCTTTGTCATTATGAAGAAGGGAGATTCAGGATTTTTCAGCGATCCGGGGTCGACACCAAATGCGCAACTTCCTACGACGTCTGTCGTGTAGCGGCACATTACTTCAGGGACCTCGACCTCTCCGAGAGAATTAAGCAAGACATTCCTGAGGTTGTGGGCGCATTCTGATATAAGCGGGAACATCCCTTTCATTTTTGCTGAAGAGAACGTGGGACTAATAATTTGCCGCATCGCCTTCCACTCTGTACCTCTCATATTTATCACATTTCTTAATAGAGGCTCTCGCTTGGTATCCGTTGACGATATTCTCAGGTCACTAAAACAAGCAAAATCTGTTGAAAATATAGTCTTCGCTATATCCATATCCAGCACCATCAGTGTGGGTCGGCGCGCTTGGAAAATGCCGACATATTTTTCGTTTTTATACTTCTCATATAAATATTTTAACATTTTTGCATAGCTGCGCCGCGATGTCAGAGCAGCGCCGAAGTTCCCGAAAATAGGACACGGTTCTTCGTAAAGTACTTTCCTTTGTAGCCAGTATTTTCTTCCATTTGAAAGGTAGTGAAAACCCGCAAGCAGAACAATAAGCGATAACAAACCCACTAAAGGAACAAGACTGAACCACATTGTACGCTGATTTTATCTGATTTAAATAATTGTTGGCGTGGCGTTTGGAACGTGAGTAAATAAATGCAGGGAGAGACTGCGTGGCCTGCGGACGAGGTCCGAAGCTGTAGTGATAGAAACGCCAAGCGGACAACGGCTTGATAAGCCCTACGGAGTGTCAGCACCGCCTGAGTAAATGTACGGCTACAGAGTAGTACACCTACAAACAATAATTTTCCAATAACAGTACATTTTACATGTAAAATTACAATGAAAACTTATGAACTTTTTTTTAATTATGTCACTTATTGATACAAACCAAGTAGCATAAATGAGTTTAACTTTTAAAATATTGACGTTTAAAATTTAATATTTTTGTGTATGTTTAAAAATATTTAATTTGATGAATTTAACAGCAGTTTAAAATAATTTTCATGGCTGAATGCAGTCAAGAAATTACAACGTGGCGGACGAATGTTAGATATGTCACCATATTTAAGAATTATATCGCTTAAAATTTAGTTTTTTCTTCGCAAGTGTAATGAAAAACATTGTGTGTAAATCCGGGGGTAAGAATATTGGAAGCTCGGGTCTTTAATTCCCTCGTATCCAAAATTTCACTTACCCTCTCGTTGCAAAATGTGTAATCTTACCGTAGCAGGTTTCTAGCACTAACGATCACGGATCAAAGCCGCGGACGGACAGACAGATGGATATGGCGAAACTACGGTCACAGCAAAGTAAACTCACAATAACGACAGAAAAAATCTATCTTACAACCGAACCTGCTCACAAAATTACACGAGAATCAGTTGAGAAATGCGAGCTGCAGAGGAGAACATCAGGACAAACAGAAGCATTTTTGGTCAAGCTGGACGGACAGACAGATGGATATGGCGAAACTACGGTCACAGCAAAGCAAACTCACAATAACGACAGAAAAAATCTATCTTACAACCGAACCTGCTCACAAAATTACACGAGAATCAGTTGAGAAATGCGAGCTGCAGAGGAGAACATCAGGACAAACAGAAGCATTTTTGGTCAAGCTGGACGGACAGACAGATGGATATGGCGAAACTACGGTCACAGCAAAGCAAACTCACAATAACGACAGAAAAAATCTATCTTACAACCGAACCTGCTCACAAAATTACACGAGAATCAGTTGAGAAATGCGAGCTGCAGAGGAGAACATCAGGACAAACAGAAGCATTTTTGGTCAAGCTGAAATGGAGATCGTCGCCAACGTTTCTATCAAAAATAGTAGAATAAAAACTTATTTTGCTGGCTGCTGCATTAGAAGATGAAAATGATGACACCAAAGGCAGGGGCGGAAGGTACACTAATGGATTCGATAGGTCGTGACTTCACCCGACGGCGCGCGGAGTGACCGAACGGAGCCGATTACGTGCAACGACAGCCGAGCGCCGCCGTCCGCGTACGCGAGCAGCCGACCGGTCGGAAGCGGTGCCAATAATATTCAAATACAGGATCTGACTACTATGCAGACGCTCTAAATTCCTTTGGTAACTAGTAAAATGCGCTTTGGCGCGCTCCGACTCGGCCCGTTCGGTGAGAATCGTACTTAGTGTAACGAATGTCGCACATGGCCCCGCCATGCTTTGAGTTAGCGCAGTTGGAAACTAGCTTGCATACAAACACTGCAATCAATCTAAAAAGGTACAACTATGAACGTTGTGGTAATCTTCGTTGGTGGTCTAAGAGACAGGCCATTAGCATTCAAAGCAAGGAATGGTTATATAATAATGTTGATGAGATTTTATATCCTTTATTCAACAGGTACCGTTACGAATCAATTACAAGTTTTTTGACATACGTTAGATTTCATAGGTAGGTATAAGATTTTATCGCGGACTGTACTTATCTTTGATATTAAATAATATAAGGCGATTCTAACGAGCTTAAATTCAATAGAGTTGCGTTGTTTTATTATAAAATTACTATGACCGTTTTCAGTCTTATCTGAGAATATTAAAATGCCTTTATCTGAGAAGCAGTATTTGTGTAGTATTTGCATAAATTGCAAATAATTGAGTATGAATACATTTCAATAATATGTATGCAACTCACATAATAGAATCCATCATAGAAACACTAAGCACGTATATTACAAATACACGCACAACTGCACAATGCAATGGATGTGATAAAAAGTTTCTCGTTACATTAAGATAACATTTCCTCTAGATTGAATGTTGTTTTAGATACTAGTTTTCTGACCGTATTTTTGTAGAATGATTAATAGGCCTTTTCATCTAAGTCAAATGTTTTAAGCAGCATCCTGATGTTGACACTTGCGTTCGTGGCTGTATGGGTCCTATGCGAGAAATGAAGACACGCGGCAGGTATATGCTTCCCCAGGTGAGCGGGAGTTGGAAGCCCACTCGTGGCGCCTCATGCGTTTCTCTTTTAAACAGGTAAGCCAGGCATCGTCGTGCTTGGATTGATCATCATGAATAGCACGACGCCACACGGGTCGGCCTTCGGTCATTATCTGCCATTTGTTACATGGGATGTTAAAAGCAACCATATCACGCTTGACGCAATCTTTAAAGCGCAGCATTGGCCGCCCGACCGGTCTTTTTGGGTCTGCAACCACCCCTAGCAGGATTTGACGTGGTAACCTAGTCCGTTCCATTCGATACACATGCCCAAGCCACCTTAGCCGGCTCTTCTTTATGGATGTGATACAATGGTGCTGTGCCTCGCTTTAGAACAGACTCATTTGTTTGAACGATTAACATTCTCATAAATTATTGTACCCAGTCATTATATCGGTACAGATAATCATGTACAACTTATACTGTAGTCAAAACTGTTAACTGTCGCACTTATTGCAATAGGTATAACGATGGTCAGTTGTGCTGACAAGTACAAGATAAATCTAGGTTGGAATTATTTCTTACTAAGAACATATCCCTACTACTATTATAAATACGAAAGTAACTCTGTTTTTACCACTTCACGCTTAAACTCTGAGCCGTTTTAAATGAAATTTAGTACCTATGGAGACAGTTTAAGGCCCAGGGATGGACATAGAATAATTTTTATAAATTTAAATCGAAGCTATTTTTTTACAATATGGGCGGCAAACGAGCAGACGGATCACCTGCTGGTAAGCGATTACCGCCGCCCATGGACACCTGCAAAAGTATGTGAGAGAGGAACGCACAGGTGAGGACTGCCGACCATCTTAATGTTGAGGATGGAAATGTTATCGCGTAGGGCGATGGCGAAAAGAAGAGGCAGGGATTAATCCGAACAATTCCTCGGAGCACTCCCCGTTATAGGTACATGCGACAGAAAATGAAGAGCGAGGCCACATCTCTCGCAGCGCCAAGGAGTTAAGCCGATCCGTAATAAGTTTATTATATTTGTTAAAATATGTAAAGTCAGCGTCAGATAAGTGACCTTCAGAGTGGTGAAATATATCAAGATAACAAAGGTGTATCGCAATATATTTGGCTGACTGTACCTACCATATTAAATATCCTTTAGCAATGTAAATTGACAAAAACAACTGAACTTGTGAATATGGTTTTACTCTATTTTAATGTGCTAACTATTTAATATGTAATATCGAAATATAAAACATCCTGTAGTCAACTAGGTTTCAATCGTTTGGTGATGTAATACAAATTCCGAGAACTGATATAGAATATGATAATTTAGTTACTCTATTCTAGTGCGCACATCTTAAACGACTGCGATAAAATAACAAATCAAGCGATTCGCTGAATCTACTTTAGCCTATACCACCAGTCAGCCCGTTAGGCTGCGCTTCCACCAGAGATGTGCAAAGATCCGTAGCGAGGGATGTGTTTCATAAGAACCATGTAGTGATACTCTTGGCTCTTAACAAACACATCCCCCGCTACGCATCCTCGCACATCTCTGGGGGAAACGCGGCCTTATGCTACATTCCAAATGAAACTATTTGAATCGTGTCGTTTATATAAATACTATATTTCTGTCCAAGGGGCCTAGCCAAGTGACAACCGTTTACGAGTACTTATAGAAAACGTCAATCGAAACATCAATAATGCCTATAAATTATATGATGAGATGACGTGACTTTCCGTCGCATCTGTGATACCGATGCGATTTTAATTTTCGTCTGGAATTTGTCCATAAACGATTCTCATATTCAATATGACATATTGGATACGGCGTTTGATTACTTATGGATTGAAGATTTTTCAACAAATGTTTTTACGATTAGTATATTACGATGCAAGTGCGAAAAATAGGACATTCGAAACGAGTGGCGATAAATTAAAACACTACTGAGAGGAGTATTTTAAATCGACGCGAGTTGTAAATTACGTATTCGCACATGTATCGTACAACGTTTTACAGTACATATGGTCCTTTAAATGTTCGACACAGTAACGTAATATGCTTATTTTCGCACTAGTGAGGCAGAGTAGCACCATATGTACTGTAAATTAAATTATTTTATTTTAAACGCTCTTTATAGAAAAAAAATGAACTAAAAGCAACACTTAATTGACGTATGATAAACCTTATTTACGAATTATTAGTTAACAATGAGGACGATGGTACAATACAGACGGTATAAACCCTATTATGAAAACACGGAACACATCCCTGATAATTGAACAACAATCAACAAAATGAACGGCACCAATGGACGAATTAAGGGAATTAAGAATCAATAAATCATTGGTTCCATTCTTTATTTATCTTACGGCCACTTTCCCCTGTTCGGTGCAGTGACCTCACTCGCGATGAGTGTTCCCATCCTGGTAAAGATATACTACGCACACGCCAGGTTTTGGTCGAAATGTGAGTCGAAATGCAGGAGGTTGATAATGGCCGTCAAAGGGTTAAGTACATATTTGTGATAAACAATTAACTTTAAATAGAAATTAAGATAACTTTTCTTATAATTGTTTGTTTTCATTTACCTAACAAAAAAAATCTATCTAAAAATAATCAACATGCGCATTTAACTAACAAGGTGTTTAACACTTTCTGTCATAATCTACGTGTAATTTCATCTATCAACGTGAAGTGGCCAGTTAAGAGTTAGGTAAAGGAGGTTGTACTCGTAGAATCTGTTCGATGTAGTCTCATTTAAATCTCTCATTAACAGGGTGTTATTACATAGCTTTGTTTTCCATTTTTCTCAACAAAAAAAAAACATCATAAAAGCTATTACTTAGATATGCTCCAGGAGCTGTAAAAATAATGGTAGCTAATTTGTTATCACTTTATATTGTATATAGTGACGAGCACTTTAAACAATTAACACACCGACACGACATAAAATGGCCGAAAGTTAGTGGTAAAATCGTAAAATATCTACATTATAGTCTGCTCGATGAATTGATGTCGCTTTGTTATTCATGACGGTGGACAAGTATCCGGTTATAATATAAAATATGCACATGTAAATGAAAGACAAAAGTGCAATAAAATATTACAATAAAGCACAGCAAAACAGCAATCAGCTACAACAATAGGTTATTTTAGTTTTACTATTGATTATTTAAAATTCAACTTATTTTTCCGTGTATTTCCGTCTTCACTGATTTCATATAATGTCTGCTGCAAAACAAATTGGATATGTATGAAGTAAACTAACCCATTTGCTGTTTACTAATACATATTAGGCAGTTTGAGTATGTAGTTAGTTACAGTTTTTGTAGTTATTACATGCTTTTACTTACATCGGTATAGTGTGACGGACGGGAAGCCACGACGGTCAGCAGGGTAGCGGCCGCAGCGCGCAAATCGTTAACTTCGCGCTCGTTCTAGATGATACTCACAGCGTATTGTGCCACGTATCAAGAATATCAGGATCGCTAGTGGACAAGAATGGTAAATACTAGACTTACATCGGTATAATGTGACGGACGGGAAGCCACGACGGTCAGCAGGGTAGCGGCGGCAGCGCGTACAGCATTCGCTTCGCGCTCGTTCGAAATGAAACTCACAGCGTATTGTGCCATTGACTCCGATGGGATCGCTATACATAAACACACGAGTATTATTGGATTTAGTTAGACATAAGGAGACTTAATTTAACTATAACAGAAAAATGTCGCACCTACGGACTAAGCTGCGTCTAAATATCCTGTGAAACAATATTTATTTGATTTAATGTTGCCGCCAAGTCTACCACATTAATATAAACTATGAATTGAAACTATGAGGTGTAATTGCTTGAGAACGTCTCACGAGGTGCTTCAGTCGATAAAGTATAACTAATCAAATATCATCCAGACAGTAGTACCGTACCTTGAAGTAACTGCGGCGAGAGTTGGCTGTACCGCGCCAACTGCGCTAGGACGCGCAACGCCGCGGCTCGTAACGAGGCGCGCGCGCTGCCCGCACATGCCACTACGCAGCGAACAGCATCACCCGACCAGGCTTCGCTCCAACGCTGCGATGAAAATTTTGCATGAGATAGACAATTTAAAACTAGAGCACGGAATAGCATAGCGCGTCAAATGCGAACCAAACCTGAGTGTTTTAGTGTTCTATCGCGCGTGACAAAAGGCCTAAGACTGTTAACCGTACCGCCGGCCGGCGTGTGAAGGAGGAGAAGGTGCTAATCGTAAGAAGAACCAGTCACATCGAGAGGATTCCACCATTGCTGCAACCTCAGGTTAGTCCCGTGCATGATAATCCTGTTGGACTGAATTTCTCTTGTTGTATCGCTTGTTACCGGCGAGTGTAGATATTTATGCTCGATCCAGTATGTTACCGATTGGCATTGCATCTTGATTAAAACCGCGCTAATTTGTAACATTCTTTTATACCAAAAAGAATGTTACAAATTAGCGCGGTTTTAATAAAGATGCAATGCCAATCCGTAACATACTGGATCGAGCATAAATATCTACACTCGCCGGTAACAAGCGATACAACAAGAGAAATTCAGTCCAACAGGATTATCATGCACGGGACTAACCTGAGGTTGCAGCAATGGTGGAATCCTCTCGATGTGACTGGTTCTTCTTACGATTAGCACCTTCTCCTCCTTCACACGCCGGCCGGCGGTACGGTTAACAGTCTTAGGCCTTTTGTCACGCGCGATAGAACACTAAAACACTCAGGTTTGGTTGTTTAATCCATAAAAACGATTTAAATCGGTAGCGGTCGATCCGCACGCCTTGTGCGTTTCGTTCGTTCTTCATCATCTGGCTCTGTGTGGTAGGGCACAGCACAGCGGATGTCATTCCAGATCTAGAGCAGAACCCAACTGGGGAAGTACCTCCACCTTACAGAAAATCGCAGCCAAATAACACTAGACTCTACTCATAGTGTTGTGTTCCTGCCGGTGAGTAAGGTTGCCAGAGCTCAACGAGGGGTGGGAGGGTGTTAGGGTCGGCAACGCGCATGTAACTCCTCTGGAGTTGCAGGCGTACATAGGCTACGGATACTGCTTACCATCAGGCAGGCCGTATGCTTGTTTGCCACCGACGTAGTATAAAAATAAATAAAAAAAACACACAATTAAAATATTTCATACGACATGTGCTAATATTATTTGTCTCAGTGTAAACAAAAATATATCATAATTATGATATCAATTTTCAAATTCAAAATGGCGGACATGTTTTATAACTTATTTTAAGAAATTATGAGTAGTTTAAGGCTTTAAAAAGCAAGAAATTGTTTCTTGCTTCTGTTTGTATATGTATCATGTAGTATTTGATGTTTTCATTATTTTTGAAAGTCCTCAGGGTGCCGATTACGAAAATGACATCCATTATGGAACCCAAGATGGCGGACATTCATTTTTCTTAAAAATCGATATGGGTGTCATCTCCGAGGTTCCTCGGGGATCCGATTACGAAAATGACGTTCATTTTGCAATCCAAGATGGCGAACATTATTTTTTCTTAAGTCGATATGGGTGTCATATCCGAGGTTCCTCAGGATTCTGATTACGAAAATGACGTCTATTTTGAAATCCAAGATGGCGGACATTAATTTTTCTTAAAAATCGATATGGGTGTCATCTCCGAGGTTCCTCGGGGTTCCGATTACGAAAATGACGTTCATTTTGAAATCCAAGATGGCGGACATTAATTTTTCTTAAAAATCGATATAGGTGTCATCTCCGAGGTTCCTCGGGGATCCGATTACGAAAATGACGTTCATTTTGAAATCCAAGATGGCGGAAATTATTTTTTCTTAAAAGTCGATATGGGTGTCATATCCGAGGTTCCTCGGGATTCCGATTACGAAAATGACGTCTATTTTGAAATCCAAGATGGCGGACATTAATTTTTCTTAAAAATCGATATGGGTGTCATCTCCGAGGTTCCTCGGGGTTCCAATTACAAAAATGACGTCAATTTTGGCGGTTCTTGTTGGTGCAGATTTCAAAAATAGAGACCATTTTAGAATTAAAGGTGGTTGATATCACGGCTACACACATCGACACCCATTTCAAAAAGTAGCGTCCGCCATATTTATTTTCAAAATAGATGCCATTTTTAAATCCACACCCCTAAAAACCCAGAAAACAACACCCATGACGACTTTTTCAAAAAAGTGACGTCCGCCATCTTTATTTCCAAAATGGACGTCATTTGTAAAATTAGTACACATACATCATACAACATGAAAACTAAAAACATTTCCATCCTCTTTTGGGCAGTTGTGTAAGTCTGTGATAACCCTAGGTAGGTACGGAGACCTTGAGCGGTGTCGGCATTTACGCAAACATCAAAGGCGTCGACCCACTGTTACTTTTTACACTGTGCTTTTAGTGTGTAAACGAAAACGTCACATGATATATCAAAAGAAAAGTTATTTTATCTTATACCTTTAAACGAGCAATTCTTGTATATATATTATATATAATTATATTTCTGTGATCTCGGAAACGGCTCTAACGATTTCGCTGAAATTTGGTATATAGGGGTTTTTGGGGGTATACAATCTATCTAGATTAGTCTTATGTTTGGGAAAACGCGTGTTTTCGAGTTTTCATGCGTTTTTCTTTCGACGCAGAATATGGTCACTAATTTCGTGTTGCCGGCCACTGTCATTCTGGTCCAGCGGGTTAAGACGCGGACTGCTAAACGAGTGTTACGGGTTCGAATCTCGCCCGGTGACTAACTTTTGTTTTTTTTTATATGTTCAAGTTTATATATAATTTTTTAATTTTTATTGTTTTACACAAGTTTAATTTAGTAAAAAAAAATGACCTATGTAATAAGAGAAATCGACAATAGATGGCGTTACTCTGTGACAAGTGCTGTAAGGTTAAAATCGATTGTAAATAATAATAATTGTCAGTTCACATTTTACTTTTTAAGTTTATGTAGATTATCACCACCATATTACAATAAATAGTTATAACCGAGCAAAGCTCGGTCGCCCAGGTACTATATTACTAACTGTACTAGGTTGCCTTTTTAACAAGTTGGTCCAGTCCATGGTTGCCTACATTTTATATAAAAATCGGTTAATCTAGGCGACCATTAACTGGACCAACTTTTTTAATACGGCAACTTTCAAATAAGCTTTCATTTGATATATCATACGATGAAATAACAAACAAAAAAACTATCCGTACGCAATCTTACAAGGCAACCTACTTGAAATGTATCACTGTGAATTTTGTCTTACATTTATTTCTTATCAGAAATAAATAACATGAGGGTGCATATACAAGGTACAAGGAAGGAAGGAAGGAAGGAAGGGTGGTCATCTGTATGAGAATGTGTTTTTTTTTATGTCTCTATTTGACCCAATGGTTGACTGGTATAGAATGCCTTTTGGCATTAAGTCCGCCATTTGTACATTTTTCTTTGTTTGTGCAATAAAGTTTAAATAAATAAATAATATTCATATAACGCGATAACGAATTTTACGTGAACGAAACCGCGGGCAATCCCTAGTATAGTAATAAATACGGGTAGGTAAATTGCCATTAGTATACTAACAACAAAATAACAATTTTCTATTGCTATTAATTTAAAACACGCTTTAGGAATTGTTTTGATGGACCGTAGACGCAGTCAAGGGCACCTCGCTCCCCACTACCGTTGTTCGCTGCATCTTGCCACAGCGCGCGGCGCGCGCAAACTTGCCGCGCGTTTGAAACGTAACGTATTTATATAAGCAAGGAATGCATACATATCAGTAATGAGTGTCGCCGTGATTTTATATTTCTAAATTTTTGTTTAGTAACTGAGATCATTGTTGATGATCGATTATTATTAACTCTACAAACTTTAATTCAATATTAGCTATACTGCTTAACCTGAAATCAATATATAGACAAGCACATTGTCTACATGTCTAACTTTTTACTAGAATACTAAGTTGATCGATAATATCGTAATTTTGCAATATCAGCAACTCTAATTCTATATTTACAAAATAACTCGTGTTTTTACGTTTACCAGAAAGCAGCTGTTCCAGATTTCTAAAAACTGAAAATTGTACATAAATTGAAGTGTTATTCGATATGCTAAAGTTTTCTGTAACTTTAATTCTATATTTACTTAGTTATTAGCAAAAATTAAAATATTTAAATATAACCGAAAGCTCAACCTTAAAATTTCTAACTTTTTACCAAAGTATTATTTAACATACTCCCAATGACATATCAAAAAAGAAAAAACTTTAATATTATCGAAACCCATTTTTGTTCAACCGCTGGTCTACACCATTTTAAAGCGCCATCGACCACGCCTGTTGTTGCTCAAAGTCGTAACCAGCTGAGGAAAAATCTCCGCCTTAAAGTCGTTGTGAGGGATCCCTCATTAGACATTTCACGATTTGAAGTAGTTTTCTTAATACTTCAGTACGTGCGCTGCGTAGTATGCCACTACGCAGAGCGGCAAAACCGGGTTAACCCGGTTTTGCTGTTCTACCAAATCCGAAAAACCGGTTTTCTAAAATTCGTGCGGGTTTGTGTCCCCTACCTGCGGCGGTATGCCCTCCTCGTGGATCTGCCTCAACATGGCCAGCAGAGACAGCACGGCGTCGAGTCGGCACGCCTGTCCCTTGCGGCCGCTGCCCGCACAGCACCCGCTCAGTGTGCGAGTCACTAGCGCTAGGCAAGAGTCTCGTGTGCTCTCTGAGAGCTTGCAGTAGCGGGAGTACAGGGCGTAGCGTATGCAGCGCATCAGCTCGTTTAGGTACCCTGGAAATTAAATTAGTTTCAAAAAGTCGCCTGAAATATAATGATAAACCTATAAAAAAAGTTTTACACTAGACATCCCTTGATTTAAACTTACCCAACATATGAAAATTCCTCAAGTCGACTTTTTCCAAACACGCAAGCAGGATCTTCACGAGACTTTCCAGTCTGCTGCTGTCAAAATCATCATAGGATTCCAGTAGAACGACGCATCGCAGCAACACCTTGATTATGTGTATGTGCAACTGTGTGATTTCTATATTGTCTTGCGCAGTCTGTTGGGGGAACAGTCTGTCGCGGCTCAGCAGGGCGATTATAGATGTATCCTTGCCCAGGAAGCAGGATTTTATCCAGGAATGCGCACCAGCTAAAAGAAAACAGTCTTTTAGCTTGAAACAAACCTACTGATTATGATTTATATTGATATGTGGGCAAAACTGAAGTTTTCCTTGAGTGTTCATACAACTATAACAACTAAGTAACTGGTGACCGAAGAGCTGGCGGCTTCCTCGCACAACGTATCAGTATTGCGATACAACGAGGAAATGCCGCCAGCATCCTTGGTACAATGCCTCAAGGGCCTATTTTAGATATAAGCTAATTATAGTAATCATCTGTATATATCCATTATGTATATTGTTATTGACAATAAATAGGTTTTTAGTAAAGCATAGATTTCTTCAATACAACATACTAAAAATCATTTATTCACATTACAATAATAAAAAACACATGTATAAATAAAATCATAATATAACCATCCTACATAATGTTAAAAAACCGGCCAAGTGCGAGTCGGACTCGCGCACCGAGGGTTCCGTACAAACCTGTAAGTATATATGTATTATTATATGATGTAAATAAAATTGTACGGTTTTCGCAAGTTTTCCTTTATCTGTGCTATAAGACGTTGCTTCGTACCAAATTTCAAGATTCTGAGTTCACGGAAAGTACCCTGTAGGTTTTGATTTCCTTGCGAGTGTCGAAAATTTGCGGCATAAACGGCTGTATTTTTTGATTGCGTTGGCTTAGAAGTTTGATTTTTTCACAGCTCCAAGGGACAGTATACCTGAGTATTTGATATAAATTCCAGCTTGATACCTCCACGCGTTTCTGAGAAAAAGGGTCTTGACAGACAGACAAACAAACAGACAGCCGGAAGGACGGACGGACAACAAAGTGATCCTATAAGGGTTCCGTTTTTTTCTTTCAAGGTACGGAACCCTAAAAATTACGAAATTTTTAAAATAGTAGTTAAGAAAAAAAACACAATTAAACAGGATAAAATTAACTTACACTTAGCCTAAAATACTCTCCCCCCCCCCTGCATCGTACTGGTTCACAGAACCCTATAATGCCTGCAGCATTGCCCGCTGAACTGTTATGGAGACCTGTTGCACCAAGTACGCCCCAGAGCAAGGATCACCAGCTCAGTACAATATCCATGTCTTGCGCGCGCTCCACGTAGGGAGTTAATAAGTTTTTATTTGTAAAAAAAATATTTATGATTAATATTTGTTACACATTACGATTTTAAAAATACTACCAGTAGCTTATAAATATCTTGATTATTTTGTTACTAACCACGCTATGGAACGTACATGTGTTCAGAAAATAAATTGAATTGAATTGAATACCTTCGCTAGGCAAATTGTCCATGTACGCAACTATAAAGTGCAGTAGAGCGATCAAAAGTGCCGTATCGCGGGGTGAGGCTGGCGGCGCGCATAGAAACCGACGCATGTGTTGCCAGGGCAGGGCGCCGAAGTCTGCGCATTCTGGAGACCATTTCGCCAAGTGAGTGTAACTGTGAGACAAAGATCGGGATGTTTACTGATGTTTGAATGTGAGATATTTGGATATTTGTACTCACGCAAAATGGTTAGAGGTGAAATGAGATAAAAGATAAAAATACGTTTATTGTACAAAAAAGGACAGAAAAAGGATACAGCAGTTGTTTTTAGGAATTGGTGCATAACTAGGTTGACAACAGAGTTTCCAGGAGTCCCCGCACTAGGCTAGGTCTGTATCGCGGGAGACCAGATGTACATTTAAATGTCATGCAAGTCAACAAAAAACTAAAATATATTTTTTATAGTAAGAGATTCAGGTTTATACCTATATTGATACATGCAATTTTCAGCACTAAAACTATTTATTTCAGTTATATACTAATATTTTAGTCTAGTTAATTTTATGTGGTTAATAAAGTTTACGTTAATATTAAAAAATTCTTAGGAGTAATGTTTCAGGTCTCGCTATAATCAAGTGACAACAACTAGTTAAAAGTACACTTTTTTTAGACCGGGTCTACTAAGCGGAAACCATGGAAGAGGTGGATTTGGGGAAATACTAAATTTAAAAAAATCAAACCAAATAAAATAACATTGAGGTACACCAAAGAGATTTAAAACAAAATATAGAATTATAACACTTTAAACTTTCGCGTTGTGTACACATATTTGTGACTTTCTATAGAGAAGGGTCCTTATGCACATGGAGCATAAGGTTCTTTTAGACATGGAACGCCACATTTAATGAATGAACGGGTAAAAAATAGGCAACGTCGGATTAAAGATAAAAATAATGAAATTAAATAAAAAAAATAAAAATCATTTATTGCAGACTCTGTCGTGAATTATGTCACGTTAAACCCGATTCATTTGAAAAGCACGCAATTATAGATTGGTATACGAAATCTTAATTCAACCATTACAGTCAACGAGTAGAAATTATTATAAGATACAAGAGCACCACCAGCGGGGACATACCGAGGTGCGCTTTGTTGCTTGCTGCTTAGAAGTAAGTTTTAAAATATGTAAAGACATGTAGCATACCTTTCTAAAATGTTCAGCGCTTCACTAACTTGCTTATGCGACGTGGCATTTTCCAGCGCTAGCAGCGCTTTAGTGGCCTCGTGCACCGACGACGCAGTTCGCAAAAGCGTGAGATCATCTGCAGTGGGGCGGAGGGCTAGAGGCGCGGGGGGCGGTGGGGCGCCCTTTAGGACGCGCGAGGGGCTCTCCCAGGCGCACCACCAGCGGATACGGACGGAGGCGCGCCAGTCGTCGTCGGAGAGCAGCCATTCTAGAATAGGTGATTAAATGGAATGGTAGGCACGAATCACGTCAAACGGCTAAAGTATAGGCAAATATTACAAAAAGAATTTGAACCTTCTATATAAATAGTAGTTATATTTTATATTTAAATGGCAGTGCTAGAGATCGCGAGCAGTCGTAAATAATTACATTAACTTTAGTAACCACGCTCCGATCGAGTCCAGTCGTTTGAGTCATTTGTTAGGCTGTTTAATTTTCTTCAGGCATTTTAAAGAGTAGGTACTACAGCAAAATCATATTGAAGTGTTATGATTTTAGTAGCATACGCATTAATATTTTGGAAACTGATAAATAAGAATGTGTAACGTTGTTTTCTATATTTAAAACATAGCTTCTTTTACTTACCTACAATAGAATGTTCAGCGTTAGGACTCATACTCCAGTAACTATTTACATTAAATGGCATTATTGTCCGGTCTACAACACTTAATGGCAATGCTGGTACTTGAAATCGATTAGCATCCAATTCCTGAAGGGCGAACCCTGACCATGCTATAAGAGCTAGTACTTGGGCTGACATCAGCACTGCCGAATCGTTGGCAGGGAATACCAATATTACTGGAAAAAATTAAGACTTTATAGCGAACGAACGTGGTTCACACTGGAAAAGCAAATGTGTTGTTCTAAAGTTACCACATTTTATTACATCGGCAAATCGGCTTTTAATCCAATACAATAGATATTTTAGATACTTGGAATGGAAGCAAACAGAATTTCTCATTCGTTAGTGTATGGATTCAATCTCAGTCATGCGACCAATGAGATTAAACCTATCATAAAAGGTGATTTATTTAAGCCCTCAAATGCCGGAACGCGGATTTGTATGAGAAAACTATTAGATAAAAATATTTTCGTCACACGGGAAGTAAATCCAAGTTAACCATTACATCAGTTGTCATGTATTTGTATTAAGTATTTGCCCACCAACATTTTTGGTCATTTAATAACGACGGCTACTCATAATAACCCTGTTTGCAATAAGCCTATTCCTGTCAATCGGCAATGACCGAGTCCAAATAACTTCCCCCACCCAACCGCGATTTTAAGTTTTGTACAAACCCGCCCGCGTTTGTTCCGTTAAAGCTGGTTGGGCTAACGCTTTTGAGCGGTAGTGTACACGACCAAGTCACGTGGTTTTGTTTATATAAAAAAAAAAGTAGTGATCTACTTAGCTAGGGTACGCAGAAATAAAATCATACCTCTTATCAAAAGTGAGGGTAGGTCATGTATCTTAGCCAAAACATGCCGGCTAGCAAAACATACGCTGTTGAGTATTGATACGCAACTGATTGCGCACTCTGGAAAGGCCAAGTAGTCGTCTACCATCAGAGACATTCTGAAAAAATATGGTAGGTACAATTCATCCGGTATTTCTACGAATGTGTCGAACGCTTTTAAGCTAAATTAAGCTCAGCTCGGTTAAGCCCTAGTGGCATATCGCAGTGGCGTGGCATCATGCGTGGGTGATCTAACTTCCTGCTCCTACTCTCTGCTGCTGCTGGCAAGCTCAAAGTCGTATCCTTTCATTTTATGAGCATTTCATTGTGAATTTGGCAGCCTCTATAGTAAGGCCTAATTCATAGGGTTTCTGTGCCCTTATTAAATGGCTTGTGTGTAGCACCTAATACAATACAATACTATTTATTGTCCACCCCAGTACAATCACAACCTACAAGATACAATCACAATCTTAAAAGTAGCGGTAGGTAACTAGGGAATTTACCACAAAAAAAACCGAAACCGGTTAAAACCGGTTTCGGTTTTTAGAATCAACAATTCTTAAATTCATCGCCATGGAATAAAGAAAAGATTGCTTCACGTGTAAAAACGAATGCTAGTATAGTACGAGGGTTGCTACTTATATATCCGGAAACAAAAAAACAAACGTACACGGCTTTATTGTTTTTCAAGATTCCCCTTGATGATCTATGCACTTCGCATTGCACATGCATTCGTGTGAACCAATTTTTGAAGCACTTCTACCACTCCGCCTGAGGTACCTCCATAACGTGTTGTTTGAATGCGTCGACAGCATCTTCAGCGGTCGAAAATCGTTGACCGCGTAATTTATTTTTTATATTGGGAAATAAATAAAAATCATTGGGTGCCAAGTCAGGGCTGTATGGCGGATGACCCGTTAATTCCACATTTTGACCTTCCAAAAATAGAGTTGTTTCGCGTGACGTATGACAGCTGGCATTGTCATGATGAAGAATGATTTTTCGTCGCTGGTTAGTTTTACGAATTTGTTCAAATACTTCCGGTAAGCAAATGGTCGTGTACCAATCTGAATTAACCGTTTTACGGTTTTCTAGTGGCACTGTAGCTACATGGCAATTAATACCGAAGAAGCAGGCCACCATTTGTTTCAATGTACTTTTTGCACGAGTAACTTTCGTAGGGTCCGGCTCATTTTGAAACACCCATACCGTTGATTGTTGCTTCGTTTCGGGATCGCATGCAGATCCAGGAGTCGTCACCTGTATAGATGTTATAAACGGCCTTTGAGTCACCACGGTTATATTTTTTTAACATTTTATTGCACCATTCAACGCGAGCATCTTTTTGCTCCTTAGTTAAGTTGTGCGGTATCCAACGCGAACAAATTATCATGTAATATGCTATTAATACTAGTCATAGAAATACCCAGAGTCGACTCTATCTCGCGGTACGTAACATGTCGGTCGTCCATTATAAGTTTTCGCACAGCCTCAATATTTTGTGGTACAACGACCGATTTCGGGCGACCTGCCTTAACTTCGTCCGTAAGCATACTACGTCCACGATTGAACTCACTAAACCAGTGATACACAGTAGTTTTAGATGGAGCTTCATCCCCAAAAGTTGAAGTTAGTTGATCTATGCACTGTTGTTGCGTTAAACCACGCCGAAAATCATAATAAATCATAGCACGAATATTTTCACGAGTGAGTTCCATTCTTGCAGCGAGATGACATTTAAAACCCGTCAAAAACAAAACACTAGCGTTAATAAGAAAGAAAAAATATACCGGCCAGTACTTAAACAAGTTCAAATTTTACCATGGAGGTCAAATATACTATTTAAGAAGATTGTAATCCCGGTTTCCGGATATATAAATAGCAGCCCTCGTATATACACGATTATATCACGAAATTAAAGACAGAATATCTGACTATTTTATTGTATTGTATGGGAATTGTCAAACGACTTAATGTTATTTGTAACTAGGAATAGGAACAAACCAATTATATAAAATTATTTTTTTGGTTTGTTGATCAAACTATCACAACACAACATTATTTGATTTTTATGTCGATTCAACCGGTTTAGGACCGATTTACACACTTATAATGAATAAAACATGCAACTTAGTTAATAATAAAAAAAAACCGTATAAAACCGAAACCGGTTTTTCAAATTCTAAAAACCCGGTTTTGGGTTAACGTCAAAAAACCGGTTTTAACCGGTTTTTTCGGTTTCGGTTAAAACCGGTTTGCATTCCCTATAGGTAACACAATCGGCGGTCTTATCTCTAAAGCCGGCCATACTGATATTACTGATAGCACCAGCTAGCAGGGTCGCCATGTGACTTAACTAAGTATAACAACGATGAGCTGTATCCCATCGCAGAGCAGAAACGCGTCATGAGCACCCTGCTGTTACATTAACACTGATAGTTGGTTTGTGAAGTAAAGTCTGTAAAGTCTACTGTCTTGATAGATCACATGCTGGCGGGGTCGCCATGTGACTTATTTAAGTATAGCAACGATGTGATCTATCGCATCGCAGCGCAGGTACGCTTCATGCGCGCCCTGCTGTCGCATTAACACTGATAGTGGCTTTGTGAAGTGAAGGCTCTAAAGTCTACTGTATTGACAGATCACATACTGGCCGGGTCACCATATGACTTACCTAAGTATAGCAACAATGAGTTGTATCCCATCGCAGCGCAGAAACGCGTCATGAGCGCCTTGCTGTCGCATTAACACTGATAGTTGCTGAAGCGAGCTTCTTCGCAATGAAGGCTCTAAAGACGGCCGTCCTGATGGTCGTGTCACGTATTCTTTGCCGTTCTCGTCTAGTACTATGTCTTGCTTCAATACGTCGAGGATTTGTGAGAGGCCAGTCTGGAGTTTGATGTAGGAAACATTTTATCTTATAATTTTATACATACACTTAGCGAAACACTGATTTAAACTTTCACTTAAATTTTAAAATTAATTAATTAAGTTTACCTCCGACGCTTCGAGGACAGCGTTGTCCCCGTGGTCCCGGAGAAGACCGGCTAAAGTTGACATAAACATATTCTAGTTACGCGGCTTCTAGTATGAGTAATTCGATAAACTCGAGCGGCTAGAAGAAGTTGATGTCAATTTTAGCCGGTAATAATTGACTTAGCGAGTTGAAAAAAGAATATCAATAACGTAGTCCTATCCTAACCTAACTTAATTCTCAATAATTGTCGTTAAAGGGTTGATTCTACTTGTGATCATTCCAATATAAAATCATACAATTTTTACGTTTCATAAATTCCTTCTTAAGTTTGACTTTAATTATACTCTTTGACAAAGACCTAGAAACAAAATCAACAATATCAAAAAAATTAATGAGTAATATTATTATTAATTATGATTACCTGGTGAGTCTTTGATGGAGAGCTAGAGTAATCAACATTGAAACTCTGCGGCTTAATTCTTCTCAGCGCATTCAGTAATACGTCATTGCGTAGGGACTCTCTAGGAGGTAAATATCTCTGGTCACCTGAAACAATTCAATGTAATTTAGTAACGTCAAGTTTAGTGTACTAAAGTTTAAGTTAAAGATTTTGATACTTATTTGTTAAGAAACAAAAAGTCTTACAAAACAGATAAGTATATGAAAATGAAAATGAAAAATGATTTATTTAGGTATCAAAATTGCAGCTTATTACACAGTAGAAAAGTATTACATTTTTAGAAGCATTCTATTGTTGTTGGAAAGCCTAGGAATAGTGTCCTGAGCCCTAAACTAGGTAAACCTGTCTTATAGGGATCAGGGAACCACCTCTATTTTTAGAAATGCAGCAAAGGTTAGTTGGTACACAAATCTAAAAATTGGATAATCATTTTGCTTAATTACGTATATACGTATACAATATCAGTAATGTGTGTGTGTGTGTGTGTGTGTGTGTGTGTGCTTGTGTGATGAACTTTTCATTATATATTATTAATTTATCATACATATACCTACTGCTGGTTGTTGGTCAACAATAGCCCTTACGTATATAAGACTATGAGTGGTTGCAATATTTTGATTAGATCGCTTTTTATTGATAAGACCAACTGTTACAAGATTATTTTACCTTTAGTACGAAGAAGAAGAAAAACTTATTTAAATGCTTATCTTACAGAATCAATCTAGCCAATCACCTTACAATTTCAAGGAGTTTTTCAGTGTTAGCGTAGTTTAGGGTCAGAGTCCAATTACGGATATTTTTTATCAAGCAGTGTTTATTATCATTTTGAATGTATAAATATTCGTTGACTTTGTTATAAAGGAAGGGTGCAAGGAAGTCAAGTTGACGACGATAAAAAACTGTATTGTGCGCAACTGAGTCGAACACTTTATGTTTTCTACGTCCACCTAGGCGACGTGCGCTTTGATTAGAGACGTATTTGTGTTGTCTTAGACAAAGTAACATCTTTCTATGCCTATACCTATAGTTTCCTATATGTAAACAAATATTAATAAAAACTTGCTACTATAAGAATAAATGACATGCATATGTATGTGTGACAGAACTATGTGATGAGATCTTAATTTAGCTATTTAGGTATTTTTATTTTAATGAAAAATAAACTAATTTCTTAAGCAACCTTATATGTCTACGTGAAATGAACGACGGATGACGTGTTGAATTTTAAAATTATACATATACCGTAACTAGACCATAACAAGAAATAAAAATTTCAAAAATCAAATCATGTTTTTTGGGAATGATATGGCCTGGGTGCTAGCATAGGATAACCCTTTATGCCACTTCTCATATGTAGAACACTAGAGACTGATAAAATCAATGCTGGCACCATCTTTGCAAGCCATTGACAGTTGCCAGCCCGATTGAACCTTAGGTTGTACCCAATAAGGTTTACTATTATAACGCACCTAGCAGCCGGAAGAGTTTGTGCGCGGCCTCCATTCGCACGGCCACGTATTGTACGAACAACAATCGCACAAGAGCCATCGTCTTCTCTAACAACTTGACTATCACTAGCGACTTGCATATTGAACCTTAAGTCTAACTAACAAGGTTTATAACGCACCTAGCAGCCGGCAGAGTTGGTGCGCAGCTTCCATCCGCACGGCCACGCATTGCACGAACAGCAACCGCACGAGACCCATCATGTTCTCTGTCGCACTCACACCCATGCATTCGGATATTTCTGGTTCTAGAGACTTGCATATTGCTTGCCCTGTGAAAATGAAATTGAAATAGAGATTTAAGTTTCATTTTTTCTAATTTATGTTATTATTATTCCACGCACTGCCAAGCCGTATTTCGAGCAAGTCTAAATAACTCTTCCTATCCTATATCCAATATCGATTTAGAACAAGGCTTCAATTTGTTTAAAATGCCAAGTAGGATATTTTACGGATAATTTTATATTTACGTACGATACCTGAAGCAAAGACCTGAAATTAATGTAAAAATATAAATGCTTCTACAAATTCACAATTAAATTTATAATATTTTTTGCTAATTCCACGAAAACTGATTTGAGGAAACTGCTAGTAATAAAAAGTGAATGTAAACAAAGTTTCATAGTATAATGATATTGTACCAATTTCGGTGTCATGTGCCGCATAGACATGCAATAATGGTAGTATGGGTAATAGACTCGCCAAAAGCCGCCACCAACAACTCTCACTCAAAACCATACGGCCGCGAAGTAAGTACAGCATAATGTCAATAGCGCTTGTTTCAACCTGTTAAGAAAATTATTATTTAAGTTATAAACTGAAATAGAAGTTATAAGCTGAAATAGATGTCATATGCGAAAGGAAAAGTGACCACACCCTACAGTGCCCTAGTGCCCAGGGCTAGAATTGAACCAGCGTCCTCTGCATTTGCCGCAGATGCCTAAAAGCGATCAGCCACCTGGGTCATGGCGGCATGGGTCAGGGACCCATCCACCCCGCCTCAGAAAAAACCTTTTTAACTGGCTTTATCGTTTAGCCCCAACGATTTACTTTCCCTTTGAATTGATTACCCGTTCATTTTGCTTAGCTCTAGAAAGGGATGTCCCTTACAGAGCTACCGCTACAAATGAAAGGGTATCCTAACCTAAACCAAAAAAATTATGACACCTGTGCTGTCAACGCGCAAACACCCAGTCCTTCACTTTAAACATAAATTAGCAATATTGATTCTATTTTAATGAAAAGAATGTTGAAAATGGCATAAGGGTTATAAGGGATTATACCCCTTCAAGAGGTTAGCGCTTAAGAACAGGTATACATTCGAAAAGAGAACTGCTTACCCATACTATGAAGCGCTTTAAAAGCAGAATGGGCTTTTAGAGAGCAACGGCTTTGGTAAGCAAATACCTTACGAAATACTCTTCCAAAATTCTCAAAAGGGATACCAGACCGGACCCTAGGTCGAATTTTTGGGCATGATCACTTTTTCTTTCGTATATGGCATCTATTTCAGTTTATAATTTATATGTTGAAATAACACGATTTTTTTTTCTAATAGGCAGCTAAAATACTTAAAATAGACGTTGCTTTAATTACACTTTGACCTCTTCCATCAATAACTCTTTACTAAACAGATAAAAAATAAAATGACAAAAATATCTAAACAAAACTTGCCTCTTTTATGTTAGAAGACATCCCATGACAACAAATCTCAGTCAGAATACTAACATCACCAAGTAATGTCAAGCACTTCTCATTGTCAATCTGATTTATATCTTCATCCACCAACACAGACTTCACCATATCTGCCAGTTGATTGTAAAACTTTATAGCAACCCAATTCACATTATGTGCCATCAGACTTAGGGCTATACTTCGAGCTAAAGTCCAATCTTCATTGCTCAAGTCCATATATCTAGCCTTTCTCAATAGTATATCAGCTACTTCGTCCAAATAATTCTCATTTAAGTGTATTTCTATGACCGGTAAAGATTTTTTTATGATCTTCAGAACTTGCTTGCTGCTGCGACATGAGTTTTTGTTCTTCATAAATTTAACTGCCGCGTCCATCGCTTCTATGAGCCTGGATAACTCTTGATATTTTGTTTTAAACTCGTTACTCGTAGATATTTTAGTACTCTGCAAGTACAGAAAAATGATAATGAAATGATAATATACCTAACTTGAGCAAACAGACCTCACTAAACCATGCCAAGTTCTGTTTTTTTCTGACAGTCGTCCCAGCGTGTGAACGCAACGCGGTTGCGAACCTCGCTCCCAGAGTCCAGAGAGTGGTCTCTGGACTAGCGTGGGCTAATTACCAAATTCTAAGTCATATCTCATCTCTTGATAATCTACAACTACATAACTTACTTGTAACACCTCACAAACATCCTCGCTTAGACTCGGATAGAACAACTCCAGCGCTGGGTCGAGCTGCGCAGCCTGCAAGGCGACCATTAGCGAGGAAGGCGGTAGGGCGGAGCGTCGCGCCCAGCGCAACAACTTCTCAGCACACTTTACTAGGCGAAACCATGCTACTCGATGATGGCTCAGTTCTGGGTAGTTCGTGTATGATTTTCTGGAATAAATTAATATAAAATAGAACGATTTATTTTCAGACAAAAAGTGTGTATAATTTTAGACGTTTGTCAATTTAATAATCTGGTGGTATAAAAATACAGTTAAAAATGATCCCTATTGACAGCCGAAAAAGTGGAACCTTTTGTTTACCGAAACTGTTACTATCATCAAACAAGCTGTGAATGCAGAGTGAAAAAGGTATGATCATTTTCAAGTCCAATATATTTTATCGTGAACACAATAATAGACATAAGCAACCAGCACTCATAAAATGCTTGCTCTTTTATCATCTACCTAGTCACCAGTCACTATCACACTTACATACTTGTTAGACAGTCACGGCCACGATGGCAAGCGATAAAAGCGCGATCATCATAGACCTACGGGTCCTAAACACTAGCTATACTAGATCGAAAAGTTAATTAGTTAGTTAAGTTATAGTTAGTTAGTTATACCTAGTTATAGAATATCACATCTTTTTAACTCACTTGTATTTCGTCAACAGGTCCCCAAGCAGTCTCATAACCATACAACTTTTGTGCGCTATGTCTCTGTGCGTTTTAGATGTATGGTCGGCAATCCAGAAACTTTCCTTTACACATTCTAGCAGAAGCTGAATAAGGGACTCCACTAGGCTAAGGCATGTGTTTAACGTTTTCTGAAAAACAAATCATTATAATATTACATGCTATATACCTAACAGTTATAAAAGTTTACGCCAGCAAGGAGTGAAAGGACTATACCTTAGCTGTTAAATGATAATGTAAATTTAAAGAACAGAACAATGCTAAAAAACCGATACCCACCACCAATACTGTACTGTACCAATAGTGAAGCGTAACCAAGTAATACATATTTTTCGGCTTGTAGAACTCGCCAGCATGTCCAAGTGCCACCAATTATAGTAGCGGTAATGTTTTAAAAAAAAAGCGCCATCTCGTTTAGCTCTCAAATTCGAAGCACTATATTGTCTTGGACTTTACACTCTTACTCAATCAAGTTTGACCTACATACGGTATTACAATTATTGAAGTTTGGCACTTCATGGTTAATTCTTACCACATCTAAAACTTCGCTTTTATCCTCCGGATCAACCAGCACAACACTTCTAGCCATAATAGTAAGCACCGTGTGTGTAGTTTCCAAAGCATATAAGGGAGCGGGCCACTGTCTCAAAGCTGCTAGTGTGTCATCCTGCAATTCAGGGGAACTGTTGCCAGCTAGCTCTTGGAGTTCTGCATTCATGCCGTCATCTGTTTCTTTGGAGTCTATTATCTGTGGAACAGAAAATGTGTTAAACTCGGTCTGTTATGTTGACAGTGAAAAATGTAAACAAAATAAACCATATCTTTTACGGTGGAGGCACACAGATATTGCAACAGACTTAAACTTAGCTGTAGCCAAACTAGTCGGATACATAGATGACGGAAGGAATTATTGAGAGTAGCCTACTCTCCTACTCTAAGTAGGATGGGTTATACATATAATAATTTCAAAGTTTAAACTAAAACGACAAGGAAAATACTAAGTCATATAGTCATGTCGATGTTCAAAAGATCGTTTTTTTTTTAATACTACGTCGTTGGCAAACAAGCATACGGCCCGCCTGATGGTAAGCAGTCCCCGTAGCCTATGTTGCCGACGTTGCCGACCCTAACACGCACCCTCAGCCTCATTGAGCTCTGGGAACCTTACTCACCGGCAGGAATACAACACTATGAGTAGGGTCTAGTGTTATTTAGCTGCGGTTGTCTGTAAGGTTGGGCTGGCAAATCTGACAGCTAAATTAGATAACGTACATCCCTGTTTGACAATTCTGTTACGAAAAAACATACAACTGAGACAATATTTTGTAACACTTTAATATATTTTTTTATCTATGTTAAAACAATCATTTTTTTTACCTTGTACGCATCATTAACCAAATCAACAGAAGACAATTCGAAGACCCTCTTATTCAGAGTTTGGGTAATGCTAAGCAAAACCAATAACACCTCATTCAGACGTCCGCCCTGCCCGGTGTTTGCCATCGATAGGAGGTTCTAGAAAGCAAAAATAATGTTTAACCTCTTGTATTCGAACGTGGATTCGTGCAGTAGGTCTTGAATTATAATTAGATTAAATTAAAGTTCAGTATCTGTTTTTATGGTGATCAAATTTCACATACAACTTGTTATTTATATTTTACCGTACACAATATTTTTAACTAAGCCCCCGACAAATGTAAAGTGCTAATGTACAGTAAGTTTAGTTTTTTTAAACTCATGATAAATTAAAAGGGAGACACCAAAATGACCATTGGTCGACCTTATTTCAATGCAACAAGGTTTACAATATAGTCACAATTGATGACATTGCTACGGCACGGCATGGCAGTTTGTTACGGTAGATGTCGCTAGAAGCCCCACTATAGCTGCCTTCTCACTGAGGAGATGAGAGGAGACGTGGATTATAACCAATGCTATTCATCTCTTCTCTTTTCCATCTCCATTTCCGTGGAGAGGCAGCACAGAGCCGCATCGCACGCAGCGGACGCATCGCATGCAATGGATTATAGTATTCTTTGTATAGAAAGTCACAAAAGTGATCCGTTTCGTGCGATGCGTCCGATATGAGCGATGCGGCCCTGTGGACGTCTACCTTTAGGCATGCATAACTATGAAGGATATAGTTGAAACACTTGGTAGAGAGGTAAGCCGGGGTTTCAGAACCACGAGTTTGAGTCTCGGCTAGCAGTAACAGAAATATATCTCCTTTATTTTTTATAATATATGTACCTGTACAATTGATGGTCGATTCAGAAATATTTCAGCTGGAAAATCCCTAAGGAACACGTCACAGATGAAGCGACAGCAACGCCGTGTAGATTTCAGCAGCTTCAATGCATCTTCTACCAGCATCACAGTTTTGGAGTCAGATGACGTCAGCGATACCCAAGGAAAAAGGAGTAACCTGATGCCATTGTGATCCTTGGACCTGAAACAATGTAATTATTTATTTAGCATTTGATTCAAGGATCAAGGCTCATATTAACCACTGGTCTAAGCCTAGTGGGTAGTGACCCTGCCTATAAATCCGATGGTCCCGGGTTCAAATCCTGGTAAGGGCATTTATTTTTGTGATGAGCACGGATATTTATTCCTGAGTCATGGGTGTTTTCTATGTATTTATATATTATGTATATGGTTGTCCAAGTACATACAACACAAGCCTTATGTGTGGATCAATTTGTGTAATAATGTCCTATAATATTTATTTAATATTACAAATAAATTCCTTAAACTACGCGACAGAAAGTGTGATTCCGATGAATAGTGTAGAGTCTGATTGGGCAGTTTGCTCTGGAATCAGCCAGAAGTTGACGCACTCAATAGTTCCCTACAGCGGTTGCGGCATGCACCGCAAAAGAAAAAGTTGAAATGTAGTGGCGCGTACGAAGCAAGGTTCTGGTGGTAGTGGTGGAGTTTTTATGAGGATAAGATAAGTTAAGATGGTCATAGCTACCCAACAGCATTCCACAAAAAGGTCTACTTTGTCGGGGATGTGGCGCATTTGGCAGCTACCTTAATAACCTGGAGAAATCTGTATTATGCGAGTATACTATTGAATTTAAAGCTAAATTAACAAAGCATTATCTTGCCAAATATAGGCTTATTAGCTTTATCAGAAGTTCAAAAAAACATACCCAACACTATTCTGGAATGCCCCCCAAAAAGAAAGGAAAATAATACTTACACATTGACAGGATCTTCATTAGATATGGAACCATCTCTTGATGACTGGTAATCATTCCTCAAGCCTGTCAAATAATCCTGGTTTGAATCTCTATCACTGTCTGAACTGGAAAAAATGTTAGTAGTTTAATATTCAACACAGTTAGCTGACTAATTTTAAACAATATAAGTTATAACAGTGATCAACTAAGAATGTTGCTATATATTAACACACTGCTTCATGGAGCCCAATCGATAAGCTAAATCAGAAGTCAGTACACTTTTCACAAAAAGAGCCAATCCTATTAGAAATTGTTTTCAGACATCTAAGAACACTTAAATGTTCATTGTTGGATGGCTTGAAGAGCCTCAATTGTACCTTTTATTTTCATTAGAGAAATAATGTATATATGTACTCATTAATAGATATAGATTGTGTTATTCACGAAGACGCGGGCCTTGACTCGTATTGTCATGTTATTTAAGCTTAGATTTGACAAATCTGCATATCATTCTGGATGACATGGAATATAAGACCACAAAAAATGTTTCTTGGATAGAAATGTTGTAGAATCTCTTTTGTTGTCAGTTCTCAAGCAAATTCGCAGGCTTGCCTGCACTTTAGTAATTGCTTACCTAGTAACAGAAGGTATAGTTAAGCGCGGCACATCCACATTGCTCCCCTCTTCTACTATATTAAGGAACTGGATACTTTCTATCAGCTCTCGGTAGGTGTCATGAGCATCTTCGTCTATTTTGTGTTTTAGGGCATCCAATTTAGATAGAAGTCTCTTAACTCCATATTCCTTGATTATATAATTACCCGCTTTTGTCTATAAATTAAGGAAAAAATTAACATACATTAATTTCATAATAACATCAGAAACTTTTATCATTTATTTCTAATGACTAAAGGATAGGACAGGGGCCACCAATTCGTTTCTTCAGGGGTCAGGTTTTTAAAATAAATGTCTAATGTGATTCTTTTCTACTTGAGTTAATTAAATAAGCAAAAGTAATAGTGTAATGTAGAGACGTCTGATATTTGGTGCCCCTGGGATAGGACATGAATAGGGATCAGATGCTCAAGTGCAAATGACATAAGGAACAGGACTAATTGAGCAGAAATTAGTGTTACTTTTTTATGCACTCAATTATTTTTTCTTATGAAGTTTCGACATAATTGATATTACCAATGGTGATAACTTTCATACATAAAAAATCTTATTGGATATACCAGGAGCCCAGTAGTTAATGGATAACCTTCTAACCACCGACAGGGCACCTTAGGCTGGTCCAGATAATGAACTTATATGTCTGTAAAAGTTTCATGGTTTTCTAGATAATCGAACTTTTCTGTGTTTTAGCACCTTACTGCACTTTAATCACCATCTAGGCCATATCTGTGATGTAAACCCATGTGTTATACAAAAAGTCTGTCACTCTGTTCTCTACTAGTAAATTTTTTATTCAGTACAAACAATCAATTTAGTTGAATTTTTTAAAGAAAACTTGGATTGAAAAAAATTGTAGATGTACTTATTATACATCATAAGAAGAGAATCTCCACAGAGAGCAAGCATACGCGCGAGGCAATTTACTCATGCACAAAACGGCCAGACATACCTGTAGACATGCCTCGGCCGAGGCACATCTACACTGGCTGCTTTGTGCGCAAGGAAACTGCCTTACGCATATACTCGCTCAGTGTGAACCCAACTATTGACATATACTCCATTATTCCTATTCCTTTCCTTATATGTCATTAGCATTTTAGCACTTGACCGGCCGATCCAGACATAAACAAAATAAGGTGCAACTATGTAATTTTAACTACTATCTAAGATAGTTACCATTAATGTACTTAGTAATAATTGTAGTGCTTCTCGTTGGAGTGTAGGTTTTTGGACATGGAACCATGCCAGCAAAGCCTCCAAAAGTTCACGAGTACCAGATAATTCATCCTCAATCTCCCAACCCAAACGCAGTTTAGCGGTCAATAACTGCAGTGAACGTTCACGTATTTCCCTTATAGGATGACCTAAAAGAGATTTTAACAAATATATACGGAAAATTATAATGTACGGAACTTTACGTTCACTTGGCAAACTATAAGTTTTCTTACCTAATTTTTTAATATAATTCGATAAATATTCAGCGGATGTCATGATGAACTCTGAACATGGAGCGTAATAAGTACCGAGCGTAATTCTAATTAAAAAAATGCTATAACTTCCAATAGAGAAGCTAAATTACTATATTGTTTACACATTTTTGAAAATATAACGAAAAGTCCATGACAGCTTTTGTAATGTACAGCTGACAGCTTTTGTAATGTACAGCTAATATCCAGCCGGTCGACCCAATAATCTACATTTACTAATTGAAATCGTGTATAGATTGAGCTTCTTTATACGTGTCTCAAATATGTTGGCTGTGTTACCAGATGCCACGCTTTGGCACGTTTTCTACGTTTTTTGATGGTCCAATCATAGATATTTACCCTTAATGAAGTATTATTTTGTTATTATTTTAGGCTTAGATTCATATTTTTCAATGATCTTAAAAGGTTATAAAATGAAATCAAATAATTAACTCATTTTTCGTGATATTTACAATAATTCGCTTTTAATATTGATTACCTTGGAAAACTAAAACATGACGATTCATATTTTATCGTCAGTTCGTCACTTCAATTCATAAATCAAAATAATTCGATAAAATTCCAGCGGTCACATTATTAGGGTTACGTAGTCAATTAAATCATAACCCTTTGCAATTTGGCAATGGGATTGATTGAAATAAACAATCACGCCAACAAAGTGGTAGGCGAAAACTAAAAAAAAAAATTTAGAATTAGAATAAAAATAATTATTTTAATTAGTTTTGATTACAAAGACGATAAAAGAAAAACAAAGAAGTAGACACAGTAAGGTGCGTGTCACGTGAAGTGAATCGTAGTAGCAAACATGATCGGTTAAGCCGTTTTTGAGTTATTGCAAAAAGTCTTCCCTTCTTAGTTCAAACAAAGCCATACCGCGAAGGTACTCCATTTTGCTGACTGTACATGATAATTACTAATAGCCTCCATTCAAGGCATTCTACTGTGATGGATGTGCAGGCGCGGATACAAGGGGGGGGCCACAGGGGCAATGGCCCCCCCCCTAAAACCCTGGCTCTCACATTACTAAATTGAGTAACATTTTTTTTTACCTTATTTCCTGTGCAAAAATATATGATTTTCTCAAAATGCCCCCCCCCCCCCCCCCTAAGCCAAATCTTGTATCCGCGCCTGTGGATGTGTAACTACGGAACTTTACACTGAGCAATTCAGCATGTCCCGACATGCTCTTGGCCGGTTTTTAAGATGCGATGTTCCCGGTTTTCTTATTTCGCCTAAAGGCAACATTGCGGTTATAATGACAGTGACAGTTCAATGTGGTTGACATTATGACATTGTCTTGTGGTGGTTCTTTACTTTTATATGTTGAATTTTCATGAGTCTCGAGATTTATATATGCGGTAGGTTAAATTACATTTGTTAGAATCGTATAATTCTATTCTCGTAATTGTTTGTGATAAGTGTACAATAAAAGATGTTTTCTTCGAAAGCACTTTGCATATAAAACCGACAACTGCCTAAGAAAAGTTGTTGATATTTTTAATTTTCCATATTGATTACCGATTATTATATTTCTACGTATTTTTATTCTAATTGTCTTGATACATACTTTGTGTCTAATAATGAAAGCACATTATTTGTGAATTACAGATGGCTGACATAAAAGCATTGTTGAAGGAAGCAAGGAAACTAATTGATGATAACAATTACAAAGATGCACAAGAATGTTGCAAAAATATTCTGAGAAAGGATAAACAAAACTATATTGCACTAGTGCTCCTTGGGAAATCGCTACAAGATGCTGATCAAGCACCCCTGGCATATCAGAAGGCTATTGCAAGCAAACCAGATCATCCATTAGCTTGGCATGGCCTTGCCAACTATTATGAACGAAAAGATGATGAATCCTCAAAGACAAAACTGATTACTGTCTATGATGAAATATTAAAATTGCAAATTGAAGAAGACAAAGCCTTCGAAATAATTACCAAACTTGGGCAACTCGGCTGCCATCTAAAAAGCAAAGAAGCTATCACTACCCTTCTCCACTATAAAGACAAAGTTAGTGAAGCGAAATTATTAGCTGCAGTAGAAAATCAACTATTAGAACTTCTTAAGAGTGGTATTTCTTGTAAAGAAGATGACATACAGTCAACTTTAAACCTATTAGATCAGTATTACATAAAAGATCCCAGCAGTTCTCTAGAGCTACTTTATGCCAAAGTAATACTTCAAAAAAGCGACTATGCAAAAGCAGTAGATGAAATTATAGGCCTTCAATTCTTTACACAAAATGTTGTGTTACGGGAATTCACTTGCAAACACATATGCAACAGATATGTTAAAGATAACTCATTCAATAACATACCAATAGAGAGTCTTGTAGACAAAATAACAGATGGAATTGAAAATTCCAAGTACCCTGGCTTGCTAAAGTGTATGATTTTTTTTGACAAATCAGAATATTTGGAAGCTTATAAGCAGTGTGTTCCATTGATAAACTACCACCAAGCAGATATTACAGAAGCAACATTTATTATAAAATGTGCCATGATGCTAAAGAAATGGTCAGTTGTACAAAAATTAGCTACAAATTTCCTCCCTAAAGCTAAAGAACCAAGTTTTATCTTGGATTTGAAAAGATTCTTGTTTTTATCCCTTGCCAAACAAAGGAAATGGAAACAAGCCATTTCTACAGCATCAGAAATACCCCTTGATACTTTGAGTGTTAAAGAGCAAGCCATTCTCACAGAATGTTACATTGAAACTAATGAAAATGCAGAACACATAATGGACCTGCTTCAGTCGAGTGAATACTACCTTCAGCTCCAAGCTTTATTTTTACTGAAACAGCAAAAATATGCTGAAACTGTATCACTTCTTCAAGACATTAATGATGAACCTTTGTGTTTGTTCTACTTGGGCAAGGCTCTCTGGAAACTGAAGGACTATGAAAAGAGCCAAATCAGTTTACTAAAAGCAGCAAGACTTAACCCACACCATCCAGACACATTTCTGTATTTAGGTCATTTCTACCATGATTACAAGAAGGATTTAGAAAAATCAAGAAAATGTTATGAGAAAGCCCACAGTTTGGAAAGTACAAATCCCAAAATAACTAGAAAACTGAGTGAAGTTTACACAAAATTGGAACTAAAAGAGGCTGATTTTGAACTCCTGATTGCTGCAGAGAAGAACACACAGGAGTCTTGGTTGAATTTCAGATTGGGGCTACACTATATGAGTAAAAGATTGTGGGAAAATGCTGTTGTACAGTTTAGAAATGTTATCAAAAGTGATCAGAGCAATATTGCTGCTTTTGAATGTTTAGCTGATGCATATTTTTCTCGGGGCTCATACACATCAGCATTAAGAGCTTATAATAAAGTAATGACAGCCAATCCTAGCAGGAGCTCACACTGTCTGACTAAAATAGGAAACATACACTCCCTCTTAACACAGTATGAAGAAGCAATTGCTACATACGAAAAAGTTTTGAAAATTGATGCTAATTCTATGTTAGCTTTAAAAGGCATAGCAGAAACATGGATGAGGATTGCCAAGAAAAAAGTAATGGCTAAAGTATATGGCAGTGCTAGAGATTGTGCTCAACAAGCCATAAATTACCTTATCAAAGCATTACAGAAACAAAAGCAATTTATCTGTCTTTGGAAGCTTTTAGCAGATACTTTGATATTTGTCACCACTCTGCCAAATAAATATGCCTATGTGTATATGACAGATTTACTTGTGCAATCTGATGAGAATATCCAGACATATCAGAAGCTAGACATCTTCCCTAAAGCGATTGCATGTTACTCTCTTGTTGCTAAAAATAATCAACTATCTGCTTCTTATGAGCTAGCATCAACTTACTTTGCATTCTATCAAGAATCTCGGAAATTGGTTAATTGCCACATAGCTTATAAGCTGACACTTCAATGCATAAAGGAAAAACCATCCCATTGGAGAAATTGGAATTTGCTCGGGAAAATATGTCTATTTATAAAGAAATTTGATCTTGCACAGCATTGTTTCATCAAAGCTTTACTTGTAACTCGGAAATGGTCTGTTGCCAAAATTTGGTGTAATTTGGGAACTTTGTACTTAAAGTTAAATCATCACAAGTTGGCTAACTACTGTTTTTGGCGTGGACAGTCGACTCTGCCTTCTTATCCTCTGAGTTGGATAGGACAGGCACTGATTGCAGAAGTCATTAGGGAAGAGGAAGCTATGGACCTCTTCAGACATGCTTCTCGACTTGGATACCACCCTGAAAGTGCACTTGGCTATGCTGATTGGGTGTGCCGCACATTAAAAAAGAGTAGTAACTACAAAGAAAACTCAGAGTTAAAGTATATTATAGATGGTCTCCATGCAATTCCTTATGCTATAGATCTTGTCGAGTGGTACTCTACTTTTGAACCTAATAATGCTTGTGCCTACACGATTATCGGAATCCTCCAAGAACGCTTTGGACTTATCAGGGCGGCATTTAAATCATATGAAAAAGCATTGCAGTATGCAGATGATGAAAACAGAAATATTACCTTCCTGAATATGGGGAGAATATTGATGAGAATGGAGAGATATGATGAAGCAGTGAAAGTATATAAAGCAATAACTGAAGCCAGCTTGGATTCTACATGTGGCTTAGCTCTTGCCCTGTATAAGAAAGGCCTTTATGAAGAATCATATGCAGCTTATGATGCGGCTCTGCATTGGTTGAGCAATAAAGATGATGACAAAGCAGATATTCTTGTTGCAATGGCAGGCATTGTCTATATGTACAAAGGAGCAGATGATGCAAAAACTTTACTTTTCCATAGCATCCAAATATCTCAAAAGAAGCCCACACCATACAGCTTATTTGCAATTTGTTCATTAGGACTTATCCATTCTGATCAAAGTCTGTCTAAGCTTGCTGTAAGTGAGATGCAAAAATATGAAATGGATAGTAACTTTGGATTTGATATTGGGTTTCTGAAGTCTTATGTTCTCTTATGTGATGAAAACATTAATGGAGCTATAAAATTGCTTAGTGATTCTCTTCATGATCATCCAAGCAATGCCCTGTTGTGGTTTTGCATGGCCCAGTACTGTATGAGAGAATCCAGTAAGAGATCAAAGGTGGCCAGCGATTGTGCGCAGAGAGCATTGTGCTTAGCCCATTATGGAGACTGCAAATGTAATCCAGCTGAAATCATTTCTGCTGCCAGCATTGCCGAGCATTTTGCGGGCAACCAAGCCAAGGCCCTGTTGCTGGCTAAAGAAGGCTTACACATATATCCTAATCAGGCAGAGATCTGGGCTGCTCTCTTGTTTTCTCTCTTGTCACACAAAAAATGGACGGAAAGGAAGGACTGGTTATTAGCTGCTGCAGGGCATATGCGAAGACATTTAGAAATCTCGCGCTCTTTAAGTAGATGGGTTAATCTTGTAGAGAAAAAACTCAGTAGGTAAACAATAAGAAATTTAAGTATTTTTACTATTTTTAATATGATATGTATTTGCAATTTTATGCTTTTACAATATATCTAAACATATAAATAGAATTTTCAGCCTTAATTAGATTAGGAAAAAACTTTAAATACGATTCTGTATATTTAATGTACTCTTGCTTTTTTTAAATAAATATTATTGCCTTCATGATATAAATATGTACTAACTTAATGCATTTCTTTATACTAAAGTGTGGTCTGTATGTAAAGATAAGTTTTTAATATTGGTTATAACTTATAATCAAATATAAAACGCAATGAATTCAGCACAAAATACTGTTTTATTAAATGAAAAATTAGTTAGAATTTTTGATTTTTGCCATTTCATCTGAAATTCTTCTATATACTGCGAGAAACTTGTCGCCATTGTTTCTTGTCACCTTTTGACCTTCTTCGGTGCTTTCATAAAGCTTTTCCACAATTGGATCACTTTTCTGAAAGAAACAGTTATTTTAATAGTAATATTTTTCATCTATAAAGATACTCGTATCTTAGGTTGGGTTTTAAACTTTTAATCGCCGTAGTGCATATAATATCCAGCTCAGTTCGCCAGTCTGATAAATAAGACAAACCTCCCTAACGACCGCGACACAAGCACGCTCGGTTAAAAATTCTTAAGCAGTTAAAATAAGTAGTTATGACAACATGTGTGGAAAGACTAATGTGTAAAGCAGAGTAAAGCATTGTAGCCATAAGTTTGACAGCTCAATTAGATGGTGTTTTGTATGCCATAAGAAGGCCAAAGGTCCCTTTTTCTTGAGATTGGCGCAATATGAAGAATAAGTAATAGTACTACACTACCATACAGAAAGGAAACTTCGTACAACACAGAAGCTTGACAGCAATTCTTTCTAATCTATGGAACTATCCCTTACAATACAATATTATACAAATAACTTGATAAGGCATCCTTAGGGCAAGCGATGTTTGCTGACCATGGTCATATTCATATATCTATGCCTAGTGTGGTAGTCAGCATAAATGTAACACTGTTATGAATTTGTATTTGTAAGTATCAGGCACCGTAATGTACTCACCAATTCTTCATCAGATATTTTCTCAAATAAAGGATGATCTTCAAAATGACTCACCATCCATTCATGCAAATCTTTTACATCTGTGATAGTATATACAATACCCTGTAAGAAACAAAAAAGGTTTATTTGATATACCTACTTACATTTATGAATCTTACTCATGTTGTCCCAGCATTTTTTGCCATGACTCATGGGAGCCTGGGGTCCGCTTGGCAACTAATCCCCAGAATTGGCGTAGGCACTAGTTTTTACGAAAGCGACTGCCATTTGACCTTGCAAGCCAGAGAGTAAACTAGGTCTTATTGGGATTAGTCTAGTTTCCTTCACCGAAAAGCAACTGGTAAATATCAAATGATATTTCGTAGGTAAGTTCCGAAAAACTCGTTGGTACGAGCCAGGGTGTAAACCCCCAACCTCCAGATTGCAAGTTGCACACTCTTACTGCTAAGCCACTTACACTTATTATTTAATCGAAAACAAAATAGTTATTTCAGGCATTGGATTACAAAAGGAGTTTAATTTCTGAAAACATATGGTGTTTATCAATGATGGTAAATAATTAGTTACTAAGGATGTCTTACTTGCTCTGCTAGAATATAAGCATACTCTGATAACAACCATTTGTTAATTATTCTCCATTTATGTTTTGCTTTCTTGAAATGGGGATCTGGATATAAGAAGAACATCTTTTTAAGCTGAAACATTAATAAATAGTTATATTTACATAAAATATCAATTACAGAGAAAAGGTGCCTTATTAATTATTACATATGCCTTACAAACCTGGCCCTTGTGAAAGAAATTAGGCAAATATTTCATTGCATTTGTTCTTAAAACTGCCACATTTTGGTATTGGTCTGGATGCTGTATCCTTAGAGCTTTAATTCTGTCATTGACATAATCTGACACCTTCACTCTTATTTCTAATCCCAGCATGAGGTTGTCAGAAAACATAGGAGACAAAGTCACTGTAAAGAGAATGTTTGTATGAATTCCCCTAAAGGGAAAGTTGGGAGCATTAGTATAACTGTTGTCTACTCTGAAAGTACATCTGAATGTCTGTCAAGTTAGACCAGTTTGACAGCACTGGCTTCCCTCGAATGCGGTTGACCCAGGAGCATTAGTATAATCAAAGAGAATTTGAAACAGAGGTGAATTGTTAAAGAAAATTATGTAGCCGCAGTAAATTTACTGCCATCTTTCGACACATTATTAAAACTTTTAAAATGCCATTTGACTTTGATCCTTATTCATTCACTGATATGTGTTAAATTTGCCGCCATACCCTTGGTCTATTAGATAGCGCCACTTTTTGATATTTAACAAATTTAAATATCAAAAAGAGAATATAGAGATAATAGAGAATATTTGTTTGGTAATTGATATGAATAATATTCATAAAAATATTATTTTTGCATTCGCACTTACATTATATACATACCTAACAAGCCTCCATATCCACAACCAACATCTAGGAATTCAACCCGTTTTTCATTGTTTTCAAGTGTTGGATACAAGGTAGACCAGTCATAATCATCTGGGTGAGCAGGGCTAAAACAAAATGATACTGTGTAGTGAATTCTTGAAAATCAGTTAGTTACAGAAAGATTATCATAATGATTGTGTACCAAATTTTGACTTACTATTCAAAACAGTGGTCAGCAATGGGGTTAGAATGTGCACGTTGCCTATAGTATTTCTTCTGAGGCAATGCCATTTCCTTTAATGGTACATATAATACCACTTAAGTTTATTAATAGTTACAACATACAAATATGTTATATGAATCTTATTCCCTTAGGAAATTCACAATATTTACATTGTTTACGTACTCCGTAGTCGGTTCATGTGTGAGGTGTGAATGACAAATGTTCTTGTCAAATTGACATTTAAGTGCGTTCAGATTCGGGCTATACCGCGAAAATCGAAGTGCGTCATTTGCGGCCATTTTTCTCTATCACTCTGAATACGTTTTAGTGAGAGTAAAAGAGAAAGATCCACCATACCGTACACTGGATAAGAAATAAAGAACGAAGAAATAAATCATTTTATTGATATGGAGGTATTATAATCGGTACAGTATACTGTTTTAGTGAAAATGATCCAAAAATATTTTAATATATTTAAAAGTAGCTTGACTAGGTATTCGGTATTAGAAACGCTATATATTAGATCTGGCAAATTTGTTGGATTTGACGTTTCTGAGATTTCTGACATCCTATGGTCGCTGAAGTGAGATTCAGATTTTTATTGAATTATGTATTAGTATAAAAAATTCAGTGATTTTAAAGACGATATTGTTATAATGTAGCTATCAAGTAATTGTGAGCACCAGTTATAGTTTCTACCATAGGTAAGTGCTTCATTCTATACAATTTTCCGGACATATAATAACTATTTACAAAAAGAAAACCATTATTTTTAAATGTATCTTACTATGATTGAAGTAATATATCGTTTAGTTTTATAATGAAGCTGCATTTATGTTTACAGAACACTATTTATGTTTACAGTTACTTAACCTTTAACGAAAAAACAATTTCCGTTAAAATATTTTTCTGGCATGGGTAGACAAATTTGAAATCAGCCCTATGAAATATAGTGGCAATATATTCCGCATAAGGTACACCATTTTGATAGATGGATGCATTATATGCTCTTTGGATGGGTGTATTAAAGGCCATGAATCATAATATAATGTCATAACTTATGAATCTACTCTGCACCCAATACTGGTGTTGTGAAGCAACCTCAAAGATATTAAGTGTAAGAAATTTATAAATCAACAAATTTATTTAAATATACTGCAGTCTTATGGCAAAATATTTGCTGCTAAACATCAAATCTCTTTCATTTATTTCTTGTGTAACAATTTATTACTCACAGAATTTTTATATTCCTTTGTGTAGCAAATTAATTATTTCAACTCGTAGTAGTGTGTCAGCAGTGTTGTAATATAGCAGCAGTGATTCATGTTATATTTATTAGGACTAATTTAATAGTAAAATATTGATAAAGTATACATATTTCACACTCATACACTATACACACATACTCATACATATTTCTAAAGCAAAATATTACATGCTACTTTTTCTAAGTTTATACTAAAATATTAATAATGTAAAATATTTTTATATTTATTTACTTCAGTATTTAAACATTGTGAGTAATATCTGTTCAAGATCTGGGAATCAAGACATTGGTAAAGATTATGATTCATCACTATAAAATAACATGAGGTTTATTTTAAAATTGAGTTTATAAAAATACATAAAAAATACTTTTCTTTTTTTTAGCCTTTGCGGTAATAAATATGAACAAATCTTATTGACACTTAAGTTGAATCTTATCTAATATGTTTTTGTGAATATAACAGACAATAAAACAGACCTGTTCAAAAGCATATTTACTCTTACATTGATAGCACCAAGGCCATATATAGATTAAAATAACTAACTAACGAACTCTTTAACTCTTAGTAAATAGTAAAAATTATATAAAATACATAACAACAATAGCTTTTATTCTGGCAAGTTATTTATTTCAATTGGTATAATTATAATAATTGTGGCTGTATATATTGCACATTATTCTGTTATCTTATTAAGGCTACTTGAACGGGTCACTTCATTAGATAACAATATAGGATCCCCCTTTTGTTTTGCCTATCATTGTCGCAATATTAGTATGATGCAAAATTAAATGACAATTATACATATATTGATGTAGTCAACGAATTAACCACAGGCTGAGCAATTACCGCGAAGCTCGCGTTAAAATTCGTCTATTCTATTTCGATCTTTCACTCTACCATTCATCGAATGACAATGATGGTGATATACATATTACGGAGTTCATGGTAGACCTTCTGGTTAGTAGCCAGTGGTCGTGTGCAAGCCGTTGTTTTGACGTCGCCGGTTGCTGACTGCCGGCGCGGCGCCCACGTGCGACCGCGGCGCTCTGTCTCCGCTCCGGCGCCGGCCGCGCCGCACGTGTCCGCGAACTCGCGATAACATCAATCCGATCGAACATAAACAGTGAGTGAACATGAAGAAACAAGACTCCCAGTGTAGTTTGCCTAGAAGCAGAGTGAGGAATTCGCGAATGCTGACAGACAGCATATCGTCCGATGAGGGCCCGGAGACGGAGCGCCTGCTGGCGTCTCAGCTTCCCCGAGCCGTGATCGCCGCCGCCAGCGGGCGTCGGCAGTCCCTCACGGCTCCCCCGTCTCCGACCGACTCCCGCAAGAAAGTGGTTGCGCGCCACCACAACTATATGAACCATTTGCACCACCTCATCCACTGGAAAGACATTTGGAGTGGAGAGCATCATAGAGGTCAAGAGGTATAGAGGTTAATGCATTTTCCAACTGTTCAATCGGCTCATGACAACACGCCTGGTGCTAGTGTGCATGGTATTGTTGTACCTACTTGACTTCACTACGCTCTGTTGTTTTTGTTGTCATTTTTTTCGATTCGAACCGGTCGTCGTCCCTCTACCACTACCTGAAACGTGCCGTCTCATAGCTCGGTTGTTTTTTTATCATATTTGTCTTATAGTCATCACACTTAAACACGACAAAGAACCTCGCTGTTTTCTTTAACATAGCATGAGTAACTTTTCTGTTTAATTCTGGTTCGTGTTTACTCAACTGAGTGATTGTGTGGCCTTTGCGTCCTTGGCTCTGTTACACGTTGATAATCTCAAAAAAGCGGGGTCAATCTTGATTAACATTAAGAGTCTGACCTTGCGACACAAATTTAATGCAATTCGATGGATTCGACGCGTGTAGTAGGTTATGGCTTCTATTTTAAGATTCCAATACAATGGTCTGCTACAATGAAACCCTTCCGCCTTAGTCAGTATTTATACGACACAGCACAATGCTGAATGCACATTGTTTTGTACTACTTATTTTACGATATTTACATCTGCAGTCAAGTTACGCATGTTAATCAAGCGTGGATGGTCGAGTTATCTATACAATGTATTGTTACCATCTTTAAAAGCCTTGAACACCATTAAAACTACTGTTGATGTTGTTATTAACCACTCACATTAAAAACATCTGTTTTAAACTCTATTGATTAAAGTATCGTATACCAAAACTAATACAATGTTGAAACAGTAGCCAGATATACTTTACTAACACTAATAGGGCTACTAAATTGATTAAAAAATGCTTTATAATGTAATAATAATAGCAACACACACATTCGTTCTGCTCCACGTCCCTATAGCTATAAAATCGTAAATCTTTTATGTTCTTTGGTAAACTGTAAACCGTAATAAATGGATAGTTGATCGTGGCATTTCACTTTATGTCTGTAAATTTGTGTCATACAAGGCACCACTACTGCTGACGTGTGGTTAATCGGTTATCTATACACACAATCATTGAAGTTTCAGTGTCGGTATTAAAAAGTGTGATTCAACATACTCGTATCTATTAGCAGTAGGGCATCATTGACCCGCGTACCTACTAGAACAAATACGCGCGACTTAATCGTTTGCAGCTGCGATGTAATGAATGTACGACACGAGGCCGACAAATTACCAAGAACGAGGTGCGGGTACTCGATTTAATTCCACCAATCAAACCGGAGCCGCGGCGCGTGACACTTGAGCAGGCACTCCTGCATTTTATGGCATCAATAATGCTATTTGATTCCTTTGAGCCGACGGTTAGCACCTTGCAATGTCCTGTTTGCTATGCACATTGTGTGAATACATTTATTTTTAGATAATCTTTCACGCATTAATAATCTCTATAATCGTGATTAAATTACTTTGCTTCCAAAAACTACCCTTACACATAATTTATTAATTTTGGCCAAAAAAAGCTTTGTCTATGCCGAGAATTGGGAAAACAAAAGCTTAAATATAGAGCAAAGAGCTTAATGCCAGCCTACGCGTTGTCCCACTGATTAAAATTTCCCCGGAAAAGCGTAAAATAGGCCTCTACAAGCAAGAAATTTTGAGTTAAAATTCTTACTTAATGTACTTAATACCAGTAATATATACGACTAAAGGACCCGTTTTTAGGGTTCCGTAGCCAAATGGCAAAAAACGGAACCCTTATAGATTCGTCATGTCCGTCTGTCTGTCCGATTCTGTCACAGCCACTTTTTTCCGAAACTATAAAAGCTATACTGTTCAAACTTGGTAAGTAGATGTATTCTATGAACCGCATTATGATGTTTACACAAAAATAGAAAAAAAAAGCGGCCAAGTGCGAGTCGGACTCGCGCATGAAGGGTTCCGTACCATTTATGACGTATTAAAAAAATCTACTTACTAGATCTCGTTCATCATTTTACCACTTTGGACACACATTTTTTCACTTTGGAAGTGTCTCTCGCGCAAACTATTCTTTTTAGAAAAAAATTATATTAGAAACCTCAATATCATTTTTGAAGACCTATCCATAGATACCCCACACGTATGGGTTTGACGAAAAAAAAATTTTTTTTTAATTTTATGACGTATTAAAAAAAACTACTCACTAGATCTCGTTCAAACCAATTTTCGTTGGAAGTTTGCATCGTAATGTATATCATATATTTTTTTTAGATTTTTCATTCTGTTATTTTAGAAGTTACAGGGGGGGGGGACACACTTTTTTTCACTTTGGAAGGTTCTCTCGCGCAAACTATTCAGTTTAGAAAAAAATAATATTAGAAACATTAATATCATTTTTGAAGACCTATCCATAGATACCCCACAACCACATGTATGGGTATGATGAAAAATTTTTTTTTTTTAATCTCATGACGTATTAAAAAAAAACTTCTTACTAGATCTCGTTCAAACCAATTTTCGTTGGAAGTTTGCATCGTAATGTATATCATATATTTTTTTTAGATTTTTCATTCTGTTATTTTAGAAGTTACAGGGGGGGGGGACACACTTTTTTCACTTTGGAAGGTTCTCTCGCGCAAACTATTCAGTTTAGAAAAAAATAATATTAGAAACATTAATATCATTTTTGAAGACCTATCCATAGATACTCCACATGTATGGGTATGATGAAAAATTTTTTTTTTTTTTAATTTCATGACGTATTAAAAAAAACTACTTACTAGATCTCGTTCAAACCAATTTTCGGTGGAAGTTTACATGGCAATGTATATCATATATTTTTTTTAGATTTTTCATTCTGTTATTTTAGAAGTTACGGGGGGGGGGACACACATTTTACCACTTTTGAAGTGTCTCTCGCGCAAACTATTTTAGAAAAAAATGATATTAGAAACCTCAATATCATTTTTGAAGACCTATCCATAGATACCCCACACGTATGGGTTTGATGAAAAAAGATTTTTTGTGTTTCAGTTCTAAGTATGGGGAACCCCCAAAATTTATTGTTTTTTTTCTATTTTTGTGTGAAAATCTTAATGCGGTTCATAGAATACATCCACTTACTAAGTTTGAACAGTACAGCTCTTATAGTTTCGGAAAAAAGTGGCTGTGACAGAATCGGACAGACAGACGGACATGACGAATCTATAAGGGTTCCGTTTTTTGCCATTTGGCTACGGAACCCTAAAAACAATAAATTTTGGGGGTTCCCCATACTTAGAACTGAAACTCAAAAAATCTTTTTTCATCAAACCCATACGTGTGGGGTATCTATGGATAGGTCTTTAAAAATGATATTGAGGTTTCTAATATCATTTTTTTCTAAACTGAATAGTTTGCGCGAGAGACACTTCCAAAGTGGTAAAAAGTGTGTCCCCCCCCCCGTAACTTCTAAAATAACAGAATGAAAAATCTAAAAAAAATATATGATATACATTGCCATGAAAACTTCCACCGAAAATTGGTTCGAACGAGATCTAGTAAGTAGTTTTTTTTTAATACGTCATAAAAAATAAAAATAAAATTTTTTTTCATCAAACCCATACGTGTGGGGTATCTAAGGATAGGTCTTCAAAAATGATATTTAGGTTTCTAATATAATTTTTTTCTAAACTGAATAGTTTGCGCGAGAGACACTTCCAAAGTGAAAAAAAGTGTGTCCCCCCCCCCCCCCCCTGTAACTTCTAAAATAACGGAATGAAAAATCTAAAAAAAATATATGATATACATTACCATGCAAACTTCCAACGAAAATTGGTTTGAACCAGATCTAGTAAGTAGTTTTTTTAATACGTCATAAATGGTACGGAACCCTTCATGGGCGAGTCCGACTCGCACTTGGCCGCTTTTTTAACTTTACTTCATTAACATATAAATATTAAATTAGAATCATAAATTAAAAACCTAATCGTAACCTTAATAAATGTCTTAAAGAAGTATTACTAGCTAAATTTAAATATTCTTCTACTTGACTTCCAGAGATATGTAAAACTTTTAGTTCCACTTATACTATATAGGTCGCCAGTCCCCATCTAAACACTATTAGAAAAATAACTCAGAAAATCTATTCACATAGAGTCAGACCAAGCTAAGTTGGCAGCGATTTTGACAGCCCAGACAGTGCAAGTGTTATTTTAACCGTCAAACTTCTATTAAATTATGACGTTTACTCAACACTTGCACAGGCTGGGCTATCAAAATCGCTGCCAACTTAGTTTGGTCTGACTCTAATAATGTCTAAGAATCAAGATATTGAATAAAATTTAGGTATATTAATATTAAACTATACTCTAATAATATTGTCTAATTGAAAACTTTCACGTTATACACTGAAATAAATGTTATATACTGAGAAAAAGTGACCTAGGCCTCCAATGCCCCAGGCTGAAATCGAACCAGCGTCCTCTGCTATCGCGGCAGGTGCCTGAGCCACTCGGCCACCGGGATCACGGCGGCATTGGTCATTTCTTACTGAAGGCTTTCGGCGCCTGAAAATCCTACCTTTCCTCCTTTATTTTCAGAAAATAATTTAATTTGTTCTAATACTTCTAATAGTAACCTTGACGTTCTTTAGATTTCAGATGAAAGGTTAGTTTTTTTTTGCGGCCTTTAGTGAATACGAGTAAAGGCCGACATGTAGCTACTTCAAGTTACGAATACGATTATTGCAATTTAAGCGAGGACGGGCTGTATTACTCAGGGTCTCAAACATTGTCTCAAAGGATTCAGAACATTTTTTAGGTACCATCGAGGTAAAAAAATGCTTATACGAATCTATTTCAATGGAGTGACGGTTCAAAAGTTCTATACACGTCTCTACATACTACTCCATACTGCTATTTATTGGATACTTAATTATACTATGAAATGCTGGATTAATAGGCGCATTAAGATAAAATAAACGCCATATCGGTAACTTATCGTCCCATTAGTGTCATTAATTGCAAGCTGCTAGTGTAGTGAACACGTTGGCAAGCATTATTATGTCGTGTTGTATTAGCCGACATATATAACTTTAGTGTCTCGGTCTAATACAATCTGTTGATAGCTAACTGGAGACTGCAGGCAATTAAACGGAGCTAAATTAGTTGTCTTCTCGCTCCTAACGGACTCCTCTCATAAACATGTATTTCCTCAAGGAAATCTATAGCATTTACCTGTCAATACTTGTATGTTACATCACGTTAAAAGGTTTTTTTGTTTGAAATTAAAATGGTTTCTGTTTCGGAGACGTGCAAAAGAGTAAAGTAAATGAAACTAAATAGAAAACAAGTAACCGTCAAAAATATTTTTGACACACACTTTTATTGCCGACTGCACTTTCTCTTTTTTGTATGTCTATCAAGTACTTCTCGAGACCTTTCAAATGAGCCTAAACTCAATGTGTTTAAGTTTTCCCATCGTAGAGTTCCTTTGGCTGCCTTCCGACTGCATCATCAGATCAGCTCCATTTTAGTATGCTATTGCATTGTCATCGGAAATACAGAAGTATACCAAATTTCAGCTCAAACAGACACCAGGAAGTGGTTCAAATTTAAGTTACAAGATTACATTGTATACAAAGAAGATACGCGGTGAAGCTAAATAAAAGTGTGTAAAATAAAAATGTATCCAGTCCAGTACACTCTACATTGCACGTTTGACGGCAATTTGAATTGTATCTCGCCAAACATCCGGTTCTACATGTGATTCTTTGTCATTGTTGGTTTATTTCGCTCCATTCCATATGTGTGCTTCAGAATTTACGTACTTATTAAAATGTTAATTCTACTCCAAAGTTTATTAAACGCTGGATATTCCTGCCACCTGAGGGCCTACTATGAACAGTTATCGAAATTTATCTCTATCTCTTGAATATGTAAGACAAGAAATAGACGACCGAACGAATGAAGTGTTTCGTGGTAGGTCCTCTGCTGTCGAGTTTTAATTATGATCATCGTTACACCATCTTAACTGTTTGCCAAAGACAGCTCATTGGCACGTTGTTACGTTGATATACTATTCGGATTGTCGCTTTGTGTCGATTGGATTAATGTAATCATGACAGCTTGGTCAGTTATCTTATAGGTGTATGATATGACTCACTATCTTCGCTGGCTTAGGGAGGGATTTTGACCTCCCGACACCAGAGTACGTTGTTCTTACTTATCTCATCCACTTTTCACCAGTTAAACTCAAGGGCGGTAAATTTTTGAGGTCTTTAACTCTTCACCGGTATCTAGACCAGTCGGACGTATAAGTGTCGTTATGTATAGGTATAGTCGACCAACTGCAAAAAAATTATACGCCTTGTAACACCTTATTTGAAGTATATACACGTAACCCACCCACATGTTTACTGCACATACGAAAGTATGCTTTTTAGAATTTATTTGCTACGCTATTTCTTTCCGTTACTATTTAATCTAATCTCAAATCTTAAAGTTACCTTTTCAATCCGTTAAAAGGTTCTAAGTAAATATTTCTAACATTTTTATGTAGGCATAACCTTATACATTTTTTGACGATTTTCTTATATTAACGTGAACCTCCATAATACCCACCACTAAAAGCTTTTAGGGTACCGCTAGTAATAGCAAAGTACTCTTAAGTTAATACTGTTGACTGTGTTTGTTTCGTTTATTCAACACAAATAACGTGACGTGCTGATAATTGGCACTGATGCCGCATTATGGGTAATATACTGTAGCAATACCTTAACATGAGAGTATAAGATTTATCTCAAATGAAATGAGAGAGAGAACAATTAAAATGACTTAAGCCGAGTATGCAATCAAGATTAACGCTAAGACGAAAAAGAATTTACACGCCTACTAATTTTACAAAAGTCTAGTGTACGAAGAAGTCCTTTACGAGTCAGATATGTGGTTAAAGCTACACAAACAAGAAATCTGCTACTAGTTGCTACAACTTGAATTCCATCAATATTATTGTGTCTTATCAGATCAATGATCTGATAATCATCGCAAAAGATTTCCACCAACTTGCTTTTACGACGAACGAATCTAATATTTGGTTCGGCACAAACATGCCACTAACGTAGATTGAAGGTTTTGTTTATACAGCTACATTAATTTAATAATAGTTATTCGTTTTACAAGAAGGCAAAGTTGTTGTTTTAGCCCTCGTGCATATTGAACCGAGTGTTTCGAAATTGTAGCGAGTGTTTCGAAAACAGTAATCTTGAGCGTTGCGAGGGTTTCAAGGCACAAGTGTTAATCAAACTTTGCTACCGAGTGAAACACAATTTCACACACACACGCGAGGAAAATACTAACTGTAAAACATTACAAATCAAGTCCAAATGAATTATTTTTATCATTCTAAATCATCACTTAAAAATCAATTCCACCAGCCAACGTCTACTGCCGCTCATGCGGATGAAATGCAACTTTCTCATCAATTTTAAAGGATAACGAGAGCTTTTAGGAGCTGATGTAGTGAAAAATATTATACCTAACTGTTAGTAAATTAATTTTTAACAAGCAGAAACATTAGCGAACGATGCTATTAAGTTTAGAATAAATTTAAAAGTGATAAAATTACTGCCTTACGTGAAACTTGAATTCACGACCTCTGATAGGATACTCCAGCGCTCTGCCAACTGAGCCACCAAGACCTCATCCATAGCCAGCGAATCTTTCCACCATATGGGTCTAGGGGACCCTAGCGACATCTACCGCAAGAGCGGCACTTCTTGAACGGCTACCGGAGTTCCAATTCATATTGGAAATTCACCAGTTAGGATGTGCTACTCTACCCAATACGAAATTAATTTTTAACAAGCAGAAACGTCTGCGAACGATGCTATAAAAAAATACTGTTAGTTGTAAGTAGGCTTGGCTATTTTACCTCCAGTGGTCACTCAAGAATTAATTAGTGCGAGTGCTAAGTGTTGGTGATAGATGATAGATGAGTAGCGGTTATTCCAAGGCCAAGGCAGTCAGTCAGTCTAGGAAAATTTACATCGAGATTTATTTTAGCGCGCTCCTTCAGATTGACGACCGTTCTGGCGTAGTGGTTAGTGACAATAGTGACCCTGCCTATGAAGCCGATGGTCCCGGGTTCGAATCCTGGTAAGGGCATTTATTTGTGTGATGAGCACGGATATTTGTTCCTGAGTCTTGGGTGTTTTTTATGTATTTAACTATTTATATATTATATATATCGTTGACTGAGTACCCCTAACACAAGCCTTCTTGTCCTATAATATTAATTAATTATTTATTCCGCAGTCTTTTATTGACATAATTTTTAATTTTAACTAAAAAACCTTCGACTAAATTAAAACGTTAAAATTTAGTCCTTTACAGAAAAACTCAATTAAATCTGTCGATCCGTTTTGAAGACGAATATAATGAATGTGAATTCGTATGCAAAAAATATACATAGGTATACAATATATATACACAAATACAAATTCACCCTTAACACTATACTCAGTCAATTCCGTCGTGGGTAAAAGATTACCTAAGTTTATAAAGACTATAAAGGATAACCTGGGGCCTATTGCATCATAAAAATACAAGCTATTAGTGATTTTGACACATAGACTGCGCAAGGGTTACTTTAAACGTCAAACTTCTGTGAAATTATGACGTTTACTTAACACGTGCAAAGTCTGCCCTATCAAAATCACTGCTAACTTATCTTGGTGTGACTCTAATTTCTTATCAATTGCATCAGTTTATTTCATTTAAAGTTTACAGTTTTTTTTTTCGGTATAGCCGTTCCTCCTCCTTTTTATGGCGTGATATTTTCTTTGACACGAGAATTCTAGGTATTATGTTACTGACGAATACATATAGATTTCGGATCAGATGTAGTGCACTATAGGTACGAAAATATTTCACATAATTACCGTAGCTCTGCGGTGAGGGAAAACCTGATGAAACCGGGACTAATCCTATTAAGGTCCAGTTTACCTCTGGCATGAAAGGTCAAATGGCATTCCCTTAGGTAAAAAATCGTGTGGATTCTCGGGATTAAGGCTCCTTTAATTCCAGCTAAAGTTGTTAGCCTGGGAAAGCGCCACTATGGGGAGGAGGATTATTAAGTACGTATGTAACTCAATCAGTCATAAAGAACTAAACAGGTATAAATAATACATAACCGACATAAACATTTCCAAGTCTCGCGTGATAAATCGTATCTGTAGAGATGATAGATCAGACGTGCGATGCCTACATCCTCTTGGTGATAACGTCAGTGTTGCAGTACGTTTCCTATTGATTATCGATTTGTTGATATGCACGAAACACTAAAGCTAGGCCGCAGTCTGCCATTATTTCATAACTTGTGAGATCATCATTCCTTTAAGAGGGAGCTAACGCAAAAACGTTACACGTTTTTACAAACTCAAATGCTATGAAAAATTCACACAGATATTTGTTGTTGAACACAGATATTTTTTTCCTGAGTGATGGATGTTTTCTATCTATATAAATAAGTACATATGATATATCGTCGCCTATTATCCATATTCCATAGTATAATAGCTTTGCTTAGTTTGGGCTCGGTTGATCTGTGAGTTGTCCCCTATTTATTTGAATAGCAAAGATAATTGATTGTAATAAACTGTCTAAAGACAAAAAAAAACGTACTCCTTAGTTGACATCCAAAACAGATAGCGGGATGGCGCTGTATACTGCACCATAAGTTTTGCGGTCACTGAATTGTCAAACGTCAACTTTTGACTGAGGTTCAACTTGTTTTTTCAATAATAAATATGTTGATGCACGAAAATACTTTATCGCCATTTCTCACAAAGTTTTCATCTCAAAGGCTGGTTTTTTACAAGGAATACCTACCATTCCAAGTTCCTTTCCAACAGTCCAAAAACCTTTCAAGGTTTCACTTATTTTTAGTTTTTACCTGCTAAATTTTAGGCCGTGTACTTTTTATCACGTTTATTGTCAACCGGCTTAGCGGCACGCCTCGAGTTTACTCATAAATGACGTGTTTGTATGACTAGTTGAGTTTCGGTAAAAAGGTTTTCTTCATTTGCCTTTTGGCATTTTGCCGTATAGGCTAACAACCAGCATGATATGAGCGAGTTTGCTTTCCTATTGATGTATCTCGTTTTAATTTGCGTTCGACTTTGGTGAATATTTTCCTTGCAGATCGCTCTGTTGCCTCAATCATGGATGCTTACTCTAAAACCATGGCCGTGAATGTACCTGAAAATCCAAAGGCCGTATTTAATACACCTACGTATGATTATTTTTTTATTCTTGTATTTTGTGTATTCTGATCACAAATCTACAATGACACTTACGCTTATAGATAATTGAAGTGTGCAAAAGGGAAACCATCACGTATATTTCGTGAGTACGAGAGAGGCAGGCTACAAAAGAAAAAACGTGACCAATTTTGAGCTTCTTAGCGATCGCTAACGGATGCTTGAATGTACCAAAACAAGACGCAGGGTTACCGGACTGGAAAATACGAGACGCTGTATTTAGGAATAGGTGGGTGATTATATGTACGAGTATCATAGAATATACTGTTACAAAAGCAAATGCTGGTAATTTACGCAATCACATATTATTTCTGAATTCAATACTTCCAATCACATTTGACATGACAGGCTATTTTTTACATTGTATATCTGTACCCCTAGTGTAAATTTAGTCGATAGCGAAACGTGACGTACGCGTTTATCAAATATCAAACATTTATTCAGCAAATAGGCCACAGGGGCACTTTTACATGTCCATTTTTACAAACAATAAATTAAAAAAAAAAAAAACAAATACAAATATCGAATCTATGAAATAATAAATACTTTATTAGAGATGTATACTGTCTCTAAATGTCAAATTACACAAAAAAAAAAACTATGATAAAAAAATAAAACCATAAAATACTAAAATTCTTTAGAGATGTATAAGTCTCTAAGTGTCAGAGATAAAATATAAAAATATATATTAAATTATCCTTAGAGATGTAGAGGGTCGCCAAGGCTTGAATTCTTATATAAATAATTAAAAGACAAAAAAATTAAAACAGACAAGAACCGAATGAAGTGTCTCACGTTAATGTCACTCAAAAGTAAAGTTACATACTTTAACATAACCTGTACCCCGTGTAAGCTTAAACAGACCGGTCTCCACAAACAGCACCCGTTCACGAGTATGACGTGTATCTCAGCCATCGCCTCCCTCAACCTTCATTCGGGAAAGTGGCGACCCGATCAACGACGCCACCGTAAGTAAAGACTTTTAAGCGAGCATGACATGTTCAAGCTGCCGGGTTGTATTAATATAAATATAATAAAAAAAATTGTGAGATACAACATTTGTGCTTGTAAGTTACATTAAAGACGGCATAGCGCCACATAAACGCGACTACATATTATTCATAAGGAGTGCCTACCTATAAAACTAAATTATAAATTTAAATTGACTTAGAGATGTACAGGTCTCTAAGTGTCCAAATCATTAAAATAGGTATTAAAATAAAATGAAATTTAAAATAAAATAAAATCTTAGAGGTGTATAAGGTCTCTAAGTGTCCAAAACTAAAATAATACAATCAAACGAGAACATGATGTTCTCTTGTGTCAGTTCTACTGGACGCTAGTATGGTTATTTCACAGGAAGAAAACGAAAACACTATTACTGACATTTTTATCATACTATCAAGATCAAGCTACTGGCTTAAAGGCATCCTTATCATCTATGAAATCATTCACAGCATAATACGCCTTACTTAACAAAGAGCTCTTAACGTGTGACTTAAATTTGTTAAGAGGCAAATTCACTATATCAGTGGGAACTTTGTTATAAAAACGTGTACAGTTCCCGACGAAAGACGTACTAACCTTACGGAGGCGGTGGGCGGGCACAGCAAGTTTATGCTTGTTTCTAGTGTTATAGTTATGGATATCACTGTTAAACTTGAATTCGTTAATGTTTTTCCGAACATACATAATACTCTCAAGTATGTATTGAGATGCAACGGTAAGAATGCTTGCATCTTTAAATTTCTCTCTTAGGGATACTCGAGCGCCCAGTCCATAGATGGAACGTACAGCTCGCTTTTGCAGTACAAATATTGTCTGAATGTCTGCCGCTTTTCCCCACAACAGAATTCCATACGACATAACACTATGGAAGTAACTAAAGTATACCAGCCTGGCCGTCTCTACGTTTGTTAGCTGTCTGATTCTCCTCACTGCATAGGCTGCTGAACTAAGTTTGCCGGCTAAAGTTGGCTATATGTGCATGCCATTGCAGTTTTGAGTCTAAAGTGACTCCCAGGAAAACAGTTCGATCTTCAAATTCCAGCGTATCACCTTTTATTTTAATCTTGCTGTTATTTACCTGCTTGACGTTAGGTAGCGTAAATTTGATGCATTTGGTTTTCTTTGCGTTCAAAAGCAAATTGTTTGCCGTAAACCAGTTTAATACGGTAGATAGCGCGTCATTAATGCTCTCGAATCTATTTTCCTTTCTGTTCACTTTAAATATAAGGGAAGTGTCATCTGCAAACAACACTATATCATGTCTTTCTTGCACAACTTTTGGTAGGTCATTGATGTATACCAAAAACAGGAAGGGACCAAGAATTGAACCTTGCGGCACTCCGAGGGCTACCGGGTGTTTGCATTAAGTCTCATTTTGTATGCGTTTTTGAACAGCGCGCCAAGCGGGACGTTTTGGAAAGTCAAAAATCTCATACAAAATGACACTTAACGCAAACGCGTACGTCACGTTTCGCTGTCGAAAATATTTACACTAGGGGTACTGATTCTGATTTGTTGCATAATAATACTTTAAAATCAAACTAATTATATGATGGTTATACTTTAAATTTGGCGTGTCAATTGCGTTGAATACTCTTTTTGTTAGTTCATGTCCAGCCGACGTGATTCTATTACCATTGCAATGTGGAGCATTTAGCACTACCTACCCTTGGGTAGGTATTATTGTAGAATGGCCTACTGCATGAGCTAATAATCGAGACTACAAAGCAACAATCGTTACTAGTTACAGGCCAATTCGAACATGCACTGATAACAAACCGATATTAGAATCATATCATTTAGCTGTCATTCGCGCGTAAAAAAAACTGGCCAAAGCATGTCGGGCCGTGCTTAGTGTAGGGTTCAATAGTTCAAGTTCAAGTTCCGTCAAAATAAACTTTTTGGAAAAACTTGAAATCAGGTTTGCTACACCGTCACAGAGATGTGACTTATTTAAAATACTTGTATTTAAAATGCAAATACAAACTAATTTGCATTTTAAGTAGTATATCAAAGAAGTATTTGTATTTTGTATTAAAATAATTTTTATAAACTATTTTTCACATCTCTGCTCCGTCAGCACAACCCCCACCCTCGAGAACTTTTAGTATATTCATCTGCGGTGGTAGCATGGTTCCATTTTTAGCAATTGTCACTATGCCCGTTAATTGCCCGTCGGGTTAATTTTCTTGAGCTATTAGTGCGAGCGAGACGCTCGTGCGAATAAGAGCTAACTGATATGATTCCATTATAATTCTAATCTCGGGTTGATGGTTTATGGCCTGTATGTTTTATTATCTCTGAAAATAAGTGATCTCATTGCCGATAAGCATTGATTTAGTTTGAAAGATAAGATAGTAAAAATTATTTGTTTGAAGCTTAGTGTTTACTTATGTACACAATCGAAATGATTAACACTTTTTTATGCTTTTTTCGGTTTTGAAAGTGTTGCATTATCGGTCTGTAGCCCGCGGCATTTCCGGGCCGATACGACCTTCGAACGTTTAAGAAAAGAGAGAGTACTCCCAACTTAAAGGCCGTCAACGCCAATTGCGTGTTACAGGTGTCCATGAGCGATGGCAATTATTTACCACCAGGCCATTCCGCTGCTCATTTCTCGTTTGCTTTCTACATTATAAAAAATAAATAAACCTAGGTACACATAATAAACAAAAAAATACTATAACGTATCACAACTATGCCTGCAAGCTCTAGTAGCTACTAGAATGAATATCTCAATAGAAATCAATCATATCTGTTTTATTCTCAGTCACGCGCAGCAGGAATCAATCGATCAATTGACGGAGACGGAATGAATCTACTCGTTGTTAGGTTAATATTTATAGCGACAAAGATAGCATACACTGGCCAGCAATATATCTGTCAGCTTTATGTTTAAAAGATCATAGAAAATCTTCAAAACACCTAACTATGATATATACTTGTACACATGCGGCATATACCTATAAAAAACCTCCTTCCTCCATTCCATTGAATTATGAATCTTTAATTGGATAAATTAAAATAACATTTGTCTTGGCCAGTTTTGATTTGTGGGCGCCTAGAGGTTAATAAAGTTTAACCTAGTAGCCGCCTAAAGATAAATCTCGTAATAATTTGTAACTCCAAAAAAAAACATGAAGGTCGTATTCTTCAGCAGCAGGGATGTGTAGAGAACCAACATGCTAGTCAGGAGGACACGATTACCCAAAACCACAGTTATTTACAGGGCAAGATATAAAAGGATGGTTGTTCTTCTTTTCTCGTGTCGAGGTTCCCTATATAGTGGATGTTCAGAAAGCAGCGATGCCGATAACCCTGATCGTGACGTGTCTTTAACAGGTGCGCCATGGTTTGCAGTGCTGGGATGGTAAAATGTACAGATCTGCTGACAAGAGTTGGCAAGAAATTCGTAATAAGTAATCTGACAATATGGATTTTGAAACATTCGGCGACGGCACTGCAAAATTATGTTTATTGTCAAGTGTCCTCTTACCTCACTTGACCTGACCTTATCTCATTTAAAGTTAAGGGCCTACTAAAGCCGTGAATACCGGTTCGTAAGCCACGCCCGCTAGCTTCCTCACTCCCCGCTAGCACGCACACATGGAAGCGCTCCGCGGAGTCCGCGGCGCACGTGAAGGTGAAAGCTCCATCTAGCGTTACAAAAGTTAACTACGATTATACGCGGTCGGCCAGAAACTTAATTCTTAGAAAATAAAAAAGATGGCGTTATTACTTGCTACTAGAAAATAAAAAAATATATTGTTGTAAATTGTAATAAATCTGAGACTACAATATAGCCAATTTTTATTGTTGATTTTTGGAAGATGTTAATAGTACCGTTAATTGTAAGTATAACACTACCTATCTTTTTAAATTCGGTGTGATAACTAACAATGTAAGATTACATTGTTAGTTATCATATTTTATTTAGTAATATATTGTTGAGGCAGGAAATACAGGGTGCCGTTTTCCGACGACCAATTTTTCGGATGATATTGAATCACAGTTGTCAGTGGTAACTACCTACATATAAAAAAGAAAAAAGTAAGTAATATGGTAACAACGAAAACTACCAAAAAAAGTGAAGTAAGTATTTTTATTACGCTGAAATATGTAATATTCAACTAATAACTTTTAAACAATTACTCAAACAATCAGGGTGATTCTTAAATTGTGTCCAGAAAAATATTTTTTCATAAAAGATTTTTATTTTTCACATATTGTTACGTATAAAAAGCATTTTTTGATGCATATGGTCAAGCTTAATACCCTCAGGAAAGGTAAATAAAATGAGTACATAATCACGGTTGTTACAAAGTGTCCCTCAGTCGTGACGTTTCGGCATTTTGGCGGCCAACTCCACTATTTTGAATTATACAATATTTTTAATATAGCCTAAGTTACTCCCATGACTACGACACATCGAATGACAGCTCATACGTTGAAATTCGTCATACTAGCGCTGTAGAGCGTGACAAAGAATCGGATACACATCATACATCCACATACACGCGGAAACCATTTTTCTGCTTTGGGCAGTTGGGCAATAATAACAAATGAACGTAGCTAATAAAATCCATTTCTAAAGAGTGAATATGCCTCTAAATTAATCAAACTAATTGAGAATGTCACGACCACGTGTCTATATGACACGAACGTGGATTCAATAGTCCGTGGCGGGGACAGAATTTTGAGGCCACTGTCGTGACAATTTGAAACATGTTCGGTATTACCTAAAAATTACCTTTGACTTTGCAAATATTAAATAATTAGCTCAATCTCGAATGTATTAGGTATATCTTATGTTACAAACAATAACGTGAAATGAGTACTGACTTTTAAAACTCAAACACGGCGGTGACGCGTTAAGGTTGACCTTTTTTTTAATTAACACAAATAAATAATTTTCGGTAACACAAAGGGAGTCTGAAGGGAGAATCAGCCATTTGCAAATCTGACAACAACACAGTATTGCTGTTCTAAAAAAAAGCGTTAAAAAGGCTGCCAGACGTAAAGGTAACTTTCTACCGAGTACTGCATGTTTATATTACCACGCGCGTCAGTGACACGAAAACTGATCACAAGATGTATGTTATTAAAATTGTTATAAAGTCGTTATATATCCATACAATTTTTAAACCGTATTGTGGAATAGGTGTAAGTGTTAACATTTGATATAAAATTCTTCCAAAAACACTTTCAAAGAAAAATAAAATATCATAAAATCGGAGGAAGTCACACTACACGTTCCGTGACAATTAGAACTTCTTAATATGTTTCTAATAAATGCTCTTAGGATATTAGGTTGACATAAAAATAAATAAATAAAATAAAATAAAATAAAATAAAATGCATTTATTTCAGACAAACATGGTCCATATTTTGTTAGTACATCTTAAGAATTAAAAGCTATGACTAAGGTTAACTTAAAAAAAAAAAAAAAAAAAAAAAAAAAAAAAAAAAAAAAAAAAAAAAAAAAAAAAAAAAAAAAAAAAAAAAAACTTAAATAACTATCTTAGGTACTAGAGATAAATGCAGAGAGGACCAGTGCCTTATCAGGCCACTGTCCCATCTGTCAGCCACGACGGTCAGGAGACTGTGGCGGCTGTCGCGCACCCTGCGGAGCGTCGCGGCGCAGCGCTTGCGCAGTGTCGCGTGGAATCCGTCCACATGTGCATCCGCGAACATGCCCGACGCACTGCAGTAGCGAGGCAGCCGCAACAGTACCCTGAACGCGTCATTATATTGTACGCGCATGGCGTTAAAAGCCTTTTGCGTGTACCGAGTCCACAGGCTGCAGGTGTACAGCGATGTACAGAATGCTCGAAATAATGTTATTTTAACTGGCGCTGTACACCGGCTGAACCTGCGAGCTATCATATTGGCCCTGACGGCCAAGGCCCTCCGCTCCCTCTCAATATCAGCGTCATCACGGAAATCGTCGGTTACCAAGTTACATAAAACTAGAGGTAAATTACTAAGTATATTGACATTTAGTTTACTTATTTTCTTAAAAATATATGCTATTCTTACAGGTAACACAATTGTTATTTTGACTGTTTTTAATTTAAGTTTATTTGTATTGTATTTTCGATTGTTTGTGATGTAATTATGGGTCTTTCACCTGAAATAAACGATTTCATAATATCGTTCCCCTGGCTTTGGTTCACTGTGATTTTCATTCCCGTGTGTTTTGATATAAAATGTATTCTTCATGGGCATGTACAATGTTAAATCATATGTCAAGTAAATGATTATTTACTTTCATGGATTAAGTAAAAATTATCGTAATCATAACAGTTGATCAAAGACATACTTATTTCTTTTCCCCTGGTTCTCATTCCATACCTTTGGACTGGGGTTTCAACTAAAATCAACGTGTGGTACTTCGTTCTATAGATCTTAAAAATAACATTATGTTGCTAAGGGTGTTCTATGATTCAGTGTATTATTTTGGAACGAATTGTTCCGAAATTCATTGTCATTATGTCATTCCTTGTCATTCCCTTATCGGTTTTTTTCATTCCCTCGTCGCTTTTACATTCTTTTTATCGATTTTATTATTCCCCTGATAGGTAATAAATTGACCAAAATGTATGCCTATTCGATTGATGGGCTTATATTGAAATTATATTTAATAATCTGATTTCAAAGAACGACCCTTCAATGCCCGCCATAAGCTAATTGGTTGGCTAATGGTTTCAAGAGCATGGACAAATAAAGTATAGACTAACATTATCAACACAGAATCGCGTTCCTCTGAAATGAAAAGTTTGATCGGGATATCCATAATTGCACAACGCCGTCTATTAGGAACTACTTTAATTATCAGACAGTTAGACAAGAGGTTGAAGCACCGAACCAAGTGTAATGAACTGATACTGCTGTTAAATGGCTATAGCAGTTGCCTAAACTTACAGGAAAGCGATTTTGTAAAGACATTGTTAGTAAGCGATTTTGCTAAGTATAAAACTTTAATCGTCTTTGTCAAGACTAAGATATATTATTAAGGTATAAATGTAGAGCGGTATAATTTTAAAATCTGAAAAAAAAAGAATTTAAAAACAGTTTAAGTTCTAAGATGTACATTATCAAAAACCATCCTGTATATGTTAACATTATAGTATTTTTCAAACTCGATGGGTAGGGTGACAGCTGTTATCTCTATATAATTTTTAACCTGAAAAAGGCCAAATCTCGCAAAATCGTATTGAAACGACAGCTGTCAGCGTACCCATATAAAAAAAAACTATAGATAGCACCACACACGAGCTGAAGAGTTACATGCGCGTTGCCGACCCTAAACTCCCCCCCCCCCCCCTCGTTGAGCTGCTCTGGCAACCTTACTCACCGGCAGGAACACAATACTATGAGTAGGGTCTAGTGTTATTTGGCTGCGGTTTTCTGTAAGGTGGGGGTACTTCCCCAGTTGGGCTCTGCTCTAGATCTGGAATGACATCCACTAACTGTGCCCTACCACACAAAGCGAGATGAAATTCACAATGCCCATACCTCTCTTATCACAATGCCCATCTCTCTATTTGAATGGCAATTTTAAGAAAGGGACGATTCGGTACGTTTTTCTTATTGCTCCTTGTCAAGTAAAATCAAACTGAAAAGCATACTTACTTTACTCTTTGCTGAAAAGTCATATTAGTCATTGACGTTTTGACAGTATCCTGTTAAATAAATTATGTGAATTGTTCTCAAGGCATGCGGATTACAAATCAGAGGTTGCTGGTTCAAACCCCGGCCCGTGCAAACGAGTTTTTTTTTCTAATAAACGTGTTGAATTTTTTAGTTTTTTAAATATAATAAGTATATTTGTTTTACATAAAGATTACCTAGGCTATACAAAAATTGGTATGAATAAAATAAAATAATTCGTGTCATTAAAATATGCTTTTAATACACATATTTAAAAGAATAACTTTATTTCTGTATAAGACAGACAAGATTTACTTTTACAATAAAATAGAAAATAAGCAATATAGATATTATATAGGAACAAAAAAAGAAAACAAAAAGTTACGATTAGATTCGATGGGTCTATAGATGACTCGCATTTTTTCTTTGGTGTCTACACCACCACACAGCTACCGATACATTACAGAAGCTGTCGAAATTTCCTTACCCGTTGTAATTGTTCAAAGAGTATTAGACTTTGACGTAGCTAAGCAAACACGCACACATGCGTAACGTATAGGCCTGTAAAGATAGCTCCATTCGTAGTAGACCTCGGATTCCGTTACTAGTTAATAGAGCTACGACTCAACGTTTATTGGATATGTCGATTTTACGTAATTTGGAGCGCTGCGCTATTTGACATAGGTCTTACCTCTTTGAGGCACCACGGCCATCTAACATTACTGGCATAAAGGACGCATTTATGACTTTGACGCATGACAGAAAGAGAAGCCGAACTGCGTAAAATGGGCGTTTTCTGTTGAATTCATAAAATCAAAATCGAGAATAAATCCGTTTGTATAAGATAATAAGTTAATATTTAGTTGAATGATGTTTAAGACGAGATGAAAACCTTTACTTTAAAGTGGATTATGCTGGATGAAGATGTGTTTTCTAGTTGCACTGAGGTAAACACTAAAAATGTAGATGTAACTTTGGATTTATATTCTATCGAGAAAATTTTAAGCCTTTTTGTTTCGACTAGTATCATACCTCTTATCATATAGTCAAGATACATATATCCGAAAATCACGTCTGTTTGTTTCCGGGGCTAGCCACTGCCACGCTTCAAAGATCCCGTTATTTTTCGATGCAGGGCCTTAAGACTGGTTCATAGTGTCCGACCAAGCCAACTCTGCATAGATTTTGAATGAGCTACAAATGTGCAAGTTGCGGAAAGTATACAAAAAGTTGGAAAACTCCTCGGAATTTTCTGGAAAATTTCATGACTTTAATAGTAGTAATTCGCTCTTTGTCTCTTCAAAGCCAGTGGAGAGGTTAGCTTATATGGCACTCTACGGTCTCTATGGGTTCTAAATTTATCATAACTTATTTGAAATCTGGATGGAACTTGATTGAACTATTAAAATAAGCGAAACAAATCAGTATCAAACGTATATGCTTCTAGTTTCAAGTATGTAGTATTATTTAATATTGGATTTATGATCTGTTGTAGTACCCAACATTATGTATGACACATTGATATAATTAACTACTGAGTTGTGTTCGCGTCTCTACCTGTTAATTTTGTAGCGCTGACCTGGTTTCAGCCTCTGTTTAAGCCTAAAGCTACGTTTGTTTAAGGAAGTTAGAACTTCTGATTCATAATTTAAATACCTTTGGTGGACTAATATGCTAACCGCTAAATTATTAAGGAGTCAAGTCTTGTAAAAATCACAATATATTTTCACTGGAAGCGAGACTACTAGACGAAAGTAGTGTCATGTTATGGCAAATTGATTCTACTTTTTTGAGATGCGTTATTGCTGTGCGTCTATGACCACTTGACCATATAACAATGTGTATGTTTGCACCAGGTATTAGTAACTACTTTTCCAAACATATTTTTACACAATTATCATATTCATTTGGCGATTTATAGGATGCCGTGAAAATTAGAACAGTTATTAAATTAAGCAAAACATGTGAAGTGATTTAGTTTCTTTGTTCGCAAGTGTAATTCAAAATATTATGTTGTCCAAAGTTCATCTCAGTATACAAATATCTTAAAAAATACTAAGTACATATATACTCACACAAACATACGAACCAAAACACAGTGGAATTGGATTTGCATTAATTTATTACAGTGTACCTATATGATCATCACTTGACCATGTCTATAACGTAACGAATTGTGATTGTCAGCAGACTTGCTAGCTAATCTGCTCGGTTTCATTGAATATGAAACTAAAATAGGCACCTTGAATGAAATTTACATACCTACAATACATACATACATACAATAATATTTTTCGGAAATTGAATTTCCGTTTTGAATAAATGTAGCGGCAAAAACAAAGTGAGACTTTCACAAATGTTTTTAATACTCGTAAACCACAAAGTAAAAAGTACAGACAAATTGTCATGTAAAATATTAAGCAACAGTGTACAGACAGACTTGCGATTTTCACCGCGGTTTGCGAGGCCTTATCATTATCACACTCCGACATTCATTAAAGAGTTATAAAGCCGTGACTCAGTCATTAGCAATGAATTGTTTTGTGTTGATTTGTGACTGTCAAAAAACTATATAAGGATACCTACAGCCAATTAGCTTTATAAAATTATAGCTAACTAGTTTTTTCTTACAAGTTAGGTTGCAGTAAACACGCTAATCGTACTTGTCACGAACTTTTAACGTTTTTCCCCTTTAAAAGATAATTTCCAGCATTTTTTAGCGTTCCGTACTAAAAAGGTACAAAGGTTTTGTTTTGCAATGTTCAATTTGAGCTCTATCAAGTGATACCAAATATACTTGACCTTGTAACTAGACTTTGAAGTTTTGCCCTCTTTTTGTATTGGGCATTTTCCATAATTAATATACTTAAATAAAATAAAAAAAATACACTTCCAATATGTCTGGGTTAGCGTTGTTCATTACAAATCCAAATTTCAAATCGGTAGCTTAAGTACTTCTCGAGATATTTAGCAATGTGACAGACGGTCGGACGAACAGAGTCGCACCATAAGGGTTCCTTTTGTACCTTTTTGGTACGGAACCCTAAGAAAATGAATTCAACATCTGAGAAAAGAAAAAATTGCGATCCACGTTACACACATTTTCCAATAGACAATATTTATATTACGTTGCTTTTGTTATTTTGTATATAAAAATATAAAGAGAAAGTCAAGGGTTATACCGTATGTAATGTACAGACAACCAATTTGAATCCTAGGCCACTATAGAACCTTGTCGCTTTAACTACTCTATACATGACATGCATCACTCAATAAGCACTGTCGTAGAAGTCATTATGACATGGTTCTATAGTGGCCTAGGAATCAAATTGGTTGACCGTACATATTTATAGTCTAATGTCAGTTTAGCTGGAATTAGTAGAAAACGTTTCCTACACATAGGTAGTTACGTATTATTTCCTTAAAAGCTAATTTTCCCGCGTTAATCGTCTTTCATATTGTTGAAAATCATCTTATTATCTTTCATTAGTAGTTATATACGCTTGCCAGGGCTTCGTTTTCTCTATCGACTACGTAAATAAAGCTACGCTCAGCTGGTTTGAACCAATTGAATAGCTTCAAGTATAGCAAAGTTGCAGTATTTTTAGATCCCGGACCCTTCCAACTAGGCACGGGCGGCTGGGTATTATGACCTCACTCGTTGCGAAACGCTTTGTGGGTCGTCCTCGCCATCCCTTCTTGGACTGAGTACCTAGACGTAGGTATAGCTCATAACATGGTTACAGCTTGTTTGTCAAATAACTGTGGCCTCGTAGTAGGATTAAGCGACATAAAGCCTCCACCTCAGAGCGCGGTTTATATCTACTTGTATAGTTACGTTTCTCTCGCAAACGATTTATTATTGCTTTGCATAAGTAATTTTCATCACACTTGCTCGAAAGAGATCTTATTTCATGCTGGTGTGCTGGAGGACACAGGCCTATAATGTTCCCGCGGTAATTATGGATTGTGAAAAAAAAAGCTATAACTCACAAGGAAGTTACTAGGTATAAATGAGTTTTACTTTTAAAATACTACCGTTTATAAAATATTTAATTTAATAGTCGTTTAAAATATTTTTACACAATTTTCAATTATGGATTAATGCCGAATAGGTCTGTGCCTTCGATTCGATGCCTCACCTGTCAAAACATGACAATATGGCGGACGAATGTTTCAAATGTATTATTACGCTTAAAGTTTTTTTTTTCTTTGCAAGTGTGATGAAAAATGTTGTGTGTAACTTCGGGGGTAATAATATTGCACTCGAGTGCTGTCGCGAATTAACACCCTAGTTTCTAATATTTCACTAATAAAGCCAATAGTACATTGAGGAACGAGGGGGTGGGGGGGGGGGGGGCCTCGTTCTTCAATGTACTATTGGCTATGCGCGAAGTGCATGGTGGGTGGATAAAGCGATCGCAGCATTCGCAGCGCATGCGGTGGTAAAATTGGAAGTAACCGAGGAAAGCGTCTTTAACATTTCGTACATACAAGTTATATGGCTCGAAATGGAACTTTAATTTACGATTACTCCCGAAATATTCATTTAAATGAAAGTTAAGAATGGGTATAGTAAGTTATCCTTAAAAGATAGATATTCACCATCGCGGACTTTTTTGTAGAACCATAAAAGAGAGACAACCCCACCATACATTGTGTTGTTATAGCTCAAACAGAAGGCAGCGTTTTCGATTAAAGCTCCTGGCCAGTGTGATTTTTTCCCACAACATCGTCATATTTCAACCAATTTACACAACACCTTAACAAGTTATATACTCGTACCTAAACCTTCCTTAAGAATCACTCTATTGATAGATAAAAGTCTTATGAAAATCCGTTCAGTAGTTCTTAGTTTAGGAGTACATAGTTTTATAAGATGTAGTGAATAGTGAATTGACGTTTTCCCCTACATTTGTGGATGCTAGGTTGCTTGACAGTCGTACACATAGCGAATTGCAAGCGAAGCGTTGAAGGGCTCTCGTGTTTACAGCCTCACACGACGATAGATTGGCATTGTAATATTTGTGCAACTTCCGCATTTTTAATGTCATCTGCTGTAGGTCAAACTATTATTTATCATAAGCAACAGATAATTCAAGTAATTGTTAATCGTAGAATGACGAATGACCTTACCTTTTTTGCTTTTAGTGAAATGCATTTAAACTATATTGACATACCTACATAGCATACGTAGGTTTTACTCTCTTTTTTGCTTGTAAGTTAAAGAGAGCAAAGTTTGATATTTCTTCGAGTTGGAAAAAAAAGTTTGTAAGATACGATCCGAATTGCGGATACAACTATTTGAGATCGTTAAAAGTAGCATTATTTACTTTGCGTAACAATTGCGATTTTTTTTAAGTTCATTGTTTGGATTGTATAATAAATATTAAGTACGTAAAATATGGTATTTTATTAAATTTTAAACTTTTATTTCATTACTTAATTAATTATTACGAATGAAGACTCGTAGGGTGTTTTGGAACAATGCGGTCTGACTTATTTCGGGGGTCTTTCTGTAATTCAGCGGTATAAACTGTCAATATACCGCTGAATTACGTATGCACTTTTTTTGTCTCTTTCTTTTTGCAAATGACGTGAAAGGGACAAAGACAATAGAATCCAAATATTACGAACTTGTATTAGGCCTCGCACGCTCGAGCTGCTGACGTGAAAAAAATATTTTGTGCTTTTCAGTGGGTCGGTGTTTTGACGGCGGTTCCCTTTTTTTTTTTAAAGATATGAAACTATTGTTTTATTTTTATTTATTTTATTAATATCTTTTTTATTTATAGGTATCACGACTGTGAGGTACTGCTATAGGTATTATAATGTATAATTACCAGCGCTACTATACAATGTGTTAAGTTGACACAGGTGGAAGCAAACGCCATCTGTTTTTCCAGCGCGGCATTATGATAACCTCCAAATCGGATGAAACAAACCTTCCTCACTGCGCGAACGCAGCGCAGCTGACATTTTACTATAAGGAGTTCAATGTAACCTCGTAAGATGGCGCTAGTTTTTTCATTTCAATATTATCGAAATATCATGAGATATCTTTTTTGTTTATTGTTGGATTATGTTACTTTTATAAATGTCGTAACATTATAATAATTGGCCTAATGTACATAGTACCTAATTTAACGCTCTGCGAGGAGGTTCTAGCGTCAAGTAACGTGTAAATGTATTACCAACAATTGCCAAATATACATATAGGTATGTGAACTCTACCTACCTACCTATGACGAAATAATATTCCTTACCTCAAATTATTGTTTTCACTTAGCATAAAAGTTTATTTTACTCAATTCGAGGGGTGTGAGCGTCATGCCGTGTACCTATATAGGTATCAAGTGTAAACAACTTTGTAGCGTGGAGCTCCACAAACAGACCGATAACTTAGATAAGGGCTTACACATTATTTAATACCATTGCCTCAATCAAATCTTATCAATACTCAGTCCGGCGTTGCTTCCACTCCGACAGGACACTATCCTGAATTTTCCATTCGTTCATAATATCGATCTACCCGCCACTTTTGTGGATTCTTTGGCGTATCTGTCATTAAGTGTAGTAGTTATTGTTGAGGTTAGGTAGCGTGATAGTTCCAATGCCCATATGGCATATAATGTGTTATAAGACTTTTATAAAGCTTAGAACTACAGTGCAAGTGTTAGTGACATTAAGGAATCTTGAAGTGAATCATGTCCTGGCAGGAAAGGGCTGGTCCCTCCAGGTCGCCGGCGGAGCGCCGGCCTCTCATGGTGTCATTCGGTATCCCAAAAACGTATGGCAGCATGTTCCCATACTACAAGTTCCTTAAGGATACCCTAAATGATACCGTTTTTAGTGATGAGGTAATTATCATAACGTGCTTATTGATATTAAGATTACGATACTTGACAGTTCACTATATACATGTGGTGTGGAATGATGGGCCTTATGACACTCTTTTTTAGGGTTCCGTAGCCAAATGGCATAAAACGGAACCCTTATAGTTTCGCCATGTCCGTCTGTCTGTCTGTCTGTCTGTCTGTCTGTCTGTCTGTCTGTCTGTCTGTCCGAGGCTTTGCTCCGTGGTCGTTAGTGCTAGAAAGCTGGAATTTGGCATGGATATATAAATCAATAAAGCCGACAAAGTCGTACAATAAAATCTAAAAATTTAATTTTTTTTAGGGTACCTCCCTTACACGTAAAGTGGGGGTGAATTTTTTTTTCGCTTTAACCCTAGAGTGGGGTATCGTTGGCAAGGTCTTTCAAAACTAATAGGGGTTTTTAAGAAACATTTTTTGATAAAGTGAATATATTCGGAGATAATCGCTCCGAAAGAAAAAAAAATGTGTCCCCCCCCCTCTAACTTTTGAACCATAGGTCCAAAAAATATGAAAAAAATCGTGGAAGTAGAGCTTAAAAAAGACATTAAATGAAAACTATAGCGGACATGATCAGTTTAGCTGTTTTTGAGTTATCGTATCGCAAAAAGTTTTCCCTTCATAGTAAAAAGACTTACTTTAATTAGGTACTGATTATGCAAAGCCTATTTGTTTAACTCGGGTGAAAGGTATCGTTTCATCCCTTGGTTAACAATTTACTATACTTTAAGCTCCAGTTTAGCTTATTGTGACGGAAGAGTAACTACGGAACCCTACACTGAGCGTGGCCCGACATGCTCTTGGCCGGTTTTTTTTATATAGAGTAGCTGCCACGTAAAATGTTTGTACACATTAAGTTATTTAGAAAATGTAACATTTTAAGTTATAAAAATACGGTAAAAACATAGTTCTTCAATTATTTTATAAATTTAGCCCAACCAAGAGACTTGAAGGAACTATCATTTTAGTTCCTCGTGATGGTTTCTAATAGTTTCTATAGACCACGAGAGGTAACCAAGTGATAGGTAGGCATTGACATCATTCGTCTTCCCTGTTTATTAACAGGGTGTCCCAACAGTAAATTGACAAAATAATAAATAATAATGACTTAATATGTACATTTTTGTATAACGTATGCGGAATGAAATTTATATAAGTTCAATGTCGTATTAAATAATAAAAACATGGCTATTTTTCTAAGTTTTCTTGTTTTTTAATAAAGTATTTTATTTAAGCACGTTAATTGCAAGAAAACGCAATTTACTTTAATGCAAGGTGCTTGACGGCAGTTTTGTGGTAATTTTTCCGTCACTGTCGAAAACACAAAATGTTTGAAACTTTGTATTCTGGATATTCTCTGCCGTCGGACTATTGGTGTTCTCTTAATATAATAGTTACCATTCCACGAATTTCCATTTTACGTGACATATAATTCGTTACTCATAAATCTCAACATCTGGGAGACCGAATGCTCGCAAATGTTTCCAGATATAAGATCTAGCTAGATCGATTTCTCGCCCCCGAAACCCACATATAGCAAATTTCATCGAAATCGTTACAGCAGCTTCAAAGATCCCTGAAATACATGTATACAACAATTGCTCGTTTAAAGGTATAAGGTAAGATAGTGCAAAAACCGCAGATTTTGCATGTTTTGACCAAATGACGTAGCCACATTTTCACGGTTATATAGGGAGCGTGCATGAACTATAGGAGGCAGCACAGGAGCCGTCAGATTTTTGGCGCGAGGCGTAAATGTGATGTTTATTGTTCCAATGTAGCCCACAAGATGGCAGAACCTACTATGCACAAGAAAACACGTGACGTGTAAATTTACATGTTTATTGTTCCGATTCAGGCCAAAAGATGGCAGACCCTCCAACGCGCACGGTCCCTATAGTAAACACCCCTATAATGGAACAGGCACCAGTAATGGGTTAGTATGGAAAAATCCTGTAAAACAAGTATTTACTATCAGTTTTTAATCGCTGGCAACATTTTACCATAAACAAGCAGCTTAAGTTTAATTTTTCATTGATATTTGTTAGTTTAAAAATTAATTGCGCCATACATCCCATGACTGGAGCAAAAAAACATAGTTTTAATTGGTTAATAATATTGAAACTAATTGTAGTAGATTTTATTCAATACATAGAAAACATAAGGGACGAATTGGACATTCAACTTTTAAAGCATAAAGCGGTAGAAATTTTACAGATATCGGTGAAATATCAAAAATACTCCAAATTTTCTCTTAAATGTCCCATTATTGGTACCGTTAACATATATTTTTTTATTTTCGTAGATAACATTTCTTGAACGTCTGAAAAATATCTTCAATACATGGGCATCGATGTATTCAAGAATTTTTTTATATCATACAGGGTGTTTATTTTGTCACCTGCAATAGTTTACCGGCTGAATATATAGGTCATGCTGAGCAACTTTTATTATGGGACCAACCCCGAAATCGCGAAAAAAAAAAATTTGGCCGGGGTCGCTTTCACCCGCCGCCCGCGGCGTCTGAATGGTTTGTTCGGGAATGCTCGGGAGTGGTCGTTTTCGACCCGAAATGTGTCCCCCCCCCCGTAACTTCTAAACTAACAGAATGAAAAATCTAAAAAAAATATATGATATACATTGCCATGCAAACTTCCACCGAAAATTGGTTTGAACTTTGAACGAGATCTAGTAAGTAGTTTTTTTAAATACGTCATAAAATTAAAAAAAAAAAAAATTTTTTTTCATCAAACCCATACGTGTACCTATGGATAGGTCTTCAAAAATGATATTTAGGTTTCTAATATCATTTTTTTCTAAATTGAATAGTTTGCGCGAGAGACACTTCCAAAGTGAAAAAAATTGTGTCCCCCCCCCTGTAACTTCTAAAATAACAGAATGAAAAATCTAAAAAAAATATATGATATACATTACCATGCAAACTTCCACCGAAAATTGGTTTGAACGAGATCTAGTAAGTAGTTTTTTTTAATACGTCACAAATGGTACGGAACCCTTCATGGGCGAGTCCGACTCGCACTTGGCCGCTTTTTTGACGTTGCTTACGTCCGACTCTGGCAAATTCCACTAGAGGTTAGATTAGAAACTAACTGTCACCAAGACAGTTATCATCAACCACACACCACACCTTGTAAAACAAAGTCTTCGCCGCGTCTATATTTTCGCGATAAACTCAAAAACTACTGAACGGATTTGCGGTTTTCACTAGAATAATATTATTTGTTAAGGGCCTACTAAAGCCGTGAATACCGGTTCGTAAGCCACGCCCGATAGCTTCCTCACTCCCCGCTAGCACGCACACATGGAAGCGCTCCGCGGAGTCCGCGGCGCACGTGAAGGTGAAAGCTCCATCTAGCGTTACAAAAGTTAACTACGATTATACGCGGTCGGCCAGAAACTTAATTCTTAGAAAATAAAAAAGATGGCGTTATTACTTGCTACTAGAAAATAAAAAATTATATTGTTGTAAATTGTAATAAATCTGAGACTACAATATAGCCAATTTTTATTGTTGATTTTTGGAAGATGTCAATAGTATAGATAATTGTAGGTATAACACTACCTATCTTTTTAAATTCGGTATCTTACATTGTTAGTTATCATATTTTATTTAGTAATATATTGTTGAGGCAGGAAATACAGGGTGCCGTTTTCCGACGACCAATTTTTCGGATGATAGTGAATCACAGTTGTCACCTACATATAAAAAAGAAAAAAGTAAGTATATGGTAACAACGAAAACTACAAAAAAAGTGAAACTTTTAAACAATTACTCAAACAATCAGGGTGATTCTTAAATTGTGTCCAGAAAAATATTTTTTGATGCATATGGTCAAGCTTAATACCCTCAGGAAAGGTAAATAAATAAATAAAATAAATAAATAAATAAATATTATAGGACATTATTACACAAATTGACTAAGAAATAAAATGAGTACATAATCACGGTTGTCACAAAGTGTCCCTCAGCCGTGACGTTTCGGCATTTTGGCGGCCAACTCCACTATTTTGAATTATACAATATTTTGAATATAGCCTAAGTTACTCCCATGACTACGACACATCGAATGACAGCTCATACGTTGAAATTCGTCAAACTAACGCTGTAGATCGTGACAAAGAATCGGATACACATCATACATCCACATACACGCGGAAACCATTTTTCTGCTTCGGCAGTTGGGCAATAATAACAAATGAACGTAGCTAATAAAATCCATTTCTAAAGAGTGAATATGCCTCTAAATTAATCAAACGAATTGAGAATGTCACGACCACGTATCTATATGACACGAACGTGGATTCAATAGTCCGTGGCGGGGAGAGAATTTTGAGGCCACTGTCGTGACAATTTGAAACATGTTCGGTATTACCTAAAAATTACCTTTGACTTTGCAAATATTAAATAATTAGCTCAATCTCGAATGTATTAGGTATATCTTATGTTACAAACAATAACGTGAAATGAGCACTGACTTTTAAAAACTCAAACATGGCGGTGACGCGTTAAGGTTGACCTTTTTTTTTTAATTAACACAAAAAAATAATTTTCGACAACATTTCTCCCTTCAGCCATTTGCAAATCTGACACCAACACAGTATTGCTGTTCTAAAGCGTTAAAAAGGCTGCCAGACGTAAAGGTAACTTTCTACCGAGTACTGCATGTTTATGTTACCACGCGCGGCGGTGACACGAAAACTGATCACAAGATGTATGTTATTAAAATTGTTATAAAGTCGTTATATATCCATACAATTTTTAAACCGTATTGTGGAATAGGTGTAAGTGTTAACATTTGATATAAAATTCTTCCAAAAACACTTTCAAAGAAAAATAAAATATCATAAAATCCGAGGAAGTCACACTACACGTTCCGTGACATTTAGAACTTCTTAATATGTTTCTAATAAATGCTCTTAGGATATTAGGTTGACATAAAACTAGAGGTAAATTACTAAGGATATTGATATTTAGTTTACTTATTTTCTTAAAAATATATGCTATTCTTACAGGTAACACAAAATTGACGTATGTATTTATGATTGTTATTTTGACTGTTTTTAATTTAAGATAATTTGTATTGTATTTTCGTTTGTTTGTGATGTAATTATGGGTCTTTCACCTGAAATAAACGATTTCATAATATCGTTCCCGTGGCTTTGGTTCACTGTGATTTTCATTCCCGTGTGTTTTGATATAAAATGTATTCTTCATGGGCATGTACAATGTAAAATCATATGTCAAGTAAATGATTATTTACTTACAGTCGATCAAAGACATACTTATTTATTTTCCCCTGGTTCTCATTCAATGCCTTTGGACTGGGGTTTCAACTAAAATCAACGTTTGGTACTTCGTTCTATAGATCTTAAAAATAACATTAAGTTGCTAAGAGCGTTCTATGAATCAGTGTATTATTTTGGAAGTAATTGTTCCGAAATTCATTGTCATTATGTCATTCCTTGTCATTCCCTTATCGGTTTTTTCATTCCCTCGTCGCTTTTACATTCTTTTTATCGATTTTATTATTCCCCTGATAGATAAGAAATTGACCAAAATGTATGCCTATTCGATTGATGGGCTTATATTGAAATTATATTTAATAATCTGATTTCAAAGAACGACCCTTCAATGCCCGCCATAAGCTAATTGGTTGGCTAATGGTTTCAAGAGCATGGACAAATAAAGTATTGACTAACATTATCAACACAGAATCGCGTTCCTCTGAAATGAAAAGTTTGATCGGGATATCCAAAATTGCACAACGCCGTCTATTAGGAACTACTTTAATTATCAGACAGTTAGACAAGAGGTTGAAGCACCGAACCAAGTGTAATGAACTGATACTGCTGTTAAATGGTGGTATCTGCTATAGCAGTTGCCTAAACTTACAGGAAAGACATTGTTAGTAAGCGATTTTGCTAAGTATAAAACTTTAATCGTCTTTGTCAAGACTAAGATATATTATTAAGGTAAAAAAGTATAATTTTAAAATCTGAAAAAAAATATTAAAAACAGTGTAAGTTCTAAGATATACATTATCAAAAACCATCCTGTATATGTTAACATTTATAGTATTTTTCAAACTCGATGGGTAGGGTGACAGGTGTTATCTCTATATAATTATTAACCTAAAAACGCCAAATCTCGCAAAATCGTATTGAAACGACAGCTGTCAGCGTACCCATATAAAAAAACTATAGATAGCACCATACACGAGCTGAATTTTCTTTTTTTTTTTAATACTACGTCGGTGGCAAACAAGCATACGGCCCGCCTGATGGTAAGCCTGTATATGTTAACATTTATAGTATTTTTCAAACTCGATGGGTAGGGTGACAGGTGTTATCTCTATATAATTATTAACCTAAAAACGCCAAATCTCGCAAAATCGTATTGAAACGACAGCTGTCAGCGTACCCATATAAAAAAACTATAGATAGCACCACACACGAGCTGAATTTTCTTTTTTTTTTTATACTACGTCGGTGGCAAACAAGCATACGGCCCGCCTGATGGTAAGCAGTCTCCGTAGCCTATGTACGCCTAGAGGAGTTACATGCGCGTTGCCGACCCTAAACTCGCCCCCCCCCCCCCCCCCTCGTTGAGCTCTGGCAACCTTACTCACCGGCAGGAACACAACACTATGAGTAGGGTCTAGTGTTATTTGGCTGCGGTTTTCTGTACTGGCTGTGCCCTACCACACAAAGCGTGATGAAATTCACAATGCCCATACCTCTCTTATCACAATGCCCATCTCTCTCTTTGAATGGCAATTTTAAGAAAGGGACGATTCGGTACGTTTTTCTTATTGCTCCTTGTCAAGTAAAATCAAACTGAAAAGCATAGTTACTTTACTCTTTGCTGAAAAGTCATATTAGTCATTGACGTTTTGACAGTATCCTGTTAAATAAATTATGTGAATTGTTCTTAAGGCATGCGGATTACAAATCAGAGGTCGCTGGTTCAAACCCCGGCCCGTGCAAACGAGTTTTTTTTTCTAATAAACATGTTGATTTTTTTCGTTTATTTTTTTTATATAATAAGTATATTTGTTTTACATAAAGATTACCTAGGCTATAGAAAAATTGGTATGAATAAAATAAAATTATTCGTGTCATTAAAATATGTTTTTAATACACATATTTAAAAGAATAACTTTATTTCTGTATAAGACAGACAAGATTTACTTTTACAATGAAATAGAAAATAAGCAATAAAGATATTATATAGTAACAAAAAAAGAAAACAAAAAGTTACGATTAGATTCGATCGGTCTATAGATGTCTCGCATTTTTTCTTTGGTGTCTACACGACCACACAGCTACCGATACATTACAGATGCTGTCGAAACTTCCTTACCCGTTGTAATTGTTCAAAGAGTATTTGACTTTGACGTAGCTAAGCAAACACGCACACATGCGTAACGTATAGGCCTGTAAAGATAGCTCCATTCGTAGTAGACCTCCGATTCCGTTACTAGTTAATAGAGCTACGACTCAACGTTTATTGGATATGTCGATTTTACGTAATTTGGAGCGCTGCGCGATTTGACATAGGTCTTACCTCTTTGAGGCACCACGGCCATCTAACATTACTGGCATAAAGGACGCATATATGACTTTGACGCATGACAGAAAGAGAAACCGAACTGCGTAAAATGGGCGTTTTCTGTTGAATTCATAAAATCAAAAACGAGAATAAATCCGTTTGTATAAGATAATAAGTTAATATTTAGTTGAATGATGTTTAAGACGAGATGAAAACCTTTACTTTAAAGTGGATTATGCTGGATGAAGATGTGTTTTCTAGTTGCACTGAGGTAAACACTAAACATGTAGATGTAACTTTGGATTTATATTCTATCGAGAAAATTTTAAGCCTTTTTGTTTCGACTAGTATCATACCTCTTATCATATAGTCAAGATACATATATCCGAAAATCACGCCAGTTTGTTTCCGGGGCTAGCCCCTGCCACGCTTCAAAGATCCCGTTATTTTTCGATGCAGGGCCTTAACCCGTGCGAAGCCGAGGCGAGGCGGCCGGGTCTTTAGTTTTCATATAAACGACAATACTGCTGTGTATGTCAAGACTCTTTTACACATTAGAATAACATTAGAATAAAATAATATAATAACTTTTTTGCTTGTTTACTTCGGTGCAGATGTCAGACATCAGTAAACGATTGACACAGCTGCCAGACGGTTGTGGAATATCCATTTTCTCCAACGATGTCAACACATTGTCTTGTAGATGATCTTCATTGAGGGTTATATTGGCACGCAACGAATTTGTCAATAATGATTAAAGATGATTGGGCCTCACAGCTTCAAGATGTTTGAGGAACTTGATTCCTAAAGATATTATTGAGGCTATGAATGTAATATAAATATAAGAGAGTAGAGACTGCACGATCCCACAGTCAAACCGTGTAAACTGTTTTGTTAGACTCCGTATCTGTGTAAGATGTATCTTTTTATGTTAATAACAAATAATATATAAATAAACAAACTTCATATTATTTATTTATTTTTCGCCTCGCATTGACTACCGCGTTGCATACTCTTGGCTGTCGGGTCCATTCAGATTAACATTGTGTCGTGCGAGATTGTTGGCTCGGAGTGAGCCGACGAGCCGCGAACGTCTATTGTCAGGCAGCTAATTGATTGATCGTTGAGATGATCGCCCAAATACCACACACGGCAGTCTGCTTAGTATAATTGTAATGCCTCTTGCTTCCTAGTTCAACAAGTCGCATCGTATAACGGTATCTAGGTAATAATGAAGTAGCTATAGAATGACTACTGTAATTATTTGTGTTAAACGAGTTATATATGAAATAAATAATATCTCATTACAGTCATTAAGGTTTTCTACATGAATAATTATCTGAAAGCACTCATTAGCAATACTCATTACAATGCATCTTTGAAGGACTTAAAATACTTAAACCTATTTCATTTGGTTATTTATTACCCCATTGAAATGCTTCATTTCTTCTTTGTTAACAACGGACAGACTGACGGCCATAGCTAAGCTGGACGGACAGACTGACAAACTATTAAGTTTCCTAGATGACTACGTAGTAACCATAAAACCAGCCGACCCTTACTTAATGCAAGACAGACGACAGTACCCCTTATCCGGAACTATTTCAATGGCAATGAACTGCTATAAATACCTATACAACTAACCGAGAATGGATACACCACGATTAACCTTTTCGACACCGTGTCAAACATAAAAGCTGTCACTCGAAAGCCACGTCACCGAAGTATCAAAACTTCTACTGCTACTAACCTAACCACCCTAGCTCCTCCACGAAATGCACTATCTCTATGTTGGTCTGTGGTGGATTAATCCGTCTTCGGCGTTGGACCTATGGTGCGAATACATCCGTCATGGGCGTCAAAATGGTTAAATGCACATACCAAGTTATTAGGTAAACTATATAGTCCTCAGTCCTCATAGCGAAAACGAATGTACCTTATACGACCTTGATTCATTTAGCTCGTAGTTATTTCTAACGGCTAAATGTAAACTTTGCTATCATTTTCACAGTTTATAGTGCATGGTACGTTAACATTAGCACAAAATCGTAATTCTTGTGTTATCTAGCAAATCTTTTTGTTTATAGAACAACGGTATTATCCTAATATTAACCGAGAGTTAATCTTTAACACACAATTTGATCCGATATAAGAGCGTAACTCCGGTAGACGGTAATCATTATAGCGAAAGTCTGAAGGATAGGAGGTTCGATTTTGTATCCTTTTTTGGCGAATCTGATGGTGTGTGGTCAAGATGCTTCGTGCAGCGTCGTTTATAAGGACGTATACAGGCCAGGTACGCTTTTGTATGTCGTGTCATGGCCTCATGCCTTTAGTGGTCTTCCTTTTTTATAATTTGGAAATCGGGAACAGTGAAAGAAACCTTTAGAAACTGTAGTTTTGTTAAACCATATTTATGCACTCTTCGTTTTAATGTGAATTAACGGTTAGGAAAAAGGAATGAGACATTGGAAAAATACTGAATTTTAAAGACACTTTTTTTTTAGTTTTCCGGTTATGTTTTGTCAGGAAATTTTTCAAAATGATCACGAAGAGGCGATTTTCGCTAAAGGCATATTTTAAATAGTCTGCTAACGAATCACGGTCGAGCAGCGGGCACGGCTGGGAGGAATCCTGTAACCCCGTTATTCTTTTTGCTCTCGTTATGTTGCGGAGCTTCACCTTTTTAGTTTAAGCGGTTACGTTTTTAATAACTGCCTGTGTGCAAAATACAAGCATCGGCATTCATTCTGAGTATCAAATGGTGAATTTTCCGTGTATTTTATCCAAGAGTAGGTAACGTTCTAATTATATTTGAGAACAAATTAGATGTAGGTATAGGTGTGATTTATCCTACGAGTGCTTCCATGTTTATTTATCGAAGCTAAAAAAATATTTACCAAAGTCTCATACTTGAAAAAAATAGTGTACCAGTAGACCAGTACCAATGTACCTATAATATAATATAATAGGCTACGCCCAAACAGACGATTTAAGGAATCCTGTGTATGTTGTTTATATTCGACTTTCAAGTGGTAGCATCGAAAGTACTGATCTTAAAACAGCATAAATTGACGTATACCAAATTGGTATCTCGCTACGCTCAGGATTATTTTCTGAAGTCATTCGCTGCTGTCTGAATACAACACGCCCCGTTCACAAAATATAACGTTTTCAAAAACGCCTAAGCCTAACCGTTCAGTTTTAATTTGGCAATTTGCTTTGGAATTAAGATAAACCGTCAAGATTAACTCTAGTATCTTTTTCTTGCAAATATAACTTCTTCGTATACAAATGCAAAAGTTTTTATTTCTGCACTATTATTTTTGTTAATGCTTTGTTAGAAAATGAACTCAAATAGATTGTTTCACTCATGGCCAAGGATGTTACCGAAAATTACGTTTTTCAAATACGTCATAACTAATAATGACCTAACGCAAGATACGGTATAGCAAGAATGTTAAGTTATGGCGGCGGGGAGCGCAGCCCGGCGTCGATCTCAGGCCTTCCTCACAGTCCGACCGGACGCCGCGCGACATGCTGCCCCCCGAGCGCACGGCGCATCGCACCGCCTCCGCGATCATCAAACGACTCTCCCTACGCACTTACAGCACCTACTCTCTAGTACGTATGCGCCTGCGTTCATTCATCGCGGCCGCCTACCGCGCACCGCCCGCCCTGCACCACGCGACGCAAATAGTAACCGCCCCCCTCACGCGTTCACCTCGTTACGCGCAGTCACCACACTTACGCATTTGTCACAGGAGACCGTGGACACTCGACTTATTATGCTGGCCGAGACATCATGTCCCACCCGCCGCGTCCTACGCTCGGCAAGCCCGGCGACAACGAGTACGTCCACATACGAAGTCTCGTCGCAAATATACACACGCCGAAGAATGTGTGCAGGCCGCCCGTGGGTCCAGTTATATCGGTGGAAGGAGGACCGAAGCTGGCTGTGCTCGAGGAATCGCCGGCGACGTCGGAATCGGATCGGAGTCGGTCCGGGTCTGAGAAGTCCGACGTGTTGGGAGATACTGTGGTGGAAGAGGTGACGCCGCAGCGCGCGAAGAGCAACAGTATAGCGGGGGCGTCGTCACTGATGCCGCCGGAGCCGAAGCGACGGCGGGCGTCGTTCCTGCATCTGCACATCGGCGGGCACGAGCTCCACTCGGGGCCGCTGTCGGCAGGCGCGCATCTCAGCGTGCCGCGGCTGTCGGTGACGGCGCCGCCGGGCGAGAACCGCCGCATCAGCCATGGCTTCTCGGCATTCCACGGTTTCGCTCTTCGTCGACATTCTAACACGGTCTGCGTATGCCTGCAAGTGTGATGCTGCAAAGTAACTCAACTGTGTTGTTTTCCATATGCCAGTGTTAGGAATTCTGGTACCTACACCTAACCAATTGCATGGTCGTTGTGATTATGAAGTGTCTCTTAACATGATGCATGATATTATCTGCAAACTGCAAAGGAATCTACGTTATCTACGTCTTCGCCTATATACTTCATTGGTACAAATTAGTCGTTTCGTGAGTCAAATAAATTATATTTGTAAATATTATATCTGAATCCTAAGTACCTACGTCATATCAATATACCATAATTTAAGTAGGTACACTATAAATGTATGTCATAATATTATGACACTTTATGAAAAACAGGTGATCAAACAAGAGATATTACGACATTAACGACCAAGTTCAATTAGATTTACGATATTTTAATAATTAACTTTTCGTTCGTTATGAGCCTGTCATTCCTGTCAAAATATATTTTGAATATTAAGTATTATTTTCCGCCATCAAATGTTGACAATAAAGAAATATCGTATAAGATGTAATTTAGGCGACACGATTTTGCCGGTATAATAACCTTTATTAGAACGTCTTACTATATCTAGAATATGTATATTATTGAACTACCTTGTGATATCATTCTTTATCATTATATCTATAGTGTTTATGAGGGCAATTTGTTATACATTGCAATCGCTTCCCGGCTTCTGTGAGAGCAGCGTGTATTTTTGAAAGAATAGGTGATTATTAAACCTTTGGAAGATATATTATGATTCGGTGGACTTCTCCCCTAAGTAGTGAGGTTGTTTGTTTGTATTTTTTTGCTATCGTTACCGTTTTAAGTGTTTAACTAACTAAATAATTTACCCGTATAGTCGCATCTTGTGTTTTCTTTTACTAATTATGTATAAGTAACACACTTTTAAGATAGATTTAAACATTCTTCTTGCATTTTTTACGCAATTAAAATCTAGCTACAGAAACAATTTGTTTACGTTCGTTTCGCATATAAAATAAGTGTAGTTACTAAAATTTAACTGAATATCTTAATTTTGGTCTTATTAATTATTTATTTATCATTATTCGTTTCCTTATATTAAGTATATGATTGTTGTCATCGTCATCAGTCACGCAGTTTTTATGCTGGGGACCTGCCTCGGAGACCAACTTACCCATTTTAACTGGCCAAATAAATGAATAAAAATTATACAAATAAAAAAATTAACAAAATATAATGCTCTACAAAATATATAACTCATTTAATTTATTAGATAGTCGATGACTTGGGTATAACAATTAGCAACTCTTTCATTCAATTAACATAAGAATTAAGATTATTTTTATTGCATGAGCGTTATGAATTACGAAATATACCTAATTAATATTATTTGTTTATGTCTCTTGAATATAAGAGAAAAACTCGCGTATTTTTATTATGTTACTAAATCGTCATCACTTGTTAAATAATTCAATATTTCACTTACTTTAACATTTCTTTATTACTTACTTTTTGTTTAATAAATAACTATTGTTACGTAAAAAAATCACACTTCGGCCGCAATAGCATAAATATTATGAGTATAGAGTTATAGTTATTTGAAATTCTATTAAGTCCATGTATTGTATTCGTATTTCTTTAAACCATATTTTAAACAGTTCTATTAAAAATGAATCTTGATTTTAGCTTAATGGGATAAAGCAACGGTTTTATAAAGAAACGCTTGTGGCAACTACTTGTAGCAATATTTTCTCCAATATAAACGACACTACGAAAAAATGTGCCAATTTTTTAATAATGGTCCTTTCTTGGAGGTGATAATTAATACTATTATAACGAAAAACAACAGTGGCACGAATTGTAGGTCAAACAGTGACAACAAAACAGCAGTTACTGTGTACTAATGAATACTTTCAAAATTGTTTTTTTTTTTCATTGAATAACGCCATTCAGGCAGTATTTTTGAGATGAGTAACCTAATCTTCATCGTTCACTCCACAGAGCCTCCACCGCAGCGAGTCCATGTTGTCTGTGGCGTGCTTCAAGACTCTGCAACAGCTGGTCAACAGTGAGTCGCCCGGCGAGCTCCAGCAGTACCTCGCCAACAACACCAATGTCAACGTCGACGATAGAGATGAGGTGCATATTGTTCATCGTTTATCCCACAGAGCCTCCACCGCAGCGAGTCCATGTTGTCTGTGGCGTGCTTCAAGACTCTCCAACAGCTGGTCAACAGTGAGTCGCCCGGCGAGCGCTAGCAGTACCTCGCCAATAACACCAATGTCAACGTCGACGATAGAGATGAGGTGAATATTGTTCATCGTTTATCCCACATAGCCTTCACCGCAGCGAGTCCATGTCGTCTGTGGCATGCTTCAAGACTCTGCAACAGCTGGTCAACAGTGAGTCGCCCGGCGAGCTCCAGCAGTACCTCGCCAACAACACCAATGTGAACGTCGACGATAGAGATTAGGTGAATATTGTTCATCGTTCATCCCACAGCATCCGAAGCGAGTCCATGTTGTCGGTGGAGTGCTTCAAGACTCTGCAACAGCTGGTCAACAGTGAGTTGCCCGGCGAGCTCCAGCAGTATCTCGCCAACAACACCAATGTCAACGTCGACAATAGAGATGAGGTGAATATTGTTCATCGTAATTATCTCACAGAGCCTCAACCGCAGCGAGTCCATATTGTCTGTGGCGTACTTCGGGACTCTGTATCATCTAGTCAACAGTGAGTCGCCCGGCGAGCTCCAGCAATACCTCGCCATCTCCACCAATGTCAACGTCAACGATAAAGATGTGGTGAGTATTAATTGTAAGGTACGCCTTTGATTGAGGGCTTACTAACAAAACCAGATATCAGGGATGGTTCACCTTTGGCTGCAGATAACACTGGCTTGGCTATGTTTCATGATGAAGCTTCACACATACCAGATTGCTGAAGAATTTCAAACCTTCGCACCTCTTACCAAGGCGTTTCTCACGCACAATTTGCCTGGTCAGTTCAGACCAAGTTATTTTCCAGTAACTTTGAAAAACGAGTATTTCCAAAGCGTCGTTTTCATTACGTATGCGAGACATGACCAATTAGTTAAAAAAAATAAGGAAAATAATCAATAGTATTTTGGGTTCTATAAAACATTTATTTAGGATTCCATAACCAAATGTCGCTAAAGTTACGGTATCATGGCTTTATTGCCTATCCGGCTATCCCTTCCTTCCTCTTTCTGTCTGTGCTTCGTAAGAGGGTTGTATCTTCTGAATCGTTAAAACTTTAAAGAACTATTTGCATGCATAACTCGCGTTTAGATGAAAAACTATTTATATATTACAATCTTAAAAGACTTATATTAATTTTGTGTTTATTTCCATACCCAAATTGAACATTAAATAATCAACAGAACACTGTAATATTTAAGACTATTTATGTAACGGGTGATAACAAAAAAATTAGAATGATTTTCTGTAGACTTGTAAATAAAACTGTTTACATAAACAAAAAATGCTGTTAATAAAGTTGTTGCTAGTTCTTTTGAGATTCTTGAATTTCATATTTTTTATTTCTTCAAACATTTGTTTTTGTTAGACTGGAGTCGAAACAAGAAACTGCGAAAACGTGTTGTACATTTAAAAAATTCTAACTTAAACATTTGAAAAGGGACACACAGTGGTCACAGTGGGTCATTTTAGTACAGTAAATGTACCAGTTTCTACTATATAATATATAGTAGAATTATATATTATATAATTCTTGCATCCTTGACTATAAATCGCAAAAGTGGTAGTGGCTGGCCAGCCTGAATTCAGTCCAAAGCACTTTTAATTATATGAATTCCATGAGCCTACGAGATGTCGCCAAATTTTTTAAGTGTTAGGTACCAACCGTATATTTGTCGATCATTAAAAAAAATGTTCTAGAATGCTACTAAAAGATAAGAGCCCCGCAATACACTGATCAGTAAAAATCGACCATAATGGTCTCAGTGTCGCTAGATGACTCGAAATTGCAAAGGGAAATCATTCAGTTTGGATGATGAAAGTTAATTTCCTATTGGCAAAACTGATATACCTGGAAATGGTTGATACTATACTAGCAATAATACAATACCAGGAAATATCAAATACATGTATTATGGACAAGTTTGAGCAGACATACATTACAATTTTAGGACTCCGATAACATACCATTTGTATGTAAGTCCGAAATCCCTCAAACCTTCCACAGTGTCAGCTGATTGATAGTTTTTTTTTTTGACTTTTCGAGTAGTTGAGTGTCTAAAAATAATTGGAGCGCTGAAAATTGTGCCCAACTAATAAAATGACTTAGACTTGTCTTCCGAAAATGGACAAAAACGGTGTCCAAAGGTCTTATTCGAACTTTATATCTAAACTAGGTGAAAAAGCTGACCACAGGCCCTATTCTAACATCCATTAATGTTATTGTAAATAATTATCATGTATATATTGCCTAATAATAACAAAGTATCGTAAAAAGTTATATGAATATTTTTTCACAGCTCTGAAATAATTCTCATTTTTTTGTTATCACCCGTTAAATGACCAAATTGTTGTCCAATCTTATACGAGTATTAATAGGATGAATTCCTATTACTTTTATTTTAGATATATACACATTCTAACGGAGCTTTGTAAACGTATAGTTTATCTTTACGTCACTCAAGAGATGAGAAAAGCTATGACTAATGCTAATAACCAAAACCGCTACTACGTTGAAAAACCTAGGCAAATAAAATTCACAATTTATATTAATTCAGGACTCTTACTCGTTAAGGATTGATTACTTACACCTAGTAAGTCAAGTCACGCTGCACTGACTCGTACAAATAGTCATATCTAGATTAGCTAGATATTGAGCGAGACACGTGTACTTCTTAGAAAAAGGAAATCTTAAACATGTTAATAAACCTATTTCATTTCAATGGCTAGGTTTTATGACGCCAACCATAATGGCCAGATTTTACTTCAAAAGCTCCAATCTCGTAAATACTAATGTTCACAACAGAAATATTTTCCATATCAAGATAAACCTAGGACTGCCAGCTTCGAGGCAGAACCATTCATCAAATGAATATTATATTTATCAAATGAATATTATTGAATACATATATAAATAACCGAAACAAGGTATATTATAATTTGTTTCGGTTATTTATAATTTTTAAGAGATGCATTACTCATAAAAAATATCCGTATAAATCAGGGACGGTTTCCAGATAGATTTTCCTACATTGAGCTGCATGTTGCTATCTCTATTGCATGCGCATAATTATATTGCTGCCCGCCCATGACGCCGATTGTCAATGTCTCGGTGCGAGTTTGACAGCAATATAATTATGCGCGTGATGCAATAGAGATACCAACAGACGGGTCAATGTACGCAAATCTATCTGGAAAGCGTCTCCTCTTTAGTAGTAGTTATTCTTACCCAAGTACCTAGCAATGATAGGAATACTTAAACTGTATCATTTCCGCATTCTGAAATATTTTAGGTAATAAGATCTCTCCAGTGGTCCGTGGTTACTTACTAATATTACGCGTGCATTAATGTTAAGTTGATTAAAGGGACCTTGTGCCGTCAGTCGCATCAACGTTCAAGGTTAATTAATTACTCTAATACATGTTAATATAAAAAGTTATTTTAACCGAAATCAACATCATTAATTATAATGCGCCCTTCGGAACGTTTTCTCAGCCGTTACTACAAAAACATAGTTGTAGAAGGACGAGCAAGATAAAAGATGGCTGAACCAAGCCATAATAAACTTTATGGTGAGGTAATATGAACTTTGACATATGCTATATTTTCATAGTGGAATATTGGCGCAGAGGAAGTGGGTCATCTCCCGCCATTTGTCAATTTTGGACGGTTTCCACAATCCGAGCGTCCAGACAGTCGGTCATTCGCAGTGATTCATAGGATTGGGTACATAAACTCGGACTTGGTCGTTAGCTACAAATGATTTTGTATGCAGTTTTGTTTATGTCTTAATAATATTTTATAATCTTTGACAGCGTTTCAAAAACAGCCAATAACTTTAAAACTCATGCGATAATATGTATTGCCTATCTTATCTATTTCGGGGATTTCGGAAACGGCTCTAACGATTTCGATGAAATTTGCTATATGGGGGTTTTCGGGGGCGAAAAATCGATCTAGCTGTCTTATCTCTGCTCTGCAAAGCTCGGTTTCCCGGATTTTTCTTGCATTAAACTAGTACTTTCCTTAATTACGGCTAATAAGTTTAGGTAAATGTAACAGGTAGACACAATAAACAATAGAATCAGTATACAACAAGGTCTGTAGACGAATATTTTATCCGAGACATTGATATCTTGCTAAGTCAAGGGTAAAATGACTTATTCGCAACTTGTAGGTTCATTTAGCTTATAACTTTAGTTGTGAGTAAAAGACACAATCAAAAAATTAAGTAAAGGCAATGTTATCATATTATTTATTATATGTTTGTACAATATTTTATGACAGAAATTTATACAATTTAGAATTAAGACATGTTAAAACTGATTATGAGCCTTGAAGCTTGAAATAAAGGAATTTTATTTTATTTTATTTTTATTTATTTTATATTTAGTTTCGTAGCTTAATCTGGCTTGCTGCCGGGGTTGTTTAGCGGGGGTGGCAGACGGTCTTGATTGCCTTTCTTAAAAGATAATTTTAATTTTAAGCTCTAGTGCGTTAAAAATATTATGAAACTTACCAAGCATTTTAAGCGTAATAAATGTTTGCTATGATATACGTTATCTGTTTATTGTTCATTATATCTATAGATTAACAAATTGCCAGAAAATGCATTTTTATGACTTAAATGTCAAATTAGAAATAATTTCTCAGTGCCCGCATTAAAAAAATAACGCGTTTAAATTTATTGGTTACTAAGGGATTAGCCTGAGTGGGGTATTAAAGTGTATTTTCACACTCTAACGCAGGTACTACAACTACATATAATATAATGGTGATGCAAAAATTACGTAACTGGCCTAAAATATTGATTACTCACATTTGAAGACCTTGCCAGCATTTAATTTGATTTCCCATAAAATTTGATGTTGCGTACCATCTATGTTAAACTATATAGGTGTACACTCAATCGTTGTCGCCTCAATTAGGCGGTTAGTAAGTAATTATATTGGTGAGCTATAGACTGGTTGAATGAAGCTGTTTTATATTGTAGTAAAAATGTAATATGTATATAAACTAGTTTTAGTCTCAAAACCAAGCTGCCTTCTACTGCAAATCACCACGCAACTTCTTTACCAACCCCCTAAGATGTACGTGATAGGCTATAGTTTGATATGGAATTTCAGTTTAGTCCTACACACAAACAATACATAACGTATAAATAACAAAGCTTTATTAAACGAAGCTCGTGAGAGGAATTTGTATTCGCACTCTATGTGAATATTAAAGCGATTCTGATGAGCGCACTATTCAGATGCTACAGACGCTATTTCTGCTGCACCCAATTCAATTTGCTGATCCGGTGCTGTCTGTGACTCAAATTTATTACTAAGAGTAGCTAGTGATTGCAATCTCAATCAGTTATTTAGATGATTTCGTCTAGTATAACTTTACCAATAAAGAGAAGAGCAGTCCCTAAGAGGTAATGATTTACTTAAAAAGAGGTACCAATTACATATATACTACTACACACAACTATTATATATATACTGTTAACTACTATTGAATGAATAAATAATTTTATTATTATAGTATAATGATCCATTAGATAAGATAAATCGAGATAGTACCTAATGTATGTGATTCCCACACATAAGACAATCTAATGATACCATTTACTTTTAAAATAGAAGTCATTCCTTTAAGAGACTTTAGATAAGATCTTTAACATCTTTTCATCTGTCTACTTAACTACATGAAAAAATATACAACAATTGACTTGTCATATGTGTAACCAAACTTTTTATTTCCATCAGAATGGCACAACAGTGCTCATGTGCGCGTCCGAACATGGTCGCGCGGCTGCGGTGCGACTGCTGCTCGACTGCGGTGCGGACGCGTGCGCGGCCGACGCGGACGGCTGGACGCCGCTCGCGTTCGCGGCCCGCGGCGGGCACGTCACGGTGGTTCGAGAGCTGCTAGATGCTGGTGCTAAAGTTGACTCGAGGGACTGTGTGAGTAGCAAGTCTGCTTACCTATACTTCCATTCGTAACTCGGCTGGATTTACTGGATTCCAGGTACTTTACACATATTCGTTCCAGGTTCACGCCGTAGGTTACCTGTTACATCAAATTATTACGCTTGCAATTCGCCACATTCTTCACAGAACGTCACGTTCTACATTTCCTCAATGGAAAACCAATCGTAGGAATATTATACTACCATCCTGAACTGGCCTACGATATACGACTCTAAAAAGGTCTTCGGCATGAACGGCAGACCAATGCCTATTCACAAAACACATTGGGATCTGAGTGTTTACTATCATCCCTTGAACGACTCAAACTGTCTCTGGCACTCACTCTTTATACTGAATCTAATAAGAACAAACTAGATTCGTTTGACCTATTACTGAGGTCGCAATGTTTACTTTACGGATCTATTTTTACATTCCGGTGTACTAGGAAATAAAATATTTTCCCGGACGTGGTGGAAGTTGAACTATAAATTAAAGATTTTATGAGATTGAAACGCTCAATTGCTACTACCACCAGCATACAGGTTTAAAATGTAATTGCTGGTAATTGCCGTTATTTAGTAATTTTACTTAAAGCCTGTTTACTTTACACCTTGTGTGTAAACTGGTTTACACTATGTCATCAAAATGTATAACCGTAATAATCGTTTACGCACATTCCCACCAACTGCAGTGGCAATGCAGCAAACTAAGGAATTTAGTTATAATTTATTTTGTTCCAATGTCTTCGAGATCCTGTGACGCATGAATTTATAATGTGTTATTGTTGACTAGTGACATATGATGTCTTGCACGACAGACGTCCCAAACTCCAAAATAAAATAACAGCTGCTTGTCCAGCCAGAAATAGCACAGCGCGTTTACAATGTACGTAATATTTTTCTGTTGACAATTAGTTTTTGCTGGTGGTTCAATAATAATACCTATTGATATCAACGATCTAAGATATAAGCATACCTAAAACAATTATATCCAGCAATGTCAGATTTCCGAGAAAAAACATTATGACTATCTGTTACATATGTCGTGTGTATTTATCTTTAAGATAATGTTAGAACTCTTTAATGAGTCAGGACATGTCATATGAAGCGTTCAGACTATAGTTTATCTTAAGTCAATGCGTGTTAGTCAGTTCCTTAATAGAACGAGTGCCTACTTTATTGCAGATGCACAATGCACATTCGTTTTTTTCATATAGACCGCTAAAATGTATTCTGGACGCTGCACTTAAAATTAGTATATTTATACTTGACGTGGAACTCTGCCAAATATGTCACTGACATCCACTGTATCTACATTCTTAAATCTGGTTAAATACAGGTTACTGCCGCGGTTATGATCTCGCGTTGTAGTTTATTTTTATTGTACCTATTGCAGTTTATCTAATTCTCCTTAAGTATATTATTCATACGTATACTTATAGGTTAATTGATTTCCGTAGCCTTTTTATAATTTCCTAACCTTTGTATAATCAAAGGTACATATTTAGAATGAGACTTAATAATCTTAGCATTAAGTTTTGCCTATAATAATAATATGCCCTGTGCTTTATTTTACTGTACTCCGTGTTAAGTTGTGGCATGGTCATCGAAATTTGTACTGCTCTAAAATATGTTTTTTAGGGTGATTCATACTAGTACTGAAAAAAAATTTTTTTTCTACGCCCACCACAGATGACATTAGAAAACACTCCAGATTTTTTTACATAAATTTAAATTGAGATTGCCACCGACATTTGAAATTTTTTGAAATTAAACAAAGGCAATATTATCGTAAATGACGCTTTTTATTATGTACCAGTCACATTTAAACTACTACAATAGGTAAATATTGTCATGGCCCAACGAAAACAAACCATATCACACATCGCAGTAAGAACGTGATTGTAGATAATTTGTAAAACTAGGCATGTGGTACTGGTGGTAGTAACCCCTAAATGTTAATAAAAAATTCTCAAATTCAGTTATAATTTTTATTTTAGTTGGTGGGATGAAATTATGGGGTGAGATTGAAAAAATTAAAACTTTCATTTTTTTAATCATCCTAAATTTTTTTTGGTAATTAAACCATTTTAATAAAATTACAGTTTGTTAATCAACGAATTAATACACACTGACATGCTTGGTAATAGGAGTGCTATCTTTATTAGTGTAACCACAGTTATTAATAACAATGACTTACTTCTTAATGTGCTGGGTCATTTAGAGACCGACGCCAACGTTAACAGTTAGAACACGCAAACAACGGGCGAACGTATAAATAGTTATATGATTGCAATGAGTTACCGTGTGTTCATTAATCATTCGTTTCATATTCGTGTAATGCATTTGGTGTAGGGTTTGTGCAGAGTAACACAAACGACGTCGGACGAATGACAATGTTATTCTCACTAATGGGTCGTGTGTAGGAAAACCAAATTTGTCTTTTCTTTTCCAGATACGAGTAACCGGTGATTAAACTCCAGTAATCTTCTGAGACATTTCAATGAACGCAACGCATTATATAGTCTATTCCATTCGGATGTTAAAATAAATCAACTGGGAAAAAATTATGGCGAATAACCAAATAATGTGTTTATTATGTTTACAGTATTTTAAGATCATCCGAATAGAATATAGTATGGATGATTATGATATTTATGATATAAAAAGGTTATTAATGTAGAAGTCTTTTGTTTAAAAATTTGTTTGATGTCGATTTATTTATTTGTAACGTTTATATTTTAGGGTGGATGGACGCCTCTAATGTGGGCCTCTTACAAGGGGCACGAAGAAATCGTCGCGCTACTACTGGAGAAAGGAGCTGATGTACACGCTCACGGAAACTATAATATAAAGTAAGTATACCAAATGCATCCTTGGCGGGCAAAAGGTTTCTCTATTGCCAATAGACGCTTGTCATAAATAATTCCATAATCCACAAGAATGCATCCAAAATCAATTAGAAACAAAAAAGTCGTTCTTATTGATTATCGAAGAAAAGCTGACGTCAAAGACATCTTTATATTTTTTGCCGTTTTACAAAGGCATAACGCGCAAAGGGGTAAACATATGTTTAACGTCGATCTGCTTCTATCGCTCGCAATTTAAAAACTATAATAAATAACCGGCCAAGAGCATGTCGGGCCACGCTCAGTGTAGGGTTCCGTAGTTACTCTTCCGTCACAATAAGCTAAAGTATAGTAAATTGTTAACCAAGGGATGAAACGGTACCTTTCACCCGAGTTAAACAAATAGGCAAATTTGCATAATCAGTACCTAATTAAAGTAAGTATTTTTACTATGAAGGGAAAACTTTTTGCGATAACTCAAAAACAGCTCAACTGATCATGTCCGCTATAGTTTTCATTTAATGTCTTTCTTAAGCTCTACTTCCACGATTTTTTTCATATTTTTTGGACCTATGGTTCAAAAGTTAGAGGGGTGGGGGGGGGTACATTTTTTTTGTCTTTCGGAGCGATTATCTCCGAATATATTAACTTTATCAAAAAATGTTTCTGGAAAACCCCTATTAGTTTTGAAAGACCTTTCCAACGATAGCCCACACTCTAGGGTTGAAGCGAAAAAAAAATTTCACCCCCACTTTACGTGTAGGGGAGGTACACTAAAAAAAAATATTTTTTTAGATTTTATTGTACGACTTTGTCGGCTTTATTGATTTATATATCCATGACAAATTTCAGCTTTCTAGCACTATCGACCACGGAGCAAAGCCTCGGACAGACAGACAGACAGACAGACAGACGGACATGGCGAAACTATTAGGGTTCCTAGTTGACTACGGAACCCTAAAAACGATGGCTTCAAAGTTTCGAACACTTTACAAATTACCTTTGAAAGTCAGGAAACTTGAAGTACTTGAACAACAACTTTTGAAGCTCGGTTAAGTCTATTAGGAAGAGTCTCATGTTACCAACTAACAACTAAAACTTATAAACATAATAGGCAGCAATAAGTGTCGTTTGTGTAACATATAAAGTACATTACAATCGACATGTAAAGTTGACAATAAAATTGAACAGCGACATTAGTGGTGACAATATGCAGATACTGGTCGCGTTATGGACGCAATTACTTTTTCGACGTGTCTTTTTGAAGGTCTCGTAGTTTAATAGTCGGTATAATAGTTACATGGAATAACAATATATTGTGGTTAGCCTTTGCGTTTGCCGTAAAGCTGCTTTTCTTTGTATTCATTACTTGGTGTAATGCGGTTCAATGTCTTTGTTTGTCTGCTTATTAAGTTAGACGGTGTGAGAGCAATGTATCGAAATTCACACTGTCTATATAAACCTTTTTTTTACACGCTTTTATTAGCTTCACTGCGTATATTTGACTCAATTCTTGTGCTTAAGCTAAATTTGAAGCACTTCCCGGTGTCTAATTGAGATCACATTTGATGTATAATAATATACCATGTTACTATCATGGAACTGAGCTGGTAATACGTTGATGAAAGCGAAAGATGGCCAAATAACCTCCTCGACGGAAAACGCAACCATAGTACAAAGAGTGGGGAAGTAGGTTATCTTCATACAAACGCACCGCTCGCGGCTTGTATGTGTGTATATCTATCATAGTATCTTTACCTCGCCGCACGCACACTCAAACAAAAGCCCCGACTAGCGCACTGAGAAACGGGTCGAGATTTTGTTTGAGTCTGCATGCGGCGGGCGACGCATAGATACTATGGCGTACACATACAAGCCGCGCGCGGTGCGTTTGTATGAAGATAACCTACTTCCCCACTCTTTGTACTATGACGCAACCACATGTAACCCTAAGGCTCACAAGAAAATGTTGACAGGCTCATTATCCGGTCTTTCCCAGTTCGCTGGTATGGGCGGCGGGGCGGCGCCACAGCGGCGTGGTCCAGCGGCTGCTGGCGGCCGGCGCGCGCGCCAACTCCGGCGACAAGTACGCCACGTCGGCGCTCACGTGGGCGGCGCGCGCCGGCGACGCCGTGTCGTGCGCCGCGCTGCTGCGCGCCGGCGCCGACCCCAACACCGCCGGCATGTACTGCTGGACGCCGCTGCTGCAGGCCACCCACGGTAAGTATACCGCATACCGCCCTTCGAGGTCGACCTCCCATACATTTGTTTTTCACCACACCAGCTGGTAAAGGCCTTCTTGATTATTCAATAACTGATAAGAAAGTTGCATTTTATCCACATTTGTGGCAAAGTAATCAAATGCAAAATTTGTGTTGTTTCCTTATCTTGGCTGGTAAAATTTGACTTTTAAATCATGATTTTAACTGATAAATATTTAATAACATTCATTTTAAATTAATTTGGTTTGATATTTCAGTAAGTATTTTCCATGTGTTGGTGGGTTGAGCAATTTTGTGTTTCACTCGGTGGCAAAGCTTGTTTAACCCTCGTGCCTTGAAACCCTCGCAGCGCTCAAAATTGCACTTTTCGAAAAAGCCCCCTTATAAAACAAATAACTATTAACGTGCTTGTACAATTCTCTGTTCGTATGCACTTGTCGCTACAAACGGGTAAATCCGCGTAGCTTACGCTGTACAGTGAATGTGTTAACCAATGTAGTTATGGTGGTCGACGTAAACGCCGAGCGTGTTCCGTACAACTAGTACGTCGTCGCATACAACTAGTACGCTACGTCGGCATTAACGTTTACGCCGCACTACTTATTATGGCAGAACTAGTTATAATTAAATTGTTAGAAACTTAGTCTTCCTAAACGATCTTGTTACGTTGAGTTGTCTGGTGTTTGGGTTCCTTAGTAAAGTTATTTTTCTGAGAAAGCGTTGTTGTTGCCAAATTGTAGTCATTTAGCACATGTTTAACTCAGTCACCATTAAACGCCACTAGCCCAACATACTTTATATTAAGCGTTAAATGTCATTCGCATCGTTAAATTCGCACCGTTTCGATGTTCAATTTTAAAAAGACGAATATTTATATGTATTCAACAGTGACTTAGGTTGTTTTGAAAGTAAGCCATTAAATGTTCCGTCCATTGCAGGGAACCACTTGGAGATCGTCCAGATGTTGTTAGAACATAAGCCGAATGTGAACGCGTTAGACAAGGACGGCTATACCGCGCTCGCGATCGCCTGCAAAGAGGGATATTATGACATAGCGGTGGCACTCATTAACTCGGGGGCTTATATCAATGTGCAGGTATGTATGGAAATTAATTATCACTAGTACTCATGCTATATTGATGCTTTTATTGGTTGTTTAGTTCAAATAAAGAAAGTTTCCATTATGACATGCAAAGTTACCGAGATCGTGCCGTGTTTCGCATTTTTAAAAATTATTGTACTCATCTGTACCTACTACTGGGCATACGCCCCTCACTTATTGTAAAGAGGATTTGTTTGGGCTGCTTTCATTGCTTTCCCCAACTAGGTTAGCCTACGTTTGTTGGATTATTATGATTATTTTCATGTTTGTATTAAGACCAAAGTGGAGAACTCGTCAGAACTCACCTTTTCATACAAACGTAGCCCTCATTTTCCTCTCTGGATATTGACATTATTCAAAATATATTGACACAATTTTGTTGTATATCACAGCTATGCTCCTACGTTTGATTTTTTCGAATTTTTAATTATTATAAGAGTTAGGAGCATTTCAAAGTTGTAATATTAATCAAAAAAAATCAAATGTAGGGTAAATATACATCAAATTATATAAAGATATTTTCCATCATTTCAATATCCAGACAGGGAAATGTGGACTATGTTTGTATGGAATAGTGGTCGTCCCCTTTCCTCTTAAGTGTGATTTGCAAAAGCTACAATCGAAATTCTTATTACCGTTCCCAGATACTTCATTCATTCATTCTTTTTTTTCAGGACCACTCAAAAGATACCCCCCTCATTCATGCCGTCAAAGGTGGCCACAAGAACATCGTAGAAGCTTTGCTCAAAAAACATGTAGATGTGGACCTGTCGGGCAAGGAGAAAAAGACCCCAGTGTATACTGCAGTGGAAAAAGGGCACGTTGCTATCTTGAAGCTGTTGCTGGCGTCCAATCCCGACTTAGAACATTGTACCAGTGTAAGTAGGCCTCGAGTGAATCGTAAAGAACAAAATCTACCCATTATTCTGACAAAGCGCTGCTGGCCTAGCGGTAAGAGCGTACGGCTTGCAATCCGGAGGTCACGGGTCACGGCTCGTACCAATGAGTTTTTCGGAACTTATGTATGAAATATCATTTGATATTTACCAGTCGCTTTTCGGTGAAGGAAAGTCGTGAGGAAACCGGACTAATCCCAATATCTAGTTTACCCTCTGGGTTGGAAGGTCCCCAGGCTCCCAAGAGCTGTGGCAAAATGCCTGGACAACGCGAGGAAGATTATGACTGCCCATTATTCTGATAATTCTTGTCCTTTAAACCTTTTGACCGCCAAAGACGTCATATGACGTGCGCGGCTACAGCCCAATATCAACTTTCATACGTACCGACAAGGTTCACGATTACGCGCCGCGTACGATAGGCGTGGCGTTCAAAAGGTTAAAAACTGACAAGGCCAAATCCCTGTATTGAACGCTGAAATACGCTGTGTCAGTCCAAGACAGACTTAGCTGCAGAATTTGAGTTTTTGGAGTTGCATGTGTCCATAGGCTACGGTAACTGCTTACCATCAGGCGGGCCGTAAGCTTGCCACCGACGTAGTATAAAAAAGCTTGTATTCTCTCTTTTTATAGAGCGGTGATACGCCCCTGCTTCGCGCGGTACGGTCACGCAACGCAGAAATGGTACAGCTGCTACTGGAGCGCAAGGTGCGCGTCAACGTGGCCGACAACCGCGGCGACACCGCGCTGCACATCGCCATGCGGGCGCGCTCCAAGGTAATCCGTTCCGACATTGGGAGGATAGATTTTACTAATGCCCAGAATGCCCACATTACTTAAAACTATACAGAATGGATTTTCTTTTTGGGTCAGTTAGGACAGTTACCATATCCCGTGCTGCTACGCTAAAACGATCTTAGAAGGCCGTCCCTGGATTTCAAAATAATGAAGATTGGCGTTTACATTTTGGAAAAAACATACAGGGTGCGAGTGTGGCTTTCCTAGCCGGATTTTTTTTGGTCCCATACAAGCTTTTGATCCGCGATAGGAATGGGATATGGTATTTCTAAAATCTGTAAACGCCTAATTCATTAATTTGAAAAATCTTCTTAAACCGTTCTCTCGTATCAGCACGGGATCTAGTAGCTACCCTCACTTATCCAAAAAGAAGCGGTAATATATTCCACTGTGTTTTCATATCACGTTACCTTTGAATTCATAGACATGAATGCTGTCAATTGTTCCATTTTTTTTTAACACACCCTCTCTCCTTTCCTGTCTGACCATGACGTCGAAAAACGAAGCCTGACACAAATTTTTCTTTTTCAGCAAATAGTCGAAATACTCCTCCGGAATCCAAAGAACAGTCAATTACTATACAAACCAAACAAACTAAACGAGACGCCGTACAACATAGATATGTCCTACAACAAGACAATACTCGGCCAAATATTTGGCGCGCGAAAGCTCAATACTAATGAAGACAATGAAAATATGCTGGGATATGAATTGTATAGTGCGGCCTTAGCCGATATGTTGTCGGAGCCTAGTTTGTCAGTGCCCATTACGGTGGGTCTATATGCGAGGTGGGGTTCTGGAAAATCGTTTTTGCTTAGTAAATTAAAAGGTAAGTTTTAACATTTGAATACTGTTCTACTTCAGTAGACATTTTATTTATCTTACTATATAAATATGAAGCCACTCTCAAAATATTTGAGTATATGTTATAAAATTTCACCAAAATCTTGGAACTTGGAACAGTCGGACAGCCAGACATTCTTGCGAGCTATAACACTTTTTGAATTTGATAACTGATTCGAGGACAACTGGAACCACCAACTATCCAGTTGTAACACCATCCATCGGACCTTAAACGAAGAAATTCATTATAGCGCCCACTTTTCTGACTTTGATCCTAATTTCGTATTAAGAATTCTTTCGGATCCTCAAACATAGAATTTTGAGATGGCGTTAAAAAAAATATTTACCCTGGATTTAAAACTATTTCGAAATATATTGTAGAACTATATTAACTTACGGGTAAATTGCAAAAAAATGTACGTAATTAAGCGTAGTTAAGAAGCTGTGATCAGCCTTAAATTAATTGATTTATTTGTGTTACGAAAACCAAATAAGTATTGTATTTATTGTACTTAATTAATACACATATCACTGGCCCAATATTACAGGGTTCTATGGTTCACTTTTATCGAACTGAAATTTGAACATTGTCATCTTGAAAATGTAACAAAGAACCCTGTAATATTGTGCCAGCGATATAAGTCCATCTATAGCATACGCAAAAACACTTTCATGCATATAACTTGAATAGATAAATCGTAACAGAATGGAATCAATTAACTTTAGACTAATTACAGGTACAATTTTTTTTGCAATTCACTCTTATACTTTATTGTTTAGTGGATTGACTCGCTCGTTGTCATTTTTCTTTTTTTTGTAGAGGAGATGAAAAACTTCGCCCGGCAATGGAGCGAGTCCGGCTGGGCGTGGTCGTGGGCGGTGTCGTGGGGCGCGTGGCACGTGGCGCTCGGCGTGGGCGCCGGCGCGGCCGTGGCCGGCGCGCCCGCCTACGTCGCGGTGGCGGTGTGCTTCGGCCTCTTCGCCGCTATATACCTGGCGCTCTACATGTTCTGGAGCCTTGGGAACAAGTTAGTCCATCTTTGCCTACCAAATTTTACCCTATTGTATGAGAAAGCTCCCTGCTGGGCGTGGTCATGGGTGGGGCGCGCATGGCACATCGAGCTCATCGGTGCGCTTGCTTACGTCGCTGTGGCGGTTTGTTTCGGCGTCTTCTCTTCTGACATGGCGTTGTACGTGTTCTGGAGTTAAATTGGAATTAAGACCAAAAAACCACTACAATGTTGCCACTGCAGTAAAATGTTTGTACAATAGTATATTCCTTTTTTACAAAAAAAACTCGCTAAGATAAATAATTTATTAATAGTCTATGATTTAAAGACTTTTTTTTATTTACTTATTTTTAAATAAATACAAAACGCCCTAATAAAAACTTAAAAATCCGTGATATTGGTTGCAAAGCTGGTATTGTACTTGTAACACTTCGGGTATTCATATTCATAACATTTGGTGCAATAATTTATAAATAAGTTAAGAACGAACTCAGTTGTAATTTATTATATTACATACATCGAGCTAATCGACAAAATCGCAGCACAATGGTGTCTAGCTCGCTTTATGATTTTTATCCCCGCCATTTTTATTGGCTACCAGCTGTGACACCATGATTTGTCAATCTCACTCGACATCTGACGTCTGTTCTATTTGCTCCGTGGTGATTTCTGCCTTATTGAGTTTTAGTTTTGTTCGAGTGAGATTTAACGGACTAGTCTTAAAGGATGTGATAGAACAACGCAACCTTATTTTGTTTTCAGTTCGTTAGAATTGTCTCAATATTAGTTTACCGTTGAAAACAAAGTGCAGTCGGCGACATAAGTTTTTTCGCAATACGCTTTTTTTTTATTCATGATGTTGGCCAATATAAAGAAGCATATTAGAAAAAGGTTGGTGAAACCAGGAGGTCTACCGCGAAAACCGCAATACGCAAATTGCGATACACCTCTTTTTCAAATTCCTTTGTCTGTACTTATCGAATAGCAAAGGTTCTTCAACTTTTTTTCATCAAGCGCGTCATAGTTGCAAACATATCAGCCGCGTTTAAATTTTGTGGTAGTAAAAAACCTTCTACGGCGCGCTCTACTAGGCGCATGGAAAAAGAATTCGTGTCCGTTTACGGTGACCAGAACTGTTCCATTGAGATACCTTTCATTTTCGGTTCTGAGTGTAGTTAGTAGGAACTTCTGGTTTATTGCATTAATTTATACCTTTACTGTTTAGATACGAGTGGTGGTGGGCGGGCGGCGTGCTGTCGGCGCTAGGGCGGCGGTTCAGCGCCCTGCTGCTGGTGCTGCAGGTGGTGTTCTGCCACCCGCCCGGGCCCAACGACCCGAGGGCTCTGCCCGCCACGCCCATAAGGTAACATGTAGATACTGGTGGTGGGCGGCTGTTGGCGCTGGGGCGACAGTTCGGCGCGCTGCTGCTGGTGCTGCAGGTGGTATTCTGTCATATAAATATTCTTCCTAGATATACAATTTTTAATGACGCGAAAATATATGGACTCACTTTAAATTTGTGGTTATAATACAGAACACTTGTTTCAGATTTCACTTCACAGAGGGCATGAAGAGCGGCAGCCAAGAGGGCGAGGCGATGGTGGTGCAAATGATCGCGAGTTTGGCCGAAGCCCTCGAGTGTCAGTACGGACGCATTTGTACCAGGCTCGCGCGCGCTTTTAGGCCAAAACCTGTATCTTCTACGTCGGGATGGAAGTAAGTATGGCTTATAGTATCAAGTCAAGTTGGTTCATAGAAAGCACGAATGGCAGCCAAGAGGTCGAGGTGATGGTGGTGTAAATGATCGTGAGCTTGGCCGAAGCCTACGGGCGTCAGTACGGGCGCATTCGTATCACGCGCGTGCTTTTAGGCCAAGAGCCGTCTCTTCTACGTCGGGATGGAGGTAAGTATGACATGTTTACGAAGAAACTAAGTTGGTTTACAGAGAGCATGAAAAGTGGCAGCCAAGAGGGTGAGGCGATGGTGGTGCAAATGGTCGCGAGCTTGGCCGACGCGCTCGTGTGTCAATACGGGCGCATTAGTATCACGCGCGCGCTTTTAGACAAGGACCTACATTGGATTGGAAGTAACTACAATAATTTAAAAAAAAGTAGAGAGAACATATATAAATATTATGTTCCGCGCCTAAAATCGACGATATTGAAGTGTCATTGTAGAATGATCGCAAACTCGGTAGAGACTTTCAAATGTTATTACTTTTATTTTTATTTATTTATTTAAAAAAAAAAAAATTATCATGACGGTGGCAAACAAGCATACGGCCCGCCTGATGGTAAGCAGTCACCGTAGCCTATGGACGCCTGCAACACCAGAGGCATTACATGCGCGTTGCCGACCCTTTAAAAACCTGTACACTCCTTTTTTGAAGAACCACATGGAGAACCAACAGCTATAACTATGCTAATAACAACATAAATAGTGACACAGAGCCAATTATAGGATCTCACATATAGCATATTTAGGCTATATTTAGAGCTATATTACACGATCATATTTAAGCTGCGTTTCCACCAAAGATGTGCGAGGATGCGTTTGCGAGGGATGTGCCTGTTAAGAACCATTAGAATCACTACACGATGAGCGAGGAAAACAAATGAAGTGATTCTATTGGTTCCACATCCCTAGACAGAGTGTAATCCTTAGAGAATGTGCGTTTAAACTACAGATTGTAATAATGACTATGTTACTGCTGGCATCTAAATAATAATAATAATTCAGCCTATATGTGCGAGAGGGCTCGGGCTATAGTCCCCACGCTAGCCTAATGCGGATTGGGGACTTCACATACACCTTTGAATTTCCTCGTAGATGTATGCAGGTTTCCTCACGATGTTTTCCTTCACCGAAAAGCTAGTGGTAAATATCAAATGATATTTCGTACATAAGTTCCGAAAAACTCATCTATCTATCATCTATTAAATAATAACTATAATTAATAAGACTCCATTACTTTTCACTTAAGGTTCAAAAATCACATTTCAGTAGCCTGACCCCTCATTACAGATGGCGTCGAGTGTGCTGCATCCCTCACATCGTGACGTTCGAGATCTGCTTCACTTGCATCCTCGTGGGGTTATGTGTTCTAGTGATGTACTTTACCGATGCCAACTACGATGCACAGTAAGCAAGCGATGGATTTTATGATTCTCTTTATGTTTAAAGTTAGATTGTTTTTTTCAATTATACTGTCACATTTTAATGCATGTCTAGAAATTTTCTGCGCTAGGTTGATGTACTATGTTATAGAATAAAAAATTGCCTGTTTTGGTTTCTAGACTCTTCAGTATTTACGAGCAATTTAGCTGCTCATTTAAATTCAGGTTGCTGACCAATTCACATGCTTGATCTCTTTGTGAAAACTAACTTTCGTCCACCTAACTATTAATTCAACGGTATACTATATACCAACTTGAGCAGCTTGTTATTAAGGTAGCTGCCATACGCGTCAGGTCCTTTGTTTGTTTTCCTTTTGTATAATTTAGAATCTCTCTCACATTTTGCTTAGTATTTTAAAAAGTGAAGCTAAACTGACGACTCAGTGAGATTGGGTCGTCGTCGATCAGGCGGCGTGAAATCCAACAGGGGCTGATGTTCGGTGCGTGCGCCGTGGCCGGCGCCGTGCTGCTGGCCAACCTGTACACGTGGGGCCGCGTGCTGCTGGCGCTGCTGCTCCCCCCGCGGGCCCGCCTCGCGCGCGCGCTGCGCCGCGACGCGCCCACGCTGGCGCTGCGGCCGGAGGTGCAGACTCTCACGCACACGGTGAGTGCCGGGGACAGCACACGCGGGGCCGCGTGCTGCTGGCGCTGCTGCTCCCCCCGCGGGCCCGCCTCGCGCGCGCGCTGCGCCGCGACGCGCCCACGCTGGCGCTGCGGCCGGAGGTGCAGACTCTCACGCACACGGTGAGTGCCGGGGACAGCACACGCGGGGCCGCGTGCTGCTGGCGCTGCTGCTCCCCCCGCGGGCCCGCCTCGCGCGCGCGCTGCGCCGCGACGCGCCCACGCTGGCGCTGCGGCCGGAGGTGCAGACTCTCACGCACACGGTGAGTGCCGGGGACAGCACACGCGGGGCCGCGTGCTGCTGGCGCTGCTGCTCCCCCCGCGGGCCCGCCTCGCGCGCGCGCTGCGCCGCGACGCGCCCACGCTGGCGCTGCGGCCGGAGGTGCAGACTCTCACGCACACGGTGAGTGCCGGGGACAGCACACGCGGGGCCGCGTGCTGCTGGCGCTGCTGCTCCCCCCGCGGGCCCGCCTCGCGCGCGCGCTGCGCCGCGACGCGCCCACGCTGGCGCTGCGGCCGGAGGTGCAGACTCTCACGCACACGGTGAGTGCCGGGGACAGCACACGCGGGGCCGCGTGCTGCTGGCGCTGCTGCTCCCCCCGCGGGCCCGCCTCGCGCGCGCGCTGCGCCGCGACGCGCCCACGCTGGCGCTGCGGCCGGAGGTGCAGACTCTCACGCACACGGTGAGTGCCGGGGACAGCACACGCGGGGCCGCGTGCTGCTGGCGCTGCTGCTCCCCCCGCGGGCCCGCCTCGCGCGCGCGCTGCGCCGCGACGCGCCCACGCTGGCGCTGCGGCCGGAGGTGCAGACTCTCACGCACACGGTGAGTGCCGGGGACAGCACACGCGGGGCCGCGTGCTGCTGGCGCTGCTGCTCCCCCCGCGGGCCCGCCTCGCGCGCGCGCTGCGCCGCGACGCGCCCACGCTGGCGCTGCGGCCGGAGGTGCAGACTCTCACGCACACGGTGAGTGCCGGGGACAGCACACGCGGGGCCGCGTGCTGCTGGCGCTGCTGCTCCCCCCGCGGGCCCGCCTCGCGCGCGCGCTGCGCCGCGACGCGCCCACGCTGGCGCTGCGGCCGGAGGTGCAGACTCTCACGCACACGGTGAGTGCCGGGGACAGCACACGCGGGGCCGCGTGCTGCTGGCGCTGCTGCTCCCCCCGCGGGCCCGCCTCGCGCGCGCGCTGCGCCGCGACGCGCCCACGCTGGCGCTGCGGCCGGAGGTGCAGACTCTCACGCACACGGTGAGTGCCGGGGACAGCACACGCGGGGCCGCGTGCTGCTGGCGCTGCTGCTCCCCCCGCGGGCCCGCCTCGCGCGCGCGCTGCGCCGCGACGCGCCCACGCTGGCGCTGCGGCCGGAGGTGCAGACTCTCACGCACACGGTGAGTGCCGGGGACAGCACACGCGGGGCCGCGTGCTGCTGGCGCTGCTGCTCCCCCCGCGGGCCCGCCTCGCGCGCGCGCTGCGCCGCGACGCGCCCACGCTGGCGCTGCGGCCGGAGGTGCAGACTCTCACGCACACGGTGAGTGCCGAGGACAGCACACGCGGGGCCGCGTGCTGCTGGCGCTGCTGCTCCCCCCGCGGGCCCGCCTCGCGCGCGCGCTGCGCCGCGACGCGCCCACGCTGGCGCTGCGGCCGGAGGTGCAGACTCTCACGCACACGGTGAGTGCCGGGGACAGCACACGCGGGGCCGCGTGCTGCTGGCGCTGCTGCTCCCCCCGCGGGCCCGCCTCGCGCGCGCGCTGCGCCGCGACGCGCCCACGCTGGCGCTGCGGCCGGAGGTGCAGACTCTCACGCACACGGTGAGTGCCGGGGACAGCACACGCGGGGCCGCGTGCTGCTGGCGCTGCTGCTCCCCCCGCGGGCCCGCCTCGCGCGCGCGCTGCGCCGCGACGCGCCCACGCTGGCGCTGCGGCCGGAGGTGCAGACTCTCACGCACACGGTGAGTGCCGGGGACAGCACACGCGGGGCCGCGTGCTGCTGGCGCTGCTGCTCCCCCCGCGGGCCCGCCTCGCGCGCGCGCTGCGCCGCGACGCGCCCACGCTGGCGCTGCGGCCGGAGGTGCAGACTCTCACGCACACGGTGAGTGCCGGGGACAGCACACGCGGGGCCGCGTGCTGCTGGCGCTGCTGCTCCCCCCGCGGGCCCGCCTCGCGCGCGCGCTGCGCCGCGACGCGCCCACGCTGGCGCTGCGGCCGGAGGTGCAGACTCTCACGCACACGGTGAGTGCCGGGGACAGCACACGCGGGGCCGCGTGCTGCTGGCGCTGCTGCTCCCCCCGCGGGCCCGCCTCGCGCGCGCGCTGCGCCGCGACGCGCCCACGCTGGCGCTGCGGCCGGAGGTGCAGACTCTCACGCACACGGTGAGTGCCGGGGACAGCACACGCGGGGCCGCGTGCTGCTGGCGCTGCTGCTCCCCCCGCGGGCCCGCCTCGCGCGCGCGCTGCGCCGCGACGCGCCCACGCTGGCGCTGCGGCCGGAGGTGCAGACTCTCACGCACACGGTGAGTGCCGGGGACAGCACACGCGGGGCCGCGTGCTGCTGGCGCTGCTGCTCCCCCCGCGGGCCCGCCTCGCGCGCGCGCTGCGCCGCGACGCGCCCACGCTGGCGCTGCGGCCGGAGGTGCAGACTCTCACGCACACGGTGAGTGCCGGGGACAGCACACGCGGGGCCGCGTGCTGCTGGCGCTGCTGCTCCCCCCGCGGGCCCGCCTCGCGCGCGCGCTGCGCCGCGACGCGCCCACGCTGGCGCTGCGGCCGGAGGTGCAAACTCTCACGCACACGGTGAGTGCCGGGGACAGCACACGCGGGGCCGCGTGCTGCTGGCGCTGCTGCTCCCCCCGCGGGCCCGCGGCTCCCCCAGATATCTGTTTTTTTTTTTAACTAGCAAAGAGAAGCCAATGCTTTAAGCATTAAGGACGGTTTAAACCGCATTACGAAAATGAAGCCCCATTTTAAAAAAAAATCAAAGTATTCAAATTAATTTTTTTTCAGGTATCATGCCTCGACGCATTCACGGGCCAGCAAACACGCCTTGTCGTCGTCGTAGACGCCCTGGACAGTTGCGAACAGGAGAAAGTCCTGGCCCTGCTCAACGCGGTGTACGCCCTCTGTTCCGATCCGAAGAGCCCCTTCATACTGCTGCTAGCCATTGATCCGCATATCATTAGCAAGGTGAGTTGGGCTTTGTGGTGTTGTGATAGAGTTGGTTCTAGGTGAACGGGGATTTCTAGCGTTTCTACGACTGTTCAAAATAGTTGAGTAATTCACTCGGTATATTCGAAAAAAACGTGTATAACTAATGTGTTATATCGAATATTTAGAATAAATAAATTATTGGTACAATAATATTAACCCTGGACTCGGGCACAATATCGCATTGATAATCAACATTCCATTCTAAATTTATAACTTTAATTGGTTGGTATTTTTGAGGTCATTCTCAGTAATAAATACTCCGAATCAAAAATTACGAGTGTTCATTACCGTTATCAGACCAGATATAATGATATCATTAGCGGTCGCTCCTATGTCTGATATAAAAATCGTCTATCTCACTCGTACTCTACTAATGAACGAATTCTTTATATTGGAAGTAAAAGCGATCGTGCTAATAAATCTGGTGGCCGCCTTCTATATTTGTATGTAAATTCTGATCGTTGAAACGCTAGAGTCTACGTTTTTTATACCCAAATGTAATGCTTGTACACAATATATAGGAATCAAACTTGTAGACACTTGAAGTATAGTTAGTGTTGAATCGTTTACTTTCCATCCTGATGCTTATGTTAGTTCAAAAGTAAAGTTGATTTACGCTTAGAGATCGTAGTGTAACTTAGGCGACAGATATTAGATATTTATATTTATAAGATGCTTAAAGTTAAATTTATGAAAAAGTAAAAAACTCCAAATGTTGCACAATGTTTTATTTTACGTTTAGTTTGTATTTAAGATTAACAATTAGGAAACAACTTTTTTCAAATCAAAGCACTATTATGCAGAAGGAATTAAATTTTTGAAGGGTCAACGTTCACCGTATTAAATAGATTCCTTAAATCAAATAATCCATATACTATTGATTGCCCTGATAGGACCCTATCCACGCTTATTCACTAAATAATAACGGAAATGCAGAAGTTACTTTACGCTCTCTTTCACATCTCACTAATGATCTCACCCGGCATGTAGACAGGTACAGATAGATTTAACAGCTTCGTATGTGCAGGTTGCTTGGATGGAGGTTAGTCAGCCGATGGAGTATCCGTTAGCTCGGTGTTGTGCAAACCTTTGAAGTTTTGCATGATTATTTTTAGTTATTATACCATGTACATTTTCTTCTTAGTAATATAAGGGAGTCAACACACTTTAACGCCGCAGAATCACATCAGATCGGTTAGAATTTATAAAATCGAACACATTTGGAGTATATCGCAACACTTCCTTATTTCTCTGGTGGAAAGGTGTATCAATTTATAATACAATAAACTAGATCTACATTGTATCCTTTTCAAACTATGTAGTCCAAAAACTAGTGCGTATCTACCGGATGCTATCTTAATACGCGAAAATGCGGTTAAAACGATTTTTGCGTCGATAATAGTGTTGTGACTCCATTATGTAAAAATATATGTTGGTGAACTATACAGCTACGACGAGCTTGTCACTGACCTGACACTGGCATATTCGCTAACGTCTGCGTAACTTACTTTCTATAAATCACGCTCGCGCTAATATGCCGTACGTGCCGTGTACGAGCGAGATGCATAGAAAGTAAGCTACGCACACGCTAGCGTGTATGTCAATGACAAGCTCGTGGCAAGGCTACTTGACTGTACTTGACACTCAACAAGCTGTTTTGATCCTTTATACATATTACCTGTTTTTTCTATTTCAAGTTATGTGTTTATCTTTAGTTGTTAGAATTTAAATTTGGATGGGATCGGTATGACGACCGAAATATGTTTGATTGATACTTTGATGTTGCATGCATTGGCGTGTTTTTATTATCAAAAATAATTAATGGACAACAAAACTCTTAATACACATAGATGATGATGTATATTCATACCAGGGTACATGTGACAATGTTTTTGTTCGTTACATGTACATAATTTTGCCCATTGTCAAAATATAATACCAACCCCATGCGATGGATTTCTTTTTTCAATTCCCAATTTTTGAACACCACTATATGAGGACTTATACTGGTGAAGCGTTTTCTGTGTGTTTACCTAATATCTCACAGTGCTATTGCGCACTAAAACCATAATGTGTAATCAGAGCAACATATATAAACAAAAAACCATATGACAGATTGATGTTATGTGTGATAAAGTTAAAGAAAGAAAAATGTTTGAGCACTTTAGAGGTTTAAAAATACGGGTCAATTCTGTCCATAGTATTTTTACTGTGTACCCTGATATATACAGAGCGTGAATATGTACAAAAAATATTGTAATTATTGTAAAATTCATATAAACATCTTATAGACGCCCTTAAAGCTATCAATCTGCTTTCATCTAGGCAGTGGAAGTGAACAGCCGTCGCGCATTCTCCGAAAGCAACATCGGCGGATGGGATTACCTCCGCAACATGGTGCAGTTGCCGTTCTACCTTCAAAACTCAGCACTGCGCCGCGTCAAAACCGCGCAACAAACTGCTGCCAAGCGCATGCAAACCATCGCGACCGACGACTTCTCCGCGAGCATGCAGCGATCTGTAAGTGTATAGACCGCGGGCCAAGAGCTTATTTCGTCAGTCATCGCCTCCCGGCTAATACTTTGTCAGATATAGTTTAGATGTTTTAAATTTAAAAAAAAACCTTCAGCCGGTTGTATTGCGGTGGAAAGACCGTCAGCTGTAAAATGAACATGTAAAAAATATGCGCCTTACCGCTTTATGTGCGGCAAAGTAAGCGTAATGTGTAAATTGCGTAATCCGTTGATGGCTTTTCAGGCGTTACGCCTGATGAAATGCTACATGCGAAGTATCATGATTTGTTATTGCTATCATGAAAAGGTATAGCGCTTATTTTTTACATGTATTTTTATCTATGTATTTGTATAAAATATCATGTTTGGTCGAAATGTATAAAATATCGGCCGTTATGAAACTATTTTTTGACGTCTGTGCTACTTATATTATCCTTCCTTCCCAGGTATCAGCCCGCCGTCTGTCCTCGACATCAGAACTAATGTCCAGCCAGGAGCGCATCAAGAACCAGCCGGCCAAGGAGCTGAGCGCGGCCGCCGCGGCGCGCGCCCGCCGCCTCCGGCCCTCCGAGTCCGTGGCCTCCTCGGTGGCTTCGGGCCTGCACCGAGCGGCGCCCACCGCCACCGCTGCAGATCTTGGGAGAGTGTTGCTTACGGATGACTACTTCAGCGATGTCAATCCGAGGAGTATGCGGCGGCTAATGAACGTGCTGTATGTTACTGGTAAGTCTACAGAAAATCCCGCCGCTATGATGACTACGTCACGTCTCCGCCTGAGACCATACCGTTCTCGGTAGCTTCGGGCCTGCACCGAGCAGTGTTGTTGACTGATGAATACTTCAGCGATGTCAATTCGAGGAGTATGCCTATCTATTTATAAAGGCAGTGACAAAAAAATCATTTAACCTCCTTTTCTACATATTTAGGCGTAGGCAGCTGTCTTTTTAACTTCATTGTATGAAACCCAAAATCAACAATGATTTTTCTTTCACCCGGTCTCCCACATTGAAGTCGGTTTTTTTTTCTTAAAAATTATGTCTATGAGAAATAATAATCTAGTTACGAGTAGACTTAATAATTACAGAATCCATATCACTGGCGCATCGTTATCGGTTGCCATTACCGTGAATGTAAGAGTTACATTCGATTTAATATCTTCGAACTTTCTCTGGTGAAAGCCCGTCTGACTTTTAAGACGACCCCAATTGAAGATACATAGATCAAAACAAATGACCATCTTTTCTTATCTTATTAAATTGTTTAGAGTAGAATACTGCATGCCGTGTTCACCTGTGTGTGTGTGTGGCGCAATCGTAAGTAAATAGTACGCAAGTGTATTACTTGTATTAGGCTATAAGTTGTTGTTGCCACTGTTGGTGAACATTAATCAAAAATACAGCGATAATTCCACTCGTTTTAAAATGCAACGCGCTTTGTTATACATTTAAGAAAAATCTCGACTTTTAAAGTGGGACATTGTGTATTGTTGTATACTTAACAACATGTATTCAAATGTACCTTAGCAACAATGTCTTTATTCCAGGACGTCTAATGAAAGCATTCCAAATCGAGTTCAACTGGTACCAGCTAGCCTCCTGGGTTAACCTGACGGAACAGTGGCCTTTCCGGACCTCGTGGATCATCTACCACCACGAGACGTACGAGGAGCACATCGACGATAGCAAGTCGCTCAAGCACATTTACGAGAAGTGAGTTCACACTTCACATTATCGTACGCTTTTTGACCGTAGCGATAGCTGAGGGTTCCGTTTTGACTCGGGCAATTTGCTTTATATGTATGGATTATCTCCTCTACAGGTCGCAACTCTCAACAGACTCGAGAAATTTTGTGACTAGATTATATGATTAAATAGTTTTTTTGTCGATCCAGTTATAGGAAAGTTTTCAATATGTGGAAGTTGGCATAAAATACTAAAGCGCCAATAGCGTCTATGGCGCTAAAGACCATTGCGAGTTCACTGTGATAACGACTCAACTAAGTATTTTTTACTTTTACGTTTTCTAAGCTTAACGCGAGGTCGACAGCTCACAGAGTCAATAGTTATATTTGCTTTGAGTTGGCGTAACATGTTTTTCTTTCACACTATTTTCCATTATTTCTACATTCAGTTCCTTTCCTTTTCACTTCATCTTTCATTACTTTAGTGCGCGATAGTTGCGTCCGCCTGTCGGTTATGGGTATGGAGTGTGGAATTAAGAGGAGTGGCATCTCTTATGGTAGAACTGTTGCAAGTGCTGGACACTGTCAGCTATAAATAATAGTTCCAAATCTCTCCAGAGTAGCTAAGAACTTAGGCGTTATTGACGGAGTGAATTGCGCTGTCTATGATTTGATTTTTTTCTTCAAGTACTCTAGGTATTGTAGCGCCACCTATTTAAAGTTTTTTGTTGACACTTTTTGGTACACGGAGATTTCGTTCCTTATCTCCACCTTCCGTAGGTTATGGGACACGTTATTTTGGCAGCTATGTCAAATGGTATGAATATTTGACTCCATACAGTTCACGTTTGTTGTCACGTCGAGTGTAATAAACACGCACATAGCTAATATTCCACTCACTCTACAGATAAATTTACGTAACTCATAACTAAGTATCTGGTTCTGTAAGAGGTTGTGTGTAAGTGGTTGGTTCTGGTTGGTGGTGGGTCGGCAACGCGCATGTAACTCCTCTGGAGTTGCAGGCGTACATAGGCTACGGAGACTGCTTACCATCAGGCGGGCCGTATGCTTGTTTGCCACCGACGTAGTATAAAAAAATTATCTGGTTAGCAATTTTCTACTTATATCATAAGCGTATGTAATTTATTTATTTAATCTTTATTGCACATAAGAAAACACTGTACAAAAGGCAAATAGAAATGCAAATGGCAAATGTCTAATAGTTGGAAAGAGGCTTGTATTACGCGAGTCGTAAAATGTTTCGCGAAGGCCCCTGGTGTCAATTGTAATAATAGGTGAATTATAACGAAAATTGTTCCGCACCTCGTGTTAACGTGATATTAATACATTTAAAAAAATAAAAATGCTTGTTTCAGAGTGAAACCACACTTAAACGGTCTTCGCGAATCCAGCTCATTAATGGAACTGGACCGCGACGAGCGCAAGCTGGAGGTGTTCCTCAGCTTTCACCGCTCCACGCTCACCGCTGCTGACCTGAAGATCTTCCTGCCATTCACCATCAACCTGGACCCGTACATCAAGAAGGTCATCAAAGGTACACAAAACCTGTTACGTGAGCCAGCTGCCTAATGGAGCCGGCTGGGGGTTCCTCAACTTCCGCCGGTCTACGCTCACCGCTGCCGACCTGAAGATCTTCATGCCATTCACAATCAACCTGGACCCTTACATCAAGAAGGTCATCAAAGGTATACAACACCTGTGTTACGTGAGCTCCCTGATGGAGCAAGTTGGAGGTTTTCCTCAGATTTTACCGGTCTACGCTCACCGCTGCCGACCTGAAGTTCTGCACAATGGTTTCACAATTGGAAAACAGAATTCCTTGCCATAATAAGGTTGTGTCATATTGATAAAAAAAATTTGACAGTGAAAACTGTTTTTGTGCTTCCATTTTTTTAATCAACAAAAACTCGTCCAAACATTGCAACTTCTCCGTTTCTTAGACTCGGGGGAATAACACAGCGATTGCATTAAAATTGTTATTTTAAGAATTTAGGCCTAGAGTAAATTAAACTGAATGAATAGCTATGGTAACAAGGTGCACTTTGATGTGTTTACAGAGGAGCAGCTACAGTCGGGCATGGAGGATGAATTGAACGGTGCTATTTGGACGCCACACACACGGCAACCACACAACAAGCTCTTTCACAGAAAACATGTGAGTACAGATGAGAAGTGCATTGTTTTCAGTCTTCCTTATATTTTCCCAACCCTTAGCATAACTTGCGTTGTCGCATGCAATTGCATACTTGACATATCACGCGGAGGTTTTATAAACAAGTGCAATTCCCTCCAGTCGTCTTTATTCCCAAATACAAACTTAGGCGTCTTAAAAGCGATTTGTCTTAGGGCCTCTTGTGCATCCCCGTGAAGTGAGACTAGGGTCAATCGCTGGTGAGTTAATAAAAATCCTGTTATGGATATTTATTTCCTTTATTCACCTTAGTAGTATCCTTAAATACTCTTTTTATAACTATACACTAACACTACCCAAATTCCCCTCACAAACCCACGGCGCTGATCTAATTGCCGGTTTACCGGAAAATTTCGATCCTAGAGAAAAATGGCCGTATTGCCCGAGTTTGAATGAAATCAGTGACCAAGGCTCCTGTGGAAGCTGCTGGGCTTTCGGAGTTGTCGATGTTATGACGGATAGTTTGCATTCATTCAAATGGAACCAAACAATTCCGCTTTTCAGCTCAGAATGTGGTGAGTTGCTGCGAGTATTGCGGGGATTGTACAAGTGGAATGCACAGTAAACCTTTTGAATTTTGGCGAGATGAGATTCTCAAGGGTACATGCCTTACGAGATTCCACCCTTCGAGCACAGCGTCCACATACCCGGGCCTCAGTGCCATAATTCTAATAAAACACCGTCATGCGTCAAAAAATGCGAACCTGGTTATAATGCAGACTATAACGAAGACAAGCAGCGCGGCAGAAGCGTTTATGCCGTTGAGGGAGAAGAAAATATTAAAGCCGAATTGTATACTAAAGGCACTGTTACGGCTTCAATGACTATATATTCTGACTTCTTTAGTTACAAAAGCGGCGTATACTCGAACGTATATGGAGCTTTCCAGGGTGGTCACGCTGTCAGAATTTTGGGATGGGGCGTTGAGAACTGCGTAAAGTACTGGTTGTGTGCTAACTCTTGGAACACTCACTGGGGGGACAAAGGTTTCTTCAAGATCCTGAGAGGTGTCGATATCGAAAGCGATATTACAACCGCGGAACCTGAATTGTAGTCTGTCCATCAGGACTTTAAAAGAAGACTAAACAATCCCGTGATTCGGTCAAGGTACTTAGAAATATGTGTAATCCCAATCCATCTAAAATCATTCTTTTTTCCTATTGGTATCTAACCACGTGTAAAATTACCAATGTCCAAATGTACAAGTGGTATACTGTATTTGTTAATTTAATAAAAATATTGTTTGACTTCAAACTATCTGTCTATTTAAGTTATACCAAAGAGAATTGACTGTAATCAAGAGGTAAAGTCTAAAAAAAAACGTGCCCCTTAGTTTGACATCCAAAACAGATGGCTCTCTACTCCGCCATATGTTTTTTGGTCATTGTCTTGTCGAACGTCAACCTTTGACAATCAGAGTTGCCGCAAAATGTATGGAGCTGTACAGTGCCATCTCGATTACCTGTCAAATTCAAAGCACGAAATTGTCTTAGATTTTACGCATCTTACTCAATCAATGTATCTTCGGTTATAGGAACCTAGAAGGTTATTATTATTGGTCGAATACTTTTGTAAATTAAGCTAAAGGGTACATGAGCCCATGAGCGACTTGTAGAGGGGCAAGACGGGGCAGGAGCATTATTGGGGGGATATTAGAGTAACTACTTACCCCCTTATTCATAACGTCTACTAAAGTTACGATGCCGCTAATAATCGTTTGTCCCTTTTGGTATGATGGAAAGAGACAAACGATTATTAGCGGCATCGTAACTTTAGTAGACGAATAAGGGGGTAAAAGTGTAAATTTTAAGTATTCCTACTTAGGTCACAAGATGGCAGACCCTCTCCAACGCATAAAAAAATTGAACTGTAGGGAGCTGGCACCTGCTTATTGACGGGACTTGAAGCGTCAATGTCAAGTTTTAGAACCACAATGTGGGAGAACCTACATCGTGTACAATTACTAATACGTTTTATTTAACTTGTGATTTTAAGGATTATTGACTGAGTGCCTCCAATTCAGCTTGGGCAAAAATTAATTTGTATGTCCGACTGTTCTCTACACGTCGGACATCTTAACCGATTAGGTGTAATAAAGGGTGTAGCCATACATTTATTTAGACATATATATGCATAGACAGACTCTCTAGGTCTAGAGCTCACAGAGTCACTAGTTAAAATATAAACGTAACTGTCATTGCAGCGCATATCCCCGCCAAGCCAGGCCGCAGCGTCGCACTCGCCTATGTGCGTGGGCTGGGTGAACACGGGCAACGGCTTCATGGCGCAGCCCATGCCGCACTACGCGCCGCCCGCCGTCGGCGCGGGCGCGCCTAACCCCTACACTATGCTGAGGAACGCTTTTCCGGCCTTGGTAAGTCTCGTCTGAATTAACAAAACGGTCTACCGTTACGTATAAATATGTTTTCTCCAATATGCTCGGAAATGTTTACCTTATTGTAGCAAAAATAGTAAGGGAAGTTCTTCGTTATGGTCAAACTCAAATAAATAAAAAACCATTATTGTCGTGTTTTAGCGGACGGGAAAGTTATTACTGTATTGTTTTTTTTACTTTTTAAAAACATGTATCCACTAAGAAAAACTCATACAGCCAACTAATATAGCTGCGGGCTACGTCTACACGACCAGGTCAGCATCATTTGAAGCTATAGGATAGAGTCGTGTAAGACCGACGTGTATGATCGTGCGAATACTACTTAATAAAATCAAAGACTATACATATAACTTTTATATTTTATTAAGGATCTCATGCGTGCAAATACAGCTTATATTGCACAATTATATTGAATGAGCGAATATGTAATGGTACTGAATGGCAGAATAGTTGTACCTTTAACTTTTAAAAAAATAATTAAAGAGGGAAATTGTTTTTTACATTTTTGATGTGAAAGTTGGATTTGAGTGCTGGTTCATGTTTAAATTATGATTATTTTACCTGATTTCCTCGCATGTTTGGAGAAAAGCACTATATATGCCTCGGCAGGAACAGCAATTCGTGGATTTGTCTACTTTAAAATCGAAACTCATCCACGAATTGCCCTTTCCCGGCCTCTGCAATAATATACTATTTCATCACACTTGTTCGAAAAAGATCTTATTTCATGCAGGTGTGCTGAATACACACAAACGCCTATTTTGTTCCCGTGGGAGTTATGGATTGTGAAAAAAAGCTATAACTCCCTAGGGAGTTATAGCTTTTTTCTTTAATTATGTCACTTTCGTACAAATCAAGTAGCATAAATGAGTTTTACTTTTAAAATACTGACGTTTATAATTTAATATTTTTGTTTATGTTTAAAATTATTTAATTTGATTAATTTAACAGCCGTTTAAAATGTTTTTACATAATTTTCAATCGTGGCTGAATGCCGAATAGGTCTGTGCCTTCGATACCTTACCTGCCAAGAAATTACCAAATGGCGGATGAATGTTTGATATGTTTACTTTTTTTTTTCGCAAGTGCGATAAAAACATTGTGTGTTACTCCGGGGGTAAGTATATTGCAAATTGCAATTACCACCCTCGTATCCAAAGTTTCACTTACCCCCCTCGTTGCACAATGTAGTATTGTGAACTCGACCGTGCAGTCATCTAATCTAGTCATCGACGTTACGTAAAGTTTTGTATGCAGGTGGACATATCGAACATCCGCCTGTCGACGTTGTCGGTGGAGCGCGTGTGCGGCGTGGTGGGCGCGGCGCTGGGCGCGGGCGCGGGGGCGGCGGCGTGCTGCGCGGCGCTGCAGCGGCACCGCGTGTGCGGGCTGGCGCTGCGCCACTGCCAGCTCGACGACCTCAAGCCGGTACGCTGGCCCTCACCTCGGGGCTCCATGCAAATACTTCTTCTACTATGTCTGTATCAATGTATTAGGCTTCATAACGTTTTTGCAACACCTACTTTTTTGATTAATTTATCTGTTTCTGCAACCCAAAGGTTGTCTGGAAGTGATCGCTCTTTAGCGATATGACCGCCTGTTGTCTGCCCCACATTTAATCAATTGTTTCTTTTCTTTTGTATCTGAGGTGTGCCAATAAAGAGTCCTATCTATCTATTTCGTACAACTTTGTGCGTCTTTTGATTTTTGTCTATGGATACTGTTTCTGATTGACTAGTAGCTAGAACTAGACGCTTGTGCTTGTGTCGCCTTCTATAATTTTGACAAAACAAATTGAATATAGATAGATACCTAAAGTCTATTTTTACCCAACTACTGGAAGAAATTTTCGAAAGACTTTCGAAAATAAAAAGTTCTATATGAAAGGAATATGTACTATCGGTAGTCGTATTTTGAGTTGAGTCCGAGTAAGCTAACTCTGGACCCACTTTAATACAACGAAGTATGGGGTGTCATTATATGCGCCATAGTTTCATAGAAATTTGACATTTATGGTGACATTCCCACTGTTTTTCATTTATTTATTTATTCGTATAGCATTTACAGAGTCGCTTAATTATAAATTATAATACAATATATAAGTTCAATTTGCAACTGTTTTTTCATTACATATGGCATGTAGAGTTGGTTTGATTCGACTCTAGTTTTACGTGCTACTAATGCTTTGCTTGTACTCGTGTTGGATGATCATGTTTAACGACCTGTCTGGCCTAGTGGGTAATGGCCTTGCCTATGAAGCCGATGGTCCCGGGTTCAAATCCCAGTAAGGGCATTTATTTGTGTGATAAACACAAATATTTGTTCCTGAGTCATGGGTGTTTTATATGTATATAAGTATGTATTTATCTATATACGTTAGTATATCGTCGCCTAGGGCCCAAAGTACAAGCTCTGCTTAGTTTGGGGCTAGGTCGATCTGTGTAAGATCGTCTCCAATATTGATTTATTTGTAACACAGTCAATTGTATTCACACAGCTCATGGACCTACCGTTTGGAGACTGGGAGTTATTCAAAATGCTTATCACCAACCTACGTGAGTTGGAAGCCAATATGCCGTGCAGTGCCCCTGCTGTCACAGGTAAGTCAAAACAAAGGTGGTTAGCACGCGCGCCGTCAAAGCGAACGGCCTCAGTGCTTGAAAAAGGAGACCTAAGTTATCCGTTAACTGTAAAACGAATGTGACTAGTGATATTTTAAATTTGTAATAGAGTTTATGTATTATATTTTATTGTAGCACGGGCAGGTTTCTGCAACTCGAGTCAACTATTTAATTTGTTTAACAGTTATAGCAGAAAAGAATACGGAGAGTGAACCAGACACGGTGAAACCCAGACCCATCGAACACCAGCGCAGCCGTCCATCCAATGTGGAAAAACAGGTATGTTGTATTGATTTTCCATACATGCACTTAGTCTGAAATCCCAAACTGCGAAGAACACGTGATATACTGTCTTCGTGACGTCTATCTATATGTCTAATCTTGCCCATATGTCCTGTTGAACTAGAATTTAGCATACCTACGTAGTACGATGACGAAAAAATATAGATAGCTTAGTGAATTTTATGGCTGGCCTGGTAATGGAGACCGATTAGACCGAAGATGACTTTAAACATCAAACATCTTGTACATCTCCGGTAATATACCTAACTAACGAAACCTCATTAAGTATGGGCTCTTTCTAAACGTTTAGAGGAGTAGTAGTTATTAGTGTGAAACCTGTACGAATCACTGATTTTTTTGACAAAACCTTATTTTAGCATTAATCTGAAAAGCACATTAAAAGGCATTTTTCTCTGACCTATTGCACATCACAAAAAACACCAAGGAATTGACTTTGCTACTTTTACTTGTAGTCCTTCATCCCGTCTTGATGTGTAGAGAACTGCACGCGAAATGTATTTAATAAATATTGCAATAAAAGTCAGTTTTTTGATAATGTTATGTTTTACAGCCATACGCGGAATATCAGGTGATTATTAATAGTGACTTAATGTTATCTTAGCACCCGTAGGTACCTACAACGTAACACGTGCACCCCACACATAGAACCAGCTCCTCCACTTGTGTTATAAGTATAATGTTTGGTTATGTGTAAACTTCAAGGTGGAGGAAATAAACGCGAACGCGATGACAGCGTCCGCCTGTTTATTTAATGTGAACATTCATACTATTGTAATATGGCATTATGTAATTTAATATCAACTTGTTCACTGTTATGCACATATAGATCGTGTTATTCATGACTCGTAATTAGGGATTGCAATCCGGTCCGGCGGATCCGGTAATCCGGCCGGATCCGGCACATTTCAGGAGCTACCGGATCCGGTAAAAATCGCCGGATCCGGACCGGATCCGGTAAAATAAAAATAAAACGCCTAAATACAGCACGCACTGTGCGTTTTAGATAAGGAAAAGGCGACGGATGAGAGGTATGAAGTTGAACAGAGCGTAAAACGAATGAAAAAAGTTTAAATTTAGTTAAATAAAAATATATATCACGATGACTGGGAACAGAAGTTGCCTTTCATGTTGGTGGCACGATATGACGATTACATAAATACTGTTATAGAAGGAAAAATAAAAGAATGGAGATGCTATGGAAGGCATTTGTAATTTATTCTAAACAGAAGGTTAATGTTGTGATAGGAGATTAAAAGTAAACAAAGGAGCAGGATTAAGTCGGCGGTACTCAACCGACTAGAGTTGGGCTAATCAATATGTGTTATAGGTATGTGTGAATGAACATATGATCTTAAGTTTGCTTAATTTTTTTTTTCAGATATTTTGCTCGGATATTTATATATATATATATAAAATATTGGTTATTTTCTATTCATTTATACATTTATACGAGAGATTTTTTTATTTTATATATTTATACGAGAGAACCTTTTGTATTTATAATGTCATCCAATCTTATGCAATTTCCTTCATCTCCTGGTACATGCTACTCTACGTCTAGCCAATTCTTTATTTGATCCATGTAACTATTCTTAGAGAATCTCTTTCCACGATGGATTTCAATCCTACACTCTATTATTTTTCGCATGAGATCGTCGTGTCGTGCTCCATTTCCTATAATTTGAACAATATAGTTTTCTGTTTCATAAGCGCATTGTAATATGCCTACTTGAATAATAAACTATCTTTATCTGTAAATTAAGAAAAAGTTAATTTTTATAAATAATACATTCTCCTACTTTCTCGGAAAAAAGAATAAGGGGAAATTTAATATTCTTTTGGTTAATAGTAAAATATCTTATTTTCTTACTAGAATGCATGTCAACGTAACAAAGAATTCAATCAAACAACAGTTATGAAAACTTGTCCTTTCAAGTAGTTCCAATTCCCACCCCACATCCCATTACCGGGCTTTGAAAACTAATCAAATTTACAATTGTAAACGAAAATTTGAGCACTTGTGAATGGTTAAATATAATAAATGACCGATTTCATATTTTGTTTTTAAAGTGATATTGACAGTGTCACACTTTTTACTACTAAGTTCTATTTTATTGTTAAGAAGTTATTTATTAACTTAAATTATAGCTTTAGGAATACGTATTATGCAAAAAACTAGATAAATATGCCATTTAATTAACTTTAATATCGCTATACCAAACCGGATCCGGTCCGGCCGGATCCGGCCGGGTTATGGCCAAAATCCGGCCGGATCCGGCCGGATTGAAATTCAATCCGGTTTGCAATCCCTACTAATTTCATGTTATTAATGGTTAGATTTGACAAAAACTGCGCGTCATTGTGGATGACACGAACTATAGCCAATTTTTTGCTTAAAAACACATGTCATATACTTTTCGGTAAATTTTAATTGGATAAAATGCACTAACAGACAGGTCGTGCATCAAATAAATTTCGATCATATTGCTAAATTGTAACGTTACCAACAAATGTAAGCCTGCAGGGCTAAGATGGACGGCTATCTATCATTTGTCACCCCACCTGTCACGCTCTAATAAATATGTAAGTGCGAACGTGACGCATGATATGACAAGTGACAAAAACACGACCATGATAACGCTGCTGCGTAGATATATCTATAAATTTAGTAATTCTAACCTTTTAATGTTTGTTCATTTTGATAAGTTCATGGAAAATAAAACCTTAACCTTTTGTTATAAAATGCCTGAATATTTTTTTATATTCGTGACAAAAAAAACTAGCACTAATGTCCACTGATATAAGCCCCGTATAGACGAACATAGGGAAAGTTTCAGGGTTACTCGTTTATATGAAAATAGCGATATATTTCTTACATTTAAGTACTTTGGCGTTGTATGTCAACGGCAGAAATCGCTACACGGTAGGGTATTAAGGGCTAAAAATCGCTTAACCATTATTTTAGGTAGGTACTTAACAGTATTTCTGTCGCCAGGTGACGCTGGAAGAGCAGATGATCTGCGGCGCGCTCCAAACGCTAAACGAGGAGGCCATGGAGGACGTCCTCCAGTCCGAGCCCCCCTCCCACCCAGGTGAGCCTCTCACCACCATCCGCGAACAGTCGCTCGTTGCAGAGCCCCCCGCCATCGCCATCTCCGACGACGACGACGACGAGGAGCCGCGCGACGTCGTCATCACCGTGCACGATGAAGTCTTCATGTGAATCGGGCGTTACGTTACATCTGTCTAGATACTGATGGTCAGAATATAAAAGATGTAATTTGTAGTAGGTATTTTTTGCAGTGGGTAGACAAAGAAATTCATGCATTCGTGGGCGTTGTTGTTTGTATACGCGTGTTTAAAATCTAAACGTGCTCGCCCAACACCCCGAACGCTCGGTCCTAATACTTAATTGTTATTCACTTCGTGGTAATAGGCATGTGTAGAATGTTACGATGACACATCTCATCTCTTACATTCTGACTACCGAACTTATCAATAATGCATGGTTTTCAGTGCAAGAATTTTAATCGTTTTGTAACCTAACTTGCATTTAGCACAATAATATAATTATGTTGATGCATTGGAGCCGGAACTATGTGTATATTGCAAAACTCTGAAACTCCTATGTCAGTCTTCGACATAAATTTTAATTTCACCTACCGCGAGTTGATTAATTTAGTATTCATAAGTAACTACATCAATGTTTTGACATTTTCTTTGTGCATTAGAAAATTATTCCATCTATTGCGACAACAAATAAAAGTAGCTGGACTACTTTTTTTACTATGTCTGCAGTAAACAGAGATCATAAAAAGACAATAGTGATAATGTAGACAATTTGAATAACTTATAACAATTTTAGTTTAGTTAGATCAATTCCACTGACTTATTCCAGATATTGATTTCCAGTATTAAGAAATGATTTGTGATAAAAGTATTTATATAACCTTAAGTATAAAATTTTCCTATTATTTGCCTACATTAAAGACGTAGTTTGTAAAAGTGTTGATCATTCCTAAAATTTAATTCGAATACTGTTTAAATTTACGTGGGTATTAATTTATCACTTTTAAAAAGTAGACTAAATTACTTTAAACACGCGCTCAAAGGCCAATCTGAGTGCTATATGTATTTATTATTCAGATGTTAAAATGCTCCAACCACCATAATTTACATTCCTAAACACGTCGTAGGCTTATGTGATGCATATTGAATAAAGACAAGATGTGCCTATCATTTGATAGTTATGTGGTACAATACAATATAAAGCAATTTAACTGAGCTATAATTTATGTGAACGCCATATTAGTTTAGGGTAATGTTATTTGTTGTGAGTTGTTGTTAGCTTTATAATAGGCACTTGAAACTGTCCTTCATAAAAAATATAGGATTGATTGACAATTCGACATTTCAGAAAACACTAATTTCACGAGGATATTGTTTACCTAATAATAAATCAAAAAATATTCAGAAACGGTAATTTAAATTTGTATAACATTTTATATTTAACGTAAGTTTATATACATATCTTAGACGTGCGACCCAAGACTTATAGGTATGTGTACTTATACGATAGATGTTGTTATAGTAGGTTTAGATTTGCCACAGGTTTAAGTGTGATAGGGATAGAGTAATTTAGATTTTCTTAATCAGTTTCTCGTTCATTAATTGCTCGAAGAACAAGAAGTAACAATACCATTACTGAGATGTACAGTGAGATAATAAATATACAAAAGTTTGAAGCTTTGTTTGATTTCAGTCCCATATAGTTTAGGTGATCCTAGGTCGTTTCGAGCCGCGCGGATCTTCGAGTTCGGAGCGACGGCCCCAGGTGAATCTCGTCTCCCCCGCCCTCCCCGCCGGCGCACTACAGCCGCGCTGTCCTGTTACAGACGAGGAGGCGTCGCTGCAGCTGGGCGCGGGCGGGCGGCTGCGGGCCAGCGGCGCGTCGTGGAGCGGCTCCGCGCCCGCCTCGCCCGGCGCCACGCCGCTCGCCGCGCGCCGCGCCGCCTCCTCGCTCCGCGCCCGCGACCGCGACCGCCGCGCGCCGCCCAACGTCACCTTCAACGTCGAGCACGAGGACGACGACGACGGCCGCCCCATCACCTTCAGCGCGCGCCCGCTCTCCCTCCTCGGCGCCCCGGACCCCGGCGACGAGCCCGTCCAGGACCCGAAGCTCGGCAACCTCCGCAAGACCGCCGACATTCTCAGGAAGGTGAGCTCGGCGGAGAAGCTGACGCGGTTGAAGGACAAGATCCTGTCGCGCGACCGGAGTCCGGCGCGCGAGGAGACCGGCAGCGACGACGAGTCGGCGCCGCTCGTCGCGTCCGAGCCGACCACGGCCGCCGGCTCGCCGGCCCCCGGCGGCCGCGCCGGGCCCCTCCGCGTCGATGTGCGGCGACCGCAGCCTGCCCGACGTGTCGGCCAGCACGGACTTCTCGCCGCGGTCCGACGTGACGGAGCTGGAGTCGCCGCGCGAGGGCGCCACCGCGTTCGACCTGCTGCCGGAGGGCAAGGGCGACGCGGAGCTGGGCGCGCCGGCGGCGCGGCTGGTGCGCGCGGACAGCGGCGAGGTGTCCAACATGGTGGAGCCGTACAACCTGCGCCTGCTGGCGCGCGGCGCCTCGGACGCGCGGGCGCTGTGGCGCCAGGACGCGCTGGACGCGGGCCCGCCCTGGCCGTGGGACGAGCCCGACTCGGCCGTGTGACTCCGGCGGCGAGCCCCGAGTGCGCCCCTGACTCCGTCCGAGAGACCGACGACCGCCTCGGAGACGAGGCTCAACACTCCGCCTCACCGGTGGTATGCTCGAGCGCCGCGCTACGTGACGCCGACTTTATTCCATTAGTTATCGTATGTTAAATGTAGTTAGAAATTTTGACTTCCTCGACTTAGATTAATTCTAGCTAATATGAACAAGTTCCGAAACGCAATTGAGTACTTAATGTCACAAATAGAGATTACACGAATTATATCGCATTTAAAATGACTACCCAGAATTGTGATATTATACCCGTAAGGATATTAAAAATATATTTGCTGTCAATCGAAATTCTTGGTTGTTTTATTTAATTAACCCTTAAATTAAGACAGGTTCAGTAAAACGCTCTTTAATTATTTTATTTTATTTTAATGGGTCACAGCTATAAAACAGTTAGGTATGCGTATATTTTTGCAAGTATACAACCTGAAACCGTACATTAAAATAAAAGAATGTAAATAAATAGATCAGGGAAGTACAAATTAACAGAATAATTCCCTGCTTCAGGGGTTTCTTCATTGAGTACATAGAGAGCCTCCTTGCTGATTTCATTGATTATAATTATAAATAAATAACGACAAGCAAAAAAAAAATTAAGTAATAGCATCTTAATATTATTTATTTCGATTTCACTGTAACATTATTCCACACTGACGTCCATAATAATAATCTATTATAATATCAACAACATACTAAAACTATCAGTGTTTTTAGAGATCACAAATCGTATCAAAGTTGAAGTACCAGTAATTATTATCAACATTTTTTTAGTACCTGTACTAAGATAAACATATTTCAAAATATTTCTATCAATTTTAATAGGCAATGCAAGTATAAACTCGTATCATGAATATCCAAGGTATTTTTTTGATTTTTGATTGAATACAAATAGTTAAATGTTATAAAACTATAATGTAATAATTACTGATCGAGTTTTTTCCTTGAACTTTTTCACGAGATAAATTCAATGTGCAAGAATTTTCGTGCGTATTTGAAAATCACATTGCGCTTACAAGGAAAGCAGCTATTCGAGCGAAAAAATATGATTACACATGACAAGAAATACATACATATACATATATTAGTTCATAGTAAATTATACATTATTTGAAAACAATTACAGATAATAAGAGCATTCATTTAATGAAAGCGTAATTAATGATAACCTAGAAAAAGCTGCCCCTCTATTTCTTCGATCAAATAGTCTGCTTACGGTTCTATCTACGATTAATCTCGTCGAATATAAATAAACACATCACTGTAAAAAAATCTAATGGCCACCATCGCTACAACTCGACGACCGGATATACCGCTAGAAGGAACATACTACACGGAAGTATATTTACAATAGAGCTAATTTCGATATCTAGAATACTACCAAGCGATAATCGCAACGCGTAGAAACGCTTCCGATTATATGACCTGTATTTTATTGAGGGCGGCGGAGGCGTCCTCTATAGATTTGTCGGGAGGGTCGGGCGTGGCGGCGCGGCCTCGCGTCCCTGGGTCGTCGGGCAGGCCGGCGGGCAGGCCGTCGGGCAGGCCGGCGGGCAGGCCGGCGGGCGGCGGCGCGGTGAGCGCGCTCCACCAGCCCGACAGCGCGCCGCGCGCCTGCGACAGCGCGCCGCCCACCGCCCGCGACGTGGTGGCCACGGCGCGCCCCGTGCTCGCCACCGCCGCCGACACCTTCCGCCCGCCCTCGCTCGTAGACATTGAGCTGGAGATGCATAACCATTCTAAATTATCCCAGGAAAAAATGCAGTCTACGCCAGCTATTAACTTCTAATTTAAATCTTGCAATCGCAAAATGTAGGAAGTAAAATGGCTGTGACAGACGGACGGACGGACATGGCGAAACTATAAGGGTTCCGTTTTTATCTTTTTGGCTGCGCAACGCGGAACCCTAAAAATGTCATACGCGAAAACTATAATAATTAATAGTACACTAGATCAGCTTATACATCAGCGTCTATCTGCTGCCTATCTGTTGACGAAGTACAAATGGCACCGATCAATGGTAAAACTATCTTTTGCGAATAAAAAGGAACAGAGCGACAAGTCTCAGCAAAGCACTCATGATACTTTGTGTTTCTCGGATAATATATAAACGTTATTTTATCATTTATGTGAATCCTTTATCCGAAACAGATAAACTCAGACCAAGATAACTCTGGAGCGATTTTGATAGCAGACAGTGCGCGGGTTATTTTTAACATTAACTTCTATGAAATGGTGACGTTTAAAATAACACTTGCATAGTCTGAGCTATCAAAATCGCTGCAGATTGGTCTGACTCTAATATTTACTTTGAAATGAATATCTCAGTTTTTTAATATAATTCCATCTTATGAAAGAGAAATGAAATAGATTACTTTACGAAACTCGACGATTGACGCCTATTTGACGCCTCGACGATTGACGGGGTGGCTAGTCATGTTAGCCCAACTCTTCAATGAATCCTATCAACCTCAATAATGGGTGACTTATTTCTTCAAATTAAATATACTATTAATACTAGATGTTCTGCGAAGTGGATTTGCAGGTATAGGGTTTTTTTATCTGTCACAATGTATGTGAAAACTGCTCAGTAAAATAACGAAGGAAATCCAACGAAACGTAAAAATGTAGGTAATGCACGAAATAAAATGCGTTTGTCCAGGACAGGACAGCTCATGCAATGTCCCTGATTGGCCTAAATATTCAGCTCGCAGAAAGATTGAAGTAAACAAAAACATACTTTAAGTATACTTATTCGTAAAAATGTAGTAATTAAGTAGATCCACTTACTGCGCGATTTTCAACTTCATGTCAGCCACGGATAACTGCCCGGCGAATGGATGGATCGGCGCCAGATTGGCAAACGCCTCAATGTCACCGTTGTTGGTCGTCTTCAGCCACTGCTGGTACGCGGGCGTGGCTTTGAACGCTGACATGAACTGAGCATTGTACGGGTCGATTTCCCGGCTACCCTCTGTAAAAAATAACCATGTTGGAAGTATCTCAAGTTGTCATAAAAAGTTGAAGTTAAGAGTGAATCCCTACTAATATTATAAATTCAAAAGAATCAAAATTTACTGTCTGTTACCTCTTCACGCTTAAACCGATATAGATGAAATATGGTATGGAGAGATACTTTGAAACCCGGGGAAGACATCGTTCCACGCAGACGAAATTACAGGCATAGGCAGTTAGTTAACCATAACTTGAACACTGTGCTAACGTCTGAGAAATCTTGACAGAGCGACAAAGGATTGCCATTTCTATAGAGACCGTGCGCGTTGGAGGGTCTGCCATCTTTTTGGCTGAATCGGAACAATAAACATGTAAATTTACACGTCACGTGTTTTCTTGTGCATAGTAGGTTCTGCCATCTTGTGGGCTACATTGGAACAAAAAACATCACATTTACGCCTCGCGCCAAAAATCTGACAGCTCCTGTGCTGCCTCCTATAGTTCATGCACGCTCCCTATAGTTGCTAGCTTTGAAGCTGGCCCCCAACGGCTTATCTATTGTCTATTGTTAACTAAATCCGCGCGTGCCACTACCTGCATATAAAATGGTCCGGTCACTTTAACCGGTTATTGAATTACAACTCCTATGGTAATTGAAATAGGATACAAAATGAACAAATGGAAAAATTATTTGCGAATGCTTGTGTGGTCCCTCTACGGTTACTGACCGAGTGCCGGCGAGTCGAACGCTACCAAACCAGTCTAAAATATGTCCTCGATATGCGGAACAAAGGCGCGTTATCGGAGAGCGTACGTACACTGGTTTTTTGAGCGTTGGACTAGCCCGCGCTCTGATGCTAATTAGAATTATACGACCCTTTTTTTCAGGTAGTGGCACCAGTGCCGGATTAAGACATTTTGGTGCCCTAAGCATTTCTAGACCATGGTGCCCCCTCATCAAGATTACATTGAATTTTCTTGGTAAATTGAGTGACGTTTATTGCCGCATTACTTCTGAGAATATAATTTTCAATCCGTTACATCATTTTATCACGGAAATTGACAGAACTGCAGTAGTAATGTTCCAAGATGTAGGTAAGGTCAAGTGTAAGCAATTTCGAAGACCGTGCTTCGCATCAGTCCGGAGGCCAAGCCAACCATGGTCCAAGTGTAAATGAAGACGTAAGACATAGGCAGTATTCCGCACAGGATTTTGCAACCTCTAGAGCTTTCCTGCGAGCTCATTCATGTGAGGGCAAAGGCCGAGCTTCAGTAGGGGCTTAGCCATTGGCCATTGGTTTTTGTCAGAACAAGTACCAATGGCCACAAATGTCTTAAATACTTACCAAATTATTGTTTACGAAAACGGGACTTAATAGGGTAAGTTTTTAAATTACCTCTTACCCGACGTTTCAAGGACGGCGTTGTCCCCATGGTCTCGGAGAAGACTGTGTAAAGTCGACATTATTATTTTGACGTTGGAGGTAATTTTAGAACTTAATCAAAAGCGAATAAGTCCCGTTTTCTTAAATAATAATGTGTCACAATTAGGCCAATACAATTAGATTTTTTCGACCTAAAAGTACGTGTAATCCGAGTTTGCTCCATTCCAGGAGGTGTGCATAAATGTTTCCTCTTTTTCAGTTTTTTTGCTTGTAAATCAAAAACGGTACGGCCGACGGAAAATTTGTTCTAATTACAAGTATTATTAAAATTGATATCTGATCCGAAATGTAATTTAACACATTCACTGCCAGACAAAAAACGGCGCACTACCCCAGAAACCGGTGGTCTATAGCTGCGTACAAAACAAACCGCCCAGCGGGTTGTCCGGCATCTGAACAAAGTTCACGAGCGCCCACCAGGTGGGTTCCTAGCAGTGAATGTGTTAACTATGTTCTTGCAATAAAATATATTGATTGATTGATTGATTTAAGGTACCTTAATATGTATTCGTAGTACCTAAATTGTAAAAAAGGTCGACATTTTTTATTTTTGGTAAAATCAGGTTAATAATCCGAAAACGCTTTCTTACCAGTGTCTGATCCACCAAGTGCTATTGTAATTGATAGTGGGTTTCTGCTACATCGAGTGGTTTGGCAATCCAAAGGAAAAAATTATGTCCTAAGGATCCCAAAATGTATGCACACCTCCTGGGATAGAGCAAACTGGGATTACACGCATTTAGGACCAAATTCCAGCTTGCTGGGAATTAATTCCTCAAAACGCTATTTTCGGATCTAATTTGATTGGCCTAAATCGTTAAGGTTTAAATCAGTGTTTTTTAAAGGCAAAGTCTAAGGCTGAATGCGCGGAGCGTTCGATCAGCGCTTACGGATGAGGCCAAAGGTCGAGCTGGAAGAAAGCAAGGCTTGAATTTGACCAATGGCGAGGTATGAATAGCTGGACGTCCGGAGCGTCCGATCGCGGCGCGTTATCATATAATACACTAATGGCGAGGTGTGAGCAAGGCAGCCCAGCTGCGAAAGAGGACTGCATGGATTTGGATCCATGGCCAAGCGAAAGTGGGGCAGTTTGCAATAAGTAGAAGGCCTGGCGTCGCATAAGACCTAACGCCGAACTGCAAAAGAGTGGCTTGAAATCGCACCTATGTAATCACGATCCTCCTACTGCTCGGCCTTTGCCTTAACTCGAAAGCGCAACTTGATAAGATGCTTTTGTTTTTCGGCCTTCGCAGGGCCCTTTATTACATTTTGACAATTAGGTCGCAGGGATCGCGGCTCTGCAGCAACTCGGCCTGGCCGACACATCTGGTGTTCAAGAGACCAAAATACGCTACAAAATCGGTAATCTACGTCGAGAAAATCGGTTGGCCACAAGCCCGATGGTAAGATTTTTTGGCCATGAGCTTTGATGGCCTCCGCGTAAGGTTGTAGATGTGCTTGCGTGTACCCACTCTCTTACGACCCTTCGTTATTAGATGGTTACTTGCACACGTATCAAAAAGTTTCGTGTACATAAGTACTACACTACGACTGCGATGCTGATGCAGCCTGCGCGTTTTTTTTTCCTATGATTTTGGTGCCCCCCTAGACGTGGTGCCCTAAGCAAGTGCTTATTTTGCTTAATGGTTAATCCGGCACTGAGTGGCACGCGCGGCTTTAGTTAACAATTAGACAAAAGATTAGTAGGGGTCAGCTACAAACCTAACGACTATACTAGTATACTACATGCAACACTCGCAACAGTATCTAAATTCGAACTTTCATCTCTTCTTTTGTACAAAATAAAACTATTAAGCTTCTGGGAATTATATCTCAAAAAAAACTTGAGAGCGCGTTTGAGGATTCCCGCTAACGAAACAGGCGCCATCTAACAGGAGATTTATTATACGAACAAGTACAGTTAGTGATCATCCTAAGACCAATCTTGATAGCGCGATTCAGACTTAGTTTAACAAAACAACGACATCTAGCAGGACACTGGTAAACTTAAGAAGTAGTTTCAATGGGGTTATAGGGAACGTGCGCGTTGGAGGGTCTGCCATCTTGTGGCCTGAATCGGAACCATAAACATGCACATGTACACGTCACGTGTTTTCTTGTGCATAGTAGGTTCTGCCATCTTGTGGGCTACATCGGAACAAAAACATCACATTTACGCCTCGCGCCAAAAATCTGACGGCTCCTGTGCTGCCTTCATGCACGCTCCTTATCCTAAGAAAAATCTTAATAGCGCGATTTAGGATTTTCGCTTAATGAAACAGCGCCATCTAGTAGAAGATTGGTAATTTAAAGAAGTAAAGTTTGAATTTGGGGTTATTAATGTTATTATCCCAAGAAAATATTAATAGAGCGTTTCAGGATTTTCGCTTGACGAAACAGCGACATCTAGCAGGAGATGCAAATCAAACAAGTAAACTAAAGTCTTTATGCCAAAAAAGATCTTTACAGTACATATGGGGCTACTTTATAGCACTAGTGCGAGAAGTAGCATATTACGTTACTGTGTCGAACATTTAAAGGGCCATATGTACTGTAAAACGTTGTACGATACATGTGCGAATAGGTAATTCGCAACTCGTGTCGATTTAAAACACTCCCTTCGGTCGTGTTTTAATTTATCGCCACTCGTTTCGAATTTCCTATTTTTCGCACTTGTATCGTAATGTACTATATTAGCGCGATTTAAGGTTTTTACTGAATAAAACAATGCCATCTAGCAAAAGATTAATAAATGAATATAGTTTGAATCTGTAGTCATTATCCCACGAAAAATCTTGCTAGCGCGATTCAGAATTTAAGCTCGATGGAACAGCGCCATCTACCACGAGATTTTGAAACTAAACATGTTTGTACTGGTCTGGTGTCATTTTCCTAAGAAAAATATTGATATATAAGCGTTATTAAGAATTTTTATTTAGCACACGGACCACGGACAATCTAACATGCAATTGGGTAAATCTACACAATATGTACAAGTTTAAAATTACCTGGCAGTAAAGATGTCCTTAAAAGATAAATTAAGTAGCTGGCAAATTGGTCTCGTATCCACGCGTCGCCCTGCGAAGCGCCGTGCCGCACCACGTGGTCAGCAAACCTCAGGTCTTCCGTCCCGAGCGCCAACTGTCTTCGCAGCATCAAATCCCCTGTTTCTATCCTCATCTCATTCAGCTCCACGAGCACATCGAACAACTGACGTTTCTGTTTAAATAAAACATTAGATGCACCCACTACGAAACCCTGAACGGCTGCATCTGATAAAAGGTCTAAGTATTGTAGAGATAAGTACGGTAAGCAGAGGTAACCATCCTCGAAAAGTGATAATGGAAGCCCGCATTCAGCTTGGTCAATCTGACTTGTTAAGTTGTATAAGCCATCTACGCTCATATCTCTAGCCATAGTTGGACTTTGCTGGGCTTCAACTAGTGGTTTTTGCGTTTTGTACTTTTCTCCAACGCTGTGACATTTTTCTCTGCTAGCTAAGTCTTGTCTGTCAACATCTGCTAGGAGCGTTTCATCAAAACTCTGCCGGCTAACTCTATCCTTTTCTTCCATTAAATTTTCTGATTCTTTAGACGTAAGTTCGTCATCTATTTGAATGGAACCGTTTACATACGGCTCGTTCATGATGTCGGTTGCGGTGTCAACAATGTCTTCCGACTTGTTATCTGGGGCCATAGGGATGGGAGATAATGGCCTGGACAATCTGAAAAGATAAGAATGGCTGATAATTCATGTAAGTCATTTAAAAACAAACATTGGAAATGACGCATTTGTTTGAGTTACGTGCGTAAATCAAGCAATAGATTTTGAAATGTACACCTTTACAAGAATGCAAACAAAGAACTATCACTTGAAATGTATTCCTAAAGTTTTCGACTACATTATCCTAGCAACTTTAGCTTGCTTAGCGGTGGTGTGCCACGCCACCTGGCACAATTCCGATTATCAGTAATTTACGTTTACAGGGCCAAAAGCCATTTCACTTTGGTGTCCGTCAGTCTGTCTGTCTCTGTGTCTGTCCGTCTGTCCATCTGTATGTCCAGACCCTTTATCTCAGGAACGCGTGGAGGTATCGATTCGAAATTAAAAGCATATACTCAGGTCTAAGTCTCTTGACACTGTGAAAAGGTAAGAAAGCTATGTAAGTTAACGTTAAAAAAAGATGCGGCCGTTTATGCCGCAAAAAACGTATATTTGGACACTCTCAAGCAAATCAAATTGATAAGGTATTTTCCATTCCCCTATAACTATGACATTTGGCAAGGAATACAGTCTTATACTACAAGTATAGGGAATAATTTTAAAACCATACATTTGTAATGAAATCATAAATTCTTAACTATTTATAATGTACCTTCAAATTTGTACGGAACCCTCGGTGGGCTAGTCCACCTCGCACTTGTCCGGTTTTTTAAGATCAAAGATTATTTGCGCCAAACTCTCAGTAGTGGAACGTAAAAGATGTCATTGAGTTCAATAGCCTTTTGCAGATTTACGTATCAGATCAGACTGTTGTTTGTGGTTGGTGTAACTGGGTCTAATAGATTCGCATGAAAAAAACATAGGTTGCCCTGTCAACGTCATACTATGATTCGGCGACCGCATTAGGTTAATGACCGGGTGTGTTTGCACCCTGCCGCATGAGGGATGCTCTGTAGTGTGTACGCACACGACATTGGCGGCCTTGCCCAGCCCGTGCTCCAGGCAGCGCGGCAGCAGCGACACCAGCGTGAGCAGCGCGGCCGACAGCGGCCCGGCCGGCGCGCCGTACACCAGCACCCGGCGCCGGAGCAGCAGCAGCTTGAACAGCAGCAACGCCTTGTGCCGCCACGACTCCACTAGCCGGAGAACTGATAAACCTAAAATCATACATTTATTATAACAATGCCCGACATGCCCGTGGTAAATTATTGTACACTATACAACATATATACATTTCAAGTGTTCACATAACATATGTGGCCGTACAATGGTATCGCTGCAGTTGTTAAATTGCCTGTGATATTTTATTGTAACTATGACTATAAAAACGTTAATGTTGACCAAATTTAATATTCCTGTAGCATCTTTATCTTAATATGACAAACAAAAGTAAAACAACCACAAAACTAATTGCTGCTATTACAAAAATACCATAATTTAGACACTCCTAAATGTTGAATTGTATGTTATTAATTGTAATATATTCCCAAAAACTATTATGATTATAAATGTATCAATAAAATGTTTAATGACATTAAAGTACCATGTTTTGATCAACTTTTATAATTATAATATGGAACTATAATTTTAATATTGTGAACTGTACAAGTGTACAGATTAGATAGGTAAATAAATACAAAATATTATATTCATGCAATGTTATCACAAAATATTTTGTATCCCTAACCATGCTTGAATTACATTAGCCATTACTTCCCTTACCTACGTGTTGAAATCATGAATGAGTCATGTGTAGGAAAAGCAAATTACCATTTAATCTAGCTTTAATGCCAGCTATATTTCATGAATGTGATATACTTAGATTAATAAATATATTTAAGCCACTTTTAACACGAGAACAACACATTACTTCCTTTTACAAGCTTTTATTTAACTTGCAATGTTTGTTTATAATATGTGGCATTATCTATGAAAAGGGACCTTATTGTCGATGGCGCTTACGCCATCCATATTTGTATCGGAGCATCGTTTATGACGGCGGAAGCGCCATCGACAATAAGGTCCCTTTCCATAGATAACGTCACATATGTTTGTTCAGGCCAAATCTTGAGTTAATTAGACCGATATCCATACTCACTATACTCTATGCCACTTCCCATTACTCAATTGAGCTGAAATTTCACATACATATGTAAATGTAACTGTTGGTGGTAAATTGATAATGCTATCTTATCTCCAAGCTGCTCCCTCTGATCTGATGGGCATAGGAGATGGTCATAGGAACTCTATGATAAAATAATGCAACCTTGTTGTGTTTAGGGATGTTTGACTTGTATCCATGAGTATTCGTTGACTGTTGAAAGAAAAGTGCAGTCGGCAATAAAAGCTTGTATCAAAAATGTTATTTATGACAAAAACTTATTACCTATGATAAGAAAAGAACAGAACAGAAGGTGGACAAAGTTTCAATTGGTTCGTTAATTTACAGTTTTCTGTAAAGGATTTGTAATACATAAATAGTTCTTAGGTAAGTTTTAGCTTAGTAGATAGTGTCGTAAGACTGCTGTTTTATATTAATAACCTGTTTTGTAAATAGTAGTATAACTATAAGGTGGCAAAGAGGGATATCCTGAGCCCAATGCCCCCATTTAAGGGGTTTGCCACAGTCAGTGAAACTGCTCATTTGGGTTCTGTTTTGTAAATAGTAGTATAACTATAAGGTGGCAAAGAGGGATATCCTGAGCCCAATGCCCCCATTTAAGGGGTTTGCCACAGTCAGTGAAACTGCTCATTTGGGTTCTCGTATGTGTCTTTTATCTTAATGAATGTTTTAAATATACATAATTTTGACTCTTGGAGACCCTATACATCTCTAAGGATAATTTGATAAACTATACAATCATTTAGTTCTGACACTTAAGAGATATTTAGACCTCTGATAATTTTAGATTTTTTTTTGTATCTGTTTGTGTTTCTTATTATTATTGTTAAGTTATTTTTGTAATTCGACATTTAGAACCGTTATACAGCTTCTTTTTTTTTTATACCACGACGTTGGCAAACAAGCATACGGCCCACCTGATGGTAAGCAGTCACTGCCGCCCATGGACGCCTGCAACTCCAGAGGTGTTACATGCGCGTTGCTGACCCTTTAAAAACCTGTACACTCCTTTTTTGAAGAACCCCATACTGTAGACCCTCGAAAAAACCTCGGAAGGGAGCTCATTCCACAGCCGGAATTATAATCGGAATTACTATCTCTAAGTAATAACAATACTTTAGTTTGCATTAATATTTTCAGTTAACTGTATTGTATAATTGGTTATGTGCTTGTTTTTGCTTGTATGAAAATTCCATGTTGACATGTAAAAGTGCCCTTGTGGCCTATTTGCTGAATAAATATTGAAGTTGAAGTCCTCAATTATGCCACTGTTTTTAATCAAATATAATAACCATTATAACCAATGTGAACTTACCTTCTAGTGTTTGATCAATCTGAACAGGGCAGCTGTTGAGGTGCTTGTATGCATCTTCCAGAAGCTTGGTCTGTGAGAAGTCTCCCTGCAGGAACCATGCTCTCACTACCAGTTCCATCTTCACCGCCAGCCGCCCAAACAGGGGGGATTGGCACACAACACAGACACTCTTTTGAACTGAACTCCTGGTCATGTCTTCTGTTTTTTGTACTACTTGCTGAAACATTACAATTGTATCATTTTATTTAAATATTTATTCTTACTAGCCACTCACTTGCTTTTGGTAACTGTGGTTACCAGATGTCACCCTTATTTTATTATAATAATAGAAGTCACTGAAAAATATGAAGCAAGTGAGTGGCTAGATAGTATTACAAGATTGTGTAATGGGACATACATGGTGTTTTTATAAAACTTTGTGTTTTTGGCATATGGCTGTAAATTTAAGGAAACTAAATGACATACCTAGTTGGTTAACTAAGTTCTGTTACTCGATTTGCAACCTCGTTATTTCCGTTAAAACAAATGCTACCGAAAAATAAAAAATAACAATGTGGTGGATTTGTGAGCTATAATTATATACCACACATAACGCTTATCTCGTCGTATCTATAATGAATTGGGGCCTAAAAGAGAATTGTATCGCAGTAATTGGATTGCACAAATGTGGGCACCGGCCAAACATGATTTTGAAGTTGCTTGAAAACCTAAAAATCAACAAACAATTTGTTTATCGCACAATTAATAGATACAATAGTACTCAGAGCTTCTGCTCTTATGTGATGATTTGGCTGGGTGTGTCCTACTCGGGCTAACACATGTTCATTTCTGTGAAAAAGGTGTGAAAACTGGGGCCAAAGTTTACCAGGAAACCGTTCTCGAACCAATAGTGAAGCCCTTAAGCCACACCCTATTTGAAAACCAGCCATGGGTCTTTCAACAGGACTCAGCTCCTGCACATAAGACAAAAACAACTCAAGCCTGGTTTCGAAGGAACAAAATTGACTTTGTTGCCCACTAAGACTGGCCATCCTCCAGCCCATACTTTAACCCCCTGGATTATGCCATATGGCAGGTTATTGAGCAGAAAGCCTGTGCTAAACTCCACACAAATCTTGACTGCCTCAAGCGGGATATAGTTAAGACAGTGACGGAATTAGACATGACAATCGTGCGTACCGCTATTGATGACTGGCCTTGTCGTTTGACGGCCTGTGCAAAGGCCAGAGGAGGCCATTTTACAAGCTTTTATTTACTTTCACCTGACCGTTGTCTGTTTGTAATCAAATCTTGCAAGTTAAATTTGATCCACTTCCCGGTTTCCGATTGAGCTGAAAATTTGCATACATATGTAAGTCGGGTGACAATGCAATATTATGGTACCATCGAGCTGATCTGACGATAGAGACAAGAAGTGGACATAGGAACTCTGTGATAAAACAACACAACCTAATTGTGTTTGGGGTTTTTAGAATTTTTGAATGATATTGTCATATGTAATTCCTGATTTTGTGTACTTCATTTTAATATATAGTTTATTCAACTTTCGTTCATATATTTTATGTAAATAAAGATTATTGCAGTAAAAGAATTTAGTGACCAACTAGGTAGTTAAAGTTTATACATTTTTAATTTTATTTTGAAATGCTGCATATAGCGTTTATGTTACACTGGCATTATAATCTTACTCAACCAAACAAATGAAAACTATGATATATTAATGTAATTTTGAAAATTATTAGCCTGAGATTGTATTTAAGTTTGGTGACAAATATATGAACTCATATTTAACACAAATCGATATGGAATCAGGCTCTAAGACAAGTGTACATGCTTGTAAAGGCCACATTAGATAAGTTATAGATTAACTTCAAAATGGAGTTAATTAGAATACCTGTCTTTGTGAAATTAACTTAATTTAAACTGAGGAAAAAAATGTGTATAAAAAAATCTTCTTACAATGTATGTAATATACTACTACTAGGGTAACCTTCTCTATTATTTATTGGGTGTAAATAATATTATTTATGAGAATGAATGAAGTTAATTATATTCAGTGTTGCATGTACAAAATCAGTGTAAATGTCATTTACATAACAAATAAAATTCAAATTAAAAACCTATTTGTTGATGACCTTAATTACCATAACCACAGTGAGTATTAACATGAAGAGGAAGTAAATACCTCTATTGGGATTTGCCGGAAACAGGATATTGCATACACAGTATGGGCTGGCTCAGTTAGCCCTGGTAGGTGGAAAAATATAGTGTCAGATAGGTAATTATGTGAACCATCAGGCAACGCCAATGCTGGAAGATGCCGCCATGCCGAGGGCAGCTCATTGGGTCGGCCAGGGACCAACTCAGGGTAACAGTGCTCCACCTACAAAATAAAATATATCCATACATCCTGATGATAACTTGGGTCTGAACTTAAAATCCAGTGAACCCAAACTAAGTATGAAACACTCCGTCATAAAGCTTGAAGCTTGGCAGATACAGACTTCGCGAAGGGAGTGATTTTCAGCAAGTGTGATCTTGGATTTCATTAATAATTAATAAGCATAGTCCTTAAACGTCTAGAGCACTAAATTAATCAAGGACTCTTCACGAAAACATTATTGATTAATCCTCGACGCCTACACTTACCTGGCAGCCTCTTTTATGGTGAAAACCCACAACTATTATATTGAGCACTGGCTCATTTATACAGGACATGATGTTGTCTATTATTTTCATGGGGATTTGATGATTAGGGCATTTTCAGATGTATTTTTTTTACAAAAACAAGGAATTTAGTACTCGTCGCACAATCAAAGAATGACAGCAAAGCAGCACAGATAACTTTTTTTTTGGCCCGATCATAAGTCAGTGTTGCCGGTAAAGGTCCTAACATGCTAAAGCGGTTATTACACTGTCCAACATTTCATCACATACATCAAAAGATATCCTTCAATCTTATTGTATGAATCGCGGGCGAAAGCCTAGCGGCTTAACGATGTTGGCGAGTGATTTGCGCTCCAAATGCGAGTATCGATGATCGCTTGGAAACCTCATTTATTTTTATTGTAAATGAAAAGACAAAAGATGTCGCTACTAATCAAATGTAAGCTGTCGTCAAAGAAATGAATAAAAAAAAAAGCGGCCAAGTGCGAGTCGGACTCGCCCATGAAGGGTTCCTTTATGACGTATTAAAAAAAACTACTTACTAGATCTCGTTCAACATTGTACCACTGGGACACACATTTTACCACTTTGGTAGTGTCTCTCGCGCAAACTATTCAGTTTAGAAAAAAATGATATTAGAAACCTCAATATCATTTTTAAAGACCTATCCATAGATACCCCACACGTATGGGTTTGATGAAAAAATATTTTTTGAGTTTCAGTTCTAAGTATGGGGAACCCCCAAAATTTATTGTTTTTTTTTTCTATTTTTGTGTGAAAATCTTAATGCGGTTCATAGAATACATCCACTTACTAAGTTTGAACAGTACAGCTCTTATAGTTTCGGAAAAAAGTGGCTGTGACAGAATCGAACAGACAGACGGACATGACGAATCTATAAGGGTTCCGTTTTTTGCCATTTGGCTACGGAACCCTAAAAACGTATAGTCCCGCAAAATTAAGAGTAATCTTTTGCATAATATTTTCAAAAAAACCGATATATTCAAATTAAAACACAAAAATAATCCAAATGTGAATTACTTATTTCCGGAAAATTATAGCCCGTCAAACAACTTTGTCGGTAGATAAATGCACGAAATTCAAATTTGCTATGGGACGTTATCAAGACCAATCAAGACGTTATTCCTTCGCCAGTACATTTTTTAAATTTGCCGCCTTTTTCTACGGAGTGAATGGCTTGACAGACTGTAATAAAATTAATTGTTCTTTAGTAATTTTGTTTGGCAACATTGAACTACTTCCGAATACTATTATCAAATAATGAATAAACATGAAATAAACACATGTAACCCATTACATTTACAATGATTAATAAATTTAAAAGTAACAAATTAAAAATATTTAAACAAACTGCAGCTTACTTCGTCTTTATTCTTTTTCCGGTATCATTCTTGTTTGATCTTGATTGTCATATGTTGACAATTTCACACAGGAACTGTCAAGAGGTCGCATTAACCTATTATGTTGTCTATTGTGTATTTTCGGTGTACGTCTGAGTACCATTGACTCTATTGATAATCTGTTTCTGTTATTCTATAATAATTGGAGTTGAAACTAAGTGCAGAACTGTTAATTGTTTTATTTTTGATGCGTTATCAATTACAATAGTGCAAAAACGATATGTATTTAGATGCCTTAACATAAGTTAATGTTTATTTGTTACACATTGAAGTGTTGCAGAGGAAATTTTCCCTAATGAAAATTGACCATTTCGTCGCCATTTTCGCACGTAATGCACTGAAATATCATTGAATTGGTGAAAGAACTCGTACATATATTGTGCAACTTGTTGACTGCAGGAACTACATAATTTAATCGAGTTCATAGTTCTGGATTTTAAGGTTAGTATAAAAATATACAATATTTTGCTATGATCCTGTTATATTTCATAATTCAGGTACTTGAATATGTTGATACTTCCACGATATTTAATGTATTTAGCATTTAAACATGTAAACTTAATTACCTTTAATAGGTTTTGACAAGTTAAAGACCTACATGGTAGATGTTTTATCCACACCTACCCGTTTTTTTTAATATGTAACATGCATAGAGGTTTTCGGAACTACCTGGATGATATCACCTTCATTTGTTTAGTCACAATATAACAGTTTTATATTTATGTAATTTGGTCCATTCAGTGCCTTCAAGAATCAGTTCAATGTTATATATTTTTACCTAAAATATGTGTGATGCTGATCCAATATTTAGGATTTTGAAAAATAAAGTTGATATTGCTATACTTAACTTTTATTGAGGTAGATGTGCGCACCATGTCAAGTTTACCACTTCCAGGTATATTGCTTACATTATAAAGTAGATGAAGCATGATTTGAGATACTGGAAATCTAATTATCATGTATACATTGGTAGAATTGTTGTTTATGGACTTCTTATTTGTCATGTATTCTCCAAACACAATTCCAAGAACTAACATGGGGACTTTTTGGGAACACATTTTTCATACATACTTAGCCTTTTTTTGTCAACTTCCACTGCCAATCTGTTATTGAAGAAGGCTGTTGAAAGAAGGTGAAGTGGAAAATGTTTCAATCACCTTTATTCTGTGAAAATTAACTATCATTTAGGAAATAAAAATTTTTTTATTGAAATAATCTTGCACATAGCAACTGTATCCCTACAGTAAGCTCAGTAAGGCTTATGTATAGTAAAAATCATGTTCCTTATTATAGATTTGTGGGCCCTGGACTCGAAGGCAGTAGTTGAGGATGCTAGCAGGAGAAATACTAAAATTGGCAAAGGAAAATTAAGAGAAAATGCTATTTCACTTTTGTGACTGTCAAATAAACAGACTTATTTTATTAATTATATTTTAAAATATTTTTATCTACTTGAGATTTGGTTCAAACAATCGTGATAACAAAAAAATAAAATATGCAGTCTTGAGGCGCTCCATGGTGAATTCTACTTAGAAGTTATTCTACATTATTTAATTAATATTCAGAGGAGCTGATAATGATCCGCTTGGTAAAGGTCAGCTAATAATAGACTGACCTGTGACCTTACAATTAATTAAATGTCACTTTCTTTACCAGTAAATTTTCTTCGCAGGTCCTCAAACAAGAGGCAATTAAAGTATTGAATTGAAACTTGTAAATTACGATTGTTTTATATGTTTAAAATAGATTACATTACTATTTTAGATTTTACGTATATTTCATGAATGGCCAATGTTAGGTATTTGTTTAACTAGGTATAAGTTTTTATTGGTCTCAGAATTTGTGCTTAAAGATACCATACCTTCCAGAGATTTAAGATTTTATTTTCAAAATTTAAATACAAAACAAACATTTATTCTAGATTTATTGCTCAATCTGGTTGGAAAAACCAAAGTGAGATATGTATGAACTATGAAGTTATTTTTGGGTATTCCAATTTGATAAAGGATCTTTGTTACGTGGGATATTATTACTGACTACGTAATCATTCCATTAGTTAGTTATATTTGAGTGCCATTTTATAGGAATGTTTTTTGTAACTGTATCGAAATTACGAAACTTTCTGTTTAGCATCGTTGGTATTTCCCTACCTAGCCATGACATTAGTTGTTTGTGTTAACAATGAAGTCACATTTATCTACCTACAAGCCTATCTATAGCGCGCCGTATTATTCTATATTCGTGGTTAAGTATGAGTATACATGACACGCCGCATATTAAAATAAACAGTTTGCGTCTGTCGCCTATTCAGGCCGAGTAGGTACACAGTTGTCCTTCAAAACTAAGTGAATACGCGACTTATTTGTGCTTACGATCTTTTTTATACCTGCGCAGTTCCGTTACTCCGTAGGGGCGGCAGCGCCTGTCCTTTGCTCGTTTCCCCCTACTTAGAACTGAGACGTAAATTGCGACCGCAGGTGCACTCAGTAACATTAGCTAACTAATTTAAATAATGATTATTATTAACAAGTGATATGCTTGTATTCCAAATATAAGATACTTACCTGAATTTAACTTCTGCATCAGTTTTAAAAGTTGTTCACAAGTTCCTAACAAAAACTTGTTTCTTGTTCGCAGGATTCAATGGAGAGCTTGTTAGATCCGCAGGCATGACGGAGAAAGTATTATACCCAGGTAAGCTTTTGCAGAAAATAAGGTTGTTGCGTTACCCTTGCTTGAATCATAATAAACCTTAATGACTTATCGTAAAATCTATTTTAGTTTGACTGTTGACTACGTGTCTTCTTTATGGGATTTAGATGTTGGGGAATTTTAGACATCAAATTCAATGTTATGAAGCAGTAATTTTGCGTTTAAAAGTCGACGTCGTAAAATATTTACACCGGATTAAGAAATAGGGAATTAATTTATCAATACGTAATTATAGTTGTTTTGACTGTTTTAAAGACTGATGTTTTAGGAAAAGGAATATGCTACAAAAAAACTTATTGGTTTCAAATTGATCTTGTTTAACAAAACTGCTTCACAGCTTGATAGAGGGTAAAACGTAACATTTAAGAATAAAATAACGAATTATCTTCATAATATCCTTTAGCTGCGATGCACTAACGCACACGTTTGTCATAATTATCACAATTTGCAAGTCTTTGTCAACGTATTTTTGGGCCACCTGTATAGTTCAACTTCTGTTTATGTAAAAAATACCTTAACTAAGGACTCAGGCCTCTATGACTTTGATAATAGAGTTGTTTTCAGATACAACATGTAGGCTATTTTTTTTAGTTCGATTACGAACGAACAAAAAGGATCCTTTTACCTAGTCATAAACAAAGAATCCTGGGTTTTTTCCGATTATAATCATTAATGTTTGCAGTTCAATTACCAATGAGCCGTGAGTTAAAAATAGTTAATGAAGCGCATAAAGAGTTTTTCGTTGGAGCCGGTGTTGAACCTATTTATATCGATTAGGCTCGTACAGTGTGCAGTGTTTGAACTGCGTAGGCGGCGTAGTTTTCTGTACTAGCAGCGGCCATGTTAGAGCACGGTGTGACGTCATAGACGGGCCGTCACCAGATCAATAGGGATTCGAGGTCAGTCCAACCCGACACGACGAATCTGCCTCGCCTGATGGAGTTTAGACGCTCCCCCGCGCTTTACCTCTCACCGCCCGCTTTGATTATGCCACGCAAGCTGTAGCTGCCAACCGACATGTTTTCCGAACAATGGCTACCCTCCTATTCGAATAGGCATTATATTATTAATACAGCGCGGTTTAATTTATTCGATTTATATAAAAGCTAATTTAACATCCATTGTCTTGCCGTATAACCAGACGGTTGCAGTATCATGCACATATTGAGTATTATCTTGTGTCGCGCAAACATTGTTTACCTTGGCAGCCTGTATATGGACATCTGTCCGTCGACTTTTTGATTAGGATTAACAAGGTAAACGTTAAACTCATTTGCATTCTGTTATCGGCTAGTAAGTATGACATGAATAAGATGCGTCTACTAAATTAATTATAGTTCTAACATGGCCCGCGGGGTGTTACTAAAGGGGCCGAACTCGTGTGTATTTCGGTTAAGCAGAGCCCAATTCATACCTACTTGTTCCTCCAATCTATTCCCCCAGCGGCGACCGGGATAATCTCTCACGGCCGGCGCGGGTGCTCCTTCTCACTCGTACTAATAAATTTGCGGTATACATGGAGGCGACAGAGGGTAAAGCGTAAGACGGCGAGAAAGTTAACTTAAATCTTGAATCAAGTATGTTTCGTTAACAATTAGAAATCCAATATAAGTGACACGACGACTCAAATTAAAATGAAAACGTCTGAGTCACATCTCTTATCCCCTTTATTGTGGTGAAATGACACGCGTAATATTAAACTTGTTTCGAAAAGGTCATCGTTTCAAGGTTAGGGTAGCGCTACTTATAAAGAGATTGGCTCAATAGCCGTACGTATAAGTCGGTGGCGCGGTGCATGTGCATCGGTTGACGCATCGCGGTTGAATCTCCACATAGCGCGGGCGGCATGTATGTAAAGCGCGTAAGTACATAAGACATGGATCGATGCCGGAGTCGGCACCCGTCCCGTTCCCTTGCCCACCTCTTAGTCTTTTGATAATCATTCCAATAAACACCGAATATATTTTACGTAACGCGTTTTACGGTTTTGGATTTCTGGAAAAATACGGCGATTGTTGACAAATATAGAAAGATTGTTTTGTTTTGGGGTTTTGTATTTTCATTTTGCTGGATTGAATACTTACATTTAACCGTTTTGGGAAGGCGCAAATTTATTGTGAATAATTGACGCTTAGCAAAGTTACATTTATCTCCCCAGTAAGTTTCATAATGAAAATGTTTTTTGTTATGTTTTAACTGGGAAGTAAAGCAATGTTCATTCTTGTATTCCATGACTTGAACTTACTTACCTCAAGCCTCACTAATCAAATCAGAACTGAGGACGATGTTTTCATACGTTTTCATTGAATAGTACATACTTATTGAAAGAATTGAAACTATTTATGAGTAAAGGTTCAGATATTAATTAAGATTTTAAGATTATTCAGTAATATTATACAGGAGTAGATGTCGCATAAATTTACATTTTGCCACAAAGGTATAATTAAATCACATTGAAAGGAATATAGCAAAGGCTAGAGCGGTGTATGAATCTCGTCTTATTTGGTTCCAGCGTATTTCCAGTCGATGTCAGTGGCTTACTAAGAATGTGTAGATGTAAATAGTGTTTATATTAGAACTGGCCGGGCCGAGCCGAGGTGTCCAATAGTGCGGCTAGCCGTGGACAGAGCTGCGTTGTTGCCACGTTTACGTACTAAGTATGTGCGTTCAGGCAATTGATTCGCATTGTGGATTGCGCTGGCGCTATGCAGAACTGGGCGCTGCTCTACGAGTCGAGTGAAACCCGGGCCGCTCGAGGTCAACGAACTGTTCATGTTCATTTCGCTGCATCCGTTGCAAATACGCGGCGCATCGCTGCCACCACCAATTCTAACCACTCGATGCACCACTTTTTCATCCAGCAAATTGAAAAAGTGTACCAGAGAAACTGTACCAGCGAGGTTGACTTAGCAATAGAAAGTCTACATGCATCATAATGAGTGCGTTCAAAACGATGTTGGTTAACGTCGCAATCTAACGGTATGAAGGGAAATTGTACCCGATCGCTATTTGAAGCGAACGATAGTTTATTGGAGTTTGCGAGCGTCGATTATACGGCTGTTGGTTACACAATCCGGTTTTGTTTCTGGGCTCGCCCTCGAACAGGAGATGTGCGGTGGCTGCGGTATTTTTCGCGGACGCTATCGATCGAACGCGCCGGATCGCAATTCGCAACCCTTTGTGGTGGTAGCCTCACCTCACCCACCCTTGCCTCACTTATTCAAGAGCCACGCTAATGATCCCGACATCTCGACTAAACCACGCCTCTACAATCGACTTTTCTTTAAGTAATCAAGTTTCCTTATTTCCACTTTGCGGTTACCTCGCCTCGCCCGCACTCGCCATACGGCGTACATGATTGCAAAGAGATCGGTAACTATATGTTAAGTGCTAATATTATTTGCGGCTTCGAGTTAAAGCGTTACTTAAGACTACTGACTGACGCGGCATCACTGACGCCTATTGAAGCATACCTGTAGTCGACGATTAGATACTGGGCAATTGAGCTATGCCGGAATTATGAGTTAAGTTTTCTGTACCGGCATGCTCCTAGGTAGGTAAATGTAGTTTTGAGAGGCGGGCAGTATTTGACCGTACGTTAGCACAAATGAGGCGGCCAAGGCGGCCCTAGCCGCCGCCGCGGCAATGGGCTCACATTCGCCCGAGGGAACTGGTTTGACGACGCGTTTTTTTGTCATCTCGCTACTGCAAAAATGTAAACGGGTACGGGAATGGCTGGGCAAATTTTAGTAATCGTCGTATTTAAGAGAAACTTTGGCGTAGTAAACAAACCGAGATGATAATAATGTAGGCGAAGTGATGTTTCTAACAAGCTGGGAAAGGAGGGGTAGAAAAATCCTTTAGTGTCGACATCGGGTCGAGGGAGGAGCTGAGTGTTTAGGGGGTGAGCGGGGTGGTGGGAGGAAGTTATATAGTGACGCGATCACGTGTACATTTTGCAGCCTGTATTGATCGTGTCGTCTTTTTCTTGTTGTTAAATGCGGTAGCCCTGCGTGATTTCCGACAATTTACAGACCACTCGTACTACATTTGTCGGACTGTGAAAATTATTCGAATTATTTATTTGTATTAAACTGTAACCTCCCTTGCTAACTGAAACGAGGTATTATTATTTTTCAGTTAACTCTACTTGTATTTTGTTACTTAACGAGCCACTCGTTCGGATAGATTGATCTTTTAAGTAGCTCATTTATAATTGGCAACTTTACAATGGGGTTTACACTTTACACGTTGATGGTAATAGTGCCATATTGGCCTTGTTAGATACACCTACGCCTTGTTCAATTTGTTTCTTCAAGTCTGTTAATATAACTGTTATGTGCGCCTCTTCTCTACATAAGGCTCTACCTAAAGGTGATACTTTGATACAGTTATGTAGACGAATTACCTGCTCAGATCTACATACTTTAACATCCAAAAATGTCTCAGATGAAAGTTTAGGATAGCATTGAAGCGAGTTGTGTGCCGTTATAATATCGTTAGGTTAACAATCGCTTAGAATGTGGTCATTAGCGAGGTTCTCTGGATACGGCTGCGCTGCGTTCACACGCCGGGCCGACTATCAGAAAAAACGGAGAGAGTTTAGCATGGTTTAGTGGAGGTGAACGAGATGTGTGATGTAGTGTGTGCGCTCTATTTCGGTCGCGGTGGCGCACTCGGCGGCTAATCGCCGCGTCACGTGACGGCTCCGGAAGGACGGGGGGTGAGGGCTCGCGAGCGGGCGGGGTGTTGGAATGCAGTCACCACCGCCCGGTGCAGAGCTCTGCTCGACGATTGATCGTCAACCTGCTCCCACGGACTCCATGCTCTACATGTAAAACAATACCCCCTCTACCTAACTCTCGACCTGTTACTATTGATAGTGATGACCCTAAAGTCAATTAAAATGATAAGAATTAACGATCAATTTAAAGACGCCGTTCAAATTTACGTAACCTCTGTTAAAAATTTGACCCTGTTTATCTGATTTTACACGGTGACCCTGAAAATTGTCTACTGAAAGTTATTGCTACTTTACTTTGCTATGCAAAAACTAGGCACTTATATACTTCTGTGCTTATAACGAAATCTAGCAACAGTTTCAGTTGGAAATAGAACATTGTGTTAAAAATAAAGCACAGTAATTGGACTGAAATATTTGGGAACGAAAAAGTAGGTCTTCCTGTTTCGTGTGAGTTTCATGAACGTTGAGATTGAAAATAAGTGTTAGTATGGGTTGAGGTTGAGGGATTGCAGGTTGGGTTTGTAATATTATTTAATTGCAATGGGAGTTAGGATGTAATCGTCAGCGGCTACAGGCAGTAATTGCAGCGCGCGGATTGCAGGCGGCCCCCCGCCGGCCGCACCCCGCGTTCGAGCGCCGTAAGTAAACAGTCTGGTGTTTATCCGCGTCTCGCTCGCACCGACCGCGTCGCGTCGCGCCTCCGAGCCACTCTGAGGTGCACTCGCTGTTCCTATTATTTTCGTGACGGGTATTGCGCCGAAGCCGATTCCCGCATCCTCGCCCCGAGACGCGAGGTCCGGTCTCGCGCGGAGGCGGCGACGGCCGTTCGCATCGCGCGCCAGTCCGCGCCCGAGGTCGACCGTCGGTTCGCGCCTATCAAACGTTTTGTTCGCTCGTCGCCGGTGTTCGAAAATGAAAATGCGACTCGTTCCGGGAAATGTAACCAGAGCGGATCACGGCGGTTGACGGGTAGTCGCTACTTGTTTATCGGACGGGTGTTGGTGACAGTGAGCGGATTGTGTTTTGGCGTGCTGATGCTACACGTGAATGTGGATGCGGTGCGGAGAGGTGTTGGAAGATGCATTTCAAGGAGGCGTTCACGATGAACGATCGTCCGAGCGAGCGCGGCCGCCGCAACTCCCGCTGCAGGGGTGGGTTTCTGTGGACGTCCGCGGGCCGTCTGCCTGCTGCTGCCACTTGCCGCGCCAGCACGCGTCACCATAACACAAACACAACACCACGCGTCACACACGCATACACCACACACCGTCATATAAACACCTTGCGCGCGTTGCTCGTTTCCAACTTTAGCCCACTAATCAGACCCTAAATATCAATTGCTTAAAGAGCCATAACCTTTTATTGATGGTCATGCATTGGTATGTGTGTGAACGTCGGCGAGCGATACGCTGGTTCCATCTGAATAAACATGCTCGCGATCAGCTGTTCCGTCTGACACGGCACTTATACACCGTTTGTTATGTTATTAGATATCATAACTTGATACTTACTACGTCGTAGTAGTAAGTATTTAACAACTTTTGTTAATTAAAACTGCTTTTGAGTGAATAGGTATTTGGCGGACCTTTGGCTTCGTAGATTTTAAAAAATAATAAAAATATTATTGTTAGCGACTAACATTTGGATATGCGACAGGTAAACCAAAGATTCGGGCTTAGGACTTGTATGTTTGTTTTATGGGATATGATCAACGCCTGTAAATAGGTTTTAACGATTATATTAGTAGAGAGACCTCAAGGTATGGGAAATAAATATTTGTCCAGGATTGGTATTTATTTTGCGCGATATTATTATTATGTACCAAAAGAGTCTAAAAACCGACAATAATTATTAATTGCCTTCTCAAATGCTTTGAAACGGTACATGTTATTACTTATAACAAATAAAGATACAGTTGTGGAGAAAGGCTTAAGGTAGTAGTTGGCAACTGTTACCTGAATGTGCGTTTCCATCCGTTATGCCCTATTTACACCAGCTTAGCACTAGAGAGTGCAGTTCGTTAAGCATTCATTATTAGTGCTTACAACTCTCCATTAACCATCCAATAATGATGTAGAGTTTACTCCTGCTCACTTGTTACTTATAGTGCTTTATTTATTACATGAACTTAGGTCTCGTCTCATTGTTTCCATATTAATTATAGTCAGGTCATGCAAAACCTCTCATTGAACAGAACCACGATTAATAAATTAGGGTTAATAAATTTTACCACCTTAAATAAAGGTTGTAAAACTAGTAAACTACGAACATGCAATAAATAATACCTACGTTGCGGACAATAGAGAAGACAATTTATTACCTAATGTTAAAATACATAAAACATCATACAGGCAAGTCATCCGGAATGATGTACAAACTGGGTTTGCCGTCGACTTTGGTCTGCACTTCATTCATGTCTTTACATAATGACCTACGTATTTTTTGTGGTTATCGGAAAATTTCTACCTGAGTATCGGTCGTCCTTTAATGCATCGTGAGCTCATCCACTTCTTGCATTGTTATTATTATCGCTATTGTAAGAGCCATTTAAAACAACTTAAGTAGTGTGAAGATAGTTTTTTGTATGTATGTATAGTTCTCTTACTTCTTATGGTTAAGCTTTATTGGTTGTGCTTGAGTTCGATAAATACTGAAATTCGAATGTTTACAGCGGACCTTGAAATCAAAAACTTATAAGTAGCTAGTTGTTATTTTGCATCGTGGCCCAGGAGACAACAGTTATGAAATTTATGACATGTATAACATCACTAACATATTTTTTTATTTTATTCAGAAACAAACAGTCTTGTATTGTTATATTAAATACAATAGTAGTTACTTATGTTATAGACTTACAGTTTCCTTCATTAAAATATGTGATCCTAAACATTAAATGATTAAAGTATACGAGTTATCTATATGAATCGTTAATACCATAAACGGTGTGTTAATAAACAGTGCTAGAAAACCTGCAATAATTTTATAACAATATTATGGCTGTTGAATACATTCTAAAAATAATCGTTTGAACATATTACATACACTTCGTATTTAGGGGACAGTACAGTAAAAAAATCGCGTAATTTTTTATTGACTTGGAAGTTTTTAACATGTTCGATGTCACTAAAAGTAACACTCTCGGGAGACACCACAAAAAATCACGGTATCTAATTTATATTTATTTAGAGTGAGACAGCTATGTATCATAAAGGTATTTGTTCGACAATAATCGGTAAAATACACCTATTAAAAATATTATCATACTAGGGTTTAATGAATTTTAAATAACAAAAGAAAAAGATTTCCAAAAAAGCACATGTAGAAATTCGAGGGAGATCAAGAGGTTTAGAGGTAAAATTATTATTATAAGCCTATACGGTGTCCCACTGCTGGGCAAAGGCCTCCCCCTCGATTTCCACTCGTCTCGGTTTTGAGCAATATCCGGCCAGTCGTTGAGATATGCGTCCAGGTCGTCCCGCCATCTCCGTCTGGGCCTACCCGATCCTCGCCCGTCTTGCGGCACTCACCGTAAAAATAAAATAAAATCATTATTATTATCTATAATAAGTTAACTATACGTTTAGCATAGCAGAGGTTGTATTTATTAGATCATAAGATTAATAAGAAAAATATTTATTTTTGTTCGAAGTTCTTTAGAATAACCTTCATCATATCAGCCTTTTATCGCCCACTGCTGAGCATAGGCCTCTCTTCTAGTACGCCACTTATCCCGGTCCCGAGCCAGTCTCATCCAGAAGTGACTCGCAGTCTTCCGAATGTCGTCCACCCAACGAGCCAACGGACGCCAGGCACTCCTTTCGTCTGAAAGCGGCCACCATTCCGTTAGCATTTTGGCCTACCTGCCATCACTCTGCCTGGCAACATGTCCCGCTCAGCTCCATTTTAATTTGGTAATGACGTGTCTGACGTCTTGCACCTTGGTGCGACGTCGAATCTCAACATTCCTCACTCGGTCTTGAAGTTTGATGCCGAGCATGGCGCGCTCCATGGCTCTCTGTGCCACTCGAATTTTATGCACAGTCTCCTAAGTGAGCGTCCATGTCTCGGCACCGTAGGTCATGGTGGGCAGGACACATTGGTTAAAGAGGCGAGTTTTCAGGCATTGTGGAATGTTAACGGGTTTGAGGATGTCCGCCAGTTTACAGAATAACCTTACTTTTGTTTATAATTTAATTTAACATTAAGTATTATACTGATGTTAGTTTGCATTTATGTTTAAGTCTTTCATTATTTCAAGTATAGGTACCCTACACAGTGTACCTAGTACAGTGAAACTTGGTTAAATGGGACCTGGATAAGTGAGACACCTCCATAGCTGGACGTCATGGTGCGGTCCGGACACTTTAGCAGTGAATTACCTCTGTTAGTGAGACAAAACAGATCTCTATAACTGAGATTACTATTTTGGATTTTAAAGTCACATTTACCTACACAAAGAGTGTATTTTTACCTCTTTTACTGAGACTATAATTGCAAGAATACTTTTGCTCAATTGATTTTTTTAGAATGTTACAGAAATCGACCTCTGTATCTGTGATAACGTCAATCTATGACCTCTTTAACTAGGACTATTCCAGATCAATTCTCGTTTTTTACTCATTCTTACTTTAGGATGGTATTCTACCTGTCTAATTTCTTTATCCAATGTGCAAACATTGGACCAAGAAATTGGACAGGTGGAACGCCATCCTTACCCACAAATTCCGTATTTTATTAATTGTGTCTAAAGGTCTTCAAGATTTATTGTCTTTTTTGTCTTAGTTTAAATAGCTAAAATATCAAATAGCAAACATTTATTAAGCAAATAGGCTACAGTGCCACTTTTACATGTCAATTTTTCCAAACGATTAAAAATTACAGAGTACAATTACAAATATGGAATGGCTGAAATAATATATACTTTATTAGAGATGTATAGTGTCTCTAAATGTAAAATTACACAAAAAAACTATCATAAAAAATAAAACCAACAAATACTAAAATTCTTTAGAGATGTATAAGTCTTTAAGTGTCAGAGATAAAATGTAAAAAAAAAAAAACATTAAATTATCCTTAGAGATGTAGAGGGTCTCCAACTTGAATTCTTATTCTTATATGAATAATTAAAAGACAAGAAATTAAAGCAGATAAGAACCGAATGAAACAAAGGCTTAAATCTTGATAAGTAACATGAAAAACTATTTCCATTTATTAAAATAGTGAGACGCAAATTTGATGTGACAAAATATAGCTTTTGTAGAATCTTTAAAAATAAATTCGAAAAAAATATTTACACTATTAATCGAACCCTTTGTAAATGAGAGAGAAATTTATTTATACCTGGCTAACTGAGAACCTGGGTAAGTGGAACCTGGGTGGTGGCCTCTTAAGGTAAGACAAATTGACAGGTCCCTTGAAGTCTCAGTTATCCAGGGTTCACTGTACTGACTCCAAACAAAATCTTTTTATACCATAAAATAATAATAAATACCACGGTAGTACATTCCAGTTAAGACTTGAGATACCATGAGCTTTAAACAATGGGCCTATCTTATTTCATTTTTAATCTAATCTATGTTTTGAATAATGTAAGTTTATCACCATTATTTATTGAAAACACGTTTACATGACATTACAGTTTGTAACTAATGCGCCATGAAAGTTAAGTACATTTACAGTATTATTATACATTTATAAGACTACATACAGTTGAACAACTATCATCCAATCTCTCACAAAACCTCTGACATTTACTGCATACAGCCGTCCATCGCCATGCAAACATATCACTGATCACTGTCAGTAGCTGATGTCAAGAGCGCATTCTATATACACGCATTATACACGGCTTGTTTACGTACCCCATCAAAAAACAATAAGTTACCATATTCGTCAAAAAGTAAAGCTTATGACTGGGTAATATAGATTTAGGGCGGCGTTGCACTGGTCCTCTTTGGTGAGTTTTTTCTAAATTTTATAGTATGGAAAGTTTGAAATCGGTTATTTATTATTTTACCTCTTCGTATAGCATCTTGGTGGAGATAATAAGCAACTGATTGAAAAGGGTTTTAAACTTATATTTTTTTTGAGCTAACTAGAATGAAATAATAAGTTTTCGGCGTCGCATATAAATTCACAAAAATACATGTATGAAAACATTCCTTAGAAAGGAGTTTGTTTTTCCTTGTGTCCCTCAATGTCAGCACCGTCTCGAAGTAAACGTTAGCCATAAAACCTGCGCCATAAGCTAACGTATTGATTTCACCGGAGTCGGGTTTCTTGAGACTTGTTAAAGTTGCGCTTCGTTCCTCGCGCCGTGCATAGTCTGAAATATACTTACAAATGCACTTGAACTGGAACATTAACTACATATACATAATAGTGCAACCTTCCTTTTTCGTGGCTTAAGACTATAGTTAGTTGTCTTTTGGGCCACTTTGGAAATCTGTTATTTCAAACAAATTTTTATCAAGCAGACGAGCCTGGAAACGATAATACTTATCTGCTATTTTAAAGTAAATAATATTGACAGCCTAAAATTTTATTCAAAGTGAAAACCTAATGGAGCTTGATATTGTGGATAATGTAGATCTACAATTGTACACAATATAAGTAAATGATCTTCTCCTAGGTCACATAATAAGTAATAATATCAACAACATTTAGGAAGCATTAACCCAGTGATACGGCCTCCGCCTGCGTGAGGCGGCGTTTCACGATATGCCTAGGAATTTCCGCTGAGAATTTCACATGAAAGGAAGAACAATACACAAAACTTAATTGGCCAGACAATACAATACAATACAAATATACTTTATTGCACACCTCAATACAGAAACAGTACAAATAATACAACACATAAAGAAGAGGTAAACAACAGGCGGTCTTATCGCTAAAAAGCGATCTCTTCCAGACAACCTTTAGGTAGCGGAATTAAAAAAAAAAATACACACAGAATAAACACAAAACTAAACAATATAATTATCATATACAAATATAAATAAAAAAGATATATAAATACATATACATACATATATTAAAATACATATCAGTATGTTACGGTCTTATCGCTAAATAGCTAACTCTTCCTAGTAATCTTTGGGTACCATACCGCAAAGAAACGACGTGATAAATATTTAATGATTTTGAAAACATAATTAAGTCACTTTATTTTGTGCAATAAACTATAAATAATTAGATATCCTTTGCGCTATTTAGTAAATATTTACAAGTTGTTCTTCGGTGGAGGAAGGAAAACATCGCGCAAAAACGGACTCATCTTCAAACACCATATTTTTGCCTATTCCTGATATTGTAAAATCCAGTGCCTACGCCTATTTTTGTGATTTAGGTTCCCATAAACATAGATCCCTGGCTCCTAAACGATGTAACCGGGAAAGATATTAGGTGCACGTTGTCAGCGAAAAGAAAAAAAAAACCGTCAATGTTACATTGCAGTTTAACTTTTGAAAAGTTTGACATAGGAAAACAACAGTACAAAATATCATGCATAAAGAGTAGGTAGGTAGTACGTATGCTGATTTAATACTTATCACGTATGCTGTGTGCTTTTAGAAACGACAATTTACAGCACAGTTAATGAACATAAACAACATATGTATAGATAAAATACATTTTTCAGTTTATATTATTAAAAAAAACACCGTTGTCAGATAAAATGCTTCGTGTTTTGTCCGCGTTTTTGTTGAGAATAAAGGCGTCATATCCCGCGAAATGTGTAGAAGCAGTACTCGTCGACGACAGTCATTCGTTGTTGGCTAGGGCATAGGCTTCTGAGGGATGCGGGACGGGGGATGGAGGTGAGATCATAGTGGCGAGTGGCCCGGGGAGGCGATCGATATGTACATTGAACATATACATACGTATACCTACATAATCGTAGGTACCTACCTAACTCTCAACTCGACTGTCTGCTCCAGATACTGCGCCAAAACCCCGGCCCCTCTGCCCGCAACCCGCTTTCGCAATTCTTTCTTTACATTATTTTATTAACATGCCGAAAACGTAAGAATTCGTTGATTAGAGCTGATAACCGATACAAAAAAGCAGATTTCTTCATCTTTTTTTTCGCAATTGCATCGCTAAATTGCGAATTACAAAAGAACTCTACTCATTAATTTTCAATACCAACCGTAACCCTAATGTCAATATTTTAGCTCGTTTTACTCAGAAACTTAAAACTAAATTCAAAGCATTATTATCGATATTAGCATTAGGAAAATAATTTCGCTCGCTCTTACCTTTATATATTTATCGCATATAATACCTATAACATCATATTTTTATAAAGTCGTTCCTCTATGACGGTATACACAACCTTATAAATAACCTTTTAGACTATGCTAAACATCACGTAATCACTGAATGCATTTGAGTAGTTGTTGACACGTTATCGCTATTGTCAACTTACGTGGAGCGCTAAAAAACTACAAACATGCAGTATAAGGTTATAATGTAGATAAACACCACCAGGTAAGGTGAATAGAATATAATGTAGAAATATTTCATATAGGTAAGCGTTAGAATTGGCTACTTGACAGTTTTTTGTAAATAATGTCAATAGATCTTGATTTTCCTGTGGATCATATAACTATATAGGACTCATGGCATTTAGGCAACACAAAGGTCAGAAATGAGAGTTAAAGTCTGCCACTCGCACTCGACGATTGAAACGCCTCTAATATAACAAAATGATATTGTAATGTGACGTTACATTACATTAGTATGTATGGAAGATCAGGAAAATTGCTATTTTGACCCTGAAATATTGCGTTTATGTATATAATTGTTATACATTTTAATAAATAAAATTGGAGACATGTGAGTCGCCATCGGTGACCAATCACCATGTAGTACTATGTTAACACTGAATTCACCCACAATGCATTTCATTTGCATAAACTATACTCAGTGCTAAATAGTTTCATAGTTTTGAGTTATTACTTTTCCTTTTTTCTTAATTAAATTGTGCTTTGTACAAAAAAATACGTGATATTATGTCACCCCCCCATCTCCCATCGTGATCATGATCATAGGTGATATTTTTCCGACCCACTCCGGCCTCTATAAAGTGTCACAGGATTTCTGGATGAAGCCAATCGAAAATCCAATTATTTTTATTTCTTATTGCTGATTTTCGGAAAATCATTTCTTAATTAACCCCAATCTGTAAGGAACGTTTTCTTGTCTTAAACTTAGTTACGATCTATTGCTTATAGATTAGTTTTATTACTAGAGTCAGACCAAGCTAAGTCGGCAGCGATTTTGATAGCCCAGTCAGTCGGTGCAAGTGTTAATGCAAACGTAAATAATGTAAACGTCATAATTTCATAGAAGTTTGGCGTTTAAAATAACACTTGCACTATCTGGGGTGTCAAAATCGCTGTCAACTTATCATGGTCTGACTATAATAAAATTTTCCAGTACACTTAGAGCTGAAGTGATAACTGTGATCAGTATCTGTGTTCATTTGCGATCGTTTACGGAATTCCATTTGCGCTCAACACAATCAATTCGATTGTTTAACGCAAAACTGCCGCTAAAGTGCGAAAACAATGATTATTTTGTGAAAACATTGTAGCTCTCATGCGGTTAAACCTGCCGAGTTGGTTTAACGAGTTATCGGCCTCTGTGTCAGCTTTAATAAATTATAGTATTAATTTTATCGCCAGCGCGAAATACACTAACAGCATAATCATCCGATTTACACGTCGTTCATTTTCTCATCAAAATGTAATTGCTAAACTAATTTTTATCTTAATTAATTTATGTAAGTATGTTAGTTTAACACTAAAAGATCAGATTACTTGAGCACTATCACGACAATCTTACAAATGCCGAGTTGGTTATTTTATCTCATTACTTAACTCTTAATATCTGCGTTAAAATAATTTAATTATCATCATATTTCACATCAGCTTAATGTCAACTTATTTACCATTTTCATTTGCTAATTGAACGATTTTTGGATGGTTCATAAATTTTCACTCTTGTCTTGTTAAACCATTATGAGCTGTAAGGATTTGGAATAGAATCACACACTACACAATTGCACATACTAGAACACACATGAAATGTTGATTGCACATTCTTTATTGTCCTTCGTAAATTGGTCAAATTGGTGAAACAGGCTAAATGTAAATATGTCAGTCACATTCACATGGGCGTAACGTGAAAATTTTATTCACTATTCACCTTTTTGTTATAGGTTGGTCGTAGTTACGTTAGTTACGCAACTATTAAGCAATTCGGCCCAGAAAAAACAAGAGCGTATTAAATTGAAATGGTCCTCAAATTAATCTTTATAATTCGATTAATACTGGCTAACACAAGGTTACTAAAAGAACTATTGTATCAAAGAAAAGTAATGAACAGTAAGTAAATATTTCTTTCACCTAACGCCCATGCGATGTGACAGTTGCCTCATGGCCAAGGCAAAATTCTCACTAAGGTGTAGAGTTTGTGAAGTTAGGGTTTGTAGAGTTAGAAGCTTAAAACTTCATGAGATCTGATATTTTTTTGACAGAGCGAGCCGTATGGTTTCGTCTTTGCAACATTTTACATGAAAATGATTTTGGTGGGATTAATATACTTACAGATTACTTATTTTTTTTTTTTTTAATAATAATAAATAACGTTGAAACCATTGTCATCAATTTTTTTATTAGATTGTAATGGCCGACTGCGTCAAGTCGCCGTAACATGTGTGCACCCATATTTTTACACTTGACTGTACCATATGCCATGTCATACCAATCTTTGCGGGTTTTGCACCAGTTCTACGCTTCTACGCCTGTACTACTACTTAATAGTAGAGAGGCAAAGTACCTATGCACCAGTAATTACATTTACCGCTTCTCTTATACATGGTAATAAGTATGTCAACAACTTTCTATATAAATTTATATACGTGTCATTAGGGACTACATAAGTACCTTTGATTTAAAAATAGAAGGATATGATAGGATAGGGTGGGGAATACAAGTATAATGCGGGCTGTACACATTCGTCAAGACACCCCGAGACTCGGCCAGAGAATGAGTGAGTACATGCAGCTCTCTTCTCTGGCTTTTTCTCGTCTCGTCTAGTGCTTCTCCAATTGGATCAGAACGTTGCCAAGACTCTCGGTGAGAGGCTTTCAACGGGTGTGTACAGCCGGCATTAGAACTTTCTCTACCTGTAGAATCTCTACAGAAGATCTCTATAGAAGACATTACTTTCTGTGTAGATTCGCAAATGTCCAACTCATCTAAGGTTTAATACGCTGTGTAGTAGATTATCTTCAAATTCGTATTGATACAAAAAGCTTTAATTGAGTAATTAAGTATTTTCGTATAGTGATTATAATGTGGTTACAAATGCGATGTACGCGTCGATTGCAGTGTATACATAACATACTTATGCCATAATTTTGTTGCAGGTGTTGGCGTCAAGATGGAGCACTTCCAGGCGGCGCTGGATCCTCGCAAGCAGGAGCTGCTGGAAGCGCGCTTCCTAGGCGCCAAGGTTAGATAGAACTACTACGATCAACACTTTTTATGCTTCTAAAGCGTACTACTTACGTCACTTACAAACGTTACTCTTCTGAAAATGCTACGCCGATGATTTTTAGTCTTTTGATTTCCATAATAGGGTTTAAAAGATGGCGTTCTTCATAAACGTCTGTCAAATCTAAGGAATATTTGATATAGGTATTCATTTACTATGTATTAGATTGTTGGTAAATGAAAACATCGTGAGAAAACAGGCCTACAGTTACTGTTGACTTTCCAATTCTTGTATGAATATTTTCCAATTTGGGCACCTTGAACATGTTTATGAGAAGAACCATGAAAATAAAAGTATTTGAACTCACTAAAACTTAATAGATTGATAACTGATAACATACCGTCTTATGAAATTCTTAGCTCACCCGCAAACGTCAAAACACTACTATTCTGAATATCAGTGTATGGCTGTATGTACATAATGCCAAGAAGGCTATTAGTTTTATTTTGGCCAGAAGTACAGATGGCAGTAATTTTTAGGTAGGCCCTTGATGAGCAGGCATCTTAAACTGTAATGTATGCAACTCCAGAGGGGTTTTTTGTGCGTAACAAGCGTCTTTGTCTCTAAAAAGATCCAAAATAAAAGCATGGTCTCGTTGTCAATGTATTAGTGCATCCCAAAGAGCCCCGTTAACTACTCACTAGCAACAATACTTAATATGCCTATGGAATAAGTTGTATTGTATATGGTTGTCTGTATGGTGTGTTTGTGTACTTCAATGAGGAAGATGACATTTCGATCATCCGACGTGAGTGCACACTAACTTTTACACTCACGACTTGTGTGTAAAATGGTTGAATTGTGTAAAATCTTATTCAATTTCTTTGTTATATTTTTTCCGATCGTTATATCGGTTCAGTAATTCAGTTATGCCATCTGGTTTATCAGTCGGTATTAAAAACTGGCTAACGTCACTCGATCATGGCCGCCCCGCGTTTACGCTTACGTGTTATAAATGAAAATGGCCGCGATTCGCGACAACACTACCCATATGCCTGAGCAGATTGCAAATATTTGTTATTCTTGAATAGGTAGGTACATACCATCAAACTACTTCAAGCAACGCAATAGCAACAATGAATCGGGTCATACATTCCAAGTAAATTACATTCATTGGTCTTGTTGCTTTCGTAAACAGGCATGCCAATTAATTAGCAGGTGATATTTCTCAAACTCAGATAGAAAACCGTGATCATGCACAAATCACAACAGTAGGTTTAGATTGTGTTAGCCCACCTGGCTTCGACACGGCCGCTTCGAAGCATACTGCGGCGTATATACCTATGTGCGCATTGTGATCTCAAGCCATGTATTCTCATTTTTCTCCGTGCCGTGCACATCGCCTCGGGAAAACCAATTTATGTGTCATCTTTAATTTCATACAGTTGTACTCGATCTCGAGATAACATTTACACTGGTTTGTCTGAGTCGATGGTTGAAGTATGCTGTGGTAATATCAGGGCAGTTTGTGATGTGGTAGATATGTAATTCCATTATGTCTCACCTCCGCCCTTCCACCCGCCAGTCATTTCCCCGTTTCGTCCTGCGTGGCGACACTTGGCCGGGCCAGGCTCAGTCAGGCTATCGGATTGTTACCACTCGCCGACTTACGTATTTGTTATTCAAATGATCTTCGTTATTGATCACGTTTTTCTTTTGTTCTTAAAGATTTTGTCAGTATCGTGATACTTGTAATTAAAATAAAACATGGTCACCTTGAAATAAAATCATCGTTTTTACGATTTTATACCTCATTAAGGAGTAACAAATGCTAATTTGATTCGCGTTATTGATCGCTTGCATTGGTGGTTGCGATTTGCGATGCGAGTGGGTATGTAAGCTAGCATTTCGTCACTCGAACGACAAGATGGCGGCAGACATAAATAGTCTGCCTGCCAGCTAATATACATTTCTGACTTATCGACCTACAAAAACTTTACCGGTAACTCGGCACCTTAGTTTTAAATCTGTTTTTCAAGTTTTTGACTATCATCATATTAAAATTACGTACGTGGTTTTTTGATAGTTATGGATTGGACAAGGGAATGATGATGAGGTTTAGCGCGGATCTGACATTATGTGACATACCTTGATCAGGTTGGTTGGGTGGGGTGGGGTACGACCAAAAGTAACTATCTATTGTTTCTGTCACTAGTGCCACGTAATACGTAGACATGTATATTATGTATGATACATTGTATACGTAATTAGGTAATGAAATACTCATGATATTTTATGGGTAGGCGTATGAATCATGTGCTGCATTTTGCAAGCGTGGACTGAGCGCAGTGACGCCTGTTTGCAGGTCAGCGCAGGGGAGATAGAAACCCAGCGGGCCCCCGATTACAAGGCGGTGAGTTATCTATTTACATATCTACAGCCCATCTGTAAGCTACATTTTATATCTATTGAGAAATACCTTTGACTTGTTAGGTGGGTTGCTATACCCGAGGGTTGGTATACTTGGTATCGCCGCCGTATGCCATAGCAACAGCATGTCTGTTAGTGAGCTTGCCTTTTAAATTAGGAAAATATGAAATATCCTCTACGAATATGTAGTGTCCTGTTGTACAGCAAGCTCTTGTTAAGAAAAAAAATGTAGTGCAGGGGTTTCTGAGCTTTTTTGCGTAGATACTTTTCCGCCGGCCCCTCAAATTTTGTGGAGGTCATAGACGAAAAAATGAAAAGGTTTTTCTTTATTAGTACAAATGATAAGCTTCATTCAGAGTGCACATCCCTTGCTGGTTGGCTACGGAACTCCTGATTTAGAGCAAGCTTGTTATGTTTCATTTCATAATATCAACTGATACACGTAGGTACCTACTCAGTTTACTTACCTTCTTTTGATCTATCAGATATCTATAGTTATGTGGGTAGCAGTGGCGGACCGTTCAAAGAACTCGATTCCCACCGGCTTGTCTAATTTTAGCCCGTTGAGTACTTTCACGATCGGCTCATGGAAAAAAGGGAAGCAAAGTCAGCTCCGGGTTCCCTACGAATATTTGTGACGCGCCGCCACTGGTGGGTAGGTGATTAATTCTATATCGACTTTTGATACGGCTATTGATACGTTTAAACAAACTTACAGATTATGAAAAGCTCTCACAATGAGTCCACAAATGCAGGATTATTTGATTGATTGAATGATTTTACTTACGCTAAAGGATAAACTATAAAATGCTTACTTTTATAACCCCCAAAATTACCTAACGCCTAAAATTGTTAAGAGGCTTTCAACACCCAATGTCTTTGAAATTGATGTTACTTAAACAGTTTTTTAAGAAAGACTATTTGTTTTAGTCAAGTAAGAAAAATATATATTCATATTAATTATATTTCAAAGACCGTGGTTGTACTCGATACATGATTGAACGAAATCGGCTCGATAGAAAATAATTGCTAAGATTGGTCTTAAAATCACAATTAAACGGTTTTATGTCTTTATTGTTTTGACTTATGGATCTGCAATTAAAATCATAATTTCAAAACATTTATATCTAAACCTTGGTTGAGTAAAATATTACACTAATAATCTACTTTTTTTTATTTAAATATTTTTCTTATGCTTAGTGCTATCTCATTTACTCCGATACAAATAGACAGTGTGCGCGCTTTAGGTATTGACAGCCTCTTAAATCATAGAAATTAATATTTACCTGGATATATAATAAGTAAATAACAGATTGGATCGAATACATTTTACAGACAGTTATTGTGAACAAACGGCGTGGCGGCAAACTGAATCATTGAAAAGATGTATAGAGAGGACCACTGATTCAGCTTTGCACCTTTGCACCTAATATTTATTTCTGCAATAATTACTAGAATAGCTTTCAGATTTAAGAGAGTTGCGATTGATTATTAAGACGCGTCATTGGTTTGATTTATAAATGTAGCACATTTGATATTCCCATTTTTTTATTGTTCTAAAAACCAAACAACACAAAATTAAACAGTTAGGAATGTCTTTAACTTTCACTTAAGCATTAAACTTAAAATATATAAATTATTACTTTAGTTGTACGTATGTTGTGATGTGTGTTAAGGGATATGAATATCTTACAAGAGTTTTATGTTATGAAATCAATTAATAAGTTTTCCGGCCGATGATAGAGTAACATTATACGTTATTAGTTCATTTTTACGTATAACAACAACGTGATGTGCGTCAAGGGATATGAATATCTTACAAGAGTTTTATGTTATCCAATAAATTAATAAGACTTTCCGCCGACGATAGAGGTGATGTAAAACTGAGTCAATGATATAATTCGTGTCATCCATTTGTCAAGTCTAATCTTTAATAACATGGCAATACGAGTCAAGGCACGTGTCGTCTTGAATGACACGATCTATAATGATATTTTAAAGATATATTTAAATATCTTATTTTAAAATGACTCAAATGGTATTTGAAAAGGGAGAAAGTATGACAAACTGTGAAGTTTTGATTGGTCAAGAAAGAGTTGAACAAGTGAAAGAGTTTGTGTATCTGGGAACCTTGTTCACTAGGGACGGTAAACATGATGAAGACATTGACAGGAGAGTGAATGCTGGAAATCGTGTGAATGGAGCACTCAACGCTTTTATGAGCAGCCAGAAGGTGTCGCAAAAAGCACGGTTGGCTGTGCATAGACGGGTGTTGGTGCCTACACTTATGTATGGTAGCGAAAGTTGGGTATAGCAGAAGAAACATCAGAGTCAAGTGAATGCAGTGGAAATGAGAGCATTGAGAAGTGTGTGTGGTGTAAAATTACAAGATAGAATTAGGAAAAGTGTGGACTGAATGAAGATGTAGTGACAAAAATTGAGAAAGGTATGTTGAGATGGTTTGGACACGTCGAAAGAATGAGTGAAAGAAGGTTAACAAAGAGAGTGTATAAGGGAGAAGTAGAAGAGGGAGCTGGAAGGGGTAGACCTCGGCGGACTTTCTCTGATCAAATCGGGGGAAATCCTGAAGAAAGGCCAGGTCATGAGCACCCTAAACCGACGAGCGTGTATGAAGAATGTAATGAAAGTGAAGGAAGCGAAAGAGGTATGTCAGGATCGTAGCAAGTGGAAATCCGTGGTCTCTGCCTACCCCTCCGGGAAATAGGCGTGATTATATGTATGTATGTATAAAATGACTCAATGCTAGAGTATCCTTAATTGTATGTTAACAGGAAATAATCCACTGCAAAAGTTAAGAAAATAATATCTTACCAGTTTCATATAAATTTAAGATATGTGCATGTAGTAGAATTCGGTTTGAGTTAGACCTACTTTGTTAATTTTTAACAAACTTGTTTTAACAGAAAAAAATATAATGGAGCGCATTTATCATTTAAAGACTACCTCTATAGCTCCGCTCACCTTGATGTCGATTATTCTTTTGACAGCAAACACCCGTGTAGTCGATATCGGTATCGATTCACCCTCGTGTTCATTTATTACGTAGCTCTGATTAGGCTCGATGATTGCCGATGTTATCGTGACCGCTACTTTCTAGCAATAATATTTATAAATCCAGTTATAACTTATTCCATTTAGTTGAGTTTATCGCCGTGAGCTCCGTTACAACAGCCAGCATAAATAGCTTATAAATAGCGCGTACAGAATAACATTCATTATCGTACATACCTATTTGTGGCCGCGATACGTTCCCTATCGCGCTCGATATTAAATTAGGTATACGCCTAGGGTACAGTTCTCTACAAAAACATGCATACATTTTTCGCCTCGTCTATGCTAAAGGCTCCAGGTATTGACTTGAAATGAAAGTTTAATTAGAAAAATCATTAGATAATTGCGATACAAACAAAAAAAAAACGGTCTCAATATCTCTTGATAAGTGACGCCTTTGGCATGAAAACAATACAATTATGTATGCCGTCAACCATTAGTGGCATTCACGTGACATTAGTTACCTAATACTTAGCTATTACACATGTCCTTTTTTCCAAATTTATAGTTATTTAACTTAAGTACTTACGGCACTGTCGTATGGATATACCTAATACTTACCTACGTGTACACGGACGACGAGTTGCATGATCGATCGCTATCGGCACCTATCGGTGTGCTTGATGTTTAATGAATAATGAAGTACGTGGCATGTTGTAGATATGATAGCTTAAATATGCGGCTGAAACGTTGGATTTTATTGATATTTTCTTTTTGAATTGAAACTAGTTTCAAAAACTTAGTGTATTGTAAAAGATGTAGAGCCAGACCAAGATAAGTTGGTTGCGATTTTAACAACCTAGACAGTGTAAGTGTTATTTTAAACGTCAAGAATCTATGGAATTATGACGTTTATTTAACACTTGCACAGGCAGGGCTATCAAAATCGCTGCCAACATAGCTTGGTCTGACTCTAACAAAATTGTGGGTGATAATATTTATAGGAATTTGACAAAACGTAGAGCATTTAGACCCACACTAAAGTATCCCGAGCGTCGCGCGTCGGCGTCTATCCAACTCTATGGCTGCTGCTCGACGCAACATTGTAGCAACTGCGTAGCGACGTCATTTGCCATAGCGCCGACTAGATGCCGATGCCGACGCCCAAAATACGCTAGTGTGGCCCTTAATAGTCTACTGCTATTACTAGATGACGCTACGAATACGAGTACAAGATTATAAAAGCTAATTATGTCATTATTGTAGACAAACTACTCAAATTAGGTAGATAAATTCAAAATCTTGCATAAAACGAAGTGAAGGCCTGTTGGGTTAGAAGCTCGTTGATGTCTTTTGTTCCATACAGAGAGTAATGAATATTATATTTAAATATCGAAGTCATTGATTAAATTATAGGTATTAATTAACATTTCAGCTCAGACATAAGCGTCATAGACTTACCAACTACGGTTAAAAAAGCATACCATTTTAATCTGATTTATATCTCACTAATTGGAGGATTATAAGTAGACGAGTAGTAAAAAAGGAATAAACAATGACTGACTTGAGTGTAATTAAATTGGGTCACAAATTTCCGTAAGATGTATTCGGGTACTACAGAATATCGGATAATTGCGAAAACATGATATAATTTTCGGAATTACCCGTACTGTTTTCATTGGTCTAACCTAACTAAAATGCGTAGACTCGATTCTAAGTATGTAATTATTGTGATATATTGAGGCCTATCCTCGCAGTTTTTGTTTTATTGCCAAAGTACGTAGGTGCTAAAGTTACCTACTGACAAGAACTTTTATCATATGCTATCATACTATACGATTGTGAAATACAGCAACTTTTACTATTATTAAATATGGTAGCTTACAGTCATTATGATGATGCGAACGGTTTGGTCGGAAGGCTGGTTGTTTGGCCTGTTCAGATTGTAAGCTGCCTATTACAAAACTGTTTGTCTCCACTGAGAGCTTGGCTTGCTCCTGCTATAACTTGACCCAGAGACTCGCAGCAAATACACGCGATCTTGGGTCAGATTTATACTAGCTACGTGTGCGTAGCGGTCGGGAATTTCTGAATAACAAGTGTTAATCCAATAGCTTATGTCGCTGCGTCAAACGCTGACTAACCAGTATAAGTTCTCTATCTTATCATGCATAACTGTTACGGATCTCGAGGTCACAATCACGCGAGTTGGCCAGAGCGTTTGGCTCGGTAAACATCAGGATGCGCAGCAAGTTAGGATCGTGAGCGGGGCGGGGTCAGTGACACGGCGCGGGCGCGAGTCGCGGCGCGGAATCGGCATCGCACTTATCTATTACACTACGCACAACCTAAATAGGCCCCTTTACCTACACAATCGTACGTGGACTGGCGAAAGTAATTTGGCAAGAAATCACGTGCCGTATACCTCTAGTAAGTAGATAAGGTGCTGTGGACTACCTGATTCTGAAAAATCCGCTCTGAACGTGAGTTTTAGTATAGTCTGCTACATTATAACGCTTGATGATGACCAGATGGCAATAACGGTTACAGATAGTATTAGCAACAGAAAGAATATGATCTGAGCACAAACTAATTTTAAAAGAGTAAAGGCGTGTGTTACTTACAGGGCGTATGCAGATCATTTTGACTCCTTTACCTAATTAGCTACTTCTGCTGCTGACTGTACTTACGTGTCTCGATCACTTAGGAATTGAGCAGGTGACATTTTTTATTCATATCAATTCAACGCATTTTTGTGGATGTGCCCAGTGCATCTTTTATTTGTGATCCTGGTTCATTGATCAATAAACACACGGTCAAGAGATTTTTGTTGTCAAAGGCTTAGGGTTAAAACATACCCAACGTTTATAACCCAAGTTTGCCAAGTGCTTTCTAATATTTGTAAATTATCGTTCACCAAGCAGCGAAATCCAAAAGGTAGGTATTGTAAATTTATAGATTTAGATAATCCAAGGCTACATCATTGCATGTTAAAATTAGCTTTAAACCTAGCCAATCAACGTGTTAAATTTTGTTTCATTATACATCACTAAACAATCCACTGTTACCAAGCAGCGTGCAGTTTCAGGCCGAATCAGACAATCGCATAATAAGGCCGATGATGACTTGAGACGAGGAAGACGACTTGTCTCTCACAAATATGCTCATTGCGCATTGAGAGAAAGAGAAGTAGGCAAAGCGCAGTGTTGTCAGTCGGTTTGCACATTCGATGCTAAGGGAAATAATAACATGGCGCACACGGCCTCGCCCCGCCTCGGCTACAATGTGCCGTCAAACCTCATTCCACCGCCCAGTTCCGCAGTTATATTTACACAGCCCGACCTTTCGCACCGGTCGTCACTACACTCCAACTAAATTTATATATATCTGCGCACTCACTTATAATATTGATATATAATCACAATACACATTCGTTTCATTTCCAACGTTCGTATTTAGTAGCGTAGAAATTATATTAGCAGCAAACATACGGGACGACCGTTCATATCGGCCGCCGCGGAGGCAATGAACGCGGGTGGCGCGACGGCGGCGGGCGGCCAGTCAGCTGAGCGTCACGCCGCCGCGACATTGCAAGGTCCGCCCGAACCGCCTGCCGCGCCAGCCTGACCCACTGCGGCTGCCGGCGCGGTGCTGGCAACCACCCTATGACAAACCACCATAACTTCGAATATAACATTCTCACTAAATAAACCATAGGTTGTTTTTGAAGTGTTGCTAGGACTGTGAGCGGTGTCATGCCGGCGCGACACGTCACGTTGTGAATGGATCGTTGCGCATGCGTAAGATACATGCTATTATAAATATTATTTTATTACTATTTCGTTTACTTGCTGTTATTAAGTACTTTTTCATTACTCTATAACTGTGTAGACAGGTACGTCATACTCATATACTATACTCTACTCACATTCATTGAGAGTTAGTTTTGTTTTACTATTTCAGAGAGATTCTTTGTTTTTGTGAGATCTTGTCGCTCTCGAGTCTGTAAACATTCATCAGAATAAAATGACTAGGTTAATTTTTTATCAAGGAGAAACATCTTCGAGCTTGCCTAAATTTTTTTAAATTAATGGAAAAAATGGCCAAGAACTTTGACATAATATCCAGGGGTAAATACCAGAACGTTTATGTCTGCCCAATATCTTTGGATGGATACATATTTGACGAAGACTTACGACATTATTCGACGCATAATATTGTTGATTGTCTGATAGAGGTCTCCGACTACCGGCTACCAAATAACCAGAAAAACAATCAAAATGTATTAAATTAAAGCACTTCCTCAAAATATTTTTCAAATAAATTAGGCATTCACCCGTTTAGTAACCCCCGGGGGTTATGTTTGCAAATCCAAATTCTATAAATAATAGTATATTATGTTATGGGACTGAACAAAAATTTGAATTCATCAAAGCCGCTCGCTTGTGTTGTATTAGAGTCGTACAGGTGTTGTTTTATTATAAAGAACTACGCACACCCCAATATTGTTTTCGATAGGTTAAGCATGAGTTGTATGAGGAAAGGCGTCGGCACTAGGAATAATCAATATTGCAAGCTAGGGGTTTGAATCTCATGGCGCCTCGTCGGCGCTGCACACTTGCGGCTGAAGTTGCGCTGAGCCCTCCCCCTCACCTCTCGACCTGCACCCCTCGTACTAGAAAATTAGGTTAAACAGCACGCGGCAACCGGCTGCACACCGCACCGGAAGAGGGGATTTTGGGCGTCCGCGGAACTGCGCTTCCAACGAATGCGGGACGGAGATGTGACTGAGTATTGATTGTCCTTCGAACCTAAACCAAGTTTCATGCGACGCCATAAGTCCGTATACATACCTATCAACCAATATAGTTCGTACCCAACGTTCTTTGTGCTCTTGGGATTAGTAAATATAATCGCGAATTATTAATTTATTATAATAGATACGCCTCACTGTCACTATATAGACTACTTACATTCAACTTTATAGGAAATCCACATTGAAGAAAGAAAGTTAACATGTATTACTGCCGTTGTCTTTTTATTTCGCAATTGCTCAAATTTTTACTTCCTTACTAAAACACGAATTGAGTTAGCAATTTGCTTACATTACAAAGTATGAAGACAAGATACCTCCTTGTATCTCCAAGTACCAACACCGAGTTAGTTACCAACAAAGATTTTCCCTGTATTAAAAGAGGACAAATGATCATTTGATCAATAATAATCACAATCGTGCCGTTTCTTTGGTAGCTTACTACGCAATTGTTATGATTGTCATTGTTGGCTTTAAAACCGATGCGAGGACGGCACTGTAGAGTGGATGCGAGTGCGACTTATGTCCTTACCTAAATTTTAAAGGAGAGCTAGCCCTAAAGAATGATAATGAAAGGTAGCCCCGGAAAATGAGTATGAGAGCAACGAAACTTGGAAGTTAGTTTCCCATACTATCCTTCTTTCCGTAAGAATGATAGTACCTATAGCAAATAATAACTCTCATCTATCAAATCAAGTAATAACGTGAGAAGTTCGGATTTGTACCAGCCCGATGAGTACATTATGATAGGAGAGCCTAAGAGGGAATTTTTGGAGTTAATCAAGCCCGTCAGATTACCTTCTGTGACTACCTTCACTTCTCCATGTATGAGTCCTTAAAATAAAGCCGCGCGCGCGTCCAGGACAGCTCGTCAAAATAGTTTTAAAAAATCGACCGTCAGAAATACTCGAGCGCGTCAGACTAAGGGGTCTTTCCGCGTAACTCGGACATGACAACGAAAAAATAAACTATTGAATTTAGAATGTGTCTGAATGTAGAATAAAAAATGAGGGTAGCAGAACAAATTTTATAACCTTAAGTCAATAATAAGTCAACGGTTGTCATAATTTCCGACATTGTAAGTGCTGCTTGCGGAATCAACTACGAACGTAAAATAAGTGATTATAAATATTACGACTTTAATTGATTTTTACGCAAAGAAGAGGTAAGTAACCTTTATTTATCTGTTGTCTATTAAATTATTCACGCGGTACTTTGATTACAATTATCATAAGTTGAAAGAAAATTATGTAAGAGGAGAATGAAAATTTCATGTCGTTGAGTAACGTGAGTAACGCAAAAAACAATATTTTTCATTTACTGTACTGAAGCTTTGGACAAATGAACTTATATTGAACACATAGTATATGATTTGGCTTAGATGATGTCATTCTCGCGGTTTATTTCTCCGCAAAAGTGTTATTTTAAAGAAATACTTGACTTGAGATACTTGTAACGTGAGTCACAGTGAATCGCGTTATTGCTACTGTAAAGAGAGTAACTAAATATTTTAATGTATTTTGGAGCTACAATGCCTCTATCAGCGGCAGAAAGGGCAAAAAGAGGAAGACAGAAGCTGAAAGACGAAGAAAAGTATGAAGAGTATAAGAAAAAAGCGGCCAAGTGCGAGTCGGACTCGCGCATGAAGGGTTCCGTACAATTTAAGACGTATTAAAAAAAAATCTTCTTACTAGATCTTGTTCAACATTTTACCACTTTGGACACACATTTTACCACTTTGGAAGTGTCTCTCGCGCAAACTATTCAGTTTAGAAAAAAATGATATTAGGAACCTAACTATCATTTTTGAAGACCTATCCATACATACCTTACACGTATATGTTTGATGAAAAAAATTTTTTTTAAATTTTATGACGTATTAAAAAAAAACTACTCACTAGATCTCGTTCAAAACAATTTTCGGTGGAAGTTTGCATGGTAATGTATATCATATATTTTTTTTAGATTTTTCATTCTGTTATTTTAGAAGTTACAGGGGGGGGGACACACTTTTTTTCACTTTGGAAGGTTCTCTCGCACAAACTATTCAGTTTAGAAAAAAATGATATTAGAAACATTAATATCATTTTTGAAGACCTATCCATAGATACCCCACACGTATGGGTATGATGAAAAAAAATTTTTTTTTTTAATTTCATGACGTATTAAAAAAAAACTACTTACTAGATCTCGTTCAAACCAATTTTCGGTGGAAGTTTACATGGCAATGTATATCATATATTTTTTTTAGATTTTTCATTCTGTTATTTTAGAAGTTACGGGGGGGGGGACACACTTTTTTTCACTTTGGAAGGTTCTCTCGCGCAAACTATTCAGTTTAGAAAAAAATGATATTAGAAACATTAATATCATTTTTGAAGACCTATCCATAGATACCCCACACGTATGGGTATGATGAAAAAATTTTTTTTTTTTAATTTCATAACGTATTAAAAAAAAACTACTTACTAGATCTCGTTCAAACCAATTTTCGGTGGAAGTTTACATGGCAATGTATATCATATATTTTTTTTAGATTTTTCATTCTGTTATTTTAGAAGTTACGGGGGGGGGGACACACATTTTACCACTTTGGAAGTGTCTCTCGCGCAAACTATTCATTTTAGAAAAAAATGATATTAGAAACCTCAATATCATTTTTGAAGACCTATCCATAGATACCCCACACGTATGGGTTTGATGAAAAAAGATTTTTTGAGTTTCAGTTCTAAGTATGGGGAACCCCCAAAATTTATTGTTTTTTTTCTATTTTTGTGTAAACATCCTAATGCGGTTCATAGAATACATCTACTTACCAAGTTTGAACAGTACAGCTCTTATAGTTTCGGAAAAAAGTGGCTGTGACAGAATCGGACAGACAGACGGACATGACGAATCTATAAGGGTTCCGTTTTTTGCCATTTGGCTACGGAACCCTAAAAACATAGGCTTGCCGTCACTGGCATATCAAAGTGTCATATAATGTATTGGCAGTGTGGTAAGTTGAAAAAAGCACAAATATCTCAAGCATTCGACAAAGGTGTAAAAGAAAAACCAGGTTATTAACCCCAAATTATACATTATACCGAAATGGAAAAACAAGATGACATAAACCCACTAGCTGAATAAAAAAAATATAATATACAATTTATTTTATCTAATTCTAATAATAATAAGTAAAAAATATGCTACTTGTTTGCTAGAAATGATAAAAAATATCAAAATATTCTAGGTAGTCGCAAGTAACGTGATTCACGAAATCGCTGTAACGTGAGTTCGTGAGGTTTTATAGTTTATTTTAATAAGTGTGTATCTTTGATTTCATTTGGTTAACTATTAAAGAAGCTTGATTATTTATGTAATTGTGTTGTTATTTTGTTAAAACAAATTCATTCAATAATCAAAGGGAAATCAATAAACACAAAAGGCGAAAATCTCCGTGTCCATTTCTTGTAACGTGAGTCACAGAGTTATTTTCTACTTTTCTCCAATTTCCATAATTTGTTGGAGAAAAAGTACTTCGACAATTCATTCGCAGTAATGTACTCTGTGATATTATTATCAAGTTTTCAAGGTAGAAAGCTCTTGATCTCAAATATACGACAAGATTGTTAGGAATAGTGACTACAAAGTAACGTGAGTCACCGTGGATTTACCCTAAGGTATAGTGGATTAATTACTTGTTAAAAAGTGCCCATTTCAATAATCTGACGATTTCAGCGATCCGTAAGCGAATGGCAGGGTCAAAAAGTTACCTTGACTTATTCAAGCGAGGTCGAATGTTTCATATATTTTGAAGGGAATAATGTTAGAAAAACGAAATAAAAAATCTGCCGATTTGCACTAGCCGAAGTAGCAAAAATCGTAAATGAAGTTTTAGTAAGTGTAATAATGATTTCTTGTAAGATATATTGAGGCTGAATCTAATATCGACGACCGAATGGATCTAGTTGAAGTGCAGTACAACGATATTTCCTCGGAAGACGATGGCTATTTAAAACAAATAGAAAATTGTACCCTGTAGGCCATAGCTGAAAATCCAGCCAGTTATTTTTAAGATTAGATTGGAATGATTAGATTATTATATTGGTAATTATCTTAAAAAATAAAAATTCAAACCGTCGGAATAAGGATACTGCTCCACTTTATTGTTAGATTTAGGTTTTACACAACTGGGTCATCAATCTTAATCTGACACGCGCATTGAACTATTACTACGTATAGAACCGGTACAGAGAACCAGTATTTAGCGCTATGTTTTGTTGTTGTTTTGACAACAAACTATAGAAGCTGAAATCTCACGACCTATACGCGTAGGCGCCGTAAATTTCATGGTGGTCGCGAGGTACAGGTTGCGATTGCGACAATTTCATTGTTTGGTATGGCTTCTCTATAGTAATAATAACTAAATGGCCACTCTCGAGTATTTCAAGATGCTGTTATTATGCAGCTTTAAAAATTCACTACAAGCTTGCGTCACTTCCGAATCGTCAGTCTTTTGTAGGGCCCACTTAACATCCTCTATGAATATCTGACGCGCTCGAGTTTTTTTTTCCTAATTTTCTACTCTTCCATATGACCACCCCGATCATGTAAACCAGCAGATTAACATACTCATACCCTTGTTATCAGAGACATGTTACGCGACTAAAACTACCAATATCTGACGCGCTCGAGTAACTCCTGATATTTTTATTTATAAAAATCTGTAGACGCTACCCTGATTGTTATGACTGACATTAATGATCTACTATAATGTTATAATAATGTTTGCTGACGGTAGTGACGACACAACTTTGATAATCAATTGCAATAACAAAACTGATTTTGAACGTGACATAAATAATCCATTATAGGACATTATTACCTGGTGCAAGTGAAATGAAGCAAATAAATATTTGTAAAACTAAATGTATGCAATTTTCCTCATATAACGCATTTACTCGTATATACGATTAATCATTAATAATGCAGAAGTCGAGAAAGTTGGCACCTTGAAATTTTTAGGAATAACCGTAGACAACCACTTGAATTGGAAGGAGCATATTGAGCAAGTTTGTAAAAACCTTGATAGATTCGTTTTTGTACTAAAAAGAGGTCATCTATAAATTACGTCACACGAATTTCAAGATTTTTTGACCGTTCGTCAACACATATTGACAATACATATTGTATTCTGTAGTTATCGATAGAAGTCCCTATGACAGCTCAAAAATGCTACGAGAATTCCGGGCTCTGTGTATCAGGTATGTTATAATGAATCAACCACTATCAAGTCTATCTAACTCGAATTTAAAAACAAACAGAATTCTTGAAATGTATCGATTTTTCTTAGTGACCCAGGAGAACAATTTAGACTCCCATACAAAAAGAGCATGTCATGTCCCAATCGCGTATCGGGTTCGGTTCAGTGTAAAGAATATAGTCTACCATGTATCATATTAGCACTTATTTAAAAGTTATTTACATCTAATTTACCAGTTCAATGCTAAAAGTCCGCTAACATAAATGTATTTATTTAAAAAAATATTTGTTTGTGTCCCAAAACAATGGCTAACTTTTAAGTTTTCTGACTTACCAAACAATACAATTGCAACGAAAGCAAGGGTACAACGCGGTATCGCTAACTCAATAGGCAGCCGATCTAAGTATCACGTGACAGTGGCCAGCACTGCGGTTACGTTCTTATCGCCGACCATTTCGTCCGGGATACGAAAAGAGGTAGAATGTTTTAATTGTCGGTCCACTACCGTTGATATTTCGAACGTAATTTAGTCGTTTATATTCGTTTGAAGCTGAAATAGATCTACCCTGGGTCTAATATGTTATAGAAACTTAGTTTATTGAAATATTTTTGTGGATAGTACAAAATATTTTTTTTTTCATCAAATGTCTTCTGGGTCACCGTTCTCCGGAATCACATTTCTGGTGACCCAAGAGACATTTACGGTGACTCAGGAGACGTTTTTGTATACATTTTGATTATTTTTCTCCTTTGTATTGCAATTATTTATTTTGTAATATAAAATTATATGTAAGTTTTGATTTATTACTTTGCTGATGAGTGATGAGTGGAAGTGAATGGAAATTTAATTTCTTGTTTTCTGTCTTGATATTTTGCGATAATAATTTGGTATGCTGCAGTGCACTCCCAACGTTAATAAGTGCTTATCATATTATATTAGAATTTTAGTACAGGCCCCAAATAACTGAAAATGTCTCTTGGCAAACTAAATTTGTCTCTGAGAAAACTACGATGTACCTAAAAGTTTTACGTACATTTTGTATTTTTCTGAAGGAGAGGAATAAATAAATTGGATTTTTATTATTTTTTATGAATGTTTGATTGCATTAACATATCACTAAGATAGATAGAACATGCTTGAATGCGTTTTTTAAGTAATATACAAACTTTCTGGCGATTTTTGTCATTAGAGTGACCTAGGAGAAGTACTGTTATTTAAAATCAAACAGGATCTCCCCATTCTTGAGTTACCAGAAGAAAAGCGTTTGTGTTCTTTTATATAGTAGACAATAATTTCTTTCGATTAAATTAAGTATTAGATATATCGTGGGTAGGGGACAATTTTTGAGTCATCGCAACATTTGTCAAAAAACAGCAAATTTTGTCAAAATAATAATATTTATGCGCGGCTCGTATTCGCATACAAAAATTTAATTATAGTTCTACGTCAAATATCCTAAAACAAATAAGAATTCAAGTTTTTCTTTTAATCTTTTTCAATAACATAAACAAGTTGATCGGCCCAGGTACTAGTGTAGTGTAGATAATAAATAAAATAAAAATCATTTATTGCAGTTCAATGACCCATAGGATGTTACTAACAATTTTGACTTAATAACTAAGTTAGTAGGCGCAGAAAATATACCTACAAGAAGCCTCATCCTGTTTGGCCCTGCCGATGGCCACTTCGACCCAGTAATAATGGGCTTCTTAACACACTTTTATTGTAAATAAGTAAAACGAACTAACTACTTACATACTGGAATCTATAATCTTGCAAACCTATAATTTTAAGTCGTATCGATATTAAACTTTGCTAGTTAGTGTGTGTAGTCTAGATAGGATGGACAGTAAAACACTGGTAGCTAATTACAGTAAAATTATCGTTAAAATGTTAAGCTTTATTAATTTAATCATACATAACCAATAATTGGCAATTACTGCCAATATATTTTCTTAAGCTTAAGCAGAGTATGCCATATGCTATTTCCTGCTTATATTTAGAATTATGATCATGACAATTGTATTGAACAGTTTGCATACGTTAGCTTTGTAATCGTGCGGCTCGTTGTAACATTGCCCTAAATCTGTGTGTAGTTGTTATAATTGTATTACTTATATGAGATTTTTTTTCTAACATAAACGGGTACGGCACAATCACGCAATGTTGCTAACATAACGCTCGCATCGATCCATGATTCGCTGTAAAATATTATTAATATTATTATATTGGGACCGTGCGAAGTGCGTGGTGGGGGTAAGTAAAGCGATCCCAGCGCATAAGGTGGTAAAAATTTGAACTAACTGCGGATAGCGTCTTTAACATTTCGTACAATTATATGGCTCGAAATGAAACTTTGATTTACGATTGCTCCTGAAATATTCATTTAAATTGTATGGTGTAAGGGACCATTGTAAGCTGTATGAAATGCTTAATATAACTAACGTATTTATTTTGATAATTGTTAATAATGTATCCATGTAAAAAGCTTTGCAAATGCCACATATTACGTGATCTTTTTCTAGAAGTTACGAATATGTGTAGTAAGTTATCCTTAAAAGATAGACATTTAACATCGCGGACTTTTTTGTAGACCTATGAATGAGAAACAACCCCACCATACATTGTGTTGTTATAGCTCAAACGGATTAAGAAGCGTTTTCGATGAAAGCTCCTAGCCAGCGTGATTTTGTCCGACAACATCGTTATATTTCAAACAATTTACACAAAACCTTAACAAGTTATATACTTAAGCCTTCCTCAAGAATCACTCTATTGATAGATGAAAGTCGTATGAAAATCCGTACAGTAGTTTTTAGTTTTGGAGTCGTTTTATAAGATGTAGTGAATTGACGTTTCCCCTAGACTTGCGGACACTAGGTTGCGTGACAGTCGTGCACGCTCCCAATACGTACCTACTTGAATACACATCTACCTGCTGGCGTCCGTATCCGTAGGTTGCCAACTTGCTAACTTTCCATTCGTCGGATGCTAGGTGGGTAAGCTAAAAATAGACGCGACACAATAAGCAATGCGCCGTTTAATCATTGGTTGATTTGTAAATTGTTTGAGAGGTATTTTATATTTTTTACTCTACCATTTTTCTGCTTCAATTCTTAATAATCGGTACATGCGGGAATCAAGTTTCGATTTAATTGGTAGATTCCTATATCTAATGATTGTTATCTGGTTGTTTGGAAATGGAACAAACATTACGTCAGATAACCTTGTCAGCAATTGGTGAAACTCGTTAGCATGACATAGTCATAGCTACGTTCTTAATAAAATTGGTTGTGCATGAATCACGTGATTCTCTATACTCATTAATGTGACGATTCTAGTCAAAAGACCCTTATTAATTGAAAAAAAAAAAACCTTAGCTTTACTGCCACTACGCTAAGTACGCTAATCATCATCAGCATCATCTTGGACAAGAGCTGATACTATTCAGACTGCCGGATCGTTTTTTATATACAGCTCAGAACCACCACAAGTAAACTCGCTTTTACATAAAATAAAACCGCATCGAAATCGGTCCATCCGTTAGAGAGCTATGATGTCACAGAAAGACATTGGCGTCAAACGTATAACACTCCTTTCCGTAGGGGGTTAAAAATGTACACTACAGTTGGTCTGCATTTAAATAAAGTTAGATATGAATGTGTATCATGTAGGCTAGAAATAACTAGTTTGCTTTGAAAGGACATCTCTACATTGAACCGCAAACTGCTACTAGCAACTCATGTCCAAGATTGAATATAAAATATTCAGCATTGCCTTGCCTGCTCGGCGTAGGTACCTACACAAGTTTATCGCGCGCGATGCTTGATTCTATACCTACCTATATATCAGTTGTAAGTACACATACCTATGTTTATATGTTCAGCGCGGCAACGCCGACGCCTACCTACGTAACACGTCCAGTAAGCAGTTTGTTGTGGGGCACGAGCACCGATATCACGTTCTTGTTCGCCGCAGGTCGGTGGCATGCCGCCCGCAACCTTTGTCGGAAGAATCAGTCAATTTATTTCCGTATCTAAAACCAATATAAAGAGTCATATTGTCATATTAAACTTTACATTGATTCCAATCTCAAAGAAAAAAAAAACATAAATTTGGTTTGCACATACACTTTACCCACTGACCCTTCTCTAATTTGCGCAAAATTCACATTGGTCAACAGCTAGCACCGATCGCAATCGCGGGATTCGCGGGCTATTGACCTTCCGCCTCGCCGCTTAGTTTTCTACGAGCAAAACGTTGTTTCGCGTTAAATAGCTTGCGAAATCCTTAGCGCTCTACGGTTGTGCTTATTTTCGTGATCAATGTTCAGACAAATATTATTTTTTAGTAGGGTAACAATTCTTTTGGCCTTGTATCCTTGTAAAATGGCGCCTCGCCCGTCGTTATTATTATTACCGGAGCAAACTTCGTGACGGTCCGCACCCCCTCGCCTCACCCCGCGGATGCGTATCCGTCCGTTCCGTTGGATTGTCGCGACTGGAGTTTACGACGACTTGTCAAACTAGTTAGGTTATTCCGATTAATAAAGTGAAAATATGTATAAAAAACCATTAATATGGTTGTATTTTATAACATTTAATTAGTGAGTATAAATGTTAGTGTGCAGTTAGTTAAAATTTTGTGTACGTGAGTGAAATTAAGTTAACTGGGCGACTCATATGTAAAGACGCCATCTTTCTTTACAGATGTCAGCTGGGGCACAAATTCAAATGGCACCACAAACTACTGTCAACACGGGGCAGCCACTACACAATCAGGACTCCAATATGAGCACAGGTAAATTGTGATTTAGTGCTTCGTGTGCAGTGAAAAGTGGTGACGCGACAGTGCCCCCAGTGTTTACGATATGCCGGCCTGTTCATCAGTGTGTAACCTTTAATCCCGAACTTATGAGGCATGAAATAAATAAATGTGGAAAAGTGCAATCGAACGAAGGACCGTGACGTCACATTGCTGTGTATTATGCCGGACAGAAAGCGAGAAAGTGTTGTATTTTCTTCCGAGATCCAAGACTGCCGTGTGCCAAAATGCATGACTATAAAAGTGGAGCTATCATTAACCACGTCGGCCTACTGAGCTCCTTGTCAAAAAGTGAGTTCTGCCACCTAACCACTTTCTGTTCACTGTTTATGGAGTTACTTTATTCAAGTAATGTTTGCATGTGCAAAATTGAGAATGTACCACAATGTTTATATCCAATTAATAGAGACAAAAGTATTCACACTGAAACAGGTTTCTTTCAATCTGTCATGTCTATTTACTTCAAGTACATACATACTTTGATAACTGTTGAATGTCTCAAACTCCAAAGGGATCGCAATATTTTTTAGTTTTACTAAAATTGTCAAAACCATACCAGGGACAATTTGTTATTGAAACCTGTCTAAAACAAGTCATAAATTTCAACAATATTTTTTATGATTTGGATACTGTTACCTAAAGTATATCCCACTTGAGTTGAAATGTAAATATAACCATAGCTTGAATGTGGATACTCTACTTTTCAGGGTCATCATATAGTGATAAGGAAATTGATGCACTAACTCCTGAGAAAACGGCAGCTATGCGAGGCTCTGCTGTAGGTCCAGGCATAGCGCTGGTCCCGCCAAGTGGAGCCACGCCAACAATAGCTGTACCTGAGAGGAAAAGGAAACGGAAAGGTCTGTATCACTGATTTATCATGCATGTATCTCAGTTTGCTTCAAATTAGAAAATGATGGGACATTACCAATATAGTTGTTGAGTTTTAAATAAAAATTTGGTTCATTTTACCACTTACTCAGTAGTTATTACTTTTTTCATTCCAAATTGGCACTGCGAAATGTTTTATTCCTTAAAGTACTATTGGAAACAACTAACAAACACAAATAAATTGTTTTTTTAATAGCATGGATGTTAATTGTAATCCTTGTTGATTAAAATGTTATTTTAGTACAATATTTTAGCAAAAAGTAAAAACATTCAATCAAATATTTTGCAAAGCAATCTTAATCATATGTATTATACATATACACAGATAAACAGGGTCATATTTATATATTACTCTTGAGCCATTTTTATACTACTAATAAATTACTCATGAAAAGGAGGCCACTTGATAATTACATCTAGTGATGTCATAATCATAAGATGATTTTTCCTTAGCTTTAGTTTATGTTTAAGCAAATTGTTTAAATGTGTTTCAAAGATTAACTCGATTATTACACCCTAAAGACCCTTAGGGATATGGATTTAAGAATTTAAAGATATCTGTAAATCATTTCAGGGGATGAAGGTGTTGGTGGGGGAGGAGGAGTGGGAGCGAAGCAGAGGCACAACTCCTCGGACAAGAGCATCCGGGATCACCTCTCCAAGCACCCCTCCTCCAGTCCTGTGCGGCTTACTGGCGCTAAATCCCCTTCGCCTCAGGGCGGCAACTATCCTATGGTGAGTTTCCTGTCATATTGTATTGTATACGGGCGATTTTCCGCAACTCGAAGACTGGCACCTATTTTGCGTGATTCTGTCATATTATTTTAGAGTATTCATATTTGTAATTTAGTATTGGGCGATATATTAACCTAGGTGGTCCCACAAGTAAACTCTTTATGGGTACTAAACAGTAAAGTTAAATTATGTAAATAAAAATATAAAACATAAGTAAATAAAAAGAAAACTTGTGTTCATCATAAAAATATAATCATTACTTTAATAAAAAGCAACAATCAAGACTTAAGGCTTTTAACCGGGAAACATTTTTAATGAGACAAGAATGAACACAGCTTTCATAATAGAATTGCTTCATGAAATACGCGCATATGTGGCAAATTATGCCTTAACCCCTATATTAATATAAGCTTAACTATAATAGCAGGCTCTAGTGGTCCTGACTGTTATATCAAAAGTTGTGTCTCTCTGACAGTACCCACCGTCACCCTCTTCATTGCTGCCTTCGGGAGCGGACTTTTTACGTTCCACCTCTCAGCAGCGGCCTCACACATCTGTTAAACAGGTTAATACTAAATACATTACAAACAATACTTTTCTTGAAATGACTTAACTATACCTATCCATCAGTGGCGCGGCGTCAAACGTATCTTTCGGTAACCCACGTGTTAGGATTTGTTGCTTATGTATTTAATTAGGCTGTATGTTATTTTTTGGACGCCTCGCCACTACGTCTACTATCCATAATCAATTTCCTACCTAGTTTGTCTTAGATCCTTGAAACCCTTGAATGTGATTCTTATTTGTCTTAGGTTCAAACTGAACTGACATGCCAGAGGATACAAGAGTTAGAAACTCAAGCGTCGTCTGACTTAGAGCTAAGGAATAATAGAATAGAAGAATTAACAAGGAATAATGAAGAACTGAAGCATCAAGTTCAAGCACAGAGCAAAGTAAGTGAAATTTAAGGCATTAAATGTTTTATATGTATGGTGGCTCTGCCTCAGAAATAGTTTGTTTTGCTAGAATTCATAGTGGAGTCTCTTTTTTAAGACAACTGTATTAAAGACTGACAATGATTACTGAGGCCTACTACTTTAGTTAACTATATTATTATTTATGTGAGTTGTAAGTTCTTTTAACACATTCACTGCCGGGAACCCACCTGGTGGGCGCTCGTGAACTTTGTTCAGATGCCGGACAACCCGCTGGGCGGGTTGTTTTGTACGCAGCTATAGACCACCGGTTTCTGGGGTAGTGCGCCGTTTTTAGTCTGGCAGTGAATGTGTTAATTTTTTGTTATATATAACAAAAAAAAAAAAATATATATATATAATATATATATATATATATATAACAAATATAATATATAAAGAAATATATATATATATAAAGAAAGACTTGTACGGTTAAATTTTGTTACAGGTAATAGAGCAACATAAGTCACACATTAATAAGTGTATAGATGTTGTGAAGAAACTATTAAATGAGAAAAGTACTATAGAGAAGAAGGAAGCCCGGCAGCGGTGTATGCAGAACCGGCTAAGGCTCGGCCAGTTCGTCACGCAGCGCGTCGGTGCCACGTTTCAAGAGAATTGGACTGATGGATATGCGTTCCAGGAATTAACGAGGTGATTGTTCATTGTGTATTGTTACTCATAAAGGAATTTCTAGGTTTTCCATACCCTAATTTGAGTTTTGATATTTACTGCGTTTTGTATGAGAAGGGAAAACTAAATCATTTTTGCTATCATTTAGTTCTTAGAGCATTTAATCAACTGAAAACGCTTAGTCCGTAATTTTCTGTACATCACAGTCTCTCGATTTTTGCGGGGGAGGGGACGTCAAATGTATGTCAGATAAACGTCAGTCCATACAATAAGTATGACGAGAGTATGACCATTGACTGCGGTTTTTGACAGAGGGGTAAGCTCTTAAAGATGACTTTGGTTGGTTCTTGATGCTCTAATGTTTAGTTATATATTTGCTAGAACCTCATATTTGCTATATTTGCTACACGATTGCCAATTTAGAGAAAGAAAACATATGTTCTTACAATTTACAAATATACAGCATGGGCCAATAATATATCACCTTTGTGTGTTTTTGTATGAACTTGTATAGAGTAAACTATATAGGTTAGTTTGTAGATTGCATAATTTTAGTAATTTTATACAAATATATGATGATTAGGCAATCAAATTCTGTGAATTACAATAGGAAACTCAGCATATTACAAAAAAGATATGGTAAAAAAGTGATGTTGACAATACATTAAAATAAAAAACCTCTATGAAAAAACCATTACATGAGACCAATTTTTCTCATCGCTCGTACAAAATACTTCTAGACTACTTAAAGTAGTGAGGTGGAAGTCACTCACAAACATAAATAAAAGTTATACCGTAAAAACATGGAGGTGATATATTATTGGCCGGTACTGTATTTTGGATCGGTTCATCTACCCCTTCATCTTTTTATAGTTCTCATTAAATAAATGTCAACCTCGCTCAATTAACCAAGTCGTCTCCCACACTCGGCTAATGGAAGAATCTGACGTACAGGCAGAGTGTTAGACCGTTCCAGTTTTGTGACAGGCGGCAGGAGGAGATCACGGCGGAGAAGGAGGAGATCGACCGGCAAAAGAAGCTGCTGCTGAAGAAGCGGCCCTCCAACAGCGAAGGCGGCGGCGGCCGTGGCAAGCGCACGGCCAGTGCGGCGCCGAGCACTCCGCAGCCTCCGCCCCTGCACAACGGCACCGACGCGCCCACCTTCCTCAAGCCCGACCCGCTGCCCAGCATGACCTGGCAGGAGTACTACGAGGCCGACGAGATACTCAAGGTACGTTACACTACAAGCGCACGGCCAGTGCGGCGCCGAGCACTCCGCAGCCTCCGCCCCTGCACAACGGCACCGACGCGCCCACCTTCCTCAAGCCCGACCCGCTGCCCAGCATGACCTGGCAGGAGTACTACGAGGCCGACGAGATACTCAAGGTACGTTACACTACAAGCGCACGGCCAGTGCGGCGCCGAGCACTCCGCAGCCTCCGCCCCTGCACAACGGCACCGACGCGCCCACCTTCCTCAAGCCCGACCCGCTGCCCAGCATGACCTGGCAGGAGTACTACGAGGCCGACGAGATACTCAAGGTACGTTACACTACAAGCGCACGGCCAGTGCGGCGCCGAGCACTCCGCAGCCTCCGCTCCTGCACAACGGCACCGACGCGCCCACCTTACTCAAGCCCGACCCGCTGCCCAGCATGACCTGGCAGGAGTACTACGAGGCCGACGAGATACTCAAGGTACGTTACACTACAAGCGCACGGCCAGTGCGGCGCCGAGCACTCCGCAGCCTCCGCCCCTGCACAACGGCACCGACGCGCCCACCTTCCTCAAGCCCGACCCGCTGCCCAGCATGACCTGGCAGGAGTACTACGAGGCCGACGAGATACTCAAGGTACGTTACACTACAAGCGCACGGCCAGTGCGGCGCCGAGCACTCCGCAGCCTCCGCCCCTGCACAACGGCACCGACGCGCCCACCTTCCTCAAGCCCGACCCGCTGCCCAGCATGACCTGGCAGGAGTACTACGAGGCCGACGAGATACTCAAGGTACGTTACACTACAAGCGCACGGCCAGTGCGGCGCCGAGCACTCCGCAGCCTCCACCCCTGCACAACGGCACCGACGCGCCCACCTTCCTCAAGCCCGACCCGCTGCCCAGCATGACCTGGCAGGAGTACTACGAGGCCGACGAGATACTCAAGGTACGTTACACTACAAGCGCACGGCCAGTGCGGCGCCGAGCACTCCGCAGCCTCCGCCCCTGCACAACGGCACCGACGCGCCCACCTTCCTCAAGCCCGACCCGCTGCCCAGCATGACCTGGCAGGAGTACTACGAGGCCGACGAGATACTCAAGGTACGTTACACTACAAGCGCACGGCCAGTGCGGCGCCGAGCACTCCGCAGCCTCCGCTCCTGCACAACGGCACCGACGCGCCCACCTTCCTCAAGCCCGACCCGCTGCCCAGCATGACCTGGCAGGAGTACTACGAGGCCGACGAGATACTCAAGGTACGTTACACTATTCTGGGACAATTTTGGGCCGACAAAGGCGCCTGAATTTGATTTCATTGGTGAACGCAGCTTTTGTAGTCTATTTGGGGCAGAAGCATGGACCCTACACATCATTCTGATTATACCATGCCTTTGATAAACCCAAATTGATATTACATTATCTACCTTCTGCTGCACCCGTTAGTGCTGTATGCTGTATCTGTTCACTTGCAACAGTGAAATAGATGACTATTTGGAAATTTATTGCTGGCTCAAAATGATGATAACCACGTAAATCACGGTACCTACCGACCCCTCACTTGAGGGCTAAGCAATCCAAACGAGATGCTAGAGACGTCAGGGCATATTCGTAATGATTGCGAACCAATTCACCATTCACAACTAATCTGATTAGTCCTATGATTGAGTGCAGCTATATAAAAACAACCTGATTTGAATAAAGTGCATGTAATCGATTATTTGCAGCTGCGGCAAAGCGCGCTAAAGAAGGAGGACGCGGACTTGCAGCTGGAGATGGAGAAGCTGGAGCGCGAGCGCAACCTGCACATCCGCGAGCTCAAGCGGATACACAACGAGGACCAGAGCCGCTTCTCTCAGCATCCCGTGCTCTCCGAGCGGTCAGTTCACACATTTTTTCTTTTTTAACGTTGTGGGACAGCAGTTATGCATCATTCCCCCAGTCCCGACGTGGACCCAATCGTAAAGGATATGTGGGACTCTTGCAGCTCATTCTAGTGAACAAGAGGGGGTGGGGCCTAACCACCTACACCTGCAATATGTCATATGGGATCGTGAATAAACCGTTACTTATGTCGAAATTACTGCTACTGATAGATGTCGACTACGAAAATAATAAGCGTTTTAGTAAGAAAACTACAGGGTTGGGCAGATAAGGTGTCCTTGTTTAAAATAGCCATAAAATGAAAACACAACTTCAAATCTGAATATTAAACTTGTTTTTATTTTAAGCATAGTCTATATTTACAAAATTAATTTCATCGCCCTCATGCCAAGCTAACAAGTCCCTGCATTTTTTAACTCTAGCTTGTTTCTGGGCTTCTGTTAATCGATGGATTTTTTGTTTTTTGTAGGCCTTCAATCCAAGATCATGTCCCAATATACGACTCATTGATCGTCGGGATATTTTCATATCTTTAGGAGTTTACTTGCACTTTGGGCTGGATTACGCCGAATATGCTCACGAACGCTTTTAATTATAATAATAAATATTATAGGACATTATTACACAAATTGACTAAGTCCCACAGTAAGCTCAATAAGGCTTGTGTTGAGGGTACTTAGACAACGATATATATAATATATAAATACTTAAATACATAGAAAACATCCATGACTCAGGAACAAATATGCATGCTCATCACACGAATAAATGCCCTTACCAGGATTTGAACCCGGGACCATCGGCTTCATAGGCAGGGTCACTACCCACTAGGCCAGACTGGTCGTCAAATCGTCTTGCCGCAAATTATATTTTTGACACGAACATATGATTTTCGACCATGTTTGGACCTGATTCTTGAACATCCTGTTTTTTTTAATCGTTTAATGGTCCGAGATATGAGCCTTACATTAATATCTAAATGTTTCAGCTTCTTAAATATCTCGCACGGTCAAAATTTGTGCTGGTATAAATTTACAACGAGCTGGCGTTTCGCGTCCATGTTGAAAACAATAGATATCAAGCTGACGTCTAGAAATCATAAAGACGCATAAATCCTCGATTAATAAAAAATTATATAGTTAAAAAGTTCTGGTATATTTAAGTAAAATGGCAGTACAAAACTAGGACACTTATCTGCCCAACCCTGTAATGTATGGAGTGAATACTCTATGCTTACTTATTTCTCTATGGTTTAGTGTTGATCCAGCGGCTGTATCATATCATATGATTAATGTAGATAACTTAAATGTATATCCTGAGGTCGGGGGTTTATGCCTGGCGCGTTAAAAATGTATTTCGTAAACTACATATTTCATACTTGCCGCACATTAGTCTTAGAATAGTAGTAAGAAAACTGAGCGTAAACTTTTTTAATTGAGCATTTTTATCTTACGATTGCAACTAGCCCTGAAGAAAACGGGAATTAGAAAATGAATAGGTTATCGTAACATCACTGAGGAAGGTAACTTACAATAGAAATTGGCATATGATATTATGATAAAACGTGACTTCACTTTTACGTGATATATGAACTGCCCCAGTAAATATTTCTGAATACCAATACAAATCTAGAACAACAACATTGGGTTTACACTTTTCATTTTAGCGATATAAAATCATAAACATTGTAGCAACAAATATCACTTGAGCTAGACATGATCCTTAAAGAGTATATTAATTAAAGAATCAAATGCAATTTAGAAAATTGGCGTTTAAAGTTAGCCTGATGCTTCATAGTTAATGATTACTCGTGTCTTGTTTACAATCGGCCCTGTGCTTATACGTCGATGGAAATAAGTCGCGAAACGTTTTGCAACTGAATCTAATATTCGCTGCGTAGATAACAGTATCCTTGAACAGCGATATGCGGTTGTTTTGATAAGGAGAGTGTTGCACTGAACATTAGGAATTAGGTATTTTACTGATGTTTATTCACTACTGCAGCCTTGTTAAGTTATTATTGCAATTTTAAATATGATCTCCCCTAACATTTAGATATACTTCTGCATCCTACTTGGACTGTGTAGGACCAAGTAGGCTGTTAATTTGAAAACTATCCTATGTCTTTATCCAGGATACAAACTACCATATCCGTACCAAATTTCATCTCAGTGGGTTTACAGTGAAACATTATAGTGAAACGCTGCTATAAAGTAAATTGCGATACAAGTGCGAATTACCTATTCGCACATGTATCGTACAACGTTTTACAGTACATATGGCCCTTTAAATGTTCGACACAGTAACGTAATATACTAATTTTCGCACTAGTGCGATAAAGTAGCACCATATGTACTGTAAAGTAAATTCTGACAGTCATGAATTGACCTTTACATTTACGAAGCTAAGACCTACCGTTTAACCGATAGCGTTAGTGTCATATTTAAAAAGATCAATTCAAAACTGTCAGAATTGATTTCTTAGCCGCGTTTCAACATAGTAGGGGTAATGTTTACCCCCTATTTCACAAAACTTAACAGACTACGTCAAAGAAAAGTCAGAAGAAAGGGTTTATCATTTTATTAGTCGTATTTATGTAAGTTTACAAATTATACACCGAATTGATAGCCAACGTCGTACTCGTGGTTGAAGTACAAGTATCGCGTCTATAAATATTTACACAAAGGCAAAAGTAGCAAGGACACGAATGTGTTTGGAAGCTGGGCTGGGGTTTGGCGTATTTGTAAACACGAGGTTGCCCTTTCTCTTATGTCCCCTTTTCTCGATCGACGTCGTTCTAATGCTTGTTACATATCGTAGAAACGTTCATTATATTTGATTTATTGCTTGGTATTCAAAATATAGCCCACATGATGTTGTTGATTATTTTAATATTAGGATTAAAGGAATATTAGGAAAAAAATAATTATTTGTAGGCGATGTGTATGGAAACTGTAGGTGTAGATGGCGCCAGCATAGGTTTCCCCTGTTTCTATGGCATGTAAAACTCCAGGTCATAAAACTAAAAAAAAACAAGAATTTAACATTATTATAGGTAAAAAACTTAAGTAAGTCACCTGTTGTATGTAGTTGTGACGTGTTCGGATAGACAATACATGTTTAAAAGACACACACAAACAAAACAAATGTCTATTCGAACACGTCACAACTACATACAACAGGTGACTTACTTAAGTTTTTTACCTATAGGGACCGTGCGCGTTGGAGGGCCTGCCATCTTGTGGCCTGAATCGGAACCATAAACGTGTACATGTACACGTCACGTGTTTTCTTGTGCATAATAGATTCTGCCATCTTGTGAGCTACATCGGAACAAACAACATCACATTTACGCCTCGCGCCTAAAATCTGACGGCTCCTGTGCTGCCTCCTACAGTTCATGCACGCTCCCTATAGTAGGTCTGACAGGGCAATCCTATACTGGTGCCATCTGTGATATACAACCGGACAACCCCATTGATATTTGATATCATAATAGAGTCCTACTTTTCAATAATACAAACCTACTTTTAATGATCATGTTGCTGGAACTGCGGCTGCAACAGTTGAAGTTAGCAATTCTCAATGCTATAGATAGAGCAATTCTCTGTACAGGTAAAGATTGAGTAATTCAGCACTTGCCTCAGAAGACTTAGCTATACTTTCAGGCTATTATAATTTCAGCCTTCACCCACTGCGGAGCATTGATCTTTCTTGATTCTGTCTTGACTGTCCTAGGTAGTCCGACCTGTAGTCTCATACAGCCAATTTAAAATGAGCAATATTGAATGAGTTATTCCTGTTACCAGGTACCTGCTGCTAATGCTGCTGGGCAAGGGCGGGTTCAGCGAGGTGCACAAGGCCTTCGACCTGCGCGAGCAGCGCTACACGGCCTGCAAGGTGCACCAGCTCAACAAGGACTGGAAGGAGGACAAGAAGGCCAACTATATTAAGTGAGTCCGTATGAACGACACGCCATATGTCTTATCGGTGTCATTACTGAGCAGACCTCGCAATAGTACTTGATATTCAGGTTCATGGTGACCTTTATTATTTTTAATGCCTTTAAGTTTGGAAAAAATGTCTTTGCATGCAGTGTTTTTATGTTTTTGAAGTGAGTGTTAAAAGGTTTTGTTTTAATAACTGTTGCTTATACATGTTTAACGTGGTTGTTTTGCTAAAAGTCTTAACTACTTGTAGTTACCATGGATTAACCTTTAAATACCGTGGGCGCCTAATCTCAAAATAAAACTAGTAATTGTTTGAAGCTTCATCAAATACATTGAGCTTCAGAGTAACCCAAATGACGAAAATTTTGCAACGGACATTATTTTGTGATAGTGTGTGTTCCGTGCGTGGACTTAAAGCAGCTATACTGAGACAGAGAGAGTATATAAACAGAGATATTTTATAATTCCCCTATTTTGGCATGCTCGTTCGCAGTTTCTAATAGTAAGTAGTGAGTCATAAAGTACATGCATTGTTGCAGACATGCACTGCGAGAGTACAACATCCACAAGGCGCTGGATCACCCGCGGATCGTGAAGCTGTACGACGTGTTCGAGATCGACGGCAACTCCTTCTGCACCGTGCTCGAGTACTGCAACGGCCATGATCTCGACTTCTATCTCAAACAGGTAAAAGGCAGCGTTTGTCAGCAACTTTGCTGGTGTTTGCATTGAATTTTTATATTTGAGGCACTTGTGCGTCATGTGCGATCGCATAACAAACAACTGTAAATAAACTGATTTCTTGGAAAAGGAAACATAATGTCTGTCCATACCGTGCTTGGCCGTTATTGGATAGTTAACCTCCGGTGCAACGTTTCGGTAATGGATAATGTCGCTTCCTTGAAGTGGTATTTTTCCTACGCTGCACGCACTGTCCTGAAAAATGGGAAATGGGACGCCTTGCAATAATAGGACTACGGAAAGGTCCTCGCCATGTGTACCAACAAAAAAATACCACAACATGGCGCATAGTTAGTTATATGTGTATTCATAAATGTCCACCTCCACCTATTGGCGACTTGTCTGGTATTATTGGGGTTTTCAAATTGCGATACGTTACTTACGATAGAACTACAATATTTAGTACTAATTTACAAAATCGTTTGTCCAGCACAAAACGATCCCGGAGCGAGAGGCGCGCTCGATCGTGATGCAGGTGGTGTCGGCGCTCAAGTACCTGAACGAGATCAAGCCGCCCGTCATCCACTACGACCTGAAGCCCGGCAACATCCTGCTCACCGAGGGCAACGTCTGCGGCGAGATCAAGATCACGGACTTCGGCCTCTCCAAGGTCATGGACGAGGAGAACTATAACCCCGACCACGGCATGGACCTCACGAGCCAGGGCGCGGGCACTTACTGGTCAGTATTCTCTATCTTCAAGTTCAGTGTTACAGGACTTTCGGTTACACTTAGGTCCACTTGCACCGATCAATAACCCAGGGTTAACCGGTTAAACCTGGAGTTACCATGTTTACCAGTACAATTTGACTCTGGGTTAACCGATTAACCCCGGGTTAGTGGGGTGGTGCAAGTGGCCCTTACACAATTTGGAGAAACAATTTCTCAAAAAACATTGTGCTGAGAAAACTGTTCCGCTAAAGAACTTGTAAACCTTTGTCCGCCACAGACGTCAACTGACGCGTGCGGCTACAACCCAATATACGATAGATGTGGCCTTCGAAGGATTAAGGACATTTGTTTTCTACAAACTATTAAAATATTTTCTATTTGACTACACACTATGCCTAGTTGTGTCCTGTAAATTTTGAAAAATTCCTTATCACAATCACCGCAACGTAGGAATATTGTTATACCCTTCTAATATATTCATTTAAGAATAGTATAAAGTCAGAAGGTCAAGGCCTATCAATTTTACTGATGTGAATTTATTTCTACTCTTAGGTATTTACCACCCGAGTGCTTCGTCGTCGGCAAAAACCCACCAAAGATCAGCAGCAAAGTCGACGTGTGGAGCGTGGGCGTGATCTTCTACCAGTGCCTCTACGGCAAGAAGCCGTTCGGCCACAATCAGAGCCAGGCCACCATCCTGGAGGAGAACACCATCCTCAAGGCCACCGAGGTGCAGTTCGCCAACAAACCCACTGTCAGCAATGAGGCTAAGGTGAGTCTTTCTTACTTTGTACCTTGTATGATGGGAAATGGAAATAATGGCACAAATCCATCAATACTTGTTCGTTCAAAAAATAATAGCGTATACTAAGAACTATATTTTGATTATCTCTGTAGCTAGCTTGTAGTTTGTTTACTGCTGGTGCAAATTTTTTGGTCATTAGACGGGTCCACACGAGCGAGCGAGCGAGCACGTACGTGCGAGGCAATTTCCTCACGTACAGGCGGCGTGCTCGGGCGAGGAAAACGCATGCGCCTCGGCCGAGGCACGTCTACACTGGCCGGTTTGTGCGTGAGGATATTGCCTCGCGCGTATGCTCGCTCTGTGTGGACCCGGCTATTAACTTTTTCACCGCCATTGATTTGATATGTCACTACATTTCGTGCCCCACACGCCACGACTTTATATCAAGTCGTGGTTATGATCAGGTTTGTATACGTGCAATTTTTGACGTGGCATTAATTCGAACTCTGGCATTCGAACTCAAAGTTAGCTTCCCTCATGTTACTAATAAAGTTGCCTCCAAAATCAGGCGAACTAAATTGACAAGTCAGTGTGCACAAATCAAAGATTGAGTAAGACTTTTAAAGTACTTGTAAAATCTAAGAAAATTTCGTTCTTCTAATTTCACAGGCAAACAAGATGGCGCTGTACGGATCCATAAAATTTGTGGTAACTTTGACTGTCAAAAGTTGACGTTTGACAATTCAGTGCCCGTAAAATATATGAAGCAGTACAGCGCCATCTGCTTTGAATGTCAAACTAAGGGGCACGTTATTTCTTCGGTTTTACCTCTCTATTACAATCTCAATCTCTTTGGCACAAACGATACCACAGTTTGGCCAGTACTGTACATATCGATATTAAAAAAAGTTTGATTTAGAGAATGTCGTGAGAATTCACCGCTAGCCCCTAGCGGCTACTGGTGCGGGGTCAGGTGGAATGTAATTTTAACCCCCTTATTCATAAACGTGTACTAAAGTTACGATGCCGCTAATAATCGTTTGTCCCTTTCCATCATACCAATACGTCGGAAAGGGACAAACGATTATTAGATTTGTTGATTGATAAATATATTGTAATATGCGAAAGATCCTTTCCCACTCAGCACAGCGACCTCAGAGTTCAGCCCCATATTGCAACAGAGAGTGTACGGTAGTAGAGTAACACGTACGGGCAACCCTGGAGTCACTGTCCTAGCAACTCGGCTTAGAGCGAAACAGGCACTAAGCTACTCTGCTGCATAACTTGTCGTCGTGCTTATCCCATTTCAAACCCGAGTCAATATCAACCCTAGAAAGGTTATGGTGGTTTGGCATATTCCAGAGGTTGATTGTGTTTTCGTTCGGCAGAGCTTTATCCGCGCGTGCCTGGCGTACCGCAAGGAGGAGCGCATCGACGTGTTCGGGCTGGCGCGGCACGAGTACCTGCAGCCGCCCGTGCCCAAGCCGCGCGGCGCGGGGGCGGGCGCGGGCGGGGCGGGCGGCGCGGGCGCGGGGGCGGGCGGCGCGCTGGCGGCGGCGCCGGCCTCGTTCAGCGCCGCCAACATGTTCGCGGCCGGCTCGTCCTCCTAGCCGCGCCGCCGCCGCCCCCGCCAGCCGGCGGCGCAGTGACCGCCGAGGGCCGCGGCGCTGTCGTGTCGAGGGACCGCGCAGGGTGCGGCCGAGACCCGTCTACCGCGAGTGCGTGTCGCCCGAGGACTTTTGATAGACTGTACTTTTTAGTTTTGAACTTTGTCAGTTAATATTCAGAGTTGTAAAATGACTAAATATCATTTACGGATTAAATTGTTTAAGAATTATGCTTACTGTTGACTGTATTTATTGAGCGGGTGATAAAATGTGATTCTCCATTTATGAATGGGTTTGTCCTTTTATCACTAGAGAAGAAGAAACCTTGGGACTATCCCTTGCATATTATATAAGTTATCCCTATTAAAAAAGTTAAAAATATTCACGAGACTTTTATTTAACTTCCGAGCTGATGTTTTTTGTTGTGAATTTTTTTTTGAGATCTCTGATAATCCCACAATATTGTAAACTAGACAGCGTAAGCCAAACAAACGACTTTTTAATCATCCGGCATACTTTAGGCATACGCCAAGAAAACGTCTGTAGGTAGATGGTACGGCAGAAGGCTGCGTTTCCACCAGAGATGCGCGAGGATGCATAGCGAGGGATGTTAAGAACCAACAGAATCACTAGACGCTGAACGAGGAAAACGTAAGTTATTTTATTGGTACTTAACAAACATGCTGGGTACGGTGACAGGTGTCATCTCCATACAATTTATAACGTAGTGATTATATGCTCTTTGCAATTTATAATCTTAAAATGCCAAATCTCGCATAATTGTATTTAGATGACATCTGTTCTGATTACCCTTTCTGTTTGACAAATACTATAAGTAACAGAAGTCAGATGCCGAATGAAGTGACAACTTGACAAGTGAGTGTCATGGCCGCCATAAATCTATCATGGTAACCATAACGGCGTATTACACTATCCTGTAGTTGTAGTTTTCGAATTTATGTTTTAAGGTATAGTAATAATAATAATACACATCTTAAGACGATAATGTTATTGTATTAAAACGGAATACCAAATGTTGTTTAGACCTGAAGTATTTCCATTTCAAAACGAACATTTCTACCTCAAAACAGTTTAATTCAATACTAATTAATGGGACTGCTTTTTCAATAACTTTGATTATTTGAACCAAATTTGAACTAAGCATTTAAATGTTGTATTTCAAATTAGTAGTAAATTATATACTTACGTGCATTCTTTCGCCAATAATATATTTACTATTTATGGAACGTTTCATTTTACTGGCAACACAGTGCTAGATTTGATGGAATTTAATTATGAATCAGTCAGGGTATAAACAAACCGCTTTTATGCATCAATGTGATATTTTATTATCTGTGAAAACTTGTCAAAAAACTGGAAGGTACAGGGGCCTACCGCGAAAACCGAAATTCGCAAATTGCGGGGATCTTTCTCTTTTCCTCTTACTGAGACGTAATTAGAGTGACAGAGAAAAATGCGCGCAGTTGACGAACTTCGATTGTCGCGGTAATAGCCCAGTATGTATAAGTTACTCTATGGTTTACGAAATGTACTAGTGCTGCACTCTGGCGGCAGAACATTGCAGTAATACTCCTTGATATTCGACGGACATAAAATCTATGATGGAGCCTGGTTGACACTCGCAAGTTAACGAGCCATAACTACACCTGCTTGGCTTGTGGTCGTGTTTGACGCTCCCGCAAGCCACGAATCTTGTTATCAAATAATTATTCAAGAATTGTCGCTTTTGCTTTGCTTGTGTGGCCATCTCTGGTCTAATAGCAGTATCTAAGACTGTTTGGACTTGTGATACCATCAGATCGTACCGACATCTATCGGATTTACACTAACACGCAAAAGAGCATGCGGGAACTATAGGTTGCAAAGGGCAGCTGCTGCTTATTGGCGTTACTTCAAGTTTAATAAGGCAAAATCCTGTTACTATAGTAACGTAACCAGCATGTTGCTATTTATTAAATCCAGATGGCGTTATTTTGTTAAGTCACGTGAAGTTTATAATTTATAACGCCTTTTAAAAAAAAAGTACCTATGAGCAAAGGGAATTTGAAATAGAGGTTGATTGTTAATGAAAACTTTGTAGCCACAGTAAATTTACTGACATCTTTCTACACAGTGTCTACACTTTAGTGGATGTCATTCCAGATCTAGAGCAGAGCCCAACTGGGGAAGTACCTCCACCTTACAGAAAACAGCAGCCAAATATCACTAGACCCTACTCATAGTGTTGTGTTCCTGCCGGTGAGTAAGGTTGCCAGAGCTCAACGAGGGGGGGGGGGCGGGTTTAGGGTCGACAACGCGCATGTAAATCCTCTGGAGTTGCAAGCGTACATAGGCTACGGAGACTGCTTACCATCAGGCGGGCCGTATGCTTGTTTGACACCGACGTAGTATAAAAAAAAAATACACATGATTAAAACTTAGAACGCCATTTGACTTTGATCTTAATTCTTTCACTAATACTTGTGTTAAAATATCAAAAAAGTGGCGCCACTGATATCTAAAAGTTTTAAACATGTGTCGAGAGATGGCAGTAAATTTACTGTGGCTACAAAGTTCTCTTTGAGAATCCACCTCTATTTCAAATTCTCTTTGGTAATTCGTTTGAAAAATATCTACAGCGAATTTAAGATTTTTTTACAAAACATATTTTTGCTCTATTTGTTTGTTTTATATGGCAATATAAACTAATTTCAGTCCTAGATATAGTACCATCATGTCATTGTATGTGCAAAGTTTCCTCACAATTCAACACGTAGTTAGTTGTATAGTAAGGTTAAATTCGGCAGAGGTTGCCGGGGTATCACGGGGTACATTATCTTCACTTTGCACATTTTTGTGATCTTACGTTACGTAAAAACTATAGAGACTCGCCGACCCCGGCCCGAAAATGAAACATGGCTAATCCAGATTTTTTACTTTCAGCAATATATATATATAGAGGCAGTGGCGGGGCAAGACCAAAATTTTATGTGGGCAAGGTACATTTAGCGAGGCCCTCTGGTGGCGCAAGAAATAATGAACATTTTTACGTTGTGTTCGAGATATACTGAAAAGTCAATTACATCCACACTTACCGATATTCAGTCCCGATGTCGGGCCTGATAATCGTTTTTCGTATCACGGAATATGAGCACATCGTTAACAATATTTGAAATGTATAAAAATGGTTCATATGCAAAGATATCAAACATTGAACATTTGTGGCAGATAGAGACAATAGTACATTGTGCAACGAGGGGGGTAAGTGAAATTTTGGATACAAGGGTGATAACTGATAATAATATTCTTACCCCCGGAGTTACACACAATGTTTTTCATCACACTTGCGAAGAAAAAACTAAATTTTAAGCAAAATAATTCGTAAATACGGTGACATATCAAACAATCGTCCGCCATTTTGTAATTTCTTAGCAGGTGAGGCATCGAAGGCACAGACCTATTCGGCATTCAGCCACGACTGAAAATTATCTAAAAATATTTTAATCGGCTGTTAAATTAATCAAATTAAGTAATTTTAAACATAAACAAAAATATTAAATTATAAACTTCAGTATTTTATAAGTAAAACTCATTTATGCTACTTGGTTTGTATGAATAAGTGACATAACTCCCTAGAGAGTTATACCTTTTTTTTCACAATCCATAACTCCCGTGGGAACAAAATAGGCCTTTGTCCTTCAGCACACCTGCATGAAATAAGATCTTTTCGTGCAAGTGTGAATGTCAAATATTGTAGAAGTTATTTAGAGAAACGGAAAAATAGTCTTAAGGTCGTTCGATTTTCATACAAAAAACAATCGCTATTTATTAATTAATTACACAATATTATTACATAACTAGTTGCGCATCTATCTACTTTCGAATATTCATTTGCGCTAAATTAATAGAAAAACTTTGTTTCATACAGAAATCATGCAATAATCAACGTTATATTTTTATAAATTTTACTCATGTGTGTGTGACAAATGTCGTGTACAAATACATTGCGGCGTTGCCACTCCATGCCTCGGACGGCCATCGGCGCGACGTTGCGATGTTTGACGCGTTTTTAGCCGACTCTGTCGACACTGACACTCAGTGTGACCAGGCGTACGATAATTGTCGTACATGTACGATAATTTGGGCCCCGGTATGACGTAATGTTCCAAAGAGCATTATCGTACACTAAAGTACTATAATTTCAGCCCTTGGATGATGCCACCTTAAAAGTCTAGTAATTTGAAGCAAAATATGACACTTTCTCTCAGAAATAGGCTAAAATTAGTATCTTTTGGGTGTTCGGCTCCTTGGTGTAAGTTTAAAGTTTAAAATGTCTCAATTTCCTGTATACCATTTGAGTCTATTCCAAAAATACACAAATATATACAGATTTTTTGCGCAATTTAGACCAAAATTGTCTTTTTTTTATTATTAATTGGAAATTTAAGCTTATTTTGCTAGACATTTTTAGGGGCTGCCTTTTTGATTGGCGTACGATATTTTTTTCAACGGTACAATAATATTGACACTCAAGTACGATAATTCTCTTCCGCTCACCTGGCAACACTGCTGAAACTTGACAGGACCTGGGGCCTACCGCGAAAACCGAAATTCGCAAATTGCGGGGATCTTTCTCTTTTACTCTCACTAAGACGTAATTAGAGTGACAGAGAAAAATGCCCGAAATTGACGAACTTCGATTTTCCCGGTAGCCGCCCTGGTGCTTGAGGTACTTGATAGAAAACAACGCTGCCGCATGTTCTGAATTGTGATTTTATGTGTTTTTGGATTGAAAATGATAGCAACGTCTAAATCAAGTTACAAAAATCATCGATATTCTGGTCCGCGAAAAACCAGGAAAAGTGTAACTGTAATTGGAGTCTACAAAAATGACCAATTCATAGAAAATATGACCTAGAAACTAGTTCACTTTTATAAAACTCAATTTTGCCCGAGATTGTACTTAGGCGAATACCTAAGGGAGCTAAGTGTATTGATCTTGAATAATTAGTTGGCTAATATATGACTCCAACATGATATGGACATTTACATCGTAACTATTATACCTAGTTGGTTACTAAGTTCTGTTACTCGATTTCTTTCTTTCTTCCTAGCGTTGTCCCAGCATATTGCCACGGCTCAATGGAGCCTGGGGTCCGCTTTGACAACTAATCTCAAGATTTGGCGTAGGCACTAGTTTTTACGAAAGCCACTGCCATCTGACCTTCCAACCCAGAGGGTAAAACTAAGCCTTGTTGGGATTAGTCCAGTTTCCTCACGATGTTTTCCTTCACCGAAAAGCGACTGGTAAATATCAAATGATATCTGTTCTGAAGTTCTGTTACTCGATTTGCAACCTCTTTATTTCCGTTAAAACAAATGCTACCGAAAAAATAAAAAATGACATAATGTGGTGGATTTGTGAGCTATAATTATATACCACACATAACGCTTATCTCGTCGTATCTATAATGAATTGGGGCCTAAAAGAGAATCGTATTCCAATATTTTGAAACGCTTGTATTACTTTCTATATTAACTAAAAGCGGCTTTAAATATGTTAAATTAACAAAATATATTTTGACAGATGCTTTCGCGCCCAAAACACATAACTACATACACACGTAGAAGATACGAACTTTCAACTGATATTTGTCATTTGTTGTTAATCGCCTAACTCAGGGGTTCCCAATCTTTTTCAACATGCGGCGCAGTTACAAGTTTAGTATTTTGCAACGGCGCCCTTGTAAATTTAAAATCACGGTCGAAAAAAAGTGACACGACGTTTTATTATTTACCGATGCGAGCGCTCAAATAGGTACCCGCGAATATTTGTGGTTTCGGATAATGATAGAACTCACGGCGCCCCTCTTTACTTTCTACGGCGCACCAGGGCGCCGCGGCGCACACTTTGGGAACCCCTGGCCTAACTGTCAACAGTGTCAATCCGAGAGTTGTGACGTCATCAGAATCTTCAATGACGTTTCGAGTTTGGTCACGTGACGTGTGCCAAAAGATATTTTAAATTCAATATTTACAAAAATATGGTCATTACAGGTCCCCTAAAAGTAGTTTAACATGTTCTTATAATCCAAAAGAATTTATTGGGATACAATTATGCCCTAAGATTTGTAGATGGAAACAACACTATTGCGTTGCACTAATGTGGGCACCCGCCAAACATGATTTTGGGCGTGTCATACTCAGGGCTAACACAGATTCATTTCTGTGAAAAAGGTGTGAAAGCCGGAAACTGGAAACCGTTCTCGAACCAATAGTGAAGCCCTTAAGCCACACCCTATTTCAAAACCAGCCATGGATCTTTGAACAGGACTCAGCTCCTGCACATAAGGCAAAAACAACTCAAGCCTGGTTTCGAAGGAACAAAATTGACTTTATTGCCCACGAAGACTGGCCGTCCTCCTGCCCGGACCTTAACCCCCTGGATTATGCCATATAGCAGGTTATTGAGGAGAAAGCCTGTGCTAAACCCCACACAAATCTTAACTCCCTCAAGCGGGCCATAGTTAAGACAGTGACGGAATTAGACATGACAATCGTGCGTGCCGCTATTGATGACTGGCCTCGTCGTTTGAGGGCCTGTGTCAAAGCCAGAGGAGGCGATTTTGAATGATATTGTCATATGTAATTCTTGATTTTGTGTACTTCATTTTAATATATACTTTATTAAATTTTCTTTGGTATATTTTATGTAGATAAAGATTATTGCAGTAACAGAATTTAATAACCAACTAGGTAGAAAACAATGCAATACATAAACACATAAATTGGATATGATGTGATCCGTTGAATGAAATTGACAATAAATAAAATAAATAAATAATTTTCTATCTCTAGGCATTGTGTAAAACTTCTAGTTGTGTCAAAATATCGGGAAATCAATAATATAAACAAACATGGTAAATATCTCATTTCTTTTTATAATGGTTATAAATAGAAGGCCATGCAATTTTGTAACACACTGTAATTTAATTAAATGTATCGTAAAAAAATGTTTTAATTCTACTGTAAAATAGTACCTACTTTTTTAAAGGCTGGGCAGTAAGGGATTGCTTTAATTTTAGAACAAAACAGCGTTTTTTTTTTTGAAAAATATACCGGAAAATCTGACTTACAAATTTGGACTTTCTTAGGTTCATTCTACTTAGAATCTTCTCCACCCTAGCATTAAAAAAAGATATCCTAAAATATCCATACCATTACGTCACATTTTAGTGTGAAAGAAATTTCAGTGTAAAACTAAAATTTCAATATAAATTTTCGGGTTTATTTAGCACGAGGATTGATTATGCTAGTGATTCTGAGTTGGAAGAACCCAAAAATATCATGATGTGTGAGAATCAGATTTTTAATATTTTTATGGAAAAACGCTCATATTTCTCATAAAATAATTTATTAATAATGGGTACTTGATAATACTGATAACAAAAAAAAAATAATGAGTCTCGAACCCACATCCTCTTGCATGTATTTCCACGTACATACCGCAACGCTATTGAAGCCTACTTACGCTGTGCCAAATTGTCTACTACAAGGATCTCAGTACGACTGTTTGAATGTGTGAGTGATACTTAGAAATAGAGTCAAGAAACATTCTGTCGACATTAAGGGGTAGTTTTTGTACAATGAAGTGTTCAATGTTTGTTTTAATAGTTCAATATTTATTTAAAGAGTGCGCTAAACATAATTTACAGTATAGAAATACCAAGACTACTCCACAAAAAAATTAAAACTCAAAATTTGCAATTGTGGCGCCATCCAGTGAGGTTTAAGCTTTGGGTAACCTAGTCGAACCACCTTCGGGGCCGACGTCGCACTGTGGGCTGAAATTCAGCTCTCATTAACATAGAAACCGAAGTTGTTATTTTTATGTTTTTTGATTGAAATAGGTTTTGCCCAGCATTGTTATGGTAACCTATGAATTTTAGACGATTTGGAATTAAAATTGGTGAGTTACGATTTTACGGACGGGCGGACAGCGGAATCTTAGTAATAGGGTCCCGTTTTACCCTTTGGGTACGAAACCCTAAAAATAATTGTTTCTATGGAAAAAGCACAAAAACCTTTTACTCAATGTGTTATAAGTTATAAGTTTCAGACGATTTGAGTTGGAAATAGTAGTTGAGCTTACTAGGCTAGGTCGATCTTTGTAAGATGGTCCCATAATATTTACTTATTATTATTAAGTACTAATTCCAACCACGTATCAATTTGTAACATTAACTATTCACACCACTCGCACTTAAGGCATTAATTGACCATTGACGGAAAGCGGTAATTCGTTAGCACCAGTTTGCTTAGCTCTTCAGGCAATGAACTCGAGGGCAAAGCGGATTTACTTTATAAATTACAGCAGACCTACCACTCGGGCTTAACGAACTCGGTACCGCTCCACTACGTACAATCACAACGGAATGAAATGAAAGCAAGTACAACTCGTATTGCCTAGGCCAGCAAAAAATCATGGCTCAGTCGGGGGACTTTTCATAATCGCTGACTTGCAATTCAGTGCAGGTCTTTGAGACCAGACGGCGATTTTAATTAGAGTCTCCGAGCACCAGGCCACCAAACCTACAATTCGAAACGTAATATCTCAGTCTGGATTTACGTGCTTACTGGCTTACTTCACTTGTTGCGAGCTTTAGATCCTGATATAAGTATGTATGGGTTGATCGGATGATAATGTCGATGAAATACGTTGCGACTGAACTGAGGGAGAGCTCTTGAAGGTACTTATGCTGTTGTTTTCACATTTCACTTATGTAAGACTTAAACCTTCCTTACAGTTGGCAATATTTTATTGTAGGTACCTAAATTGTATGCTGATGAAACACCTCTATCGACACCAACATCAGGCCTGATAAAGTAGAGACTTTTAAAATTAACCTATAAAAATAATCGTAAGGAAATCTTTCATCAACACTTCGCAAATCATGCACTTAGCAAAGAATTATACACCTATTATTAAGTGAAAACACTGAAAACTAGGTCTTGCTAACCACCTTTCATTTGCTCGTAGCTCTCTAATTGGTTTTCCTGAAACTGCAGATCCGTAGCTCAGGTCGCGCGCACAGGCGCTCGAGTAACTATTCCAGCCATTGTAGATTTTTTTTCACTACACCAGCTCGTAAAGGCTCTTTGATTAAAATTTATGAGGAAGCATTTTTCCACAACAGTGGCAAAGTAATTAGATGCAAATATTGAGATGTTTCCTCATGTTGACTGGTGAAATAGACTTAAGTGATGATAATCAGATATACCTACTTATTCAATAGCATTCATTTGGATTTTAATTTGGAATGTTTTATACAGAGTATGTTCTCGCGTTGGTGTGATGAAAAATGTTGTGTTTCACTCGGTAGCAACTTGTTTACAGAGTATATAAACCAATAGGTACTGGTTTTTGTTAAGGCTCATCCGTAACGAAGTGTAGTTCAAACTACATTTCTCTTTTCAAAGTTCAACGTTGTCAGTCGCCTTCGCTGCAACATAAATAAACTTCACCTTATTTTTACGATGGAATCCTTTAAACGTCCCTTTAAGGATGCTCAAAGAGCTGGAATAGGGCTCCCGGCTGCGTTTTTATCCGCTCAATAGTTTTCCGAGCCTCCGGCTGGTACTGCAACTTTCGCGCTCGATCGTTAACGAAGGATTGTTTAACGTATATAGTATAGGGAAAAGTTCAGCGCTCTGAACTTATATAGGTAACTGGAGAATCGGTCCACCGTATCCACTGTGTAATATCGTGTATCCCGGCAGTTTTATTTGTTGTACGTTACACGAGCGATAGGACGGTGCGTTTCATTTATTTGTGTTTTTATTTAACTTGCTATGCTAACTTTACTTTTTCTGCACATAAATACGAGTATGCGCGTGTCTAGTTAAGCGGAATATAAAACTTTGTTCATAATTTATGACAACACTTTTTAGCTGTTATGTTTCGGGTGGTACCTACACATAAAACGCTACGTTTTGTTAAGCAAGATGTAGGTTAAGTGAATTCGGTTATCCCAAAGAAGTCAAAAAGTACGAAGTTATCGTTCAGAGTAATTTTAAAAGTGATAAATATGTACAAAACTAGAAGCACTCTCTAATATTGTAGCACCAGTGACAGTGAGCAAGATGTCTTGGTAAGCGTTGCGGTAGCGTATAGGTAGGTGTTGCTAAAGTAGATATTATGAGAATGCTTCTGGTTTTATAAATACTTGCCATTTTCGAAGTTATCCCAATGCCCCGTACCTACTATACTTAAAGAGCCAGTGTCCTTTTAGTCTCTAATGTTATAAATACAACTTTATAGTAGTTACATATGGTGCTACTTAAAAAGAAAAATAGATTATTAAAAATAATGACCATGAAATTTATTAAAATACAATAATGGAACTTATTTATTTACAAGAACAATATACATAATGGATATATACAGATGATTACTATAACTAGCTTATATCTACAATAGGCTCTTGAGGCATTGTACCAAGGATGCTGGTGGCATTTCCTCGTTGTATCGCAATACTGATACGTTGTGCGAGGAAGCCGTCAGCTCTTCGGTCACCAGTTACGTCAACCAGACATGATTTTCTGAGTTGTTTGAACTTAACAGATTAAACATTAAAGGTACTAAATCCTGGCTTAATAAAAATAATTGTACCTTAGCGTTTTTTCTTAAAAATGAGATCGATAACTTGAAAAATTATAACGCCTGCAAAAGTGTAATAGCAAGCAAAATATAAATTAGTAAAACTTGGAAACCACAAATAAAATGACTCATATTATAATTGAATATGAAGGTACAAAAAAGATACAAAAATTTGGCTTTTACAGAATTTACCAATAGCCACGGGAATATATCATAATAAAGTACACCCGCCATTCTGACTGTCAGGATGGCGGTGTACTGTTTTTTGGTGATAACTTTAAGTACCGTGAGGTACAATTTTTTTTAAAGGAGGTACTTAATAGTACAAATTAGGTACAAACATATGGTATGGTTTTCATTTAATTTTATTTAGGTACACCCGCCATTCTGACTCTCACCCAAAAAGGCTGGGGAAGCCACACTGGAAATTTTTATTCGAATTCCTAAACCTGGAATGGAATGGAACTTAAATGGAAAAATATTATTGGTAAAGAGATTTTGCATGCAAGTAATATTTGTGAAACCAGAATTATGGTAGAATAAAAAATAATAAATTAATTAATTCATTTTCATTTTATTATATTTATGGTGCTACTTTACCGTACTAGTGCGGTAATTATCACTTTACGTTCTTATGTAAAAGAATTATTTAAATTAATTAAAAAATTTAATTTAAAACGTTGTACTATAGAACGTACTAATAGGTAATTCGCAACTCGTGTCGATTTAAAACAGCCGGCCTAGCCAACGAAACGCTTTGTTTCTTTATCACTCTTCCATATTAGTGCGACAATGACATTTGCGTTTCGATCGCTACGGAGCGTAAGCGATTGGCATGTTGGCTATGGTAGGGACTGACCGCGGTCTCTTCGGTCGTGTTTTAATTTATCGCCACTCATTGCGAATTTCGTACTTGTATCGTAATGTATTGTATATATCTACATGGAACAATTTTCAAACATTATAATAAAAGTAGCAGTGATATTATCGGAAGGCACAATTTTTCCTGTACCGCTCCTGTCTTATACCGATGTTGTAGTTGTGAATAAAACTCTCATAAAGTATATAAAGTACGGTGTTACCGCACGACTAGGTATGTAAATGTTTTTAATCCATTACACTGAGCTTAGCATGAAATACGCATGGTTTTGTTTCCATAGTTTGCAGGTGCGGAAAGGAGTGTCTTTGTTCTCTATGAATGGCCCTCGTGGAGGGGAGGGCACCCCCTTGCGGATCGCGCTGCATTGCATTTGTGTAGCGTCCGCGAAGTGCAGGTTGATTGTAGGTACCATTATGTGGTACTTCGTTTCACGCTCTACATGCTTGAAAGTGTGAATTCGACAATATTTTCAGTTTTTATTGCTTTAATGGAATTGTTTTAGGGGTTTGGTTTGGTGGTACAGCAATTTTACTAGTATAGCAAACTGTAAACAGTTCTTCGCGAAATATTGTTAGGTAACTACTCGAATACCTTATTTGCCTATGCTAAATAGGTGCTAAATGGGGTGGGTTATATTTTTGACTTTACAAAAGTGCTATAGTTAGTGGGTTGCGTACAGTATTATTGTAGGTAGGTATTAAAAACTGCTGTTAGTCTTTGATTTTTGCCACAATACGAGCATATTGAGCATATAAAAAAATGTTTTTGCATTTATTTTAAAAATATTGTGTAATTAATTGTCATACAATATAAAAAAAAAAAAATATATACAAAAAGATTCCTTCGAGCCGGATTTGAACCAGCGACCTATGGATGACAGCCGATTACCTCTACAGTCCACCGCTCTACCAACTGAGCTATCGAAGGGTTACAGCTTGAGCCGAAATTATGTATTAGCTGCGCTAGCTAATACGTCACCCAATTTTATCGACAATGTTTTACTTATATAAGATGAGATGACATAGTAGATACAATTATTATGGACAAGTAAGTTACAAAAATAATTGATTAAGAGAAATATTGTATGGCTACCTACAATGTATATCTTAAGCTTAAGACTGATCTTATTTATGTATTTGGCATACCCTACGCTACAATTCCGGAGGGTCGCCATAAGATAAATTAATTAATTCAATTTAATAATCAAACACGTCTGTTTCTCTATACAGAAAACACACGTCCCATACATTGGTCACATAAGTTCGTGGTAAACTTAAAAAACGACTGAACTTGACTTTCATGCGGTTTTCTATAGAGTGATTCTTAAGGAAGGTTTATGTGTATACTGTATATGTCAGGGATGGCCAACTTGATTAGACCCAAGACCTCCTGTTTACTAACGAAACCCTGTGCGATCTACCAATTACATACTTCTTGAAACCTTAAATGAAACTGGTCTACGTATTTATATTTTTTTCCTTGCCACGATCGACTGGACTAACAGTCGCGATCGACCGGACGATCGCAATCGACCTGTTGGCCACCCCTGGTATATGTAATTTGTTAACGTTTTGTGCAACCCGTGCGAAGCCAAGCCTGTTCGATACTAGTTTAAAAATAACAAGACACAGTACAAGTGAGCTTCGTAAAAGAGAGTGGCAGGCGAGGCGATGGACCGCGAAATGAAAAGGGGTGTCTGACAGGCACGTACGAACAGGGAAAGGAACATTGCGATCTTCCTACAAAACGACTTAAGTGGGAACGTGAGCTGGCATTTAGTTCATCAAAAAAAAAAACATTTATTTACTTTACTTTTCCGTCTTAAGGTCACAGACTTACGTAACAAATTTCAACTTAATTGGTCCAGTAGTTTCGGAGCAAATATAGGCTGTAACAGACAGACAAACAGACGCACGAGTGATCCTATAAGGGTTCCGGTTTTTTTCCTTTTGAGGTACGGAATTCTAAAATATGTACTTTTATTTTAGCCTCCGATTTAACTCATCAATGGTATCGTTCTAAAAAAATCTTAGGTACTTAAATAATTTATTGAATCCAGGCGGTTACTTTGCGGAAATCCATATTCATTACCATTAGAACAATAATACTATTAAATAATTTGCTAGTCCGCGATAAAATAACGTGCTAATTTAATAAATAAAATAGGTAGTTAAGTCAGACGTTAGCAGATGTTTTCCTCATAAACTCGTAAATACGAATAACTTGACCGGCACTGTACAGGTACAGGAGCCAAGAATAAGAGTATAGCTTAAGCTTTAATAAAAACGGTGGTTAGGTCTAAATTCAATTCTTCGTATTAGGACTTATCATTATCACCTTTCCAAGTGAAAACGCTATTGTAACAAGTTTTATTGTTATTGCTGTTTACAGAACGTGGATAAACTATAGATATGCTATGCATGATGATGGTCAATTATAATTTAAAACACAGGAAGAATATATAGTATGAACTATAAAAAACTTACTTACCTCGATTGTGTTTTAAAATTGTTAATTAAAACAAATAATACAAAAACCCAAGGCACAGGTTTTATCAGTAAGAAAGTGTCGGTTACGTCATTTATTCCTCGGTCTCGCTCGAGGAATCGCCCCGAGACAGAGACAGAGTCCTCCGTCAGTGTTACAGCTACAGCCGTTGTGAGAGCAAATACGACTGACCTAATTCCGATGGACATTGCTGACACAGTGATAGGAATTGGTGCAAGCCGTGGGATTAACGCTAATGTTATTGGTTCTTTGTTTTAATAGGTTTATCTATGTGTGTAGGTACACTTCCATTGTCGCATAATTAGTTTTGATCCCTTGTAGGGTAAGTATCAAGAGAAACCGATAAGCATGTTTTTTTTTAATTAGGTGCAGTAGGCTCAGAGAGCGGAGCTTTTGTAAAACTGTAGCGTTTTTTTAGATCACAATACGGTTGCTAAGAATTGAATTTGCAATCTTGATTCTTGAGGCCTTCCTCTAGGGACTTCAGCGATTCGAATCTGGAGTTTTTGACTTTCGCTCGTATTCGAAAAAAATCGTGAACATAGGTCTAAAATTATAATAAATTTTGCACAAAAAATACAAATATAATGTGTAATATAATATCCCAACGGGTTGATGATGGAAACGAATACTTGTGCCAATATCAATATTTTAACTTTATTCATTTGTTACAAACATAATAACAACTAATTCCAAAAAATATTCCATGAAGTCTTCACTATAACTTGTCCGTACTCGAACCTGCCGCGTAGTGATTATATGCTCTTTGCTTGTCACTGCTTACCCGTTTTTTTATAACAATTCAAAATCGCGGGAACCAGTATCAATACTCTTTAGTAAGCTTGTCATAAATAGAAGTAAGAATAGTGAAAATATAAGCTGTTTATAAATAATGATCCTTGCAAATGTAAATATAATTGATAAACAAATCTGCTTGGTTGTCAATGTTGTCTTATAAAGCACTTGGGGTCAGCATTACCAGAAACTAGATCTCGTTCAAACCAATTTTCGGTGGAAGTTTGCATGGTAATGTATATCATATATTTTTTTTAGTTTTATCATTGTGTTATTTTAGAAGTTAAAGAGGGGGGGGGGGGGGGACAGACATTTTACCACTTTGGAATTGTCTCTCGCGCAAACTATTCAGTTTAGAAAAAATTATATTAGAAACCTCAATATCATTTTTGAAGACCTATCCATAGATACCCCACACGTATATAATGGGTTTCATGAAATAATTTTTTTTGAGTTTCAGTTCTAAGTATGGGGAACCCCCAAAATTTATCATTTTTTTTCTATTTTTGTGTGAACATCTTAATGCGGTTCATAGAATACATCTACTTACCAAGTTTGAACAGTATAGTTCTTATAGTTTTGGAAAAAAATGGCTGTGACCACAGACATAATACACCGAGACATATAGTCGCTATGCGGCTAGTCAGCCAAAAGTAAAGCCGAAAGTAGGTCCCGTTTTACCCTTTGGGTACGGAACCCTAATAAAAATATATCAATAATTACCCGTTCTATAGCGGTGCGCGGCAACGACTGCTGCTGTAATCTACCTGTTCAGTATTGGCGCTATAGTGTCGGATTTCTAAATCGATCATTACATGGAATAAAAATTAAACTGAAATATAAAAAAAAAAAATATTTTGAAATAAAATAACGAAAAATATAATTTCCTTTAATAATACAATGAACTTAAAGTAAGCGTACTTATTTTAGAATGTCAACGTCATGCCTCATGTGGAGGAAAAATGATTTATTTAACTGGCAACATTTATAAGCAATGGCGGCTGACGAAGGTTTGGATTTTAGTATTCACTATTACGTAAAAATATCATATTAAACTCGATGCTTACGCGTGGAATGTAATATCAGGTGATTTGTTTTTATTTAGTGATGAATCGTGACACCCATTCAACGCACAAACAGCCATCATTCCTGTATTTTTTAATTTACAACCGGGAGGTGTACACAAACCGACTCGACCTTGAATACTACGAGGGCCGCGGCCGTTCGAACGAGTGCGACATAATGTCGCCCCTGAAGTGGCTTCACTAAGGATGTGCGGACTACTAATCTATGCTTTTTAAATCTATGGCTGTGACATAATCGGACAGACAGACGGACATGACGAATTCATAAGGGTTCCGTTTTTTGCCATTTGGCTACGGAACCCTAAAAAGACAGACCATACACTAGTACAATTAAGTACTAATCCAAGGAAAAATAATACAATTTTCGCGTAGATCAGAATAGCATCACCCCCAGGGCTATCCTCTGAGAACGATCACGTAGCGTATCAAGTAATGTTGTGTCTGATATCTCCCGCGGGCGATGCATAAGCAAGTCAGGCCTGAATTTGCATACTTCCAGCTAACAATGAGTAACACCAGGCAGAGATGAGGTAATAATAAAGACTTTTATTATTATATTTGCAGGGTCTCCTGGTTTGTATTTAATAACAAGACCCATAATAAATAAATAAATATTAAAGGACATTCTTACGCAGATTTACTAAGTCCCACAAGAAGACTTGAGTTGTGAGTACTCGGACAACGATATAATATATATATATATATATGTATATAATATGTAAAAAAAACATCCGTGACTCAAAAAAATGTCTTATCATATTTATTTTATTTATAGATTTTCAAAACTGAAATGTGCATCACCCAGGGCGTCGTCTGGGGGTGGCAGGTTGAGTCGGCTGCCTCCCCTTAGAGAATAAAATTTGTAACCAAATGTATGCCCTCCCTTTGGCCAAAGGCCATATCAAACACATATCAACTGCTCCCCCTAGCCCATCCTGGCGACGCCCATGCTGTGCATCACGCGAATTTACGAATCTTATATTAAGGTCGCAATTAATTCCTACAAACGCAGATGTCAATCCACGTAAAATCTTGTAGCAAAACAAATATTTGCCACGGTTTTTGTTTAGAAATTCATAGAAAATTTGGTTTCCACAAGCGGCACTCGGCTACACGACGTTCAAATAAATACATCAATTTTCTCTCTAAATTGATGACTAAATTGAATTGATTTGTTTGGTAAACGGATTGAAAGCGTGGGCTTAATGGAAGGAAATCGCCCAAAGTGAGTGACAAATGAGATTCGGAAGCGAAGATGGTGATTAAATCTTGTCAAGAGCTGCCAACCAACCGAGTCTGCCAGGTATCAGATTATAAATAACGGGATTACTGTAAATAACTTCAAGGAAACTTGTAACAAATATCACAAATAATAATAAATATCTTACATATGTTTATTATATAAATTCTGGCCTACGACTCGGATACAAATTTCGTCAGTGTCATTCATAGGCCTGTCGACTTCCTTAGAAAGACGTGACGCTTTATAATTGCGCATGTGTGGTTTGATGCTGGGGAAATAATTGCCAGGAATTAAAATAAAAATATTTTGCTACAGCAACATTGTTCCTATCTGGCTTTGACTATACAACTTTGGGAACAAATAAAATTATTTTTATCAAATATTTTGATTTATGTCACATGTTACATAAATTTAATCTTACTATCCCCTTAAGTCCCACGGACGCTATATCGCGTCCAAAATTACAATCAAAATTCATCATAGATGTAATATCTAACATTGTTTTAGCTGGCAATTTAGACCCCTGGTAGCAATTCGAGAGGTTAGTAATTGAGAGAGGTTAGAGTATCAGTTTTGATTGATTCACGGTTGGTTTCACTACACTTATCCGTGAACAAGATGCATATATGTAACTGCGTCGAAAAACCGGAACAATCAAAACAATATAAAAGGTAATCACGGTTTATATCCCGGTCGATTTAAGTGTTGGTTAGAGTATTGTTTAAAATGTGACTGTTTTGTTTTAGAGGGTGAACGTGAGAAAATAACCCTTGGCCGTCATATAATTTCCTTGGAAAGGCTCAAAATCAAAAGGCACGGATCCGCCGCATAATTCCGACTAGTTTCCCGGTGACCATCAACAAGACCGCTGCACTGAGCTGTGGAGCAAAAAGTGTCCGACAATTGGATAGATGTAATAACAACTTTAGCTGTCATATATCCATATATTTTTTGTTTTTTGGCCTGATATATGCTATATGATTACAATTTACATTAATTGCAATTGTGGAGTAATCAGATGTAACATGTGGAGTAACAAGTAAGTAAACCAGATGTGCCAAAGGTCATGTTTTAGGTATATAACATTGTTTACAGTACATATGGGGCTATTTTATAGCACTAGTGCGAGAAGTAGCATATTACGTTACTGTGTCGAACATTTAAAGGGCCATATGTACTGTAAAACGTTGTACGATACATGTGCGAATAGGTAATTCGCAACTCGTGTCGATTTAAAACACTCCCTTCGGTCGTGTTTTAATTTATCGCCACTCGTTTCGAATTTCCTATTTTTCGCACTTGTATTGTAATGTACTATTTTATCATAAAGATTTTTAATGACTTCTATTTATTGTTATCAAGGTAATTAGGGATTTAAAACATGCGCTAATAAATAGGTGACCTAAACATAAATAACGCTTAAAAAATCAAAAGATAGTAATCACACGCACAGGATAGGTTAATTATTTGGTAGCCACAACAAAAATGAACCGATAATTACCGACCTGTGGTCTTATTGAATAAAATTTATATAGGTACGAGTATGTAGATATTATATGCAAGTGTCACAGTTACTTCAATAAGCCCTGTCCGATACATAAATTTGTATAGAAAATGCCTTTTTTTTGTTATTCGAACGATCAAGCTCTTTTGATCATTATACATAGGAATAAAAATATTTATAACTTGATAATAACTGTTATCTTACCTTTTATATTGAAATAACTTCAAAATATAGAAATCATTATCTCTTAGGACAATATTTTTCTATTTGTGAAATTCTAATTTAAGAACCTCACCCCAACAAAAACAAAAAACAAAAAATACAAAAAGACTTTCCGTCGCCGGGAGTTGAACCCAGAATCACTACCTACCAAAACCCACCAGGCTAAATAGGTTGTCAATTTTAGTACTGAGATACAAAGAACGCCTAGTGGCGCGTTCTTTGTATCGAACGAACGTATAAACGAACTTTAGAAAAAGCCATTTTTTTGTATGGAGTTATCGTTCTTTTCCTAGTGAGTATTGTATTCTTTGAGTTAGAACTTGTAGTTTTGTCTGTGGTCTTAAGCGAACATGGGCACTAAATTTGATCCCAATCGTTTTTAAGAAATTATGAAATTTTGAATGTAGGCAACTGGTAAAACCGGGCTTTCTTAGGTTGAACCGTTCAGGTGCGGTGGCCTCTCACGCTCGTATAAAATCCTCATAGAATTAGGTACCTACCTTAAGAAAAGTAATTTAATTGAATATAGATGAACTGCAGCGCCCGATTGGCTTTCAGTTGAGTTTCAATTATAGTGTGGACAACTAGTGCCCAAAATTTAAGTTTAGATAAGTGAAATTAAACTTTCGGTTGGATATCGATGAAGGAATATTAGTGTATAAATATTAATTACTAACTTTCCTTACGTACTCTACAATGAATCGGTTGTTATCGGTTTTTAATAAAATGCCTCGTTTCAATAGATAACCAGATTGCAGGGATATGACATAGATAATCGTCACTGAATAATTCATACTCGTATCGTATTGTAACGATTGAATTAGTCCCGGTGAACGACATTTTAATTGAAATTGTATTGTTCGTTTTAATTACTTTCGGCTCAAATAGAAGTAATTAAATATTGGAAAGTTGGAAACGGAGCGTGTTGGAACAGCCGCATCTAGTTTTCTAATTATTCGTGTGCTAGAGCAGCTCTAAATTTATTTACCTTTCATATACTTGTAAAATATTGATATATACTTTTTTTTTCATAATACTACTTTATAACATGTTGGGAAATTAAATCACAAATTTTTGCCCTGGGACGTAACTGAGCCTTTGAGAAGTCATGAAAAGAGAAACTAAAGAAATAAGAAAGGATAAAGACCATAAAATGGGCATCTCTATTAGAATAATATGTAATCGTTATGTTTATTTTATGTTATATTAATTTGTCGACCTGATTACTTTTTTCGATTATCTAAGGCCTGTACCGAAAATAAACTGTAAATTTTAAGCCGCTGTAATTTTGTTTCTAAGATAACTATGGCATTCTTACTGCGATAACTGACTTGTAAAATTTTATTTTATCAATAAAGTATTGAATTGAATTGAATTGAATTGAATAAAAAGACTTATTATTGTATTATATTAGTATTCCAATATAAATAATTCTGATTTTACGCTGTTCGACTTTATACCGGTAAATAGAAGAGATCACTGAAAATTGGTATTTTCCAAATAGCAAGAACATTTGCAACACCCTACATGCCTGATCTCGAAACACATAAAATTACCTCGAAGTTTCGTGCATTTCATAATAAATAACTAATTTAGTATGCTGTCTATTGAATAGAGGCCTCGAAGCGGCAGATCTCTAGGAACAAGTGACCCCGGGCCCATCACAAAGATTGCTAATAGGATTTACGAAAACGGAGCATACCTGTCATAATTATCGTAAAAACTAGGGTACATACATATGCGGCTAAAGTGGAACGAACTACGATGAAAGTCAGTTCAGTTCTTCGCACGAAGGTTAATATAACTAAAGTTACAGAAGATGTGTGTTACTTACTTCTAGGCCTAACTCGAAAATCATACAGTTTCCTTCGTACAAAAATCGCATTTGGTTTGTAAGCATCACAATAGTTAATATCCTGTATGTGGCCTTATACTGATAATAACGTGTAGTATGCACCGGGCTTTATACTTTTTGGTTGTTGTGTTTATGGTCATTTTAGTTTTATATAGAGAACGGTTAGATTTTGGCGGAATGCCGTCGACCGATATTATGTACGATTTGATCTTAGTTAATACGGTGTATCGATGTAATCAAAGAAATATTAACTGGATGCAGTGGTTTGTATGATAAACCCCATTTACTGAGCTTTAAATCAATAGATGATTACAGGTAGTTGTCACAGAATCTCTATTCTAAGAGCCCCAATCGTCCTGTAGTGCCGTTCTCTCAACTATTATTGGGCTCAAATCAAAAGTTATTAAAAGGGAAGTATGAAACAGCCAAAAACATTAACAATTCCAGCAGGTGACCGGCTGATGCAGGGAAATATGAAAAACGGGTCCGTAAAAAGCTGCCTCTGAATGCGCTACGAAGAAGCTGCCTATCACTCCTACAGAAAAAAAAAATCTTAATTAAAAGTCGCTTTTTATTGTAGTTATTCTAAAAACCTTAGTTTGTTCTCAGTCGCATTTTTTTTTTCATTTGAAGTTTACTGTTTTTTTTCGGTACATCCCTTACTAGTTGTTTAGGTACACAGTCCCGGACCTATATCTATATAATGCTCTTGATAGACATTTGATGTGTGGTGACTGGTGGTACAAAATGGTCTTATCGGTAAATAAAAAAGTGGTATTGATATGTTACAGAGCATGACATACACTCCACCAATCCCTCTTAGACTTAGATGTAAATTCTAGATATTTCTACTGCGCAGCACACAAGGCACCTAATTGCCTCTAGTGTTCCCGTTTTCGGGCAAATACAATTTAATTTTTAAATCAATCTATATTATCTACGTTGACCCGACAACTCGAAGAAATTTGAAGATCCAAAGCTACTAAAGATTAGTTTATATTTTACGACGGACTCGCAATTAACTCCTGTCTTCCTAAATTATTCAGTGCTTTTCCGTTTATTACGACAGTAAAAGATAATTTAGTTAATGCTATGGACGCAGGCGGACGGTACTCTTAACACAAACTGTTTTAAATTTACGATCGGCAAGCTCTGGGTCGAATATATATAATTATATACTCGTATTATCGATGAAAGCTAGATGGTACAACAATTAAACATATGCATAGTGGGTAGATTGAAATTGTGATGTTCCAAACTTTTTCATAGAGTTTTCCTCGGGTAGTTATACAATCTCTGTTTTGACAGTTAGCCGCGACCACGACCAGTGAAACCCGTGCCGAAATGTTGGTAAATAAAGGTAACAAAATTAACTTGCGATAGACCCGCTTATAAATATGATTTAATATATACCTATGTTCAAAACGCGAAAGTTTTAAATGTTATACTTAATTAGAAATTCGTTTGTATTTGCTTTCTGATTTCAAGGATATTTAATCAAGTCCAGCCTTCCCCACATAATCGGCCTGTGAGCCGGATGCCGCATGAACCTCTTAATTTAATAATTCTCGAAAAAAATAAAAAGGGATATTTAGACTAGATAATGAAAAATTGGCGACTTTTGTAATTCCTGAAACTAAAGTTCTCAATGCTACACTGCAATAAAAACTTTAGTTTAGTTTAAGGAACAACCTACAAGCTGTTTATCGTAAAAGTTTGCCAACACATCGTGTGAAAGGTTGATACCAAAATAAAAACGTGAGTTTTCGGGTTTAGGCCAATTACTATGTCTACAATGAACGATCAAAAACTTTATCATCCAATAAAATCCAGACACAAATTCGTGTGCATATATTTAGAAAAGGCGATCGGCAGAGCGAGCAATCCCGCGGAGGCAGTGTAGGGGGATAATTTGCGAGGCTTTGATGTGCCCCAGCGGCCTTGGGGGCCCCCGAGCGTGCCCCACTGAGCACCTGCTCGGCAGCCAAGAACTTGACCTTTATATGCCTTGCAAATGCTTGCCGTTAGGCCGTTGAGCGTCGTCGACCTAAAATCTACATAAAGTGCACGGTTTGTTTGTTTAGTGGCACTATTTATTTGCCCTTCGGTGCTCGTAGATTCGGGGAGTAATTCATTACTTTGATTTTGCATTTATTACCGTAAGGAATTTCCTTTTATCTCGGTAGGTATGGAATACTTACTTACATTATCATTCCTGTGGCAAATTCAATATTTGATTCGGTGAGGAATTGAATTAAGAAGAAACTTTTTATACTTTGAATTCAAATAAAATGGGGTTTAGCAAGATAATAAAATGAACTTGCTACCATAATCGTGGGTATACTTATATGACTATTAATACATTTTTTTACCTACATTTTTGTCTTTTTGGAACTTAAGTAAAGTTCGTAGAACTATTTATAGTGACAAGGACTCTACAAACCTAACATCCATCAAACAACCTCTACAAGGACAATTAAATTAATATTAATTTTCAACACACTTGCTCAAAACGACGTTTTTATTCCACCGATTTTTGGCTCATAATCCTAGATATTAAACATGCGTGCCGTTTCAGCATATTATAACACTCGTGCTTTTTTTCATTATATAATCCGACTGAGTTAAGAAGGTAACTGATTGCTAATAATATGCATGAAAACGGAGCCTTCTTAATTTGGTCGAGTATTACATTTTTTTTAACCAACTATTAGGTTTCAAATGTTAGTTCAAAGAGGCTTTATCACACCAAACAATTTATAGATTAAATTATCTCGTAAATTACAATAATGAATAAACATAACATTTTATCGATTTGATCTCCATCCGTCGAATAGAAATACGAAAATATTAGCTTTTGACATTTTTTTAATTGGCTGTTTGTCGATTTCGTTCGCGCCTTTGCCTTGGAATCGTGCGTAAAAAAAATAACGCGCCAACCATTTTCCGTATTTGTCATAAAATTGGAATAGTTTTGCATGTTTTTAGTTTAAATATATTGACGAAAATGTGATTTTCAAGCATTGAAAATAAAGAACATAAAAAATTGACGCTGCCAGTAATACTAATAGAGGCAAGAGCCGAGAACGATAGCCTTTTACCATCAAAATCGGGTGAAAAATAATTGGCGGCATATGAAACTTTTATTCAATGGAAAATCAGCAAAAACGCTCAGTCTTTCTCGGAAAACGTGTTGGTAGCTTACTTCAATGAACTGGCGAGTGGCGAATAAGTGCCTACAAGCCCAGCACGCTTTGATGCAATTATTCGATGTTAGAACTGTAAGCCATCATTTTGAAAATTGTACTTACTGTATTGACAAAAAAATGTAGTAATTTATAAGTTTTGCTTTTTTCCTCGCAAGTGTGTTGAAAAATGTGTGTGCATTGGTCATTACCCACATCGGCTTTCTTATTTTTCGCCTCGGGTGTAATGACCAACTTAGCACACTTGTATTATAATGTACTCTTAATTCAAGCTATTTTGCTCGTATCTGTACAATATTTACACAACACACATAAAAAAATACAAAATTAATTATTAAAATTATTTTATTCATTAAGTTATTAAATAATAATATTATAATTTTAGTAAGTATAATATATTTTAGTATCTTCTTTTTAGTTTTGCGTGAGTTTCTTTACATGTTTTGTCTGAGAATTCTCATGCGAATACTTATTTATACTTAAACGCACATCAAGAGTTGTTAGGAGGTGTTAACGGAATGATAATACCTAATTTCTTATAGATGGGTAAACATATAATATAACAATATGCGATTAGGTCGCAATCAGTCATCAACACTAACGATTACAAATTAGGTCAATTTATGGGAAGTATCTAAGTGCGCGATCTAACCTCGTGTTACGTCGCACATAAATCTGGACCGGGCCGAGCGGCCGCCAAAATTGACTGATCGCGTGCAATAACCACCTGCCCCCTGACCTTTCCTTGCCGCTATACATCCACAATGTCAATGTTATCCTTATCAGATTTGCTTTGGGCGCAGCTCGATGAAAGTTTACTCTATAAAAACCACAACATCCAAAAGCTCCATAGAATATATAACCGTATATGACCTAGATAGAGACATAGATTACATACATATTATATAAATTTTGTTTGGATAAGTGTTATTATAGAATTGATGAATATTTAACTTAACTTGTTGAAACTAATAAATAATAATGAATAATGATTATAATATTTTGTAAATCTTAGATATAAATAAATTTTATATGCTATACTTAGTTATAGTACCTAGTTAATAAGGAAAGTTTGCATGCTTCATTAAGTAAAATGTACGCACTTAAAATTACTTACAGACCAACTATGTTTACCACTACATTTTGCAAATAAATATATCTTTATCTTTATCTTTATTCAGTCTATGGTTGATTAATCTTAGGCGTTTTTGATTTCGAACATGTCGATTAAAAGTGAAAGTAAAGCAGAATATTTTCGAAGCAAAGCTATGTAACATGCATTGCATCCCAACAATAAACTTTCGTAGAAACAAGTCTTTGCAGTAATGAGCTGTCGATAAAATAAAGCTCTGCACGAAATAACTAGCCCATGGAATTGGTACATTTTACCTAACATCAAATGAGGTAGTTCTGTTTTTTTAATATGTTGGTAGTGATGGAATGGTAATAACAAAACCAAGTTTTCGACCTCGAAAGCCCTTGGGATCATTGTAAAGTACATGGAAATCCATTAAATTTTAGGATTTTTTTCAGTTTTTGTAATTTTTTTCCACTAAGAACCAGAGTTAAAGCAAAAGTCACTATGCACACTTTTAAGAAGATGATATTTGCAATTAATTGACTATAATTTAGTCTTAGTAAGCCGAATAGTTTCTAAGATACGGCTTTTCAAAGGTTTGCAAAATTTTGAACTAACTGTAACTGCAAAAAAGGTTGTACCAGCAGTTGTGGTAGCAGGAAAGCAAGATTCAAATGCTCAGCTGTTTGCAACTACAGCAATGGTCAATCCGGCGAGAATATACAGGATCGGAGATGTGTGCCAACATTGAAAAACCATTCATTGATATTCCACCATCAAATGACAATTTCGACCGGCCTGATCAGGTTGACGAAGAAATGCTACCACACACGCTGGCCCCAAAAGGAGTGCTGTGGATTCAGAGGATCAGCCTGATTCATCAACAATATACAAGAGATACGAGTTATAACAATTTCCCTCGCTGTACTGTATATTATACACACAATGATCCGAAGGGCTTTCGAGGTCGAAAACTTGGATTTGTGATTACCATTTCATCACTACCAATATATATATAAAACAGAACTACCTCATTTGTAAGGCAACAACTCTTTTTTGGTATGATTTTCATGTATTAAACTAGGGGACGAATCCAATAATTTAAATGATTTTTTTTTAATTCTTACAGGTCCAAGTGCACGTTCTGCTCGCCTTTAGAAATACAAATACAATACATAGTTATTTGCAGTGATCAGGGTTTTGGATGGCACTCGGGGTGAATTACCTCAATCATTATGCTAGCATGGATATGCCGCGGGATTCTTCGTGTGGTTAGATAAAGGACAGTGTTTTGACATATTATTATCAATCATACATGGCATATTATTATCAATAATGGTAAATTATATGGTGATAATCAATCAATTGCTATTATGGGTAAATGTTAAATAAAAGTTATTATAAACTGTTAAATCCATTCTTCAAAAAAATCGTTTTGCATATTTGCATATAAGTTCTAAATCGGTTCCATTAAAAAAAAAACATGTGAGTTATATAAAAATGTTGAGAAAAAGGCACAGTAGTAAATCGTATAGGATAATCTTTAAATCACTGAGTCCATAAAACAAGCTAGAGTCGTCGAAATAAAAAAATAACCATAAATCACAACGTGCGAACTTAACGAACCGAATTACATAAATAAATGTGTTTACTACTTAGGGCCACCCCACACTAGCGTCTCCTGAGCGTCGTTGCCTAATTAACTCTATGGCTGCTGCTCGACGGAACGTTGGCGCAACTGCGCAGCGACGCTATTTTCTATAGCACTGACTAGATACCGATAAAGACGCTAGTGTAGAGTGGCCCCAACTGCACTGCAGCTGCATTGATTATTAAGTGCAAACATCAATCATGCACTCATGTCAGAACTGTTAAAATTAAAATACATAGGTACGGTTTTTTTATGTAACTCCTAAATAATTATTTGTACAACTATACATTTTTTGTATAATCATTCTTATTTTGGTATCATAATCAACACTGCTTATTTAATTTAGTTCATTTTATAAACATATTACCAACACGGAAATAGCGTTTATTTATCGAACAGTAGCTATCGCGGGCCAAGCGACGCCGACGTATCCATATTACCATTTCTACTTGACATCTCGCGGTGTGGCATCCAAAACCCCGATCACTGGTTATTTGTTTTACAAGGGGGAAAAGTTGTTGTTTAACCCCTCGTGCTAATATTACCCGAGCAAGCGAAAGAAGATATCAAAATTGAACCACGAGGTTGGTGAGTGGTTTGGAAATGGAACCTTGAGCGTTGCGAGGGTTTCAAAGCACGAGGGTTAAACAAATTTGCCACTAAGTGAAACAAAAAATTTGACCACATTAACGCGACGAAAATATTAAATGTAAAACATTTTAAATCAAATCCAAATGAATGCTATTAAATATGAAGACGCCGCGCCGGTTCGATCGGGCCTCGGCTACTGGAGCGCTTGGTAATTTTTTCTTTAGTAGTACCTAAGTCATCTTTTTCATTTAATCATTTTGCATTAAAATATTTCGACGAATAGTATGAATTGATAGTGAACCCATCAGGGCAAATTAATTCGAATGGGCTTAATTTGATTTGGTACCTGATTCCGCCAAATTACGCAGTCGGTACTAACTTTAAATACCAAAAACAATTAGTAATTTAAGCTTAATGGATCCTCTTAAGCTTGTAGATTAATAGAAACTAGCACTAACGATCACGGAGCAAAGTCTCGGATGGACAGACGGACATGGCGAAACTATAAGGGTTTCTAATTGACTACGGAACCCTAAAAATCACAATACCTTGAAACCAAATTTTCCAATATACCTAGCGCCCCGCAATTCGCCTAAGTCAGCGTTCCGCAAGGTCTGTCTCCGGCAATAAAACACGGGTAAAGAACGCGATGCCCAGCGCCTTGGACTCACAGTGTCACGGCCGGCCGGCCGGTAAAATTGGGGAAGGAAATGCTGCTGCTTAAAATGCCTACTTGACTACCTAAGTATATCTATTCAATCAAATCCCAAGGATAATATAAAGCAAAACATTCAGAATACTTACCTATTTATAATGCTCGTGAGAGTCAGCTATTGAATGTAGCTATTGAAACAAAGATAAAACAATATTAAACAAACAAACGACCCCTCATTACAAAGACCTTTATTTATAAGTGTTTGTTTCAATACAAAGTAAAATCCATTCCTTGTTTATTGGAGATGAGACATTACAAAAGCAAAACCATTGGCTAATTAAATGCATCGATAAATAGTAGTTTTATTGATGTTAATTTATTCGGTGAAGCGGAATGTAGGGAAGGAGACTAAGGGGCCATCACAGTATAGTTAATTATAGGTTATTCTGCACGTGTAGGAAGGTCATTCATAATTTGTCTTCTTAGCTTTATATACTCTAAAGCAACAAAAACGGGTCACTTTTGAATGGAATCTTTACACAAAGTGGCCCTCTTCATCGTTCTTGAGTGTATATCTCGTAGCTCGGTCACAATGGTCATCCATCAGTCGGCCTGCCCATCGATCTGAGCTTGTATTCCCTTCAGTTAGACGAGAGTTAAGCTCCGGTCTATCCACGGGAAAGTCAAGTTGAGTTGAGTTGGTCAAATTGAGAGTAGCTAAAAGTAGAATGGTCGGGCCATCGAAGGTGAATACGAAGGCCCATCCGCGTAATCTAAAATCTCAAATAGACGAAAAGAATTAAGGGACTCCGATGTGGCTTACTCATCCCAGTCAGGTATTTTCTTGTAGGCAAAATACTACTGCAGTTACTGCTGCAGTTCTATCCGTTACCATCCGAATGTCACCTTTAGTTTGTTCACTTGCAACGAATTCGAATTTGTCTTACTTCTTCTAATCCGAGTCAAAGGTCAGATTTCTCCTGGATAGGTAAGTATTGGTTAGCCAGAGACGAAGTTTCGGTTGCGTTAGTGAGCGAAATCAATAAGCTGTCGCATCACACCGCTCCCCAACAATCCTCGTCGTATGTAAAACGCATTAATTACGCTGGTTAATATTTGATTAGATTGTCCCTTCGATTCTATTTCGGTGATGTTGTGTTGGGACAGTGTCCACTAATGGAATAACAGCTTGATTTAGGTACTTTGTTGTCCGGAGCGAGGGGTAATTAAATTAGTAGGTATTCTTTGTTCATTTTTGACGCACTTAGCGTTAGTTAATTAGGTGAAAAACATCTGATTAATTCAGCGTAGGTATATACACATACTGTTGCCCGCTGCCGCTGCTTAGAAGTTAATGTTTTGACCAGTTTAGAACATTTTGTGTCAGAATTTGGGGGCACGGCAGTGCCCCCGCCAAGTCGAACGCGAAGCAAACACTGCCGTACCATCCTTTACTGGAACCATTTCGCCGCATTTTCAGGCCCCTATTTGAGAACCTCTGAAGACCAGAACGCAGAAATTTTCGTCATCCAGTAAGCTATAATCACATACTTAAAATCCAAAATTTCAAATCTGTAGGTCATTTAGTTCCGAAGTTAAGCGAAAGCAAAGTTTCGCATTTATGACACTCACTCATGATCATCAAAATAGAACTTAGTACTTCCCATAAACTCAGAGAGCTGAAATTTGGTACAGAGTTAGGGTTTAATGGCCACATAAAGGGAAAACTATAAAAACTAGGATAATCGAAGATCTGGAGTACCTGGTGACCCTGATTAGAAATCAAAATAATAATAAAAGAACTACTCCTAAAAATAAAAAAAACTGTGTCAAATAACAAAATCTAATAAAATACATCAATAAGCCCACGTTTCTACAAAAAGAAGTGAAATCACACCAAAAACATTCTGTAAAAAACTAGCCAAGTCTCGATGGAGCTGCTTGTTTATCTCTAAAAAGTAATGAAATCTAGACAAAGTCGTGCCAAGTCTAAGGTTTCTCACTGCGATTTATTTATTATTATAGTTAATGTTGTGTGACTTGGCCGTTGAAGGGTACACAAGGGTACAAAACCAGGTGCTCCATGACACCATTGCACCAATCTGTCGCCAGAACCGCTACCCATTGACGATGGAAAATTGCCACAAAACTAAAAAAATAGGAAAAGTATTTTTTTCTGCTAGTTTATGTATCTATATGACCTAAATATCGTAAATTCTTGGCCGCAAGACCAACCAGTGCACAGAATAAATCAGGTGTTGTTTAATTCTTGAGAGCTTCTTACGGCGTGGACGCTTCCTGAAGCCTTGAATTATTCAAGCCTCTGCAACTGCAGTTGTAATTGCCATGGAAAACTTTACTTGTAGGCTTTAGGATTGTTTAACTTATTTAATGGTAAATAGTTTATGTGAGACTTTATAAAGTAGGACATTATTAATCACTCATCCACATAATGTGCTGACAAGTGGAGTTGTAAAATTTCTCCCGTTAATTTTCGACTTTCGATTTTCAAATACTCCTGACTTAGACGAAGTGATAGGCATCTAAAGCCTAACAAGTAATATATGATCAATTGATCACGCGCCATATTGCGGAATTTCATTGGAACTAAATTTTTCATACTAAACCGAACTGTCACCCTATACAGAAGAATAACATCGCCCTCTTGAGAATGATCATATATTTCTGGTCGGGCTTTATTAATGTGAAGCTACTCAATATAGGTACTGAAAAGAAACTAAAAGTAGGTACAGGTACTAAAGATAGGTATGTAAGCTAAGCCACGGACGGATGAAGTGACAGATGGAAATAGCAAAACTATGACTTTGACTACAGGATCTTATACTTATAATACCTATTCTATATACTCTATACATATTTGCAGAATATGATGGAGTTATTAAAGCCACTGAAGCTTGCAAAACAAACTTTTCTATCTCATGAATATTCCAACCCAATCATCTTCAATCCTTATCTGATAACGTAATACTTTCTGATTACGACGAGCCGATGACGTGAATAATAATTGCTTTTATGTTAATTTGAATTTGGACATGCATCGGTTGCTTTTACGATATAATTTTTATCGGTTACTTTTGAAAATCAGCAGCGGTATTATGGTCGCATTTTTATCACCTGTCATCCCATGCGTCACTTTCGCACTTCCATACTTGTTAGAACGTGACAGACATGGTGATAAATGATAAAGAGCCGACCATCTTCACCCTACAGAGTCCGATGATAGGATATTAATCCTATCACGAGATTTATATAGCATATACCTCATTTTTAAGCACTTTTCAATACTTGCATACTGCACACAATGTCTTTAAAAAACGTCGGTATAATCAATTGTGTTCCATGTTTTTAGAAATATTGAATAAAACTAACAATCTTATCTTATATTAAATTATTTTTTTTCAAGCAGAAACGTCTGCGAACGAAATACACACTGGCGTATGGTGAAAATTTGCTGCTTATGGTTGAGGTCTTGGTTGCTCATATGGCAGAGCGCTGGAGTATCGATCCAGAGGCCGTGAGTTCAAGTCTCACCCAAGACAATAAATTTCCACTTTTAAATTTATTCTAAGCTTAATCTTATCTTATATATTTATTAAATAAATAAATAAATATATATTTGCAACCTACGAGGCTAATTATCGCCTCTAAGTCCGTAAATATCACGTGAGAATAACCTTTTTAGCAAATAAATTGGCAGTTAGAAGTTCGTTGAAAAGTTTAGTTCGTTCGTTTCATGGCACTAAAAGAACATTAGTTCCTGCGGCGCACATTAACCAGACATTATCCGATCGCCTTGCGAGGGAGTTCTCTGTTATCGCTCTTCGCAAGACAATAAAATGCTTTGTGTGTTGCCAGATTGCCCGTTATTAGGATTACAAGTCCGTCGTATTTGTGAACTTCGAGGAAACGATCTAGGAAATGGAGTAAAGGACTGCTAAATTGTCAAGGCTATAAATACTTAAGTTCTACATAATTGTAACGTCAGAATTTTCGTAACTGTTGCCCGTAATATCACATCCTACTTCTTTTGTTTTGGAACAATTCACCTAAAATTTAAAGTCTTTTTAGACTAGTTTTAGCACAGAATATAAACCACACTGAAATCCATATTAATTAAGAAAATTAGGAGAAATAGTTCGTGTAGTTTTTAGGGTTCCGTAGCCAAATGGCAAAAAACGGAACCCTTATGGATTCGTCACGTCCGTCTGTCTACTCTGTCTGTCCGTTTATGTCACAGCCACTTTTTTCCGAAACTATAAGAACTATACTGTTGAAATTTGGTAAGTAGATGTATTCTGTGAACCGCATTAAGATTTTCACACAAAAATAGAAAATAAAACAATAAATTTTGGGGGTTCCCCATATTTAGAACTTAAACTCAATTTTTTTTTCATCAAACCCATACGTGTGGGGTATTTATGGATAGGTCTTCAAAAATTATATTGAGGTTTGTAACATCATTTTTTTCTAAACTGAACAGTTTGCGCGAGAGACACTTCCAAAGTGGTAAAATGTGTCCCCCCACCCCTATAACTTCTAAAATAAGAATATGATAAACTTCCACCGAAAATTGGTTTTAGTAAGTAGTTTTAAAAAAACAATAAATTTTTGGGGTTAGAACTGAGACTCAATTTTTTTTCATCAAACCCATTCGTGTAGGGTATCTATGGATAGGTCTTCAAAAATGATGTTGAGGTTTCTAATATCATTTTTTTCTAAACTGAATAGTTTGCGCTAGAGACACTTCCAAAATGGTAAAATGTGTCTCCCCTCTAATTTCTAAAATAACAGAATGATAAAACTAAAAAAATATATGATGTACATTGCAATTGCCATGCAAACTTCCACCGAAAATTGGTTTGAACGAGATCTAGTAAGTAGTTTTTTTTTAATACGTCATAAATGGTACGGAACCCTTCATGGGCGAGTCCGACTCGCACTTGGCCGCTTTTTTTCAGAATTTTGCTCATATCTTGAATATCTGTATAAATAGTATTATACTTATGTCGGACAAAAGTTTAACCATAAAATTCCCTACAACTTTGGTTATGTTTATTTCTACTCTACGATCAATACTTAAGGAGCTACAGGATGTTTAAGTTAACAAAGAGACGGGTGATTTAAGAAAACGTCGTTTTTTCGTAACTGTTCATCATAATTTAAATTTTTAGTTTATAATTATCAAGCTTAGTTACCTGCTGACCAAATATAAAAAACTGGCCAAGAGCATGTCAGGCCATGCTCAGTGGAGAGTTCCGTGAATTTCCCCTGATTGCCCATATTCGGGTTAATTTTCTTAGGTTATATTAGTCTTGGCGGTATAAGCACTTATTACATGTTTTTTTTTCATTTATTTCTATGGAGCAAACTATAAACACGACTGCTCAGAGGTAGCGCTCTCCCCTCGACTTTGCATGGGCATCATCACAGATTTATGTATCTGTGGGCATCATAAACGCGGCGGCTGCCATCACTGCAAGGAAAGTAGTAGGATCCTCCATCCGCATACTCTCCGACAGTAGAGCAGTCTTAATTGCTCTAAAAAGCCATATAGTTACTTAAAAACTTATACACGAATGCCACGAACGACTAACGGAGGGTATGTCATAATAACAAGATGACCCCACAGTGGATCAAGGGACACAGTGGATCCTGGGGTAACAATGCTGTGGATGAGCTTGCCACGAAAGGATAGAGCGGGGGCGATTGGCCCAGAACCGATTCTCCCGATACCGTTTAGCAACGTAACTACGCTCAATTTCATTACAGATTTTTTTCTTTTAGTACGTAATGTAGCAAGGGCATTGCCAGCTTGTGAAATAAGGGGAGGGGGGGGGGGGGAGGAGAGAAGGGGGCAGACGCCGTAGAGGGGCATACATTGTTTGTAAAATTTGAGCACTAGGGGGAGGCAGCTGACCTCCCCTGCCCGTACATAGTTCTCATTTAATCCTAGAAAAAAGTTTACCACGCGCCTGCACTACGGCGTAGCATGTAGTATTGTAGTAGGGTAGAAGAAAAAGGAGGTTAGTATCTATTTGCGGCGTAATTTTATTGTACATTAAATGCCGCTCGTGCAACTCACGCGTTATCCCCAGTGCTAGAGTTTAATGGTTCTTAATCACTTTAGATATATGTACATAGAATAAGTAGTTGATTTTATTTAAATCCGGTCTTCTACCTTAAAGTGTCTTAGAATTTATTCATGACATTGGGTATGTAAAATATATACCAACCCATTACAGTATGCATTCGTTATGAAGCTAAACCCCTACATATTTAATTTCTCCATAGAAAACATAGGTTTTAGGTACCTAAAATGATTTCCTAAAGTTATTCAGGTAAAAATTACTCTACTACATCAACTTTTTTCTCATCCAAATCCTTCTGAAACCTGCGAGCGTTATCGCGAAACTGACGAAACTCGCTTAAGTAGGTATACCTGTGGGGTGTCGGGAGTGATGCGAGTTTCATTGTTTCAGAGGAATCCGTCCTAATGATCCCGGACACTAGCGGGTTCTTTGCAAACTCGGAGCAGATAATGTTTATTTATCTTGAAGAGTAGGTATTTTAAAATTTACAGAAGCGGTGCGTTCTAAATAATCCAAAACCTATTGAAGTAATTAGTGTCTAGTGAGCAGTTAGGTACCAACTTTACATTAATTGTACAATAACGAATGGTATCCTGTACTCAGGCGTCATGAGTGGGATGTATTACTATATAATAAGCTATTATTAAGGGTTGTGGTAGTCGCGACGATAATATAGGAGGCAAATTCGAGTTATCGCAAAATGCGTGAACCCGTGTAAGTAATATTGAGGTTCATGAGAGAAATCCTGCAACGAAAAAAATCCTGACGGTTATATAGAAAGAGAGTTTTGCGATGTTACGCATCATTTTAAAAATAAAAGTTGAATTTTGTATAGAAATACTAAGTTGAAATGAAAATAATCCCGCCGCGGAATTTTTAACTTTTAAAAAGCACAACATGACCTATTTTCAGGCTGTTTGATAAAATGCGCATCCTAATATGTGTGAAATGTGTCTCCGACTGAGGCTCGCACGGTTGGCCAACTCCAGCCCAGAATAGCCCATCCCCTGTCACGTTAGCCGAGCGTCACTCATGTCTGCGGATCAAATCCCCTTTATTATTTACGTACCTAATGCTAATTATATTATTCTTATTAGGTTTCACAACCTTCTTCAATGCTTAAAATAAATAATGGTAACAAATTGAGCATCATAAATAATGTCATGTAACGTGGTCACAGTCTATATACCAGTAACCTATGCTATTGAAATGAAATAATAAGAGAAACAACGTCTTGTGTATTATACAGTGTGTAAATTCAATACGGGCGAATATTTACCACCGTTTACACCGTTAGCATAGGACCAAAAATGTATATACTTATTGAGATAATTTTGCTTAGAAAGACAATGAAAATATTAACCATACAAAATAATTCGGTCCGCAATGTAAAGTAACAAACAAGTTACGAGATACAAGCTTGTCACCAACTGTCAACGCTTGTTGGCAGTTACTATAAAAAACTCGCATCTCGTAATGTTATGTCATGTCAAGTTTCGTAATATTTGCAGTACATTGCTGCTCGGTAAATTTTCAAATAAGAATTGCGGGGTCATTATTAAATGTATCTTTAAAAAAATCTTAATTAATGATTACACGGATCAATTCTTATTAATTTATCGCCCGTATAGTGGTGACCATATAGTGTTGCACCTGCCATTTTTGTTGACGTTAGTATTACTACGTACATTTTGACTTAGAAATTAATAGGTATTTTTATCCTTGTTATATGTATACTTCAAAGATTGTGAAGTGCTTCATTTATTTGCAGACATCGTATTTACTCGTACGCAGTCGCATTAGATTAGTCGCTCAAAGTCTTCAACGGAAAAAAAACCCTAAATGAACACGGACGAATTAAGGAGTAAAGTAATAACTGCAGACTCTAGTTAAATGGACTGTAAAACCAAGAAAGACTATCAAGTAACTCGTCTCTAAATGTCGAAAGTAATGAAAAACAAATAAAAACTGTTCGCTCCATGCTAATGAGTAGGTAAGTAGGTACGAGTGAGTTTAAAACAAAAGTTCCGAGAGCATTACGAGTTGCTGGCTCGATATTATCGTTACTGTCAGCAATATGAATCGATTATTGCCTTTCTTGACAAAGGGAATATGCCTTTTGCTGACTGTATTTGATGTTGTCGCGAACTAAACAACCATTGTTTTCCCTTACGCGATATATCACGTAGCTATATCCTTTATCTATTTGGCATTGGTTTATCGATTGGTATTAAATTGTGTTTATATTTGCTTCGGACTCGTTTTTAAGTGATAAGTACTAAACAAAAACTAAAGGAGCGAAGCGTTGGAGAGAAGACGAAAATCCTATACTTGTTAGTTAAAAGACGTGAGAAGTGCCCTGGGTTTATGAACACCACAAAATGGAATTTCATATTTGAATTTTGGTAAATATGAGTATAGGTTCAATTCAACATACTCCTACCTATGTTAAGCTTTTGGGTACTAAACTACCTACCTACCTCTTATAAATTAATTTTAATGTCAGTTGACTCTCTTTTTTTGCAATTTTAGGGTCTGCATATGTTTTGTTTTAGTTCTATTTTTCGGGTGCCCGAAAACCTTACAAACCTTAAAAGGTGAAAGTTGGCTACATAGAAAAAAAAAAAACACGAAAACATGACTAATTTTCATTGATTTTCAATTGCATATCATTACCCTGCATACCATAGCAGCTATAACCGAGGGATTTGACTAGCGAAATTTTAATCAGAAGTAATAGGTATACTAATAGAGTTACTGAGGCAAAACGTTAAAACCCGCCGATCGTCACATCTTCCATCGCAAGTTTCTCGCGGCGCGCCATATTTTTTGTTCCTTTCTATAATTTTCTTCTTCACACGCCCTCTAAGGTAAAAGTTAAACTTGTGTTTCCAGATTTTCCGGCTTGACCTAATAAAAACATGGCTGAGCTGACTCTGGCCATGCATTACAGCGGGTCGAGGGCTCCGGCGCTTAGGATTTAGTGCTTTCAGTGCCTTTCATGCGCTCGGTAATCGCTGCAAGTGAAAATATCACCGCTTGTGACGATTTTAATCCTGAAAGTTAAAGAAATTTAACCATGTGACGTATTTTTTTACGCTCGCGCAAAATAAGAGTGTGACCTGTGACAGTCTGGATTTCCTTTATGTTTACTTTTCAGTATATAACATTATATTTAAATTATGGCTTCTTATATTCGAATGGTCTATAATAGTACATTACGATACAAGTGCGAAAAATAGGAAATTCGAAACGAGTGGCGATAAATTAAAACACGACCGAAGGGAGTGTTTTAAATCGACACGAGTTGCGAATTACCTATTCGCACATGTATCGTACAACGTTTTACAGTACATATGGCCCTTCAAATGTTCGACACAGTAACGTAATATGCTACTTCTCGCACTAGTGCTATAAAGTAGCCCCATATGTACTGTAAAATTAATTAAATTAAACAGACGTGAAATATATGTAGGTAGTAAAATATAAATGTACCAAACCAAGTGTATTTTAGAGTAAGAGGTAATTTGTTTCCAGAACGATCTACAAACAAAATTGATTTACTTTTGTATAGGTATATTAGGTATTATTTTGATTTTATATGTCATTTTAGGTGTTTGCTGCTGTTTTAGAAAAAATATTGTGTGCAGCGATGCAAAATAAGGTCTTAATATTCTCAGACCTGTTTCTAAATAACTCGAATTCGTCTCGTTTTGTATCTTCTGTCCTTGCATTTTAAAAACCATCTCATGTACCTGTTGTACAAAATACTATTATAGAATTCCTGGCTTGACCTATAAAAAAAATGGCGGACAAGGTCCTCCCATGCATTAGGTACAGCGTTCAAGGCGAAGGCTTATGTGCTTTCGCTGCCTTCCAGCATGCACTCGATAAATGGCACTGTAAAAGAAAATATCGACAAATGTGCTTTGAAAACGTCTTGTTGTACAAATTAATATAATTAGCATTGTGTCGGATAATATGTTATAAAAAGTATATTATTGAAACCATGGATGGGGGGCCGTGCGCAACTGTGCATCAAGCTAATTGTCTGATTCTGATATCTGAAAATGGAGCATTCCATGGAATTGTCTACCTTGTCCCATACAAACGAGATTTTTCTGAAGATTTGCAGGTACAAGATCTTCCTTTTCTGTGACTACTTAATGGTCAAAATATGCACAGAAAAATAATCGCCTGCTTTTAACGCCGAAATAAAAGTCGCAACACAGGAAATAAAATGCGTCCGTACAGGGCAGCCCGTGCCCCCGTGGAATGCTTCAAATACGGTGCCGATATCAGGACAGCAATTCCACATTTTTTTACCCAACTACGGCAAAGCAAAAGGAGGGTTTCGATTTTGACCTGTTTTTATGTGTGTATTTTTAAATATTTCGAATGTAGAGGTACTACACATCTTTTTTAACGTTAGCACAGAATCCTTACCGTCTAAAAAAACTAATAAGTAATCATTTTGTCCCTTCATAACGCCTGACATGTAACATTGTGCCTCAATGACTGCTCGGAGCAGTCACGAGCCGAGTGCGTCCGAACCTTTAGCGTTATGTACGCGAGTTCCCAAAATCTTTACATAAAAGATGGGATTGGGATTGATTATACGGGCAGCACTTAAAAGGTAACTCTAGCAATTTATTATCACATCATGGAGAATGGCTCGAGTTATTTAACCTGTAAATAACTCAAGCGGTACACATAAGCACACACAGCACGTTTAAAATGGCACGGCCGATTACTTATTCATAAAGTTAAACTCATGCCGCAAACTTCCTAACGATTCGCTTCTTCGTGGAATATTCACTCAATTCCTTTATTGAGTTACATTTTTGTCGATTATTTACCATGAACGTTCGTAGGAGAATTATATACTTATGTGTAATATAATTTAATGTTACTTACACTGACTAATCGATTTCACATTTATTAACGTATTTACAGCTTAATTAAAGCAATCAAACATATTTACCGTGTAAGTTTGTACTGATTTGAGACAAAACCATCAGATTTTTATTCTAGATTCTACTGTGTAATTAGAATTATAGGTACCTAATTGTAACATATGTGTATATTAGTATCTTCTGTTACAAAATAACTATGATGATTTAAAATTATTTTAAACACAACATATTCATATTGCGGTTGATAGGAAGGCAAAAGTGCTCCAGATCTAGAAGGTAACGTAGACAGTGCCTAATTTAACGATGACACAATGTACGCGAGCTACATCCTCGCTCCATGCCCAACAGCCAATCTACTTCACAACAACAAGAAGTTGCGTTGAATTTAAAACTAGACCTCATAAAGGATTCTTGAATAAAATTTACAAACAGGACGAAAGGTCAGATAAATATTAACATTTTTGTCTGCTTGCCAAATGTATTCAGCACGACAGGGCATTATTATGAATAATGCTTAGTGTAACAGTCTACAGTGTAAGTAAGAGGTTTATATATAGTGATATTTTATGACGATAATAAGAGTAACTAAGTAGCTATAATAATTACGTCTTCCTACGCGAAAACGTCTCAGGTTTAGTGCACAAAGTTCGGTTCATTCACAGCGTTCTTTAACCTACTCTAAATGAACAAGCATTATGAAAAATATTGTCCAATTGGACAGCCTGGACAGGTCACAACTGCTTGACCAGTTTTGCAACCGTAAGACCGCCAAAGTAATGTGAATGTAATTAATGTGATAACCGAGCCGATAACTGCATGAATGAATTTTAGAATTGATGAATTATAATCTTGTTTCAGACTTGTACACTCCCTGAATCCTAGGCAGGTTTGTTCTATGGCTTCTAAGTGAAATCTCTGATCTCTATTGGTACGAGCAGTAGGTGCGGACCGGGATCAATTTATGGGAAGTTATTTTTACATTTACAGAGGGTTTTCCTGTTAACCCTAAAGTTCATCACCCTTAAACTTGTTCCACGTGTGAGTGAATCTCAGAAAACTAGCGAACTCTTTCATTGTTTCGATCGAGTTAAAGGCCCTCGATAAAGCGTTTTTGTTAAGTAAAGTTCTCGATTTCACCCGGACCGGACCTTTAAATTGTAGGTAACACTGAACGAAGCCAATTAAGAGTTACTTACTTTAGTTTCTGAATGAGTAAGCTATTGCAAAGTGTAGCATATTTGTGCGCGGGTCTAATCACCTATAAGTAAAGGTAGATGTGAAACTTTATTATGATAAGTAACAGGATATTTCCTAGACATATACCGTATGCCACTCCCTATCAATCGAAGGTGTTTAGCTATACTAATATTTATTTTAAGGAGCAGGCCATTACTAAATAGGGAATTTAATAAAAGCATACATTTTTCCCTTATGTACTTACTCTTTTAAGGCGAATGATGCCTTCAAAACAACTTACACTACAAATGAGATGTACGAGTAAATATAGTGCTAAGTAGTTCTAGCCCATTTGACCCAATTGCCGATTGAGTAAACAAATCCCAGTTTGCACGGGCTCAGAGCAGATCGCGGATGCAGTGCGCGGCGCAGCGCTTCCGCGGACGTCGATATCGCCTTCCTGGCTGCACTCCGCAGGATACTTGCACCACATACTCGCGACCATCCCATTCATAAGACTACTGTCACGGCTGTGAGCTCGCCGCTATTATAATTCGACATCTAGGTTCGCAAAATGCGTTACAAGAGCTAGCTTACGCAAAATGTTCTTTGAACAATTACGAGTAATATAACTACAATACAATACTCTTTATGACCTGTCTAGCCTAGTGGGTAGTGACCCTGTTTATGAAGCCGATGGTGCCGGGTTCAAATCCTGGTAAGGGCATTTATTTGTGTGATGAGCATGCACCATAAAGTCCATAAACAATAGACAGCCTTCTCAAACTTCTAGCGACCCGCCGAAGATCGGCGGTGGTCATGATAGCCTTGATTCCTTGAATGACAATTACTGAGTTAAAATACAGTAATTGGTCCAAGTAGCGAAGTCAGGGGTAAGTTTATTGAATTAGAGCTTAGTGGAGATAAATAAGGGGAAAGGAAACTACGATGACATTCCACCACCAAACTGAAATAGCTACGAAATTTGCCCGAATTAGCCAGTACCTATTAGAGCACGCGACTGCTAAATACCAATCCGGAGATAATGCGAAGTGGGAAATTGGCTTAAATATATATTGACCTGATTCTGCTACATTGAAATTAACTCGGAGATTTAATTTAACAACGTCAAGACAAGATGGCTATCACAATTGTCCATATATTAGGGTTCCGTACCTCAAAGGGAAAAAACGGAACCCTATAAGGGATCACTCGTGCGTCTGTCTGTCCGTCTGTCACAGCCTATTTGCTCCAAAACTTCTTCTTCTGGACTGGACCAATTAAGTTGAAATTTAGTACACATATGCAAGTCTGTGACCCAAAGACGGACACGTGACGTAAAGAAATTAATTTAAAATATAGGGGGCACTCTGGGGGGGTAAATGAGAAAATTAAGAAACAAAGTATTGAAAATTGTATCGTGATATTCGTGCGTGATACATATCAAATGAAAGAGCTCATTGTGAGAATCTTGAAATATTTTTTTTTTATCATTTGTAAATAAATATTTTAGAAGTTATTTAAGTAAATAGCCAAAAAATGGCTAATCTCAGAAACTTAAACTTCGAAATCAGATCTAAAATTTTGAATAAAATACACCAAATAGTCCTTTGCTTTTAGATGCCAGGAAAACGTATTAGAAATCTACAGTCAAGCGTGAGTCGTACTTAAAATGCGTTTACAGTACATATGGTGCTACTTTATAGCACTAGTGCGAAAATTAGCATATTACGTTACTGTGTCGAACATTTAAAGGGCCAGTACTGTAAAACGTTGTACGATACATGTGCGAATAGGTAATTCGCGACTCGTGTCGATTTAAAACACGACGTTTCGAATTTCCTATTTTTCGCACTTGTATCGTAATGTAATATTACAGCACATATGGCACTACTTTACCGCACTAGTGCGATAATTAGCTCATTACGTAGTTACGCAAATTTTCGACATACCTAGTTAGGTATGTCGAAAATTTGAAAGGCCATATGTACTGTAAAACGTTGTACGATACATGTGCGAATAGGTAATCCGCAACTTGTGTCGATTTAAAACACTCCCTTCGGTCGTGTTTTAATTTATCGCCACTCGTTTAGGATTTTCTATTTTTCGCACTTGTATCGTAATGTAATATTTCAACACAAGTACATGCTCGAAGATGAAATATTGATTCTTTACAATCTCATTCAATCTTATGCGATTTCCTTTATCTCCTGGTACATGCTACTCTACGTGTAGCCAATTCTTTATTTCATCCAAGTAACTTTTCTTAGGGAGTCCCTTTCCGCGATGGTTTTCAATCTTATACTCTATTATTTTTCGCATGAGATCGTCGTGTCGTGTTTTGTTCCCTATAATTTGACCAATATACGTTCCTGTAAATTAAAAAAAAGTTCATTTTTTTTTTATCATAGAGTCTGCTACATTCTCGGACAAAAAATTAAAGCAAGATGATACTGGAGCACATTTAATATCATTTTGGTTAAAAGTAAAATATCTTCCTTTCTTACTAGAATGGATGTCAACGTTACAAAGAATTCAATCAAAGAACAGTAACAAAAACATGTCCTTTCAAGGAGTTCCAATTCCCACCCCACATCCCATCATCGGGCTTGGAAACTAATCAAATTTATAATTGTAATCGAACATTTGAGCACTTCTGAATGGTTAAATATAATAAATGACCGATTTCATATTTTGTTATTAAACTGATAATATCAGTTATTAATTATTATAGACATTGTAACACTTTTTAGTATTTTTACTACCAAGTTCTATTTTATTGTTAAGAAGTTATTTATTAACTTCAAATTATAGATTTAGGAATACGTATTACGCAAAAAACTAGAAAAATATGACATTTAATTAACTTCAATATCCCTATACAAAACCGGATCCGGTCCTTCCGGATCCGGCCGGAATATGGCCAAAATCCGGCCGGATCCGGCCGGATTGAAAATCAATCCGGTTTGCAATCCCTACTCATAATCCTAGATATTAAACACGCGTGCTTTTTCAGTATATTATAACACTCGTGCTTTTCATTATATTATCCGACTGAGTTAAGGTAAGTGATTGCTAATACATAATATGCATGGAAACAGAGCCTTCAAAGTCAAAGTCAAAGTCAAATCTTTATTGCATATCACAAATCACATAAGGTGGAACAGAAGGTGTAGAAGTACTTGTGACGCCCTGCAAGGGCACAGCAATTTAAGAGGACTAAATCTACTTTAAACAATGAGAAACCAATAATCTAAACATTGCAATTAAATACACGAGTTTTAGCATACTTAAACCATTAGTATTACCATCAATCATTAGTATCCTCTTCAAAGTATTCACTTAGGGAATAATAGCATTTATTTATTAGAAATATTTTTAATAGTTTAGTGAATGTAGTAGTCTTTTCCTGATTTTTATAGAGTTAGGTAACTTATTATATATCTTGATCATCATGTAGTGAGGGCTAGACGTTACAATTTTCATTCTCGAGAAGGGCAATTTAAGTTTATTAAGATTCCTGTTATTTCTTCTAATATCTGTTATTGGGGTATAAAGTTCAAAATGTTTTCTTACAAATTTACTGCATTCAAAGATATACATGGAAGTTAAGGTAAGTATTTTAAATTTAATAAAGTATGGCTGGCATGATTCCATTTCCATAAGATTAATGTTGGCAAGAATACTTATGCATTTCTTTTGAAGAATAAAGATTTTATCGACTTCGGTACTTTGTCCCCACAGGACTAGACCATAAGACATTCTTGAATAGGCAAAAGCGTAGTACGCCGTGAGAGCCGTATTGAAGTCGGTGCCGCGTTTGAGATGCTGGAGTGCGTATATAAAAGAGGAAAGTTGCTTTGAAAGTTTAAGGATATGAGGTTTCCAGTTAAGGTGGGTATCCAACTCCACTCCTAATAAGGTAGCAGAACTAACAGATTCAATTTTAATATTATTATAGCAGAATTGAATTGACAGTGAGGCATTCTGATATGGTTTGAATTGAATAATTAATGATTTCCCCAAGTTGAGTTTAAGATTATTAGATTCTAGCCAATTTTCAATTTTTTCTTAAGTGGTATTTAATTTATGTTCAGCTTCGAGAATATCAGAGCAGGGAAGAAGTACAGAGACATCGTCAGCGAATAGCACGCTATGGTTTTCTAATATGTTAATTTTTACTTCTTAATTTGGTCGAGTAATAGATTTTCTTAACCAACTATTAGGTTTCAAATGTTAGTTCAAAGAGGTTTTATCACTCCAAACATAATTTATAGATTACATTATCTCGTAAATTACATTAATGAATAAACATAACATTTTATCGATCGATTTGATCTCCATCCGTCGAATAGAAATACGTAAATAGGTATTAGCTTTTTTTTTTTATTGGTTGTTTGTCGATTACGTTCGCGCCTTTGCCTTGCGCGTGCATTGGAATCATGCGTAAAAAAAAATAACGCGCCCGCCATTTTCCGTATTTGTCATAAACTTGGAATAGTTTTGCATGTTTTTAGTTTATGTATTGACGAAAATGTCATTTTCAAACATTGAAAATGAAGAACACATAAAATTGACGCTGCCAGTATTTAATACTAATAGAGGCAAGAGCCGAGAACTTTTACCATCAAAATCGGGTGAATAATAATTGGCGGCATATGAAACTTTTATTCAATGGAAAATCAGTTAAAACGCCCAGTCTTTGTTGGAAAACGTGTGAGCTTACTTCAATGAACTGGCAAATAAGTGCCTACAAGTCCAGCACGCTTTGGTGCAATTATTCGATGTTAAAATAATACTGTAAGCCACTATTTTGAAAATTGTACTTTTTCTGTTTTGAAAAAAAAAACTAATTTATAAGTTTTGTTTTTTCCTCGCGTGTTGAAAAACGTCGTATGAAACGCGTGTGCATTGGTCATTACCCACGTCGGCTTTCTTATTGCGCGCTCGCTTACAGCTCGCGCACACAATATCGCCTCGTGTGTAAAATGACCAACTTAGCACGATTTTACCATAATGTACTATTATGCAGTTTTAGGGACATGGCCGCAATGATTTACGTTTTACGTAAATCGTGGGTAGCCAGAACTATTGCGAAACCGAAGGTCGAGCTAAGCGAAGAGCCGAAGACACGGAACCTCCGATATGTAATATACATGCTTCTTACAAAGTAGATCGTCGATTTTGTTATGCGATTGCCGCTCCATGAAATCGGACCTATAAATACGAGCCGAATCGTTTGTATTTCTAGATTGTTAAGGTGAAAACAGAATCACTAAATATAACGGCGATTTCGAGAAATCTTGCGATAAAAACTAGAACGTGACAAGAAAAACTTTTATAAATAAAGCCCATAATAGGTATTCTGTAAAATTATTGCGGCTGATCAAAAGAAAATAGACGAAATATAACATTAAAATGAAACTGAAATCGTATCTTGTTCGTAGTTCGTTGTAATTTCTAATATTGAACAGATTGATTACCGACCATTACATTTTGTACTACTTGTGTCAACGACATAAGGTTTATTTAAGGGTGACGCAACGTTGCATATTATTGACAGATTGAAAGAGACGGTTGCGTTTTGTTGTACAAAAAGGAGCATGATTTTGTCCTATTTTGAGTACATAAGTACATCTAAAACTTCAACTTTAAACCAAAATGTAAAGTCAAGTATTTTTATTAACTAAGTATTATAAGCATTTTGATCGTTAGTTTTGTTATTTAAACCTACTTAGGTACAATAAATACAATATTATGATATTTTGAATAGGTAGTATCTAAGCGCAAGTACTTATACAGTGTGTAAATCCAATACGGACAATAAATCAACCCAGACATAGAATTTACCTGTGTAATCATGAATTAAGATTTTTTTAAGTTACACTTACTTAATTATGACCCCGTAATGAATACCTGAAGATTTATCGAGCAGCAATGCACTGCCACATTACGAGACATATTACTACATACGAGCTTCTCGCGAGCGACAATTCGTATCTCGTAACTTGTGTGTTGCTTTACATTGCGGGCCGAATTATTTTGTATGGTTCATGTCGTCATTGTACATTGTAAACATCGCGCATAAGGGTCATTATTAGTTCCGGGTGCGTCGTTTCTAGTGCAAAATCAGCGCCTCCTCTATAAGCGGTATATTCAATTCCGAGTAATAGCTTTTTTCGAAACATTAATATAAAAATTATGCATAAGTATATGTAGATATTATGTAATAGCCACCACGCCATAACACTTTCCGCCACATCTAGTTTTTGATCCGAGCCCTACGGGCTTTCAAAGACGTTTTACTTAAGGTTTACATTTTAAAAACATTGTGTGATGTACGGGACCCTTTGGAACGCGAGTCCGACTCGCACTTGGCCGGTTTTTTTCTTGTTACTTTTGATTTTTTCGAAAGATAAAAAGGGATCACCTCTGAAGTATGACCATACAAAAAAAGAATCATCAAAATGCATTTATAGTTGGCGGAGTAATCTAATATGGCAACAAATATACGAAAAAAAACTCTCCTCCTTTTTAAAGTCGAAAAAAAATACCAAACAGGCAAACATTACTAAATTACGCGAAAATTTTCATTTTTAGCTGTAATACTTACAGTTCCGTTCTCAAACATGTTCTGACATACAATTACCTTTACAATCAACGGGCAAATCCCTCGAATTGGAAGTAATTAATAGTGGTTTTACCCGAAAACAATAGCTAGATATTTTATTAAGTAGGACTTACAATAAATAAATAAGGAAATTGTTCGTTACTTTGTTACTGAATGTCGTCAACAGGAGCGTCATTCATTGTATTACAAATAAATACAGAAGTAGGTACTACTAGTAGTAGTCGATTGTTCAGGAAGTCACAAAGATTCGTAATTAAATTCCCAATAAACATAGGTAAGTAAGAATCTTATATTTTTAATTTGGCCTTTCTGTATTGTGGTTTGTAGGAATTACAAATGGGGATGCAGAATAACTTACCAATAGCGAATTTTCTTTTTACATGACATTGAGATACCTATGTCACTCACGTATGTTTCCTTTTTCGCCCTTGCCGAATTTCGAACACCTGACCAGTACCCCTAGTGTAAATAAATTCGGTTTCGAAACGTGACGTACGCGTTTGCGTTTAGTCTCATTTTGTATGGGTTTTTGAACAGCGCGCCAAGCGGGACGTTTTGGAAAGTCAAAAATCTCATATAAAATGACACTTATCGCAAACGCGTACGTCACGTTTCGCTGTCGAAAATATTTACACTAGGGGTAAAGGAGGTCAGAGTATTCTTCAAAGTAACAAAAAAGTTTTAACGTTTTGTTATCACGAGATGAGTTGTATATATCTGTTGTTACTTATCCTTGTTTCGTATAACCAAACGCTCAAAACCTTCCCCAAAATCATTAAAGTATGCACGACTTTTCTAATTATTAAAGTTACCACTGACAAACATTAAGCAAAATCCTTCGACTAACAATTACACAAAAACTATATCACTAGTCACTAGTTTTATCAATTGTCATTATGCCCGTCACTTTCGCACTTACATACTTGTTAGAACGTGACAAGAATGGTGACAAATGATAAAGAGCCGACATCTTATCCGTACAGTTTTCAATGTTACTTTTTGTTAAGCTTTACTTATTTTGACTTTCTTATGTCGATGTCGTTGGTTGCAGTAGCATTAAGTAACGCAATCTCGCTTACATACAAATAATTTCTCGAAACATGGTAGGTATAATTTTACTGAATATTTATAAATATCTGAAGCTTACACAACATATTAGAAGTATACTACGAAAACTTTATTTTGATGCGGGACGGATGGACATATTTAAAAAAAACACGTCGTACATATACAAAAATAATTTATTCAGGGATGAAATATAGTAGATATTAGAATCTCGATGATCCGTAACCGCAATTGTCCGAACACTGACTTAGTTTATACGAACTTTCAATTATTAGAATGCTACAGCCGTTCGTCAATAATTTTTTTTTATAAAAAGTATTCGACATTTTTCAGGTGTAAGGTTTATTGTAATGAGGTGTAATTTTTTTAATATCGGCTCAAAAAATCCCACATTTTGACTATCCGAAATTGTCTTGGTCCCAATTGGTTCGGATAATCGAGTTTCTATATGAAATATAAATATATACCTAAAACAGGGAAATGCTCTACGCCGTAGGCGTCGTAGCGCCAGACTGTCAGAGTGGCTATCTTACAATCTGACCTCAACTAAACCTCATGTCGAAACATAAAACGTCCCTCTTGCACTCGATATGTTAGAAAGAAAGAGATTAAAATTATGTACCGAAAAAAAACTTCAAATGAAAAAAACTGATGCGATTGAGAACAAAGTAAGGTGTTTATTATACAATAAAAAGCAACTTTTAATTTAGATAATTAGAAGTTTTTGATATTATATTTTTTTCTTTAGGAGTGATAAGCAGCTTCTTCCTAGCGCATTCAGTGGCAGCTTTTTACGGACCCGTTTTCATATTTGCCTGCTTAAGCCCATCACCTGCTAGAATTGTTAATCTTTTTTAGCTGATTCATTCTTCTCTTTTAATACACTTTTGATTTGAGTTCAATAATAGTTGAGAGAACGGCACTGCAGGACGTTTGGTGCTTAAGAGCACACAGCACAGTAAGCTGTACTCTTTGTCAATTACGAAATGCAATTTTTATACAAAGGAAATCGTATGATTTTCGACTTCGCCTAAAATTAAATAACGCAATTTTTCGATTACTTTAGCTATCCTTTCCTAACCTTCGTACGAAGAACTGAACTGACTTACGTAGTTCGTTTCACTTTAGCCGCATATGTACCCCAGTTTTAACGATAAATATGAGAGGCATGCTTCGTTTTCGCAAATTCTATTACCAATGTTTCTGACGGGCCTAAGGTCATTTGTTCCTAGAGCTTTGTAGCTTTGAGGCCTCTGGTCAAGAGACAATACACGCCGCGGGCCCGCTTGGTCACGTGTCCGACCTGCTCCCGCCTTGTGTGTGGGTTAAGTTTATGAACCTCGGTGTATAAGCGCAAATACGGCTCTTTGTCCCTTTTGTATTTTTATACGAAAGAGACGCTACTCGATATTTGGGTAAATTACACGATGAAGTTAACAGTGACTAAGTAATAGTTCCTACAATACAAGGGTCCCCAGCAAACCTCTCATTTTAAAACGACTAGCTAGATAGCTCTGAAAAAAAGTTTCAGAGCTATCTATAGGATAGCTTGCAATAGGATAAGGTATATCTAGGGATGTAGGTAATTACTTTATGTAGCCACAGCTCAGATACCATCCTAGTTAAAACATACAGCAAATTTATGATTTTCATACATTTATCCTCCTCCTCTGGAGTTGCAGGCGTACATAGGCTACGGAGACTGCTTACCATCAGGCGGGCCGTATGCTTGTTTGCCACCGACGTAGTATAAAAAAAAAATATGTTTTTGCTGTATTTCGTTTGCTTTATAAGATGGAGCAATATAAACTAATTTCAGCCCTAGATTTACCTCATGTCATTTTATGTGCAAAGTTTCATTACAATCCAACAATCAGTTTTAAAATGAGAACGAAACTCCGTTTGTATGGGAAGGTGAAAGATTGCCGGGAACTCTTAAATACGTTCGCCCAAAGTCTAAGCTAACGTTGCAACCGGTTTGAACAGAACAAGATTATAATAATATTAATATAATACTATATATTATTATTGATTTTAATATTTATATTATATATATATATCGTTGTCTAAGTGCCAACTTAGTCAATTTGTGTAATAATGTCCTATAATATTTATTTATTTATTTTATTTTTTAAGATTCATTTTTATAGAAATTTGACAATAATGATGGCATGGCCACACTTTATCATTGCAATTGCCATGCAAAAATATCTGAAACTATGTTTTATAAAGGCGGCATAAACATGTCAATCGCATCATTAACGCCACCACTTTTTGTACGTGTTTATATTCATATGATATAAAATAAACATTTCTGCAATTTACTTATAAATCGTAGAACGTTAGTATCCGTAAATGTACTCGTAATACTGTCTGGCTCGGGCATCGTGTAGGTAAATGACGCGTTTTAGAGATTCACGACACGTGATGTTTATTTAAACCATTGTTTTCTTATTTCATTCCTAGTAAACTTAATTAAGTAGATACGCCATCATTGCAAAGTTCCAGTGGAATCAAATTTACATTTTATTTAAAACGTACTGTGAAATGGTCCTACTTTGCTCCCCTTTGGGTAATTATGCTCCGATTCTAAAAGATGACTTACCGTGTCATCATCATCATCATGAATTGCTAAGTTGGTCATAAACTCTCAATCTTTCCTCTTTTAATTTCTCCCTTTTGGCGTGCGCCTAATTGGTAACTTTGCGCCCCTAAGTGAACTACATAGGTACCTATAGTTCACTTAGACAAAGATTTATTTATTTATTTAAATATGAAACAAACGGTCATACAAAAAATATTATTACAGTTTCTTCTCTTAATCTAGACCTATACTCGTAGTTTCCATGTTTGTTAAACATATCTTTATATAGAAGCACGGAAAGTACCTATCTACGTTTAGGTTCAGCTAAATAGTAAGAGGTTACACAGAATTTGATAAATCAGATTTACAAAACACTCAGTGAAAAGCACAATGTAAAACACGTTCTACGTTTATAACAACCAGACAATGGGTATCTTTTGCTCTTTATTCATTGCTTCAGAATCAGATGTATAAACCAATATTTCATAATGTTGATTTACATTTAAAAATATGTTAAATAAGGTATTCAAAACTTCCTCAAAGCAGCTTCAGCAAATATTGGAGCAAAGTAGCGCCATTTTACGGTATTTCCTAAAAAATATTAGAAACAAAATAGAAACATTTTACGGTAATTAATTAGATACATATAAAACATTAAATTGTGCCAACACGACTGACAAGATATATATTTACGTAGGTGGTTTATATTAAAAGTTTCTCCGATATTTAGGTTTTCGGCAAATACCAATTAACTTCAATAAAGGCGCTGACAGCTGTCATAAAAATACGTTTCCTTTAATAATCAGAATTTTCGAGGACTTTACTTTTACGAATGTTATTTAAATCCTAAACAACTTTGATGTTTTCGATCCATATCATAAGACATCATATTTTTAGGGTTCCGTACCCAAAGGGTACAACGGGACCCTATATTACTAAGACTCTGCTGTCCATCAGTCACCGGGCTGTATCTCATGAAAGGTGATAGTCAGACAGTTGAAATTATCACAGGTGATGTATTTCTGTTGCTGCTATAACAACAAATACTAAAAAGTACGGAACCCTCGGTGGGCGAGTCCAACTCGCACTTGTCCGGAGCATAGAATCAGTGTCACTTAGCGAAACCTTAAAAACACCGTACACCACCATAAAAACTTATTTTTAACCGTATATCTTTAGTATAATTAATGCATATTCATATTGATTGATGGTAGTTTGAAAGAACCCGCTTCGACTAACCATTTTACAAGTATAGTGGTTCATCACTAAATCGCCGTCAGTTCGTACGTTCGTACTGATATTTCATTCAATATTCAGGCCACAAATCTACAATCTCAATTCATTCTCAAATAAAAACAAGTCGTGAAACGGTGGCTCCTTTGTCGCCCTTGCACCGGTTTAGGGCTGCCATCATCGGAAATTCCGAAACCGGAACAAACTTTAAATCTCCTAAAGTATTTTGGCGACACTGACCAACTGCGTCACACGATGACAATAGCGACCTTACCTTGTGGGGCGATGGGCATCTACAACACTACTGGGGCCGCTGTATTCACAACGCTTAACAATTCCTTTATATACAGTCTAGTTTAAGTTTGATCTCATATTGCGTTTAGTTGTTATAATGTCAAGGCAAAGTTGAACTGGGAGTAGACTATGATTTGTGAACGAGATAGTTGCAATTTAAGAGTCACACGAATCTAGCCGCCGCCATACAATTGATACAATCGACGCTCTCATTTTAAAACGACGTTCTGAAATAACATGAGATTTGACATGAACATTCTAGTAACATATCAGTACACCTTATAAAACAAACGGCCCGATTCGAACTTTAAGATCGTCAAAAATGTCCTAAAGATACGATAACGTCACTTTTGACACTGAAATTTCTAATCCATATCGTACCTTTAACAAATGTTTGACGTATCTTAAAGTTCGAATCGGGACGAAAGTCCCCGCCGCGTCTGTCTGTTTGGATGTATGTGTGTGATAAACTCAAAAACCACTGTACGGATTTATGTCTAACAATAAAACTAGTACAAGACAGATATAAGTTTCGTAAATTTCCATGCCAAGTTTTATGCAGGTAATTTAAAACGATAGCATACATGGTATGGTGGTCTTGACTTACTTGACTTATTGTCCTATGTCCCGTAGATGGGGCAGAGTGCGCCGCCATCTGGATCGGTCTTGAGCTTCGTGCTTGCGTTTGCTCCAAGCCTTCGCCTCTGCAATTATAGTCCGGCGCCAAGTCTGCTTTAGACGGCAACGTTTCCTTTTCCTTGGGGATTCCAGTCTAGGGCTTGCCTCGGTATGTGTTTAGGATCCCTTTGGAGTGTATGCCCAATCCAACTCCATTTCTGGCGCTTGATCTGCTGCTCGATCGGGGTCTCATTGCAGCATCTCCAGAGGCTGGCATTAGAGATTTTCTACCGCCAGTATATACTGAGAATGCGGCGGAGGTAGCGGTCAACACAGACTTGTAGCTGGCGCGAGATGTCTTTTGTAACCTTGATGGTATGGTGGTGGGAGCGACTTTTTGGCGGCGGGTTCGTGTGACTCTGAAGGTGTTTCGGGCACCCCCAGCGCTGACTTTTAGCGAACTCGTTTATATTGCGGACTTGCCCTTGCGGTTTATTTGACTTTTGAACTTGGGATTTTATACCGGGTGCCTAATCTGGCCGATATGGTTTGTTAGACAAAAGTAATATATATTTTTCCACAATGAATATAGGATATTCTATATAGGTCGCCATGTATATGATCAAGTTATGTAGTATGGGTTGAGAACTATTAATAAGTAATAAATATTATTGAAAATTTTAACACAGATCGGCCTAGTGCCAGAGTAACAACTAGGGTTGCCAATGCACAGATTTACGGTATATTTGTGATCAAAATGCGGGACTCGGGTATAAAATGCGGGACTCCTGCACCCGGCCTAAATTTTTGGAAAAGCTTCACGGCGGGGACTCAAACCCGGTAAAATCAAGTAATGTAATCCGGGCTAAACTTTAAGAAATGCTGTTATTAAGAAATTTCGTCTTTTTATTAAAAGCCGGCAGTGGCAGTCGGGACATTTTTATACAAAGACATGTTTTTTTTAATGAATTACTTTTAATTCAAATTTACCCTACTGAGTCCATTAACTTTAAACATCTTGCCTGCAGTAGTCATATACTCGTACCTGTTGTAATGTAAATGGAAATTCGTATGGAGCTTCAAGTGCGTATAGGCACAGTATAAATAATAGTACTACCGTACAGAAATGGCACTTCCTACAAAGCCGAAGTTTGACAGCGATTCAGGGACGAGTCATGCTGTCCCTTTCTAATTTAAGGCACTATCCCTTTCGGCTATTAAGGTTTGTCAAAATTCAAGTCATTATTCTATCTGTGGTTTTGCACGCAAGGGACGTCAAGTTGTGTCAACCCTAATAATTGCTCGGAGCAATGCTGAACCGAACGGAGCCGAGAACGTCCGAAAAGTTCAGTGTCGCCCCATGTGTTTGAGACAATGACAACATATAAATTAATTTAATGAACTGATTTGATTTCGAGTACATTGATAAATGGAGGCAATCATGTAAACATGTTATCGGCAGACCATTACGACACGAGGTCGTCAGTAATATGGAGCTTTAGCAAATTATACGCACTATGATAAGCTATCGGAAATATGGCAGCAATTGATTGTATCCTATCTATTAGTATTTTAGTACTTGAACTTAAATAAATTCAAGGACGAGGCTACGCGGTAATAATACTAATAAATAACACATAAGTGTACTTATACCATTGTTACATAATTTTGACGACCGGTTTGGCCTAGTGGGTAGTGACCCTGCCTACGAAGCTGATGGTCCCGGGTTCAAATCCTGGTAAGGGCATTTATTCGTGTGATGAGCATGGATATTTGTTCCTGAGTCATGGGTATTTTCTATGTATTTAAGTATTTATAAATATTTATATATTATATATATCATTGTCTAAGTACCCTCAACACAAGCCTTATTGAGCTTACTGTGGGACTTAGTCAATTTGTGTAATAATGTCCTATAATATTAATTTATTATTTATTATAATTATGTAAAAAATTAATTGTTAAAATTTTAACAATTAATTTTTGGAGACAACATTAGAAGTAGAATCAGCCAAAACAGTTATAATATTTACAAATAATAATGTTATTATACCTTGCATTTATACTAACGTGGGTCTCTAGATGATCTCTAGGTTATGAGTAGGTATTCAAACATGCAGTTTTTTATTTATTTTATTAATACTAGCTATTTTTGAAATTAATACAAAGTAAGTCTTGCAAGTCAATATCCAGTCCGCACGAATCACTTGTATTGTAAATATCTGCACGAGCATAAAGTAATAATACTTTAAGAAATTCCCTGTATTTATTATTAAAGCATGTTTACAGAGTTCGCTAATAGTTTTCAGCCCTTCGACCAAGTCGCGCTATACAAAGATCACTTCAAAGACACATTCTTGGAATGAAGTTAAACTTAGACCATTCATTCGTACACTTTAAGATGCCCATACGCTTTGCCGTATTTTATGTTTTTGTATCACTGACTAACATCCGTTTGATTATATTTATTTAGCATTTACCCCGGATTGACCGCCATTATTCAGAAGCGACACATGAAAATATGCAATATTGAGCCCTCTTAGTGGGAAGGTTTGGCAGCACAGCGTCCTGAGTGGCGCAGGGTGGTGCACGACTAAGTACGCAATTTACGCGACGCGACTACGTGGTTGGTGTCCTCTGTCCACCCGTGCCCTTAATGTGCACGGGAGTTCTCCTTGAAGATCGGCTACGTCAGCAAATTTCGGGCGCACGAGCGCCGAACTAACTAATAGGAATCGAAGTGGTCGCCATGGCCGAAATCGGCCGGAAGGATCATCATCACCATCATGTGTTTATTTATCACTTGTCCTTTAATTGGGTTGTATATGACATACCAGGACAATTGCTGCATTTTGCTACAATTGCTTCCAATTTAACCGTCTCTGTAAGCGGGTCAGCAGACATACCTACCGACTATGATTAAACAAAATACTTGCTCGTTGAAGTGTTTTGTGCATGTGCGGCATGGATCACATAAATCAAAAGCGTGCATCTCATGTCTTGTAATCTCCTGTTTGACAGTTAGCAGTCAAACTGAGACGCAAATAGTCAGCGCACGTCAGCGGCGGACGATGACCTCCTTAAACAGACATAATATTAATAAATAAATAATAGATACGATTTTGCCACTGATCCTATGTTTTGTTGGATGGCTAGGATAAGTACCTAACTATTTAATGTGATAAATGTTCAGTTCAGTGAACTGTTAACCCTATTTTGAAATTTTAATTCAGTAGACTGAATTTTACGCTAATTTGATTGGCGTAATACAAAAGTAGCGCAGAGAAGACACCTAATCAACTTCCGTTTCAAAGTTGAACGAGAAAGCCACAAGGCCCACACGTTTGGTTCATAATTTAAGAAAGATATATTTTGAAATAATAAGTTTGCATGCAATAGCACCTATTAAATTAACTGTAATATGGCAATTAGCCACTTTCCGTGTTTAGCAGTGACACTATGGTTTACTGCGACATAAACGCATATTACTTGTGTCAGCGCAACCTTACGTGTATATATAGGCAGGTTTTTACAGAATATACGTTCTTATACTATCACACCAGGTGTTTCACTACTACTCCCTGGACCCGCTCGAAACAATATTAACAAGATCACTCTTGTTATTTGATAATTATAGCTTTCGTTTCTTACTTTTAGACAAATATTTATTAACTCGATGACGTCAATTTTTTCGTCAGGAACATTAATTTTAAAATATTTCTGAAATGTAGATTTAATTAATGAAAATCTGGAAGAAATTTCTCCATGACAGAGGTCGAGTCTGATTCTTGGATAAAGTCCAGACCTTCAGTTTCGGGCTAAATGCAGGCGGTGAGACATTCGTCCCGATGTTAGCTGACAACGTTTAATATAGTTACCGCGTAATTTCCGCATTTATCATGACCGTAATTTATTCATGGCATACGCTTATTTTTAGGGGATTGTGCATGTAGCAAACTCGTAACGCGAGGTTACGGTGACAATGGCCAATTGTGACACACGAGAGTTCTCCTACCCTATCGAGTACTTATAAAGTATCTACGGAAATAGGGCGTCAAGTCTACACAAGCATCACACACGTAAATACAGCAACATAAGCGCCTTCGTTCAACTGTTAGCTTATGTTATTGAATAATAATTTTAGTATTTATCTTAAGTATTTTATATTATCAGACAAATAAAATAAGACGCAAAAATATTACCTACACATAAATAATACACATGGTTAAGGTAGAATATTGTATGGACACATGAAACGGATCTAGATTTCATGCTTAGCGTAAGATAACTATTACTAGAATTGTACATTTGACATTTAAAACACCAAAACAACTCCTACTAAGAATGTTTCTTGATTAATGAAATTAACATAAACAACAAGATTAAGAATAACAACTTACATTGTATTACAAATGTTACTACACAATAGCTGAATTTATAGAGGATGATACTATGTAATTTGAATATATAAACATTACAACACACCTTGTATGAATATTGCTAAAAACAGTAAGTATACTTTAATAGGTTATATGTTAACGGCACCAATCATGGGGCATTTAAGAGAAAATTTGGAGTATTTTGGATATTTCACCGACACCTGTAAAATTTCTACCGGCTTTATGCTTTAAAAGTTGAATGTCCAATTCGTCCTTTATGTTTTCTATGTATTTAATGGAAGCTACTGCAATTGGTTTCAATATGATTAACCAATTAAAACTATGGTTTCGCTCCAGTCATGAGATGTATGGCGCCATTTACTTTCAAACTGATAAATATCAATGAAAAATTAAACTTTAGCAGCTCTTTGGCTCTTGTTAATGGTAAAAGGTTGCCAGCGATTAAAAACTGATGGTAAATACTTGTTTTACAGGATTTGTCCATACCATCCCATTAAGGGTGCCTGTTCCATTATAGGGGTGTTTACTATATGTAGTAAATCCTCGTTTATAGGTATTAAGTTTATAATTTCAGTGAGAAGAGGCTCTTATGTTACTATGTTATAATATAATTAAAGTTTTTTTGTTACCTGAAGAAAAGTGCAATTTTGAAAATGTACAACTATTACCTATACTTGTAGTAACCTTAGTATAAGGTCGTAGGTAACTAATATAAGTAATAAAAAGCAAACTGTGTTATTGTGAACTACCTTTTATTTTGCTACACCCTTTCCAGGGTCCAAGTATGTAATGTTATAATGTAACATTGTACTGGTATGAAAATAACATAATTATTTCGCCAGTTCTACAAAAATAATTAAGTTAAATCAAACTTATGCTAAAGCATTTTAAATTTCAGGGAAGCTAAAGCTTCAAAGTAAAGTTTTGTTAAATTGTCTTCTATTGGCCTGACCCGTAATATATGACCACGCGCCATATTGCGGAATTTCATGGGAACTAAATTTTATCATACTAAACTGAACTGTCATCCTATATTACATGAGAATAACAGCGCTCTCTTGACAATGATCATATCGGGCTTTCATTTGTAACCAACCTTATTAGAACTCGAGCGAGTAACATGCGTAAAACCACGCCTGTCTCGCGTACTACAATCTGTATGCTATTATACGCAGGTGAGGCTATGTCCAGATCAGACGCCGCGATACCGCGCTCCTCTCTATCTATTCACTACCCACATAATCATTCTCCGACTCGACTGAGAGTTCATCCCCGGTGTAGCTTGACACTTAAATATGTAACGACTATACGCAATCGATGGTCAAACGTATATTGGTGCACTTGTAGCGATTTCCCGTAAAAACCAGCAGGGGCTCTCGAAGCCACAATCCAATTTCTCGACTACCCCACTAAATAATGCGCTATCGTGGTTAGAAGTCACGGAACGTGCCAAAAAATGATAGCTTTCAACAGACAATATGGCTTATTACACATAAATTTGGCGAACATTTTCCTTAACTCAATGCGATATTTATTATTCGCAGTTTCTCCTCCTCATATTAGCATCTTCTCAGGATTTTCGGTCCTTTGTTAGGATTCCGGGGGGCCTTGGTGAATGTCAAGGTTTTTTTGAAACCTAAACTAACCACTAGAAGCTAGCTAGCTTATCAGGATTGCGTGGGGACTTGGCGAATGTCAAGGTTTTTTGAAACGTAAACTATAACCACTAGAAGCTAGCTAGCTTGTCAGGATTGCAGGGGGACTTGGCGAATGTCAAGGTTTTTTTGAAACCTAAACTAACCTCTAGAAGCTAGCTAGCTTTTCATGATTGCGGAGGGACTTGGCGAATGTCAAGGTTTTTTTGAAACCTAAACTAACCACTAGAAACTAGCAAGCTTGTCAGGATTGCGGGGGGACTTGGCGAATGTCAAGGTTTTTTTGAAACGAAAACTAACCACTAGAAGCTAGCTAGCTTTTCATGATTGCGGAGGGACTTGGCGAATGTCAAGGTTTTTTTGAAACCTAAACTAACCACTAGAAACTAGCAAGCTTGTCAGGATTGCGGGGGGACTTGGCGAATGTCAAGGTTTTTTGAAACCTAAAATAACCTCTAGAAGCTAGCTATAGCTTGTCAGGATTGTGGGGGGACTTGGCGAATGTCAAGGTTTTTTTGAAACCTAAACTAACCACTAGAAGCTAGCTATACTCCTAAGTTTGTAGTTGGACAGAGGAAAGGAAAGGTTATGCTAGTGTCTACAACGTATTATGGCAAGTTTTCGAAATAAGGAATTTGATAAGCGGATTTTTGAAAAATGACTGTCTTGGATTTAGGATGTCAAATGTCAGGATTTTTAGGTTGATGCCATAGAGTAAAGATATTATCAGAGGTAATTTGACTAATGACAAACTGTGACACTGGAATGGCGGATGGTTTTAAAGTGTGTGTGTAGAGTCTACACACACACTTTAAAACGAGTGTGGCCCATAATTTCCGAAAATCATTTTTTCTTGGTGGCAAATTTTCCGTTCCCATATTTTACCAATAGATTTTTTTCACTTTATCTTATTTTACCTTGGGCATTTTTTCATAAACTTAATTTTCCCTTTCCCCATTTATTACTTTTCTTTTTAAGCCTCGTTGGTGCAAATAACCAGGAGTGTTTTTTTCCTAAACAAAATTTTTCCTTTATGATTTTTTCATCTTTTTTTTTAACCCAGTGCTAAAAATAACCAGACTACTAATCTAAAATCTTACAAAATAATTGACGCATATCTTCAACTGACCTAACCTATATTATTATTAGCTCAATTCTATTGTAATTACACACGGTTTGATACCGCACTGTTATACATTCTTAGAATTTGAATAGAAGCTACTAATACTTCAGATTAAATAAAGAGGATTTTGTACCTACGAGCAATTTTATTTACGACAACAATTGACATTGACATTTTCGATTGTCTAATACGCATATGTTACATTTTATCAAATTTGTAAAATATAATACATTATGGAGCCTGAAAATGAAAATACACCAGGTCCAAGTGGAATTAGCAACGAACCTGGTGAAAAGGAAAATGCCACGGGGCCAAGTGAAATCATGAAGGAACCTAGTGATTTCAGTTTTATTGATAGTAGCTACGGTGGAAAATTTTTGGTTGCGATGGCAGTATTTAATGTTTTAAGAGAAAGCAGTGTATTTCAGTTTAATTTTTAAGACAATACTTTTTTAATATAAAAACACCGTAACAAATTACATTATACCTAAATAGAACTTACATTTATGTTTCATTACCATTTCCCCCAATTTCCCTCAGTAGTAAACATGGTAACAAGAAAATATTTTTCTAGATAATTAAGAAAACGAAAATACGAAAAAGGTAAATAAAAAGAAATATAAAAATATGGTGATTAGAAAACATACCATTGGTAAAATGTGAGAACGGAGCAATTGATACCAAGAAAAACTTATATTGGGGAAACATACCATTGGTAAAATGTGAGAACGGAACAATTAATACCATTAAAAACTTATATTGGGGAAACATAACATTGGTAAAATATGGGAACGGAAAATTTGCCACCAAGAAAAAATGATTTTCGGAAATTATGGGCCACACTCTAAAATGAAAAAATTGCACTTATGTTTGACAATAAATATGTACCTGATTTAATAGGTCTTGAAAATGCGTAATGTTACTTTGTGCAAACATAATTTAAAATAATACCTAATATTTAGCATCGGGATGATATCAGTTCGTTTTTTTTAAATTTATACTTGAAACATATCTATAAACCATAAGTTTTAAACAAAAAATATGTTGCAGATCGGAAATTATGATCGAAAATTTATAAATATCGACTATTTATAAATTTATAAAAGTATAAATAATCCTGAAATATTTTTTAATCAAATATAGACTAAATTACAAATATCTACGTAGGTATATGCTTTTATAAGTCTTAACACATGCGCAGCATATCTACGGACTCAAATTACATGCACCGCGTGCAAACACTTATAAAATCATAATAATTAACATTAGATGGATCCAATTGTTAAAAGACATTAGAGATATTTGATTTTGAACAAAAATATAATATACACAACAAACAAAGGTTTACTATCAAATATTAGCCATAAAAGTGTCTTTAATCTCATTATTTTCGGTAAATTACCATACGGACTTATTTTGAAATACGCAATCATTAATTTATCCATTTACCTAAATAATCTCTTATAAGTACATAACGATTTAATAAGAAGGGCATCAATTACCCTACTTTCGGGAAATTACCCTATTCAACATACTGGTCATACTCCTGTTCCGCAGAAATTGAAATTAAAATATCGTGATTTTACGTACGATAACTTGATAATTGATAAACTGACCTATGAAAAGTTATCCCATCTTATTTTTCGTCTGATCTGTATAATTCTTATAACACTTGACCACGCTTGTCGGCATATTTTTTATTTTTCTTCCACCAATTTACTCAAATGACATGTCGATCCGACTGACGGCAAATTGGTGGATGAGGGTATAGAGATAACTGTCAATATCTGTGTGTCACGCGTAAATACTAGGAAATTGGTGGATGATGGAATCCTAGTTGTGTTTTACCGATACTCCGTCCGCAGTATTTTTAGTCCAAGGTTGATGCTAATAAATAATAATAAAATGGCAACTTTGTTCCCGGTAACAAACAAAGGAGACAGAGGTAAATATTTGGTGTATAGGACTAGCTTTCGTGAAGGCGATCACCTACAAAACGAACCTATTAACTTGACCGAACCCAGAGCGCAGGTCTTCATTAAGATTAGGTAATAAGTAATATTTACGTCGCTTCTAAAAGGTTGTTAAAATGGAGTCATGGATGTTTTCTATGTATTATATACGTATTTATATACTACTTATATAGAGTCAAACCAAGTGAACTTGGCAGTGATTTTGATAGCACAGACTGGTGCAAGTATGTTGACTCATAACACAAGGCTAACGAGTATTGAACTCACTGTGGGGCTTTGTAAATTTGTGTAAGAATGACCCATTTTATTTTATTGATAGTTTCTGTTTTTAAATATCAGTCATATGTAGTCCAAAATATTGACTTAAATGGCCTATTTTATATTTTTTCGCTGATTAAAATTGTCCCGATCGCTATTTAATTCATTAAGACGATTTCTTTTCAAGGCAAAAACCACACGAGATGTATTTTGCTTAAATACCGCCTTCGAGCGACATTAGGAATATGGGCTACACTTTTCCAGTGTTAATGAGATTCAAGCACTGACAATAGTAAGTCGGGTCCGATCCATAAATATCGGTGAACACTAGCCTCGGGGCATCTATATCCGTCCACGACGCCTGCGTTGAATACTGATGGCGACCATTATACGGCGGAAACAATCGCCTCCCCAAAACTGCCGACACACGACTCGAAGGAATGGTTGCAGTGGAGGCTTCGATTTCTGCAAGGCAATAGTTATTTGTACAACAGGAGAGCAAAGTTTGATATTTCTTCGAGTGCTTATTTTGAGTCCCGTCCAAGCGAAAGATTCTATAATATTTCTAATTTAGTATCATGAGCGTAGTGAGGGACTCAAAAGCGCACGAGATGTAAATAACTTTGATCTTGTGTAGTGCACAAAAATTTTCACGACAGCAGTGAGAACATATTTACGAACATACGTCTTCATCACTATTTCACTCATGTTTTCTTAAGGTATTTTAACAATTAAGTTTAATTACCGCAATAAAACAAAACGAAAGAAACTTCAATAAAATATTGCGGAAATAATAAAATAACGAACATCAATTGACAGTTCAATCGACAACTTTTTTTTGTAAGAGTTTGTATCATTTTTAAGAAAAAAAAAACCGACTTCAATGAGGGAGACCGGTGAAAGAACGATTATTGTTGATTTTAGATTTAATACAATGAAATTAAAAAGACAGCGTCCTACGCCTAATTATGTAGAAAAGGAGGTAACATGTTTTTTTTTGCCACTGCACCCACCTTGACACATTTCAGATTTGCCCTATGGTTGACTGGTAAGATACCCGCAATAGGCTATTCGACTGTACCTATTTAAGATTAATTATTTCACACCTTGCATGAAATAAAGCACCCGATAATTATTAAAAAAACGAAATAGGATAGAAATATAAAAATGTGCCTTGAAAACCTAACTTCTTGGCAAAGAGAACAAATCGCCAACGTGTACTATGCGTCTTTGAAGAGTACCATTCTGATCATCATCAGCAGTTCCATGTTCATCAAAAGTCACTTTTTCAAATGTAAATGCTTGATTTGTTACAGAAAATACAAAAATCACTATATGTATGCCTTTCACATTTGAAGAGTTCCCTCGATTCCTCGTGGATCCCATCATCAGAACTGAATTTTGACAAAAACGGGACCAATCTGTGTATATATGAATTCAAAAAAATATTTTCAAAAACGGTTCAGAAATGACGAAGTTATGGAGTAACAAACATTAAAAAAAACACAACCGAATTGATAACCTCCTCTTTTGAAATCTTGATTGAAGTCGGTTAAAAATACGGTCCGAATTGCTGATACACCTATTTGTCACCTATAGTAAAGATCGTTAAAAGTAGAATTTTATTATTTACTGTGCGTAACAATTGCGAATATTTTTTTAAGTTCATTGTTGTCATTGTGTAATGAAATAAGTAAAATATATGGTGTTTTTATTCAATTTTATACTTTTATATCATCAATTAATTAATACGAATGGAGACTCGTAGGGTGTTTTGGAACCATGCGGTCTGACTTATTTCGGGGGTCTATTATAAACTGTCAATATACCGTTGAATTACGTATGCACATTTTTTGTCTCTTTATTTTTGCTAATGACGTGAAAGGGACAAAGACAATAGAATCCAAATATTTAACTTGTATATTAGCTCTTAGTGACCGTCGAGATTCCACTGATTCCGTTTTGCTTTTTAAGATTTTCCATTCACAATTAGAAGCCCCTATTCTTTTACATGAAATCTGTTTTAGAGTTCCGCGAAGACGTGAGCGCTGTTGTCGTAAAAGAAACTTATTTTTAATTCCATTCAGCAGGACTGGTTACGGTGGGAATGTATTTATCAAACGCGCATGTAAACTTTTTAATGAGAATCAAAAACTTAATGATTTAGACATTTTTAACTGTTCACTAACACAACTTAAGAATGCATTTAAATATTGATTATAACTGGAATTTGTTATTTGCTTCAATTTAATGTACTACGAGACTACGATGTATATGTAACTTATTTTCTACAGACGTATCAAATCACTGATTTACGTATATCAAGTATTTGTTATTATAAAATACAGATTTAAGTATTTTTGTTTTTTGTAATAGCCACGGACCAGGAGAAATTCGCGTTTTATTCTAAATCTACATTTTTTATGAAAATATAATATAAGGCAACATTAAAGCTTATTAAATTCTACACAAAAAAGTCCTGCATATCTTTGCGGAAAAAATACATCTTGTTATTGAAAATACTTGCTGAATCTAAGTTTAACGCTTATACACTTCCAGGGGACATTCTCTTAATATAAAACTCGGAGGAATATGAATTCCACTTTTAACTAAACATTTGTACGCGATTTATTACCCCAATATTAACATTTTACTCGACTACGACTTAACCAAAAAGTAGGATTATGGGTTTAAGTACTGATGATTCAGTACCCCTAGTGTAAATAAATTCGATTTTGAAACGTGACGTACGCGTTTGCGTTTAGTCTCATTTTGTATTGGATTTAGAAAGAGCGCGCCAAGCGGGACGTTTTGGAAACTCAAAATCCTATACAAAATGAGACTTAACGCAAACGCGTTCGTCACGTTATGATGTCGGTAAATTTTACACTAGGGGTACTGTACACCCTGTAGCTTAGGATACTGGACGGATTTTTTAAAATGACGTATCAGTAGATTCCTCTTACACTTCACAACTTGTTTACACTTGTTTTATTACAGAAAAATTAAACCAACCGCCTCGAGAGGACTCCGAATATTTTTTATTCTAGCGCCTAAACTATTTAGCGGATTTCAATAAAATAGACATCAGTAGATCCATAATTAGTACACGAGTGTTACGCAATACAAAGTTACTGAAATGGACGGAGGAAAACATTTTAGGGCAAAATAATGTGATTGCAAAAACAGATTTTAGGTCTTAAATGGGGTTCAAACAATAGTGACAGTAATCAAATTTGACAACTACAATTTCTGGGCATAGCTTTAATTTTCCCTGAAAGTCTTTACTAAGCTCTACTTCCACATTTTTTTCATATTTTTTGGACATATGGTTCAGAAGTTAGGGGTCATGCATTAATTACATCACACGAATTTCGATGTTTTTTGACCCCTTCCCCCTCCTTGTCACACTTGGTCACATTTGGCAACCCCCTTGGTGTGACGTCACAATTTTGGCAATTTTGTTTTCAAAGGAATAGTCAAATCGAGTTAGGTATTAATAATATATTATCAAAATATTTTTGACAAAAGAAATATTAGAAATTTTATAACAGAAAACCGATTGGGAAAGAAAAATAACCGAATAAAAACGATTACCGTTTCAAAAACCCGTTGTTTAATTGCATGTCTAGTGAATAAAAAAAATCGGTTACCGATGAAGTTAAAGTGACGTCACAAAGTTTGTGACTCCCACCTCCCCCTTGTCACAACATGTCACATTTTCTTGACCCCCTCCTACCCCCTAAACGTGGGATTTAAATAATGGATGACCCCTTAGGGGAAGTAGAGAAGGAAACCTATTATTTTTTATTTCAGAGCGATTATTGCCGAAAATATTACGTTTATCAAAAAATGTTTTTTAATACCCATATTGGTTTCGAAAGACCTATCCAACGACACCGAACACTATAGGGTTGAACCACAAAAAATACATCCCCACTTTGGGTGTAGGAGAGGCACCCTAAAAATTTATTTTTTCTTCTAGTTTTTATTTTACGGTATTGTCGGCATTTTTAGGGTTCCGTAGTCAATTAAGAACCCCTATAGTTTGGTCATGTCCGTCAACCACCTTGTGGCTTGAATTAGAAACATACACATGTACATTGCCACTTCACGCCAACGCAAGTGACGCCATCTACCGTTCTCGTTCGTCATCTTGTGCATAGTAGGTTCTGCCATCTTGGGCTATATTGGAAGCATATACTTCATATTTACACCTCGCGCCAAAAATCTGCGATCTCCTGTGATGCCCCCTACAGTTTATGCACGCTCCCCATACATAGGAACCCACTACCTACATAAAATTCCGGCGTATACTGAATGTTCAATTAAGGAGGTCAGACGGTGGTCGACCTCGCAGGGTCAGAGAAGCCTGCAGCATCTCCGATTATGCGGTGGCATTGACTCCTCGCTCCGAGAATGCTAATGGGCGACTTCTAAACAATAAACATCCTTTTGGAGTTTTCGTTTTCGGTTTTTGTCAGCTGAAGGTCACTTTGTACCTACATGTACATTTTTTTGTTTTAGTTTTTATTATCTTTAGTATATATAACATATTAAATGTTTCATTTTAAATTAGGTACTATTTTATGTACAATACAAGGTGATATTTGTAAATTTGTCAGTGACTCAGTAAGCGCAGCTGCCAGATCCAGTACGGGTACCACACTGTTTGACACTGACATTCGCTAGCGTGAGCGTAACTTACTTTCTATGTATCTCGCTCTTATTGGTATATTAGTGAGAGCGAGATGTATTAGAAAGTAAGTTACGCAGACATTAGCGAATATGTTAGTTTGACACTGCTAAGGCAGTCGTGGTAAGGCTGCAGTTCTGCTACGCTAAAATGACCGTAGAAGGACTTCTCTAAATTATATGAACGATAAAAAAATTTACAGTCAGGAACAAAACTGTTATTTCTAGCAAACTTTTTTTCTTAGAGACTAATTAATAAGTTATATAGTCTTAGGGTAGTTACTAGAACAGCTACAAATCAAAGAAAGATCATACATTAATGAGGCACAGAAAAGGGAAATAATTTTAAGACCATAATTTGCATTATTAAAGAAATCGATCTCTGATAGGTGACCCATTTAAAAATCTACCCTGTATATATAATGAGAGAGAGAGAGAGAGAGAGAGAGGGAAGGACGAATAGAAGAGAAAAAGAGAGGGAGGAAGTAAACGGGGAGGGAAAGAGGTAAGGTAGGGTTATATCTGTAAAGGGTCAGAGGGAAGTAGGGAGGGCCAAAGATACATGTAGGCTGTTAGGAGATCGGAGAGAAAGGCGTCAGGAGGGCTAAGGAGAGGGACGTAGGGGTGAGGATTTTCAAGCAACATACTTAGTTACTTACTTCACTGGCTCAGTGACCCAAACAGGATCTTGGCCTCTGACACGAGAGAGCGCCACTCTACCCTATCCTGCGCCACTTGGGTATTCCGATTCCCGAGGGCGGACAGGCTTTTAGGCCTTCGTCACTCCAGCGGTATCTGGGACGCCCAGACGGACGTTTTCCATTCCATCCTCACACACCCTCTTCTCACAGCACGATCCTCCCCCATCCTCTCCAGGTGACCGAGCCAGCGGAGTCGTGTGGCTTTGATCTCCCCAATTATATTGGGCACAGCAACCATCTCTGTAAGCCCCAGAATCTTCCGCCAGATTTTCCTCTCCGCCACTTCTTAGTGGCCACTTGTTAGAGCTTGCTCTCTTCTTTCTGAATCAGAGTTCAAGCAAAATATCTTCTGAAATCTAAGAATAAAATGTAATATAAGAGCCGCGGAAGGGAGTACCAATTTGTACCATTTGGCGTTGAAACTCTAGGTCAATGGAGTCCCAGCGCGCACAAGTTTTTTTGCAGAAATCGCGAAGCGTCTGGTTGACGTAACTGGTAACCGAAGAGCTGGCGGCTTCCTCGCACAACGGTTTATCACTGCGCTATTCGAACTATTCGAAGAATGATTAAGACAGGTTTAAGATCTTGGAAAGATCTTTAAGAGATCGATAACTAACCGACATGTCATAATTGACGTTTATTTCGATTCCGCTGTGATCCCAATAAGATCTATCTACGATATTTGAGATATTTCTAACGTTAGTGACATTGGTTGCCCGAATCGAGCTACTTCTGTCAATTATATGACATACAAATGATATCTAAATGAGAACTTATCGAAACCAAAACTTATCGTTATCGTATCTCATTCTTCGAATCTGGTCGTCAGTATTGGGATACAACGAGGAAATGCCGCCAGCATCCTTGGTACAATGCCTCGAGGGTTTTTTTTAGATTTAAGCTAAGTAGTTGTATAGTAATCCTCTGTACATATCCATTATGTATTGTTGTTATAAATAAAATAAATTTATTTTGACATTTCGGAGGTATACTAGAGATAGGAATAGGAAGTAGGTAGATGGTAATAGTGTTAATACGTATAATTTACATTGTGTATCAAACAAACAATCCAATCCAACTAAAGAAATAAAGCGCTAATGAACATTTGTTTCAACGGGGTCGAGAAATTGCACTGTCATACTATTTAGCAAGAACGTATGTACGTATTTATTTCCTGTAATATTTAATCAAAGATAAACTATTAAAATGACTGTTTTACAGCAATTTATCGCAAAAATTCTGCGATTAATTACGTGTCACTGCAAAGTTGGTAATAAATTGCAGAAAATGTCGTCACATGGCGTTGACAAGCGGACAGGAATATTTTATTTACGACGGTGTCGGTGTGTTAAAATGATCTGGGGAATAAATATAATAATCTTCTTTCTGATTTCTTACCTACTAGGTACTTATGGATTAATTCTATTAGATCTGATCCATTGAGTGGGTACCTACTGTACCTGTATAGTTGGCATAGTCACACCTTAAACAGGACAGGTTGATTTCGTCATATTTAGTCACTTTAGAAATACTCTGAAATGCTTAATGAATGGTTCCTAAGTAAATATGGTTTACCCAAATATGCCCAGAACTAGTTTTTGATCTGGACTCCTTGAGGTTGCAGGCTCTGGTCTCCTGTAAATTTTAACGAATAGGTTCATCATAGGGAGCAATGACTATAAGTAGGAGAGTACATATGCCTATGTATCGAAAACATCCCAATACCTACCTATGCATAAAATGAGTTACGGAACTGTTACCTTAATTATAGTTTGTTAAATAAATAAAATATTATATGACATTCTTACACAGATGACTAATATAAGTTCCCCAGTAAGCTCAAGGAGGGTTGTGTTGTGGGTATGCAGAAAACGATATATAAGTGTATACAAATACTTAAATACATAGAAAACACCCATGACTCTGAAACAAATACTAAAGGTGGGTTGTTAGACTAAACACATTAACACTTAGTTATTTTTAAACAAACTTCTTGATCTTACAAATAGGTACATAAATATTCCCTTATCAAAGCTCTGATTAGGCATTCGTTGAGCCATCAGCACCGATAATGCTTTACCATTGAGAGAAGGGCGCTTCCCCGTTGCGCCTCGCCATACCCTCCACCCGGCGTGTTTGAGACGTTTGAGTAGACCGGCCAACGCAACGCAGCGCGGCGCGGCGCGCCCTCCCCGCCACTGAGCGCATCAGCCAGCCAGTCATTGAGCGGCGGTCTACTATCGCACGCGTGTTGAACGACGCTACGACTACAATTTTACGGACAAAGTGACATGCGCGTTTACTTGTCCTGATTTCTAACTAAAAACAAACGAACCTATTGGATTACAGTGCTCGAACAAAGTGACAGTGTTGTGTTATCACAAATTCTTCAGTATTTGTTGCTCGTATTCCGCATTTCGTACACCGCCAGTGCAGTGTTTATGTTGGAAGCGCGGCACCGTACCCCGTACCCGCACCGTCCAAGAAGGGACGTCGCCCTCGAGATTTTCTTAAAAAGGTAAGGAGTTTTTAAAATTTATATTTCTTTTTTAGCTAAGGTAAAAAGTTTTCCTCGGGTAATTATCGACTATAATCAATTAGTTTCGATAGCCGGTTTCTTCCAATAAGAATGCATTTATATAGTATATTTTAATAGTAATAAACAATCCAGTTCTCACGTAAACATTTTAAATACGTAGGTTCTTGTTTGTTACCTTTTGTCCAAACCAGTTTTATTTTTTACCAACTAGTTGGTTATGAAGGGGTAATAATTTTGATTGTCTCGTTTATGTTGGTGAAGCATAGTTAATAAAATTAGTTATTATCTTCTTTTTCGAAGGTAAATGGTTCTTAATATCGCAATCGTATAATAACTGGTTCTCCTTACTAATATTTTGTTAGAAATCATTCGGTATACAATGTTATGTAAGGACCTATTTAACTCATAGTGGAGTAAATATTTTCCTTTTCCAGTAAATTGGTAAAATGTTGTAAAAAATAAATATAGATAGGTAGGTATATAACCTACCTTAAGAATGTTGTTTCAAATTAGGTATTATTTATGATTAGGTAACGAATTCAAAAAATACTCCGTACCTCGACCTCCTATTTACATAGATATTCACTAGGTCTTATCATTATTGTTGAAATATAGTTGCGATAAGCCAAGAAGGGATATCTACTATAAATACTATAATAATAGGTAAACGTTTATAATTTCCAACCGTGTTTATATTTCCCAAATGTAAAATATAAACACGGTTGGAAATTATAAAATTACAGTGAGACCTGTTAAACTGTCAGTTGTAAAAATTATGTGACCAGCTTAAACTTACTAGTGCTGCACACACTTACAATAATTAAGGTTAAGGCTTCTAGAAAAGTTTTTTGACGAAGTGAATTAGAATAATGGCTTCAAAAGTCGAATAGAACGTGTGCGAGAAAAATAGCTATAACCTACCTACGCATTTTTGCTGGTAAGCCTTTTAATATCGTATGAAGGTACGGAACCCTCCATTATGCGCGGCTTGCAGGCACTTTGCCGGTTTTTGATACAATTTCGGTAACGACGTAACCAACGACGTAATAACGAAGGTATACACATAAAATATGTACCTACCCACATGTAAAACAATTAAAGTGTCAGAGGCCCTGTAGGTTCGTGTTCTTCTCACTCTCACGTAAGCGTGAGCGAGATGGATGTGCGTGCTCGGGATCGCGGATATCTTGTTAGGGTTCCTTAGCCAAATGGCAAAAAACGGAACCCTTATGGATTCGTCATGTCCGTCTGTCTGTCCGTTTATGTCACAGCCACTTTTTTCCGAAATTATAAGAACTATACTGTTGAAACTTGGTAAGTAGATGTATTCTGTGAACCGCATTAAGATTTTCACACAAAAATAGAAAAATACTATAAATTTTGGGGGTTCCCCATACTTAGAACTGAGACTCAATTTTTTTTTCCATCAAACCCATACGTGTGGGGTATCTATGGATAGGTCTTCAAAAATGATATTGAGGTTTTTAATATCATTTTTTTCAAAACTGAACAGTTCGTGCAAGAGACACTTCCGAAGTGGTAAAATGTATCCCCCCCCCCCCCTGTAACTTCTAAAATAAGAGAATGATAAAACTAAAAAAAATAATGATGTACATTACCATGCAATCTTCCACCGAAAATTGGTTTGAACGAGATCTAGTAAGTAGTTTTTTTTAATACGTCATAAATGGTACGGGACCCTTCAAGGGCGAGTCCGACTCGCACTTGGCCGCTTTTTGAATTTTAATTAATTGTAAGTATTTAACAAGGAAAACGAAATCGCTGAGTTTCATCAAAAATAAAGTTGTGCATTTTTAGAAGCAATTTTCATATATTTAGCTTTTGTGAATAAATTGTTACAAATTTTAAAGTGCGTTTTATTTTAGACCTATGTTCGTGACTTTTTATATCCAGCGAAAAACAAAAACTCAGGATTCTAATCGCTGAAGTCTTTACAGAAAATCCTCAAGATTGCACGAACCTACGGCACCTTAAGTGTTTTCTTTTAAATATTTACCTATCATTTGGAGTGGTAGGCTGTGCAGTACGTTACGTACGTTTCGTCATTTGAATTTTTCAATTTGATTATTTGAAATAAAAACAAAATTCCAACAACTCAATTAATTAATTTTTAATGTGTTTATATGACTGTTTGGTTTCTGAATAAACTAAAAAAAAAAACTCAAAAACGATCTATGCCACTTGAATGACACTATGCGATTTAGATTTAAAGGTAAGTATGTAAATTAGGTACCTACATAGGTGTCATGCAAAATAACTAATAGTTTTTGTCATAGAAAATTTCGTCTAAACCGGTTTAACCGATGTCATTCTGTGTTTATTTTAGATACGTTACTTGTAAATTTGTTTTTTGTTTGGTTTAGTATCTTTTAAAAATATAGTCATTGATTTGGCTTACCCACTTGCTTATTAACTTTAAAATACGAGCAGATTCTACGTAAATATATAGAACGTTCATCGCATTGAATAAATAAATCAGTGATGAGTTTAGTAATAGCTAGCCTAGTAGAGTGTTAGCCGAGTCGTGTACCCCAGGCATCTTGCAAATTCGTCTGTGATCCACACCCGTACCGCTAATGAGCAGGCGGCGAAGTTACATTACAGGTTACAGGTACTAACATAGCTTAAGCTTTCTAAAGGTACCATTCGGAAGGTAACTGCAGCTGCATTACTTTTGCGGCTTGAGTCCACAGCAAGCTCGGTTCTCCACAAACGTAGTTACGCTCTCAATTTAAAACGACTAGTTAGATTGCTCTGAAACATTGTACTTACAATAGGATAAGGTATATCTATGCCTGTAATTAGTTTATATAGCTTCAGCGAACACAACACACAAAACTTGTTGTCGTTTGTTTAATATGCTGGAGTTATATTAAACTAATTAGAGGCAAACTTTTATTACAGTCCAACACGTAGTTTTAAAAAGAGAAGAAACTCCGTTTTTTTGGGAACCATGGCAAGGTTAAATTCGGCCGAGCTCGCTGCGGACTCTAAGTTGACGTTCGGGTGGCAACTGCAGCTGCATTTCTGTTGCGACATTACTGCAGCGGCGTTGATGTTCCGTTGTATTTGTCAATTACTGGTTGCCGGCGACCATCGACGTTGCATTACTGCCGCGATAATAACGATTAATCCGTCACTCATTTTATCAAGGACATTGACAGATACAGCTATAGCATCAACGCCGCGGCAGTAATGTCGCAGCAGTAATGTAGCTGCAGTTGCTATCTGAATGTCCTTACTGCTGTGATGTGGCTTTGTCGTTGTTACCGTCTATTTCTTTGACAAAATGAGTGACGGATGGACCGTTCTAATCAGTAATGCGGCAACGAACGTAACTCATTTTATCATAGATTCCTAAAGATGGAGTGTAAGCTAGCTGTCACCGGAGCCTCACACAGCCACATTTTAATGTAACGATTAACGATCAGACGTTGTGGCCATAATTGATAAAGTCATATCGATAAACTATCGGCATTTTGAACAATTTTAATTTTAATGGAAAGGATTTAAACTACCTTAAATGAACAGTTAACTATTATAACACAACTTTATATATTCCTATCAACCAGTATCATTTTGTGAGTATTGAGTTGAATTTGTCGTTCCCATCCGAATGTCACGTTTATAGAATTAATTTGTTTTACAGCGTCTACCTACAACATACAGAGCAAATAGGTATTACTACCAAATGTGTAAGCGCCATTGCATGTAGTAGGTCCAGTCAGCATCAAAAGTAGCGGATGAAACAACGCGCCAAAAGTATCTGATATTCGGGATAACTTTTCCAAATATAGATAAATTTCTAGAATTCGCGTTCCAAAGTATATCTTTTACAGTCTTTGTTGTTCTATATTAAAACATCACTTTTTGTTAAGCTGTTACAGAATGGTAGATACTTATGAAGCGTTATTTGATCCGCTACTTTTGATGCTGACTGTACCAACACCACCACATAACGAAAGTTGGAAGTATCGGCATCGGAACAAAAGATTAATTATGACGATAATGAACTAATCAATAATCACTCATATCAGAAATTGCAACCTACATTACAGCTGGCAGATTGAAATCAATATGGATACAGCTAAATGATAGGCAATTTGAATCTACCTGCAGCACATGCTGCATACATATTTGCCGATGAAAATAAATCGTTGACGCGTGCCGAGTGTGCATTTTTAACTGATGATATCAGAGTAGGTTGATATTGGATATGGCCAGATGTATACTTTTTACTTTAGTGTAACATTTTGGGCAGCGCGGCCAAGGTTACTTTAGTTAGGTATTTAGGTTCAGAAAATAAATATTGAAAAATATGAGATCAAAATCTATGAAACTAAATAAATTACATATTTACCGTCTCATATCACAATATTAATACAGTATCGATTTAGCATAGGGCACATCATTCTTTTATAAAATTTGAAACCAGGCAAAACACGTGATTTCTTTTTAGTATTTACTTGGCTTAAAGGTCACGTAATCAAGTCATATAATTCAAAAGTAAGAAATTAGTAATAACTCACTTATTTGGAATACCTAATGAACACAGTTTAATATAGATTTAAAATATAAATTGTCATTTCGCGTAACACGCTAAGCAGTCGCCGGTACGGTAACATGGTAGGTTATATTTGCAAAGAGGCTCTCTGGTTTACGTAAGCTTCCTAGCTTTTCTTAGCTTTATATTCAAAGGAAATATTTTACGGAAATAGTATTCTGGGCTCCTTGAGGAAATTGCATAGGTTATTACAAGCTGCTTATAGAATGCCTAATAAATGTTTAAAAGGGCTGAGGTCTCGAGTAGGGATTTATAAAATCTCTGTATGCCTTCCAACCCTCTCAATGCCCTGAATGGGCTGTCTATCCTGTTGTAGGGTAACTCCATCCATGAACACACCATGTATTGTATGTATACGGCATTGTGTACGAACAGATTATTGTGCGGCGCCATCCCAACAAGTATCCAATTAACACCTGCCAGGCTAATTGGATCGAATGAAATTAGGTGCTAGTATTGCATACCAATATGCCCTTGGCTGCACACTACCTGCGAGGGTGCGGAGCCGGTTATAGAGCGGCAACTTAAAAAGGGTTATATATTGAGCGATAGACATCTAGGTTGCCGCTGAGACTTTATACCTGGAAAGCCTTGGAGATTTCTTATACGAATTTATAGGCTCTACCTGAAAGCTATATTTCTTTTAGGAAACACTGTGTGCAGAGTCGGTATGGTAGTGTTTCCTCACTTGAAGTTTGTGTTATTAGTTCGCAATGTTAGCATAATATTCAGAATGATAAATGCCCTTTCGAAGAGCACTGATGGTCAGTCATATCCTAATGACCAAATAGCGTGTGAATATAAAATAGCAAGCATGTTTAACTTAGCACTTGCTGGTTATGTGCGGGAACTATCCCAACGCCAGAAAAACGCCCTGTCTCTTTCTAATTATTACTGTCCAAGAAAGGCGGATACTGATTCAGACATATCATGACTGCTCACAGTCCTCGGCAGCGATATTCAGACGGGTGCGTGAGTTGACCTACTTCCTAGGGTCGCGGTCTCGCGGTCCCGGCTAGCCGCTGAGCGCTCACGGATTACGACTTTTGCATGCTAATACTAATATGAACCCACTAAACTTTGTGTAGTAGGAGGCTAATAAATGTAAGCCCGTTTCGAGATCGTAAAATTAAGGACTACTATTTAAATACGAATGTCAGTAGATTGTAGCTACGTGCGACATCAAATATACCTTATTTCGGCGTGATAAGACGGAAAATGTATTTATGTTCTTCGCGCTAACTCTACATTTTAGCTTTATGAAAAGAGCAAATATCCAAGAAAACACTGTACGCCTTCGTCTTATATTGTATACTTGTAATAATTTGTAAACGGAAACATCTTATCAGGCCCTCTTTTGTACATGATACGAATAGTAATTTGATAGAGTTGTAGTGGTAGCTATCTGTTCTGTATTCATACTTGTATGTCTATTTAATTTACTACATATTCAATTCAATTCAATGTTTTATTTCAGTCAAGCCTTTTCAGGCTGTCAGGCCTTTATTTCAGGCTTGAAGTCCATACAAATAATACAATGTACTTTTGAAACTAAGTGTTAGTAAATTATAATGAATTATATTAAATAAAGCTAATCTAATCTAACTAAATGAATAACTCTGCATGTGCGCACCAAGTGCTTAGTGCGTATGCAGCTCTATTCAGCGGGCCAGCATAGGGCTATACCAGCGACGCGCCAACGCGTTCAGAATCCCGTTGGGGCTGTCGTGCATACACGCGAGGAGTGACGTGCACCTCTTCCTCATGACTGCCGCGAAGCCGTTCGTGCGCGCCTCCGCGAACATGCTGGACACACTGCACCAGCGCGGCAGTCCCATCAGCACACCCCACCGAACGCCACCAAAACGCTTATTATATTGCACGTGGAGATCATTATACGCCCGTCGCGTAACTCAACCCACAGGCCACACTCATTTAGACACGGTGCGCGAACTCGTATGCGATTTTAGTTACATTGCGAATTTTTGAGGTTACATCCAATGAAACTCGCATGCGAGTTCTCGCACTGTCTAAATGAGCCCTTATCACAATACGCATCCATTATATACCCATATGCACATTTCTTTATTCATTTTCAGAATAACTAAATTCTGCAAAAACTAGAATTTACTAGATTCTCATATCACTGGTCTTCGACAATTTAAGTCTAGCAATATAAGCGCACTTGTCCTCCTCTCCTCAAAGCAAAATTTCAGGACTGCAAAAAAAGCTGTACCTGCTTGTCAGGAGGGCAGGTCAAATTTCCATAGATACTTCTGCTACGTAATGAAGTTTTGAATATATTTTGCTCTCTGGATGAAAATAAAGTGGAGTATTTTTTTCACAATTACGACAACCGACAATTACCTCTTCTGCTGTTCGTACTCTTTTAATTTAATTTTTAGGCTTATCAAATGTTATGTGTTATGCCCAATCATGTAACGCCAAGTGCGTCATTAGGGACCCGTGCTTGCAAGTCATGCTTGTTATTGATACATATAATATATATATATTTAATAAAATAAAATGTGTCAAAGTGTAGTCAAAGCTCCCACTTTGTCGCTTACCATAAGGACAAGATTTGCTTGTATCTTTATACGAATAACCTGTCGAAGCGACCGTATGGCAAGCGACAGTGGGACTTAATGCTTGGAAACGACACAAATAAATATTATATCTTACACAAATGTACCTAGTACTCGTACCACTGTAAGCTCTAAATACCCGCTATAAATACCCACTCAAGATTAAATATTCGTGATAAACTAGAATATAAATGCCCTAAGTATATTTATTACCGGAATTCAAACCCACAACCCAGGCTCACCGTAGCCATAGCTTCGTACCGCATTTTTAGGAGGCCAATTCGAACGTATACTGACATCAAAATGATATCTAAACATACAATACATGTACGGGACGGACAAGTACGAACGAAATTCACAATAAGTAAATTACATCATTTAGATATCATTCTGATGTCAGTGTGCGTTCGAATTGGCCTGTAGGGGGGCTGTGGGGCCTGTGGGTGAGGAGCCAGTGCTGTCGATCGGGCGGCCACTAAAGTTTATTAGCGCACAAAGGGCCTCGTTGCAATTTATGTCAAGCCCGTTATCGAACTAGGTTTACGCTGATTTTTTTCTTTAAGCTTTAAAATGCATTCTTTAAGTGCTCTGTAAATACGGGGTTATGTTAACGGATATTACCTGGTTTTATAGGTACGCAATTTGAATAATATGAGAGGAGAATGACTATGAATATGAATTTTGTTATGTTTACTTATGGAATGAGTTAATAGCTTAATTACTATTGTAAGTCCATTCAACTTCTTATCCATGATTTAAATGTGTCAATTATTCAGTATTTTTCTGTTAGTAACTGAATAAGATCAATAACTTAATGGTAAAAACTTCTACCGTCCGAGTGTTTTTTTTTTTGACACGGTAAATTAACAATCGCAGTATGTATCCGCGTAAAATTTGTAAATAAAATCTAGGAGACAACAGGAACCATTTTTTTTTAATTTATAATGTTTTAGTTTAGTTACTCCTTTTGCAAACGAAATTAGGCTAAGCATGTGAACCTACCACTATGTGTACAGTCAGCATCAAAAGTAGCGGATGAAACAATGCGCCAAAAGTATCTGGTATTCGGGATAACTTTTCCAAATATAGATAAATTTCTAGAATTCGCGTTCCAAAGTATATCTTTTACAGTCTTAGTTGTTCTATATTAAAGACATCACTTTTTGTTAAGCTACTACAGGATGGTAGTTACTTATGAAACTTATTTGATCCGCTACTTTTGATGCTGACTGTACCTATTATTAAGACCTTGTACCTGGTAACGTTGATCTCACTATGAACTAATGATATCGATACCAATGCCATTTGCGGGCAAATGATTTGGGTTGGTCAACTTCACGGGGGAAATAAAGGATGGGCAAGTAGTAAATGCACTATTAACCATATTACGTCAGTGAAGAAAAACGAAACTTGTCTCGTACTACCTACGTATTAAGAGTTAGGCAATTCCCCGTCGTCTTGATAAACACGCATTAATAATGCTTACTGTATACATGTTATACCCGTGACAACTTTACTCATCACATCACGGTCAACATGACACCGTAGAATGAATTAACTCATTACGACTATTACTCTATTGCAATTGTACTGAATTGGAATTATATATTGTATTGCAAAATGTGTAGTAGTTTTTATATTAGATTTTTAGTTTTAATCAAGGGCAAAGGCCAAGAAAAAATTCACACGCAAAGGGCAGCCTTAAAAGTTTAATGTTAAATCACGAAAACATGTCTAGTTTTCATTTATTTTCAGCTGCATATCGTTACTCTGCCTGCCATAGCAGTATATTTAAATTCATATAGCAGAACAATTCAAACGGAAGTATATTTTCAGAGTAAGTAATTTAGATAAAAGGTACAAATCCGCTCGATGGCTATATCATCCGTCACAAGCTTCACGCAGCGCGATATAACTTTTGTTTCTTTCTAATTATAATTACCCGCCTTTACGCCCGTTTATATCTCTTGTCACATTATCTAAGAACATTATATGGGCAAGTCCTCCCCAAAACGCGTCAATCACGAAAGTTGCGCCGGCAGAGTGTAAGTTAGTTAGATAGTTAGTAATTCTAAGTAAGCACATGTAAGTAATTGATGGCGTTACGACACTAATGGGGTTTGGGTAATTCCCCATCAGGAACTGCCATCAACATTATTATTGCTAAGTGGAGTGGAACTCGATCGCTTTTGTTTGCGACCAGCTGATTAATTAGTTCTAGATTTTTATCTAAACGAGGTTAAACTCGTAAACCTATATTGAGTTATGATAGTCGTTTGACATTCTTTAAGGCTGTTCAACTCTGGCCACAGCACATAATGCTTTACTTACGGATATAGCAAATGCATACTTCGTGTATCGTGAAAACTCAGAATGCAAATACTGTTTCCTAACGCTAAATATTCATGTGTTTATAAATTATGAGATCTATGATTAACCGATGTTCCCTTGAGGTGTTGAACCGAAACTGTTCCTTTGAGGTGTTCAAAATACAGTGATATGTAAGTTGAGCTAAATAGAGACAAATGTAATAGTTATTTCTTACTAATCACTAAAATACTTTGCAAGTTTGCACATCTCAATAACTAACATACAATGTAAAAAACGATTGTAGCAGCATACAACAGACGGCCTTATCGCTGCTTCAGACAACATACGCAAATAATTTAATATCTATTACGTTTTTTGCTAAGAAAAGCAAATGACAATTATTTTTTGCATGATTGACGGCAGAAAATCTTCCCTTCTTGAGACGACATTGATGATGTGATTGCGATGGCGACGCGCGGCTATAGCGAACGCTACTCACGCACTGTTAGTGTTTGAAAATGGAGATCTAGGCTCTCCGAAACATGTCGCACGAGTGACTAAAAATACGTGAGTTACACCGTTTCATTCGCTTGTTAATCCTTCGTTAATTTTATGTATGTAATTGTTATTACTCGACAGTGATGTAGCAGTCTTCTTGGATCATGGTGAACAGATCATTCACTTGATCTGCAATTATTTATTGTATAATGTTACGTAAAGAGATCAAAGTGATTCAAGAGGCATCTATCCATAATGCGTTTGTGCCTTGTTTGCGTGTTTTCTGGTTATTTACACAGTCCGGTACATGCAGTCAAACAGAAAGAACCTTTTAAAGAATGTGGGGGTTTTTTATCGCTTGTTCTGCTCGTAAAGATTGTTATCCGACGGGAACTGAGACGGGTTGTCTACTGCGACAGAATACAAAATATTATTGATTTATAGTCGTTGTGAAACTAAACTTAAGGAAAGTTGTATAGGAGGACAACATGATACTAACATAAAACTAAACGACCGAGCGGTAGCGAAGGTCTTCGTTTAAGCTTGTGAAAAAATGCTTTCGCATGCCCAGATGTTCTCCTCTTCAGTTCGTAATTCTCAACCAATTTTCGCGGAATCTTTTGAGCCGCAGTTTCGTTGTTTTAATAGATGAAGTCGATTCAATTGGAAATGTTTAAAAATGGCGGAGCCTTACATTTATTTATACAGTTATAAATTATGCTCGTGAGGTCTACAGCTCACAGAGTCACTAGCTTATTATTGGCCAATACGTGCTAAAGACAAATTATTATCTATCAGGCATGCGAAGATAATAGTAGAGCTCCGTCGTGTACCACATAAGTAGTTCGATCCCGCGGAGCCCGCATCCACGTGGGTGTCGTCTCGGCAACTCTTACGACATCCGCCCGCCTAGTCGACGTGCATTGTAGAAAGCTTTGCTTGGATTAATTCTGCGGAATAGAATTCGAAATGAGGATTCACTGCAGGTCCTAATTTTAAGTTCACTTTATAATTTCGGTACAAATGAGTACTTTAGTGCAATAGTTTTTTTGCAGTTCTGATGTCGTCATATGTTTCCAACTGATTCGTTATAGGCCTCTTGTTCTTGCATACACACGTTTTTTTGCCAGATGCTGGTTACAACTGGAAGAGATCCTTCATAGGGTTAAGTTCGCCTTTGTACTTACAATTCTGTATCTGCTGTAACATAAGTATCCATCTTTCGTACAATAAAGGGTTTATTACTTACACGAAGACATTAAGTTTGGCCGTTGAGACATTAAGGTTCTAGAGCGGCGCCCAAGTTCAGAGTGCTACGCATCGCGGCATTCTAAGTATATGACAAATCAAAATGGCTTTAAAAGTAGATTTACCTGACATAATCTCCAAATAACTCGGTTTGTCATGTGTTATATTCCCCATCTTTAACTTTCATTGTAACTAATTACATATTTTCTTCCTCACTTCGAAACTTTAGAGCCCAACTATTAATTTTCCTCTCTCAGTTGAATATTGAATGACAGTGGTAAATAATGGTTGAAGCGGGTCTACGGATAGGAGATGAATATGAGTTACATTTCGAATAGACGTGTGAAGATTATTGTTATTCACTGGGCTTTATTTATATGTTTTCTTAACTAAGTACTTATACAAAGTGGGGACTAATAATAATCATAATGGTGTCTTCCATTTTGTTGAAACTCAAGAATAATCTTTGTTTTCATGGGAGTTTAAATTTTAAAATGAAGTTGATAAACGATTTTTTTTGTTTTCACGCAAATTAGTACCTACGTAAAAAGCGGTGGTGGCCGAGTGGATATGACGTCCGACTTTCAATCCGGAGGTCGCGGGTTCAAATCCTGGCTCGTACCAATGAGTTTGTCGGAACTTATGTACGAAATATCATTTGATATTTACCACTAGCTTTTCGGTGAAGGAAAACATCGTGAGGAAACCTGCCTACAATCTGCGAAGAAATTCAAAGGTGTATGTGAAGTCCCCAATCCGCATTGGGCTAGCGTGGGGACTATAGCCCGAGCCCTCTCGCACATGAGAGGAGGCCTGTGCCCAGCAGTGGGACGGATATAGGCTGAATTATTTATTATTATTAGTACCTACGGTACTTATTTTAAATTGCTAATTATTTAGAAAAATACCGCCCGATCTTTAATGCAGGGTGTTTATTTAGTTGCCTGCAATAATAATATTAATTAATAATTAGGTCATAATATGCAACTTTTACTATGGGACCAACCCCGAAATCGCGAAAAAAATTTATTTGTTTCAAACATTTTGGCTGGTGGACCTTGAGAAATTCTATGGGAGAGTAAATTGTTTTTTTTGCGATTTCTGGATTGGTCCTATAGTAAAAGGTGTTCAATATGGCCTATATATTCACCCCGTAAATTATTGCTGGCTAAATAAATACCCTGTATAATCACAGTAACACGGCATATGTAAAATTTAGTCACATCCTCATTTTGACCAAACTGCTTCACCATGTATATCTGTTATCATCGTCGATGTTGTTTGTTTTGAACACAGAAAAGTAAATACACTTAACGGAGTGTATTGAATGTTGATTTAATCATACTTACGTAGAGTCCATGATGAGCTCACCCTTGATAGTTGATCGCCTTGAATTCCATATGACCAGGAACTACAACTTTATCAGACGCCCGGTTTTTTGGTATTGTTTCACTTGCTTGACCAAAATCCTGATAAGTGTGGAATAAGTGAGGTTTATTATAATCGTAGTGCATTATGGATTCAGTAAAGTAGAACTGACAAACGGACACTTGTAATGTTAACTATGCCCGTATTATATGTATAATATTTTTCACTGAATGTGTCACTTGTCATTACAGTCTACTAAAATAGTATTTTATACAATTGGACCCGGGTATGTCCTTAAACTACGTCCACAAGAGAGGTATGGGCATTGTGAATATCATCTCGCTCTGTGTGGTAGGGCACAGCACCGCGGATGTCATTCCAGATCTAGAGCAGAGCCCAACTGGGGAAGTACCTCCACCTTACAGAAAATCGCAGCCAAATAACACTAGACCCTACTCATAGTGTTGTGTTCCTGCCGGTGAGTAAGGTTGCCAGAGCTCAACGAGGGTGGGAGGGGGTTAGGGTCGGCAACGCGCATGTAACTCCTCTGGAGTTGCAGGCGTACATAGGCTACGGATACTGCTTACCATCAGGCAGGCCGTATGCTTGTTTGCCACCGACGTGGTATAAAAAAAAAATTGCGATATAATAGAGAGCTTTTCAGTCGAGTACCGTGTTTAGGCCACGAAGTATATATAAAAAGTAAGCAATTTCAGTTTGGTATAGGAAATCTGAATTCAACCTTTACAGTCGACGAGTAGAATAATTAATAATCAAACGAACTTACCTGTGAAGTTTGATTACAATTATGCGAGTATCCAAATCCAAGACAACAAATATAATTTACTAGCAGCAGTACACGTTATCGTGCAGTCCAAGTCACACATTTTAGAGATTATAGTATTTAAAAAACAAGTTCGCGCTGTCCCTCTCACTCGCTACGCTGCGTTCCTGCTTTGACATCGCTCCTCCAGTACTCATTATTTCAGAGTTATTTTTGTGTTATTAACAGAGACTATTTTATTTTCATTTTTGGGGATGGGGGGCGGGTCTTTGTTGTCTTGGATTTGGATACTCGCATAATTGTAATCAAACTTCACAGGTAAGTTCGTTTGATTATTAATTATACTTCGTATCCAAATCCAAGACAACAAATATAATTTACTAGCAGATGTTCAGAGCTTTGTATTTAAATTCAAATCCTGAATGCGAAAATAAAATAAAATATCGATATCAAATCAGTATGTTACGAACATACTGATATTATTGATTTTGACTAAAGAGAACAACGTACCACCTAGAAGTTATTAATTTATATCCAATTTAAATAATTATTTATGTATCCACATAGTATAAATGTAAAATGTATGTATAGCATAATAAAATTAAGGAGTGAAATTGCTCTTGGTATTTCATTTCGTTAATATTAAAAAAGTATAAAACTTTCTTTGATTTCACTGTAGTATATTGATAAAGTTGTATATATCTTAATATTCACAAGGTACAACTATTTTTATGTCATTTACAAGCCAGGACGCCATTAAGTGTAAATGTGTTTTCAAGCTTTAGTTGGCTCTAAATAAGTTTTAGATGGGCATTTTCTGTCTGTAACCATATAAACAAACCATTTTGTATAATTTAGAATTTACCAACCATTCTCTGGATGTAATTACAACGGAGACAAACAAGCATACGGCCTGCCTGATGGTAAACAATCACCGTAGCCTATGAATGCCCGCTACTGCAGAGGTATATTACATGCGCGTTACTGACCCCAAAATATAATCTAATTTTATGTTACGACACTTTAAAGTTAATTTTGAATACAGCAATCTATACTTTCCTCGGTAAATAGCCTTTGAGTGAGGTAGATAAAGGAGAATTTTCTTCATTGTAAAGCTACCATAAATATCAAGGCTATATGTAAGTACTTTAAAACTAAGTCTGGACAATTACTAGTAGAGTATCCTGTAGGTATTAAGTATTTGAAACTTATCACTTTGAAAATATAGATGGACTAATTTTAGTTATTACCACAGATCAAGAAATAGTAATATGATATTATTTATAACTAAATAGCTAATCTCATCTGCTTATGCGTATCTGAACGATGATGGCTACTACGCTAACAAGTGGCAAGGAACTTAGGTAGATTATGTGTTGAGTTATGATATATTTGTGAACAAAATATCTGGCATGACTTGTAACTTGTACTTCATTTTAAGGAGTAACATTTTTTAACGTTACCTACAATAAAACTGTACAGTGTGCATTGCGACGAAAAATGAAAACTATTTAAGCTTTCTTTTACAGCAAGACAATATGACAACCCGAGCATTTACATTTCAGACAATAATAATGTTATTGTTAAAGGATTTCAACCCTTTATTGCGATTATTAATCTAGCTACTTAGCGCAAGCGACTGCAACACGTGGCAGCATAACTCTAGTTGCATGGTTGCACAATTTACAGCACTTATTTCGCGTCGCGGGATAGTGCATCAACGGCGGTTCACCTCTTGTTTGATGCGGCGATGTTCCCCTGAAGTTTGGAGCTGAGAATCCGTAAGTAAATTGTACCGGATTTATTACATTAGGCTCGTTGATATGGTATATTCTTGACAGCATATCAAAGCTGACGTTTGAAGTTATTAGGAGTATATAACAGCGTGATATGAGTACGAATCATAAATTTGGGTTAAAGGGTTTACAGATATATTTTTTCCTATATGTTGTTTACATACAGCATTTCTTTGTCTGTAAGGGCAATGACATTGCGTACATTTTGTTTAAGGTATTTTAGGCCGCATTAACACCTATTAAATTACCTCAGCGTAACAAGAACCTCCTTTATATTTCATTATTTTTACAAGTCCTGTAAACTTTAGCTCAACCTTAAATATTTTTGCTCTTTAGTCCCTTATATTTACATGCGTAAAGCTACTTCCAATACTATTAAAGTCTTCAATCATTACATTGGCATCAACACTGTTATAGTAGAGCAACGTTATATATCTTTGACGATATCATTTTGAGATATGTATAATGACCGACTGTAGACCGAAGAGCGAAGTGACCGAAGAGCGTAGCGACCGAAGTGCGAAGCGACCGAAGAGCGAAGCGACCAAAAGGAGCAAAGCAACCGAAGAACCAAATGACCGAAGCATTATAACCTCGACACTTAAAATGAAGCACATATAGCCTCGACGCTGCGGAAATGGAGGCCTCGATACGATTATTGTGGAATTGTATAGTACATATAACTTAAAGTGCGGCATATATCTTCGTCACTGCGACAGCTGCGCCAGCGGACCCCTTGACACAATTATTGTGGAGTAATGATAGCATCCTCACTATGACGTGGGGCAAACTTAGCCTCAACACTACGACAGCAGAGCCCTCGACACAATGATTGTGGAGTAATGATAGCCTCCTCACTATTAAAGTGGGGTACATATAGCCTCGACGCTGTGAAAGCGGAGCCCTCGACACAATATTGTGGAGTAATGATAGCCTCTTCACTATTAAAGTGGGGCAAATATGGCTTCAACGCTGTGAAAGCGGAGCCCTCGACACAATGACTGTGGAGTAATGATAGCCTCTTCACTATTAAAGTGGGGCAAATATAGCTTCGACGCTGTGAAAGCGGAGCACTCGACACAATGGTTGTGGAGTAATGATAGCCTCATCACTATTAAAGTGGGGCAAATATAGCTTCAACGCTGTTAAAGCGGAGCCCTCGACACAGTGATTGTGGAGTAATGATAGCCTCATCACTATTAAAGTGGGGCAAATATAGCTTCGACGCTGTTAAAGCGGAGCCCTCGACACAATGGTTGTGGAGTAATGATAGCCTCATCACTATTAAAGTGGGGCAAATATAGCTTCAACGCTGTTAAAGCGGAGCCCTCGACACAATAATTGTGGAGAAATGATAGCCTCTTCACTATTAAAGTGGGGCAAATATAGCTTCGACGCTGTTAAAGCGGAGCCCTCGACACAATGGTTGTGGAGTAATGATAGCCTCATCACTATTAAAGTGGGGCAAATATAGCTTCAACGCTGTTAAAGCGGAGCCCTCGACACAATGATTGTGGAGTAATGATAGCCTCATCACTATTAAAGTGGGGCAAATATAGCTTCGACGCTGTGAAAGCGGAGCCCTCGACACAATGGTTGTGGAGTAATGATAGCCTCTTCACTATTAAAGTGGGGAAATATAACCTCGACGCTGTGAAAGCGGAGCCCTCGACACAATGATTGTGGAGTAATGATAGCCTCTTCACTATTAAAGTGGGGCAAATATAGTACCATGTCGACATCTCATTTATAAGAAAATATTTATTTAATATGTGTTTTAATTTTGAACTATTAATTAATGTTGTGATGGCGCGCGCAGCCGCGCATCACAATACCACGCCACCACCGCGTGATCTGTCCCGAGCTACCCATCGCGCCGCATGCCGGCCGCCGAGCGACTGAGAGTCGCTGCCCCCGCCCGCGCCCCGCGAGCCGCGCACTATAAAAGCCAGCGCGGTCGCCTAGATAGCAGGCAGTCGCTCTCACCGCCTTCTGCTGTGAGGACCGCTGCTCTCCCGGTACGAGCCGGCGTGTTTTCAGACGCGTTATGGCTCCCGGTCCCTAGCCACCCTACCCTTCCTGATTCCCGTAGGCCAGTTGAGCCGGCGTGTTTACAGACGCGTTAAGGCACCTGGAGTACGTACCCTTCCTGACCCCGTAGCCCAGTCGAGCCGGCGTGTTTACAGACGCGTTAAGGCACCTGGAGTACGTACCCCTTCCCGATTCCTTATCCCGGTTGTGCCGGCGTGTTTACAGACGCGTGAGGGCACCCGGGGTATCCACCCCTATACTATCTCGCTCCCGTCACAACCGCCCCTTCACTCTTAGGGGATACCGATCCCAAAACTCGCGAGTAGCTTAGGGTCCGCGCCGTCCCGTAATCCTGTTGCTATAAATTAGAAGCATCCCCCGCGTCGTACCTAGCCTAGGACATCTAGATTTAAGGAACCTTTATTTATAATAAACCGGCATAAAAGCCCGCCGATTTGTGTTACAGCATTACCTTTGGTTTCTTTGTCTCACCCTGCACCCTCTCTCTCCTCTGAGCTAACTAGGAAACCCTTGCTCCCGTCTGGAACAAGGGAGTTGTATGAGGCCACGCCCGCCCCGGCGAACGTGACCCCATCACATCTGGCGCCCAACGAAATAACTCACGTAGGAGTCCATACGGTATCCTGGAAGGAACCGGTGCTCGAGAGAGGACAGGGGTAGTTATAAATAAATAAATAAATATATATATATACCGTAGGGCTGCTACACCGTAGCATTACCGCATCCATTTGGGGGGAGTGTCGCTTCCCCCCCACCCGTAAATCACATCTAGCGCCCAACTAAATAACTCACGTAGGAGTCCAGACGGTATCCTGGAAGAAACCGGTGCTCGAAAAAGGACAGGGATAAAAATAAATAAATAAATACATATTTGCCATATACCGTACCGGGTATATATACCGTACAGCCGCTATACGTAGCATCACCGCACCAATTTGGGGGGATTGTCGCATCCCGCCCGCCCGTAGATCACATCTAGCCCGCACAAAGGTACACCAGGAGCCCCGACGCTCCATCCAGGTAAATTCAACTCCCGCACAGATAACCGTTCACCGTACAACCGCTGCTCACCGGTAGGTATTATAAATGCCTACAAGTTGGATATACCGACTGAAGAAACCCGAGTTGATACAAGAAGCCACGAAACGTGGCATCCCAACCGAAGACTTAACCGTAGAGGAGATACGCAAGGGCTTGGTAGAGATCCTGAAAGAAGAAAAAACCGAAGACATGGCAGAAAACAGAGCAAAGGTAATAACAAAACTCATAAAGGAGTGGAACCTATCATTCAGCACCACAGACGACGCCGTCGAGTTCATCGAGAGGCTGGAAGAACTCATCAATGCGAGCAACATTAAGAAGGAGGATATATTACCAGCACTACCACGCATCTTAAAAGGTAGGGCGCTGCTCTGGTACAGAAATTACGTTGAATCATGGACCGATTGGGAACAATTCCTGCAAATATTTAAGTTGTACTACTTTCCGGCCAATTATGAAGAGGATCTCATAGCCAAAATCGTCACCAGAAAGCAAAGAGTCCAGGAGAGGTTTACCGATTACGTCACGGATATACAGACACTAATGCGCAGGTACGGAAACCTCAATGAGAGAGAAAAGTTATACCGCATCCACGAGAATATGTTACAAAGCTACAAGCTATACATCAAAAGACAAGACTACAAGACCTTACCGGAGCTATTGAGACTGGGAACCGAGTATGAAAACATAAGGACACCCATATACGGTACAACAACGTCATCAGGAGCATGGCGATACACCGGCGACGACGCCAAATCAAGTGACGACGAGCAAACAAACAGTGAGCAAGCGACCCAAGGTAGGGACGACAGACGCCACAACAACCTGAAACCGAAACCCGAACAGGGAGAGAGTACGAGTCAAGTAGTACATTCAAGGTACGACCCCAAGACGAGTTGCTGGTCCTGTGGGAAACCGGGACATAACGCAGACGCCTGCCGAGGCAGACGTCAAATATTTTGTAGTCAGTGTGGAAAACTGGGAGTACTGAGCAGAGCCTGCTGCAGGAAAATAACCTGGAAACGCCAGGAAAAGGTAGGAGCAGCCGACAGTATACAGACGAGCGACAACCGCCTATACATGAATTTACGCATAATGGGAAGACGATACCGAGGCGTTATAGACACAGGCTCCACCAACTCGTACATCAATCAACAGGTATACAATGAATGTAAGGACCGCACGTACCAGAATAAGGTAAAAACAAGAGAAATAATACTAGCAAATGGGACCAGGACGCAAGCACACGACAACCTGTTGGTCGACATAGTAATCAAGGAGGTAACGATCAGACACTGGCTGAGAGTGTTGCCGTCAGCCACGGACATTATAATAGGAATGGACATCCTGAAACGACTTGGAATGTCAATAAAATGGCCAGGAGAGAGCGAAGACGAAGAAGATCCCGATGACAAGAATACCCAGAAAGAAAATCAGGAAAACGGAGAGGAAAAGCAAATAGTAGATACTTTAAAAGAAAACCAGAACAGCACAACCACCGAGTCCAGTCAACAGCAGCCAACCACACCGCTCACACAGGTACAACATAGGATAAAACCGAAGCAAACAGAACCCGTAAAACAAAGATATTATCCACGAAATCCGAAGCAGCAAGAAATAATAGATAAACACGTGAGTGAAATGTACCAACCCTGTGTAGATTTCCGTAAAATTAACCAGATATCCGAGAAAGATGCGCACGCAATACCACAGAGAAAGTTATACAACAGAAGAGAAAAGGTGCTTAGCAATCCGAGGGAGTATAAAGAAAATGAAAGCATTTCTAGAAGGCGACCAGTTCACCGTAGGAACGGACCAGCAAGCAATACACGGCTTGAACAGCATAAAGGACCCCACAGGCAGGTTAGCCTATATCGTGTGTCGGAGCGCAACTCAAAACGAGATAGCAGACGGCCTATCCAGAAATCCAGTAAGTACAGCGAGAGAACACGAATGGTACAAGGAAAAATGGCACCAGCTGACCAGGAATCCCGACGCAAGGAGGAAAAATGTAAGCAAGAACAAGCGTCGGCCATACAAAAAGGAGATTATGACGGAAATAAACGCGAATGGGCCCCGCAAGTCAATCTCGTCCTGAAAAGAAATCACAATTTATCCAGAGCAAAGCGCGACTATGCGGCAAAGTTAGCACCACAATACGTTGGACTGTACGTTGTATAAGAAAAAAACCAGTGATATATCTATAAAAAAAAAACCCAGTGAGGGTACCAACAACCTTCAGAAAAGGAACTTGGGATCCTTAAACGTCAATTTGGCGTAAGAAAAATACATATAGGGAGGAAAACACGCGCGAATCCGACTGAACCAGAAAATCCGAGTAAAACAAGTAAGTTACAGACAAAGGGATACCCATACATTAGAAGAGCAGAATAGAATTTAAAAAAAAAAGCCACGCGCACCCGCCCTACGAATGCCACCGCAAGAAGGAAAAGAAGAATAGGTATTAAAAAAAATTATATATACATAGTGTAGTGAAATAAAAATACAGTGCTGTAAAAGACAAAACCAATAAAAAGTAAAAACCGTGAAAATAATATACGAAACAAAAGAATACAAAATAATCATATAAAATACAAAATACCTTTAAAATAAATTTATATAAGTGAGATAGTAAATGGATAAAACCATAGAAGCACATAACAATAGTAAGTAGGATACATACACTGGGTAGGTAAATAACAAATAAGTGAATTGGTAGCATTACGATAAGTGAACAACAATATAGTGGGAATAGTATAATAGTGTAAAAGCAATATAGTTACAATAAATAACTTTAAAAAACAAACGACGCGGGTAAAACAGAGAACATAGGCTAACAATAAATGAAGATAAATAGACACATAATTAAGATAGCAAGTATAAACGAAACATATGCATACAAAATACCGGTGCAACATAAAATAAAATGCCTCAAATTAAATAAACATACAGAAAAAAAAGGAATACGAATACTTAGGATAAATACAAAAATAATAGATAAATAGAATAGCATCCAGTAAATATCAATAAAAAGACAAAACAACAATAAACGAGGAGAGGTAACAACTTTCAACCATCACGTTCTAATTCGGTGATTTTTCCCAACAGGTAAAAATCTCCAGACGGGTGACGGGACTGTGATGGCGCGCGCAGCCGCGCATCACAATACCACGCCACCACCGCGTGATCTGTCCCGAGCTACCCATCGCGCCGCATGCCGGCCGCCGAGCGACTGAGAGTCGCTGCCCCCGCCCGCGCCCCGCGAGCCGCGCACTATAAAAGCCAGCGCGGTCGCCTAGATAGCAGGCAGTCGCTCTCACCGCCTTCTGCTGTGAGGACCGCTGCTCTCCCGGTACGAGCCGGCGTGTTTTCAGACGCGTTATGGCTCCCGGTCCCTAGCCACCCTACCCTTCCTGATTCCCGTAGGCCAGTTGAGCCGACGTGTTTACAGACGCGTTAAGGCACCTGGAGTACGTACCCTTCCTGACCCCGTAGCCCAGTCGAGCCGGCGTGTTTACAGACGCGTTAAGGCACCTGGAGTACGTACCCCTTCCCGATTCCTTATCCCGGTTGTGCCGGCGTGTTTACAGACGCGTGAGGGCACCCGGGGTATCCACCCCTATACTATCTCGCTCCCGTCACAACCGCCCCTTCACTCTTAGGGGATACCGATCCCAAAACTCGCGAGTAGCTTAGGGTCCGCGCCGTCCCGTAATCCTGTTGCTATAAATTAGAAGCATCCCCCGCGTCGTACCTAGCCTAGGACATCTAGATTTAAGGAACCTTTATTTATAATAAACCGGCATAAAAGCCCGCCGATTTGTGTTACAGCATTACCTTTGGTTTCTTTGTCTCACCCTGCACCCTCTCTCTCCTCTGAGCTAACTAGGAAACCCTTGCTCCCGTCTGGAACAAGGGAGTTGTATGAGGCCACGCCCGCCCCGGCGAACGTGACCCCATCACAATGTGAATTATAAAATTACATTAAAACTTTAATCAACACAGTTAATACCGATTTTCTGTTTGATGAATATCTTGTTGCACAGTAAACCTAAGCTTCTAAGTACTCACGGATAGGAGAATTATTATTAGACGGAGTCCACAATATTACACAAATCAAGTATATCTTTCCATAATATATTTCATTTTAAAATTATATTATATTATGTTAATCAAAGCTGTCTAATAATAACAAAGCGGGTAACTAACTGATGATCAAATTTAGGAGGCGACCACATCGATTGGACCCAAGACTCGACGATACCGCGATGTCCGATTAAAGCCTACTACCTAATCCGTCATGATCCATGCGATAGATTCACTATGGCCCTCATATGGGGCATGGGGCGCACGGTATCGGAGCACGCATAGCACGTCCCGTTTGTATACGTCGATTAATGGCATTAAACACTTTAAACTGTCAGTCAGACTAAATAGTCTTCCAATGTCTTATAGATTGTGTATTGATTGACATTACTCCTGTATATTTATACCTATAGGTATCCTCATAAGACGCTCATTAAACTTGTTGGTACTGTGTATGTACATTTGCATAAAGACGCGTTTTGTTATCATTCATAGGCACTTATTACCAATCTGCAAGGATTACCATTGTTATCTGTTTTATTGTATGGTAGGGTAGATCGGACATGGTAAAAGCCGCTTTCGTGAAACGATTACCTAGTATATATTAACTTTATTCAGATATGGTTTGTATATTTAAATCTGTACGCGAAAGCATCTCGTAAAAAAAAAAATTGTGAGTGAACATTGCATTTTATGCAATCATAAAATGAAATCTAAATAATATTATATTAGTAAATAATACTATAATAGTACGTATTACAATTATTTAAATTTCAAATTGTAATCTATTTGTAGCCCCATACTTATTTTTTCCGTAATTTATTTATTCAAAAAAGAAGGTAGTTGTAGTAAGTGATTTCGTATGAACGTAAAAATTACTTACTTGATTTCTTAGGTAATAAGTTTATTACGCTAAACGAATATACCTACCTACAATTTCAAATTGAAAGTTTAACTGCCATGTAAGTATGGCAAACGAGACTAGACTTGCCGAGCTGAATAAACATCAATTTTTCGTTCGAGGGTACGGCGGTCGGCAGTTCAAATAATGTTTTGATTCTATACTTCTTATTCAGCGCACAATAAACATTAATCGAAACACAATTAGGTACACATATTTAGAGGAACACTATTTTGGCGAAAATACGTGTGACTCGGACTAACACAAAAACATGTAATGAGTACTGGAGGAGCGATGTCAAAGCAGGAACGCAGCGTAGCGAGTGAGAGGGACAGCGCGAACTTGTTTTTTAAATACTATAATCTCTAAAATGTGTGACTTGGACTGCACGATAACGTGTACTGCTGCTAGTAAATTATATTTGTTGTCTTGGATTTGGATACGAAGTATAATTCACTATAGTATTAAGATGACCGATGTGACGCGCACAATGAATAGAACATTTTTTTCCATTTTCTCGCGGGCACCTTGTATATACCTACGAGTTCAAATAGAATGCTCTGTTAATCTAAGTAAGTTGCAACTAGTACACGCTTGCCCAATTAAGGTAATATATTTTTTATTAATATTTATGAAATTTATAGCATTTAGCGCGAATTTACATTTAGAATGGGAAACCGCAACTATTAACAAAAACATTATTTATGCAGGTTCGGAAGGCTGTTCGTAAATAATACTACATTTTGATATTGAAGTGGTCAAGATATTCCATTTTAAGTGTAGAGTTTAGAGATCCAGTTGTCTAGGCCAGCGATCTTCTAGCTACCAATTTGGTCCGCGAGAAGTGTATGGAATGTACAATCTGGGGGCCTAATTCACAATACGTCGACAAATGCCAAACGAAAAAAAATGGATCGGGACAGATGCTACGAAAAGTCACATCACTATTTCCATACATTATTTAAGTTTCGACTGACGTTTTCTATCAACAATTGTCACTTGACTAGGCCCCCTGGCCAGCGAACGAAAAAAACATGGAAGACTAAAGTCAAACAAAATATCAGCGGAAAAGTGGTCCCACTATTAATTAAAACATAACGGACCATTGCAACTCGTCAAAGTTTATGTCTTGTTTCCATCGACGAAACTTCGTTTGACCATGATTAGTCAATTTAAATCACCCAAACTACGATTGGTGTATTATAAAATGAGGCGCTGTGATTGGCTGTAGCGTTGACATTAGAAAATACATGACATTGGAAACCAACTCCAAGTAGACGGTTTCATGCGATATAGAACGTTTTAAATGCAATATTTTTGTATGATAATTTATTATTTTATTTTAAAGAGTATTAATATACAGGCTTATTATTTGTTCGTTTATCGCACGTGTTTAAAGGCAATTAGGCCTCTGAACCAATTAATACATTGTGTCGTTCATCTTATAGGGCACGTGCGATGTTTAGTTGGGTGGCACAGAAATATGTCTAATAGAAATAATGGAGATTTTTCAAGATGTCGGGCACTTTTACCCAATCTGACCTCGGAATCATAATGTTGGCCTACTCGGATCCTCAGATATTGATTTTCATTATGATCAGAGAAAAAATGCAGAAATCCAAGATGGCGGGCGTTTTTTTTCATTTTTCGGTCCTCTAGGATCCTCAGATATCGATGTTCATCTTGATCAGAGCAAACATGCAAAAGTTGTATTGAACACGTCGTCGTAGGAACAGTATGTATGGGAAAATTCATTACTGTTTTTACTATTTTTCTCGCATTCTTTCCATATTTTTTCACCGTTCAAACCGTCCCTGGATCTAGAAATATTGTGAATAAACATACACATATATTATAAAATATATTCTAAAATTCCTAAATAATAGAAAATATAAAAAGAAAAAATAGAAAAAGTCAAGTTCCACCGAGATTTGAACTCGGATCGCTGGATTCAGAGTCCAGAGTGGTAACCATTACACCATGGAACCGGCTGAGCTAATCGACGAATTTACTCATCACAAACTCTTACTACTTTATGTTAGATTATAGAGTTAAACGTTTAACGCAACCTTGTTGGAAGTCGCATAAGAAGTTTCACTTCAAAAAGCGCCACCTATAACGATGATTCGTATTTACTATCACGAATTCAAACTATTAAAACAACAACCTGGACAAATTTAAAATAAAAGTTTCTTAATGTCAACGATTCTTTAAAACGCATAACATCATCCCCATATAAAACCTGTTTTGATCAAGATAAATCAAAATAATATGATTTTTTCTAGTGTTTGTTGGAACGTCTAGCACATCATTTATCCGCATAATAAGGCATATTTATTTTATTAAAGATATAATTTTAGTACTTCTTGCTACGCCTGTGACAACGGGCCGCCATTTGCGAACTAATTAGCTCCGCGGCACAAAGTTGACGCCCCGCCTGCTTCGGCACAATGTGTGTGGGCCTGTGGGGTCATTTTGCAGAGCTAGTTCGTCATCTATGTTTATTATCAATCGCTGCCCCTGGCCCGCAAAAAGTAAAGGCAGGCCTGGCTGCGAATAAAAGACACGGGATACGGTTAGGTGGTTCTCGTGAAATTAATCAATTTTACGTTAATTAAACAAATCTTTGTAAATAATCGCTACGTTGTAATTATAGTACGCTGGCGAAATAATAAAAGCCTCTAATTTAACTTTTACAATGGAAAATGGAGTTCGAATCAGTTCGATTCAAAACATTATTATTATAGTTGATGAAATACAATTTGCATCGATTCGGTGCACAAATTATTTTAGATATCGGTATAAATAATAGTACGTTGGCTATATTAAACATTATTTAATGAGAGCTGAAATGACACGGAAAGATACATGCTTGGAAAAATAAGTTATATTCCTGTGGTTTGTTGGGTTGCGGATAGTTTTACTTACTTACATTTATACAGAAGGATTATTAAAAACAATCCAACATCTGATAGGAACACTGAAGTTTCTTATGTTGCACCACCACATATCCCTTGCTTATCGTTAACCGAGTGCGGCATTCATCCGGAGTAGGTGCAGTGTGAATAAAACTGGCCTTACTGGCCCGGAACTTATTTACTACTATCAAGGAACCCTTAAATTCCCTACAGACCTAATAGGCAAATAATAGATAATCAGACCCCATCGAATTACTGGGCCCGGATATTTTGAATAAATTATGACTAATCAGAAGTGCCGGAAGCGCTTTGAATTAAATCTTTATAAGAAGTTTATAAGAACCTATATTCTTTTTTTATTATCCTTGTCCAAATACCTAATGCTTTCCTTTATAGTTACGTACCTAAAAATATCTTCTTCCAATCTAATTACTGTTGCCTTTTTGGACAAATAAGAAAGCTCAAATCCTTTAAAAGATAAGATAGGAGATGTGTAATAAAATGGACAAAATAAACTACTAGCTTGTTCGTAATTAAATTGAGCTTAGGAGAACGTGCCTCGACGCAGGTACGCAAGAAGCGGCAAATGATTAGCCCTGCGATCCATCATACGGCAGAGGGAGCCTCATATTGCCGCCCGGAGAAATATACTGAATATACTACTATATGCAAAACCAGTATGCAACACGTGCATAACACGTATTTCTTTGGATATCGGATTAACTGTCGCCGTTTTATTTTTTTCGCGTTAACCCATTTAGTTATACCTTGAAAACCAGTTATTTTTATGGGTTTAATATACCTGAACTACTTAAAATAACTTGATATACCCGTTCGCTAAGAACGATTATTGTATCTAAGTAACTTTCTGACCTACGTAGTATTTGCTTCGCTAACTTAAGCCTAGCCAAATCTTGGGTTGCTAATTAAAGGCAAACAAATTAGCGCGGTACAATGAATTTTTGCTCTGTTTGTGTGTATTGTCAAATATTTTTATAAACAAACCTGACAGCTGATGGTACCTATAAATAAACCTTTGACATACGACAAAAACGGTCTACTGCTGTGGCACCACGTGGATACAAGGAAAAATAATCTAACAATGCCCAATACACGCCTACACAAATTTTTAAAGAAATTACCAGTGTTATGAAATAGTAGCGATTATGTTTTAAATGTTCACGTGAAACGTACGAGGTCGCAAATATTTATTAAGATTACATTTACAGAACAAAACGAATCGTCGGAAATAAAGTTACACAAAATAAACGGCTGTTGTCCTGAATACCAAAAAAAAAAACGTAGCTTAATAAGTTTTAAGACTTTTAGGACACAATTTTATACAAATATTTTGTACAGCGTGTTGTATAACCAGCCAGCGATGTATCTTCTATTCTTCCGGTTTGAGACCATAAAACATTTATTTTATCGCCGGCCCGGCTATAACCACAGTAACAATATTTTACAATTCGAGGAAAACTATGACCATTCAATAAATATGTAAGGTCTCCTAGCGTGAAGGATTGGCATAGACAAGCCTGAAACTTTATTATTATCTCATGGCCGTAGTTTTTTTTTTATTTGTTCTGTGTGAAAAATGTTTTGTTGTGCCTTTCTTGAAATCTCTGTGCGAGTTATTTTCGGTGCGAAATTAAGATATCTTGCTTGGAATAACAAGAGCTCCTATAATGGGAAAATAAATTCCCTCAGGAGCAGGAAAACAATATAGGTATCCGAAGCCCTGTGTTATTTAAGTGTTTATTAAACGTTGCGATAACTAATGGTAATATTTAGGTTTAGGGGCTTCACGCTGTATTATGATGTCTAAGAAATTGAAAATTATAATCAGCTGCAAAAGTTATGATATTCAGGTGCTTTTACGAATGTATTTACATGTACATATAAGGTGGTAATTTAACTGTAATATCGATCGATGAACGATTTATCAGATGTCTAACATCTATCTACACTACATATAATAATAAATCTGCACGTTCATGTGCACATTGTCTAATTGCAGCCAGCTATAAGGTTTTAAGATTAGCTCGGTGAAAGTTTGCAATTTAGCTTTAAAAATGTTATTGTAGCGAAGATTTTCAGTGTGCTTTACAACGTTTTCCTAGGAGGATTAAATAAACCAACGAGCTAACTGAAACCCGGCTATGTTAGTTAGTTCCAAGCTGCGATGGTCTATGTTATTATTATTAAATACAAAGTGTATGAGGTAGGAAGTTATAAACCGTGAGAAGAGTGCTATTTTATCCTCCGCAAGATGCATTTGAACGAAAACGGATGTGATGTAAAATGTTCGATCATATAGAAGATGCATGCTCAGATACTCGTACTAACGTGACTAATTAATTATCATTTTTGAAATCTTATTTTGTTTAACAAGGTTAGTTAATGACAGATTAATCACTAAGATGTAGAAGGGAAGTTCTCTAAAGATTAAGAACTTACATACTTCTAAGTTATACCTTCAGCTGTATCACCAATTCACCAAGGCGAAAAACCGACAGGCCTAAGTAGTCATGGAAAGTGCAGAAGTGAACAGAAGATCGATAAGAATGAAAGTAAATGCATGTTTGCTAGAACACCGGCCTTGGCCGCGGGCGCGCTTCCGTTGCTCTTTGACTTGCGGCCAAACACAACAGTTGACAACCACACAAATATACAGTTACAACCATTCAAGCTATTTTAAAATGTTATGCAACGTTTATTTATAAATTAAATGAATGTGGTGATGGTCGTGGTTTATGACCTGGTTGACAGCCGACTCGACTCGTATGTTTTATGTGGTCCTTTCAGTGATGTTAAATGTTGTTAAACAAGGATCGTGTAGTATGTGATGAAGATGCATGTTGTTGGTACAAATTATAACTTATAGTTACTATTTACTCGTTACATTATTGTGGAATTTCAGTTTTGTGCCATGACCAGTGTAAACTTATTGTTGACAATTATTTATACATTTATTAAAGCAACTTGAAACTTAATTCTAAATTACTAAATAGCTATTCGTTGTAGCGTCCCAAGGGCTTCTCTTTAAAAGACAATTTCTCAAGGATCTTCCAAAGTTTCAAGAAGACTGTTTAAGTTAATTTTAGTTTGAGAGGTTCTAAAATGTAATATCTAAAAAGGTGAGGATTCAATGGAAAACAAAACAATAATATTGTTTTATTGAATGTTACGCTTATGACATTTTTTGAAAAGTCAGTGGGGCGACACTCCTCCCTCTCGGCTTTTCTCGGCTTCGCTCGGCTCAGCATTGCTCCGAGCAATAATTAGGGTTAGCACAACTTGACGTCCCTATACGTGCACAACCACAGATAAGATAATGACTTGAATTTTGACAACCCTAAATAGCCGAAAGGGATAGTGCTATACATTAGAAAGGGACAGCATAATTCGACCCTGAATCGCTGTCAAACTTCGGTTTAGTAGGAAATGTCAATTCTGTACGGTAGCTATTATAATTTATTCCGTGGAAAAATTTAAAGATACTTGCTAAAGAACCTCAAAGGTTTTCAGGATGATATTCTTTATTCTTTTAGTAAGAAGTACACGTGCCGTGTACGCATAAGAATGAAGTGATATACAGATCTTTATAACACAGGTGTTGATAAACAAGATCAACTGTTTATTTTGATCTGTAACGTCATGTAGATCGACAGAATTGTTAACATTGTTTTCCCCACCAGCGTACCAACTACCAATAGCAATGTGGCTTGTGTGTATTACAGGTTAGTTGTATTTAAATAGAATCACGAGGTGGTCTATTTCGGCGCGTGGAGAGGTGTGTTGGACTTTCTAAGTTGTTAACGCCTCTGAAGTGTTCTGGCGCTCATGTCTCGAGGGCAGAAAACAGGCGTAGCTTTTGTTTTTTTTTTTTAAGTTCTTCGCCTTTGAGCACCTAAGCTTTTGTGTTTTTTTTGAATGCCATTTTGTTTATAAAATAACTCTTTTTTGAATATTAGTAGTAGATAATTCTTTTTACTTGATTAACTGGTACCAAAATTGTGATACGCTTGTCTTTACAAATACGCATGTGTCAGATATTTTGCGGCCTTCGTTGTATAACATATTATTGCAGGAGACTGTACTGCAGTGATTCCTTCACAGCTATACTACAATGTGTTGCTTACCCTCAGCGCGTGACGATAATGAAGACTGCCTATTTAATGGAAAGTCACGTCATTAGTGCGTCACTCTTGTCGGCGTCGTTTATTTGATGGGTCGTCTAACCGAAATCAACTGCTTGCATGGCAGAATACGAATACGAGTATGTGGCGAGATCGTAATGCTGGCCATCACATCTAACGACTTTAAACTTTTTATTCCTTCCGGTATTGCCCTTGCTGAACAAGCGTTCGGTTGAGGCGAACCAGACAGTGTCCGCATAGTAGTTATGGATCTCGAAGTCACAGTTACCCTAGTCGTCTGGCACTACTCGGACCTGTAGCGGCATTCGGACGTTTTATTTTCACCTTAATTGACCTTTTTCTCAGTGCATCAAGTTCCGATACAATAGGTTCGAGTGAAACGCAACGAAACTAATATTAAATAAGATCAGATTTTCAAAGTTCAAATACTGACCTCGATAACCATTGAAAACTAAGTATGAAAAGACACGGCCGTCTAGCACCGTCTGAGAGTGTTTTTCAGCTCGGCTCGCTCATTTGCGGGACGTAACCTCGCGGTTGTTACATATATGGCATTTTTGAGGCTCACACCTGTCTATGTTATAGGACCACCATGAGTTAATATTAATAAAAACGAGTCTTGTAGATTAAAACATTTTGTGCTTGCTTTATTTCACATTAGATTTAGGTTTAAGTAAATGTAGAAAAGTACTGAAAACAAAAAAAAAACGAATTTTTTATGTTCAAAATGATGTGGCGTTGGTAACATTTATTCAAAATGTGTAATGGAAAAAACAAAGTCAACTGGTATTTAATAACATACCCGTACCTAATATAAAACTCATTGAAATGCAAAATTACATACAGATCTGCAATCTGCATTTCATGATGATCATACAATTTATAACCAGATTGGCGCTTGGCGGCTGAAATAAAGTTATATAATTGTCTGTACCTTAATTTACTGATGCGAGAAAACGCATTGCACGTAATGTGCTTAAGCCGATATAAACATAAGAATGTAAAGCGAGTTTAATGTCCCTAACAACCCGGGAATCTATTTCTCAGCTTGAATACTTGTCCTGGAGGTTTTATGTAGGTCATATTAAGTATGTAATATTTACGGCGAAGCGGCCTAGTGAAGGACTATTCCAACATTTCACGTATAATGTTCATTTAAAAATCTGTTATAAAGATAAATTTCGAACTATATGTATGTAGAGTATCGGCCACATTTGTTTTTTATTATATAATTTTACTTTTTATTAAACATGATATTATTGATGATCGTTCGTTTCGGGCCACTATACTAGTTTCACAAAATACATTTAGAGCATTCAGATCGAACAAATCAACTTTGGTTACTACCTTTAATTCCGGAATGCTGTCTTTAGGGTTCCGTACATCGAAAAGAAAAAAACGGTACCCTTATGGGATCACTTTGTTGTCCATCCATCCGTCTGTCTGTCTGTCAAGACCCTTTTTCTCAGGAACGCGTGGAGGTATCAAGTTGGAATTTATATCAAATACTCAGGTCTACTGTCCCTTGGAGCTGTGAAAAAATCAAACATTTAAGCCAACGCAATCAAAAGATACAGCCGTTTATGCCGCAAATTTTCGACAGTCGCAAGGGAATCAAAACCTACAGGGTACTTCCCGTGAACTCAGAATCTTGAAATTCGGTACGAAGTAGCTTCTTATAGCACAGGTAAAGGAAAAATTGCGAAATACCGTAAATTTTTAGTTACATCATATAATAATATTATATACCTACAGGTTTGTACGGAACCCTCAGTGCGCAAGTCCGACTTGCACTGGCCAGTTTTTTTCTCCTTGTTAAAGTATGTAAATCTCTGCTAGTGTTTCATGGGCAAGAGTTCCAAAACCGGTGAAAAGAGAAATCAAACAAAGACGGAGAGTTATAGTCCAGATAATATAAAATCAGTTTTTAAGGTAAAATGCGGAAAAGGATGACCGTTTTCTAATAAATAAAATCAGGCGGAGCAGGAAGAAATGCCAACGTCCGCTTGATCCAATTATACTATTACTTACACCGAGTGATATGACAGTGATTACAGCATAGCAAACATTTTTTATCGGCGATCACTTGTCGCACAACGCGCTCATTACGCCTGGCACGTCCATTATTGTGTGCTATTGTGCCACTAATGCGATAACCATACCGATTAGCCGGACAGCGCGCTGCTGAGCTACTTGCTCGAAATATTTAATGGCACCTATTTACGTATATGACTTTGCCCTAGTGTTTGACTGCCTAATTCCAATAGTTGATTAGCCCGTTTGACAACTTTATTGGTTAGAATTAAGATTGAAGATGGAAGTGCTACATGTAGCTAAAAAATCTCCATAGGTCCTACGACTCCTGTACGATATATCAGAAGGCCAATTCAAGTGACAAATATATCAAAAACAAAAAAAAACCTTTTCGCCTTCTCCTCTCATCTGAATCAGATACTCAAGTTCAAGACCAAATGACCGGTCATTTATAAAAAAATACGGTCACTTATTGAAAGTGACGGACGCTTTGCAACTCTATACTCAAGGGTTACTCGTAACTGGTAAAGATCCCTCAAAGGGATAATTTCGCCTTTGTACTTAGCTTTTCCTAATTGTAAGTTAAAGTACAATAAAAAGCTTACTACTACTACTACTACTAAACCGTTAGGTAGATACTTATACATGTCCAAAATATTTAAAAAGACATTACACAATGTCATTTTTAAAGATTATTTATCGTTTTATGATTAGTATAGGTAGGTTACTCGTATTATCACCATTCTTTGGCAAAGCTTTAATACAAGCTGTCATACAAGTATTTATTAAAAAAGTGAGTTTACCTTTAGATTTTAAATTGAAATTTAATTCCACGCCTAACTAACATTTACTGGTTGCGATCAACCGGGTAACGGCAGGTTGGCAGTTATTAATATACTATTAACTTATTACTTACCCATTGTTCGTTGAAAATTGAATTCCTTGTACGGGAGGAACGTCAGGAATTTCAAAGTTTACAAAACATAATACACACAATACTCATACGCCATTTTCTAAGTAGACATGGTTCTTACTTGTACAAATCAAATCAAACTTAGTTTTGAATCTTGATTTACTTACAAACTTCATACAAACTGGCCCCTTTTCATTGCTCTTCAATGTACCTAGTGTAGATTGATAAAACTGCAATTGCATGAAACATGCGGTGCGGGTGTTTTATTTACTTATTGTCAAAGTAAATACCTGTATTTACATATTTTTGTGGGAAAAAAATATTATATAGATTTTAATAATTGTGGTTAAATAAAACAAATAGGAGTACCGATATTTACTTACCAAAGTATATCACGTTAGTAATAACAAATTGCAAGCAAATCTGCTGATATAATAAACATCTGCATAGAAACATAGAGAAATATACTAGTAAGCTTAGAGTATTTTCCCCATTCCATACATATAGTAAATTAAACCCCATTTATAATGAGTTTTATGCGAAAACTTATCTATATTAAGATTTAATCCTAATAAATATTAAGTTTAAGCACGTTAAAACCTTCTAAGTCACAAGTTTTACCATACCTCCCATACAAATTATTATTATTAAGTAGGGATAGCCATGCGTGGAGTGCTAAGCTTTCTTATTTCTTTATGATAGAATATCATTATGTTATGAACTATTCCAACCGAAATTCATTTGTGATTTTCTACACATGTATTATCTTACCTTACCTTATCTCTTTACTTCCTAATCCTATATATACAAATAGTTACCACCAGTAACAAAAAATAGTTTCCACATTACGTAATCGTAGGATACTTTACCACGGCGGGTAGATATGAATCGTTTTTGCAATCACAATGGCTAGCCTTTGACAGTGGTGGCTACGGAGCAATTTCAACTTGGCCCGTTATCCCGTGTGATTCGGAACTCGAAATCGCAATAATGCCGTGTTTGTCTGCAGTTTGCCTTCCATTCAGTAAAATTCATAGGAAGAGGGAGATGTCAACATCTCGTCGCGAGCGTGGGACTCAGGTGGACCAGTATAATAGGGTTGATTATGCCGTATAACAGTGATATATATAAAAAAATATATGTGTACACTCTAGTTACACATTACTGTGTGGAATAAAAACTGACGCTATTAATGCTACAACTTCTTATGATACTAATACCCGTATGCATGTTAACTCGGTTGCTTATAGGTATAGGTAGCTTGAAAAACTTCATATGCGATGTGTGCTTTTTAGCGCCATTTACCTACCTTGAAATTGGGTAACTTTCTTGGTTGCTGCAACAATACCTATGCAATGTAGACTCTAGACTGCGGAAAAGGACTTATGACCATTAATATCTTTTATATTTTTACCTGTGGTCTGACAATAAATATTTTTTTTTATTTCTATTCTAAAAAAAATGCTCTACGCTTACTTAGTAGTTACACAGAAGATATAAAAGAAAACACACATTTTTTCAACCTATTACTTATAATGGATCTTGAGATGGAGCCCGCTGACAGACAGGTGAAAAAACGTACGGATGGAAGTTTAAAGTTCCGATTTTTGTGTTCGGGTACCCTAAAAAAGAAAAATAATAAACTAAATAATTTGCATTGCCTCTTTTAAGAGCCTTCGTTTATTTTTTCAGACATTAATTCATTTGTGATCGTTTTGTATAAAGGTTATTGTATATGATGTTTTTGGGAGCATCTGACTTTTGCTTTGAAGCAGTAAGCAGTAGGTCCCAGTTACACTCATAAAAAACAAAATCGATTGACCCCATGAAAAAAAATTAATAAGCCTATCGCGTTCCCTGGTTATAGGTATAAAGATAAAGGCATTGCGGTTTTTCAGCTCATGCTTATACAATTATTATTTTTAATTGAAAAATAGGTAGGGAGCCCTATAATGGTTTGTTCGAGGCGTAGGTACATGAATGTGATGGTCACAACAGCAGGCCGCGCCGCGACGCTTGCCGCGGTCGCGTCTGCTGTGCTGGGGTCATTCACCCGCCGACCGTGACCCCCCTCCCCCGACAATTTCGCAAATCATCCAACCGACGAGAACTCATTTATTTGTCTACTTAGTCTTTTTCTTCTTTTTGGGTATCCGTGCCCCATGTTGATGGCAATCCGATTAACCTCTCAATCAATTCCAGATCTGGGCGGATGCCGAATATTGTATCTTAATAATATGGAGTTTCATTTGTTCTCTAACTCTAACAACGTTGTATCTGTCAGGCATGAGTAATTACTGAGACGTGCTAAGTTTGAATCGGGGTTTAGACACAGATTAGGACAGAACGAGGTTTAATTGTTCTGTTTAATTAGCATTATAGATCTGTTTCACTGGTTTCTGCTGAGCGAAATAAGTAATGTAACTGGGCCACCTGCAGGCAAAATACCTATTACCTATATTTCGTTAATTTTAACAAATGCTTATGTTTATGAGAGTAAATAGCTCAGTAGCGGATATTTTACAACTTCAATTGTGTTTATGTATGGCCGATGCCTTACGGCTTACTAGTAGGAATTTAATTAAGAACCCGTTCCGTGGAAATCCTTTAGGTTCAGATAGCAGTTGTAATCAAATTACTGTACACGGGTGAAGTCACTGGCAGTTTGCTAGTATTATAGGTATGTCGTATTTATTTTGGCCTAAATATATTGCTATGATAAACAATTTTAAACTACAAAGCGTGCGGTTTTTATATCGGCTTTCAACCTTACGCAACAGAAAGTAATGTAACTGTCCTCACCCAACACATGCACAATATATACACAATGTAAGTTCACGTGTAATTTAATACCTAACTACTATTAGTTAAAAAAAAAAAATGAGGTAAAATGGAAACAATGACGTCACGTACGTTATTACTGCTATGTAATAACGTACGTGACGTCATTGTTTCCATTTTTGACGGCATTCTGCTGTTACACAAATATTTGGCGTTTATATACTAAGATTAGTAAGAGGATTCAACGAGGAAATGCCGCGAGCATCCTTGGTACAATGCCTCAAGGGCCTATTTTAGATATAAGCTAGTTATAGTAATCATCTGTATATATCCATTATGTATATTGTTATTGTCAATAAATAAAGTTTCTCCCAGATTAGTAAGCAATAACGCGAAATTATACCAAAATAATATTGACTGTTTCAGGTCATTTACGCTCTATATATTTGCTCTGATTTCAATACCTATTTATTATTTTACTATTTCCGAGATATAGATGGAACTTTAAACGATAATCGCCTCTCTGAGGATATCCTTCCTTATTTCCCGGATTTCCAGATTTTAATTCCCTGAAATTAACCTAATTTCATGTAACCAATTAAAAGAAAATTAGATTAAAGAAACTAAATAGTCTCCAGAACAAAAATATTTATCTGAAATATACGAATATCGGCCATGAAATAAAACTATTTAAATGGATTATATCGGATTATTATTAACTGGAAAAGAAACCAAAACAATTAACTTTAATTCAATTTTAACGATCAAAAGCCTGCCGTTCTACTCAAACAAAAAGTTTACGATTCTTTCGTCTTTAACAGTAATTAATGCTATAGAGACCTGGATCATTCCATTTGCTTACCGACATAGCGACCACGGGCGAGTTGAAAACTGAGGTAATCGCGTATAGAAAACTCTCTGATTACGCATAGTTGAGATCACGTTACACTGGTCCTCCCGCTGATTAGACATCTAATGAGAACGCCATCGCGAAGTGAGCATTTGAGTGTAATCGAGCTGAGAACACTACCAGAGGTTTATTACAAAAGCACTTTACCGTTTACGGTACCGCCTATTAGCCGTCTTCGGATAAAAGGGCAGAAAAAACAAAATACCTAGTATAGTAGTACTTACTCGCCTTTAATATTTAAAAGTGAACGAAAAAAATAATGAAGTAATATCACAGTGAGTACAACTTGGATGAGTCATGCTGTGCTGAGTACGTATTAAGGTAACGCGGTAACGAACGGTTTCATGACGGTGATGCCCGATTGTTTGATTCATGTTACATGATACAAAACTATATAGAAGAAAATAAATCTCAAGGGAAACGCTGAAAAATCGTATAAACGAGTTTTTTGTTCAGTGTAGGGTATCAGCGGAAGGTCTTTTTGGTTCATGTTTGGATTGTTTGACTTAAAGAGGTTACATTACTTACATTATATAAAACAAACTTATTATACAATACTTACATCAAATCATAACTAAGCATAAATATGATTTATCATGTATGTGACTAATTTGCACACTGATGAATCTTTTATCAAGATACATTTTATGGTTACATATATAAGCTTCCAAAATTAACAATCATAACGGGTTGTACATGTATCAGCCAAAATAATCCTCGCTGGACTCACTTTATCGTACCAATATCGTATCGTATCGTGCCAAAATATTTGGCACATTTTCCATGCTTAACATGTTTGCTCTGTCATTCTCTATCTTTTTTTGTCTTCCGTGATAATATATTCCGTGTCATTCTACAAATAATATCAAATATAATCGAGTAAAAACTCGCTAGAAAATAATTTCACACCACAGGTAATTTAACTGACAGCTTATTTCACATTTAGGTATTTTTGCCAGTCAATTGACGACGTATTTATGTGCATTATGTAAGTAACACTGTGTAGATGAAAGTATTTTCGCATAATCTTAGATTGCTGTAATATGATGCGAGTTTTTACGGCATAGATTGATCTTGTTTTTTCGTATAAAATGGCTTATTCAATATTATACTAAATTGAGTTGTGCAACTTTGGCAGGACTCAGTAAAAGTTGGTGGATAATTTGTAAAGCTCCGAGTTAGTTGAAAATATCGGTGCAACCAACCTACCTTATCAGTGGTTTAAATAGAGAGAAATACGGGAATTTTGCAAATGCACCGAAAGCTCGTGAGTAGTCGGCAAACCGCTGAAGTGGCGCTGTTCTATATTTCAATATTGCTAGCTCTCTCTGCGCTTACTTATCTAAATTGTTCAAATATTTCGTTGTTGGTCCATCAGAGTGAAATCGATGATGTAGATTACTACCTTAAGTAGGTAACAGCTGATTTAGAAAGCAAACTTCACATTAAATACTGCGTATACAGTATCCCCCTTATTTATAAACGTGTACTAAACTTACGATGCCGCTAATAATCGTTTGTCCCTTTCCATCATACCAATACGTCGGAAAGGGACAAATGATTATTAGCGGCTTGTCAACTTTAGTAGACGTTTATGAATAAGGGTGTATATCTATAAGTAAGACGAATATCTCGTTTAGGTGTTGATGATGTAATTATTATTTGAGTGACCCAGTTTTAGGGCGAAATATTATCATTTATCATACATGGGAGGAAAACGTATTGAAGTAGGTATATTACGTATTGAACTTGTGTGTGTGCAGTATCTATATACTGTTTTGCAAATAAACTAAAAAGTATTTCATCAGGTTTTCAGGCTATACCTAGGTACATATTAGTTAGGTATAAAAGCTATTTGTGAATTTTGTGATATTACCTTGGCTTTTGTAATTTTATTTATTAGATATTGTTATTCGGTAGAACAGTAAGCTGCTTACTGACGAGATTCATAAGAAGATTTGTGGTTGTCTTTTGTTGTTTATGTCTATTTGTGAAGCCCTGAAAAGTTACTAGGTATTTAGTACTAAGGTAGAATAATAATGAGGTCCAAACTGCGTAGCCTTTTGCCGTTTTAAATATTATTATTCAGAGAGATAAGTTATGCTTATATATTTGAAAACAATCCCCTTTTTGTTTGTAAATTACTGTCATACTTAAATATAAGATTTATTTTCTCTCCGTAATACTAAATATAATACTTTCCATCGTGTCATCAGTCTGTAGTATTCTTGACTAAATCGCCCGTTCCTGGTGGGTAATACATTACACTTAGTTCTGTTCCAGTCCTTAACGAATGCTAACCCAACTACGTGTTTTTAGTTTTTACCCGATTGCCATTTGAGTATGAGGGTTATGTTAATGCAGTGAAGGTTTTGTTAGCTTATGTTAAAAGTAGTTATTTTTTACAGATGAAGCGACGCGGGGTATTAGTGGTGGCGAGGTGAGGCGGCAGCGTGGCTAGCATGGACCACGCGGTGAAAGCGATGTCGGCGCGTGGGCCGCTGGCGCGGCTGGTGGCACGCCGGCGCTTCGAGTCCGCCGAGCTGGAGGAGCTGTACGCGCGCTACGCGTGCAAGCTGCAGCGCGGCTCGGTTGGCTCGGCGCTGGCGCTGTGGGCGGCGCTCGCAGCCGCGCTCGCCGCCGTCGACGCCACGCGCGGCTGGCGCCGAGCGCCGCAGGTAACGCCATAGTTTGTATACTAACCTAACCGTTGCTGCGAGTCCACCGAGCCGGAGGAGCTGAGAACATAGAAGGAGGAGGTTCTGTATTCGGTTGTGGCAATTTTTTTAAAATATTTTGTTTGAAAGGAGTTACTTCCAAGTTGGTCCCATTTTAATTTGGTTTTGATCTGATGATGGGATCCATGAGGAATTGAGCGAACTATTTTCTTAAGCAAAACGAGCATTTCCTCTCAAAAACCATCAATTTGATGAAATGGATCTGATGATGATGATTTTTTTTATGACAATGATGAAGATTTTTTTGTACGTACGTTCACCGATTCCGACACTCGTGATCCGATTTGATAATTCTTTTTTTGTTTGAAGTGAGTTACCTTCAAGGTGGTCCCATAATATTTTTGGTTCTGATCTGATGATGGAATCCATGAGGAATAGAGGGAACTCCTAAATTTTTAAAGGCACAGGTATGGTGATTCGACTGTATTCTTAAGTAACTCGAGCATTTCCTCTCGAATACTACCAATTTGATGTAGTGCAACTGTAGCCTTACCACGAATTTGACTCTACATATTAGCTGACGTGTTCGTAACTTACTTTCCGATACATCTCGCTCGCACTAATAGGATGCCAGAATGATCGAGATGCATAGAAAGTAAGATACACTAGCGAATATGTCAGTTTCAAACTCGTGGTAAGACTAATTACAGATTATGAAGACCACGGGCGATATGTGGAACTTCCCTCTTATAATTGGGTAGGTATATTATGATTTCTGACGTAGGTAGTGTTGGAAATAAGATGTGAAGGGGAGATGTGAGAGGTTTGTGAGGTAGACGAGGGTCTGAGGTTGGGGGTTGTGGGGTTGGGGCTTGAGTCAGGGTTTAAGAGGTTAGGGGGTTGAGGGGGCGGTGAGTTGAGGGGTCGGGGGTTGGAAGTTGAGGAATTGGGGGTTAGGATTAGGAGTTAAATGGTCAGGGGCTGAGGGGTCGGGGAATGGTGGTTGAATGTTCGGTGGTTCAGGGTCAGTGATCAGTGGCGGACGATCGATTTAGAGTAGTAGCAGGAATGAATTCCCGAGGAAAATCCTGATTATTTATGAAAGTTAACGAATTAAGTGTAAAACATGATTGTGATTTTCACTCATGCGTCAAGCGTCACTCATAACGTAAAATAAAAACTTTTTACAAAAAAAAGTAAACCGACTTTAAAAAGTATAAAATAAAATATTATCCTTTTTAAGTATATGCGTTACCAACTGATATGTTTGAAGTCGGTTCCACTCCAAATAGTAAAAATATCGGTCAAAAATAATCAGCTTTATGTCATCATCCCGTCCTAGCCGGTTTCGGCCTCGGCGACTGATTTTGTACTGGCTAGTGACAAATCACATTACAACTGTCGTAATTGGAAATTGGAAACTGGAATTAATTATGTCTGTCTCTTTGTTACCTTTTCACGGCTAAACATCTGAATCGATCTAGGTAAAATTTAGTATGAAGGTAAAAAGTTTAGGCCCCGAAGACGGCCCTTAAATTGTTTTATATTTTGAAACGAAGTTCTCTGGATAAGGGACTGATAATAACTCAGTCTCAATTCCACACTTGCGTGCTATGGTCAGTTAGAAAATGAGTAAAAAAAGCTGTTTAAAAATTACGGCGGCAAATAAAAGCTATGGCTTTATACTAATATACCGACAGACATGGTACGAACTGCGCTAAGAAGGTTCGACCGTGTGTTCTTAGGGTCCTACCTACAGAAATTATGTTCATTGCGGTGCTGTCGTGTAAGGCAAAAGGCAAAGGCTAACGTATTGTACATACTTATATAGCCGCATCCTTATTGAATCGCACAAAAATCATGGTATGATCCACAACACAATTTGGCGTGGCACCGACTTCAAACATATCAGTTGGTAACGCATATACTTTAAAAGGATAATATTTTATTTTATACATTTTGAAGTCGGTTTACTTTTTTTGTAAAAAGTTTTTATTATATCATGTTGTCATAAGGTAATAAATACCTATAACTGGCGTCACTCCAAGTTTTCCGAGTTGAAAGAGCTACTCGTGACGAGCTACAAATGTGGCACCTTCGGCTTTATTTTTCTTGTGACATTAAGGGTCGGTGGCACCAAATGGTCTATCAGTATCACCATTCACTAAATTATATTGTATGGGAAATTTCATAGTTTTTATATTATTGACTGATAACCGTAGTTTGTCGAATGCGGTTGGTGCAACTGGCCCTTAATTTTAGTTCGTGAAATTTCTAATAGATACTGCGCTTAATTATTAAGCTTGTAATGTTAATGCCTGTAGGTTATAGTCAAATGTGCTATTAAGTGGAAACTTTACGAGCTTCCAGGGTATCGTATTACCCCTTTGAGAATGCCACTGCGATACGACATACGACCGCATTGTTACATACTATCCAGTCCTGTATGGCAGTTTGTAACTATCTAGGTTCGTTAGTATGCCTCTGCTAACTGGCGATTTCATACTAGAGGAATTTACAAGTCACAAAGGCAAAGTGCAGTACAAAAGGGTATTAGCTGTGGACTTAGTTACTGCTTTTGTATGTCGTCAGGGTGGAATTGCTCTTAGCCAGATATTGTCACTTTGAACTTAGACTTACTACTTAAGAAAATGTGTTCACTTAGTGCTAATGCTACATTATCACTAAAAGAGAACACAATTTCCTGCCGAAACGTATTTAAGTACTTAGCAGTTTATGCTGATCGATCATACGTAAGATAAGTTGAACGAATTCCCATGTAGAATTTTTGGCTAGTAATTAAGGTAAGCCGCGAGCGCGTTTGGACGTATTTCAAGTATTGTAATTGCAGGTGGGCGTGCTAAGCGCGCACGCGATGCTCTGCGGCGGGCTGGCGTGGTGGTGCGGGCGCGCGGGCGGGACCGCGCCGGAGCGCCGGCTGCCCCGCGCCTGCTGGCTGGCCCTGGCCGGCGGCGGCGCGGCGCTGGCAGCCACGCTGCCCGCCTGGAGCCCCGGCGCCGCCGCCGAGGGTGCCGCGCACGTCGTCTGGGCAGTCTTCGCCGCCTACGCCCTGCTGCCCGTCGGCGCCCCTGTGGCCGCCGCGTTTGGCATCCTCCTGCCGACGGTCCATACCGTCGCAGCCGCGCTTGTAGCTCACCGCTTCCCCTACCATATCTGGCAACAGGTAAATATTGTACATTAATTTGTGTTAGGTAAAGTTGTGGTTTTAATGTGTAAACATGGGTAGGTGCTACATGAAATCCTTTACGTTTACGTGACAGTATTGTGTATAAATGAGGTGTAATACAAACAAAAAATATTACACATTAATTACGCTTCTTTGGTCCCTGGTACTCTGTTTAATTTGACTGATTTGTTTAAGTAATTTTTATTGTTATCATCTAGAGCTCTGCTTGGTTTCGGAATTTTTGCTAATGAATAATTTACGAAAGGTTTTTGATATTCCCACAGCCCTTTCTTTTATATACCCATAATCTAAAACGAAACAATTAGCTCTAGAAATACATGTCTGTAGTGATACCATTATGGATGAGAAATAAAAGGAGTAGAAACCTATTCTGATTAATTATTGAAATACGTTTACAATAATATCTACGCACGTGTGAGTCGAACGCATAATGTTTTCATTATAGCGCATAGCTTCTTCAGTAAAACTCGTAGACAATATATTTAGCTACAAACGTTACAGCTGAAGTAGTACAAATAATCCTATAAAATCGGCAGTACGAAATTTGGGCCGTAAGTGTTCTTTTGATTATGTCGAGTACGACCTCCGCGGGGGCCACAGCCTTGCCCTTGGCTTGAGTTGGCGCCCAACCTGGGCCTTGCAAGCGGGGGCTACGTTCATGGCACCCGCTCGCGTGATATCGTTACGTCATCAACTGCCACTCGACAAAAAACGCCCTTCAATTTTGGCCATTAAAGAGCTTCTTAATGAGTCGTTCTGATAAAATTGCTTGTTTATGTTTGATGTTGTTTACGTTTTTATGTTAATCAGGATATTGGCACGATTTGTATTTACTCTTTAATTTAGTTTTATACTTACTAGTACAGTCAGCATCAATAGTAGCGGATGAAACAACGTGCCAAAAGTATCTGATATTCAGGATAACTTTTCCAAATATAGATAAATATCTAAAATTCACGTTCAAAAGTATATCTTTTACAGTCTTAATTGTTCTATATATAGAATCATCACTTTTTGTTAAGCTGTTACAGAATGGTAGATACTTTTGACACCTTGTTTGATCCGCTACTTTTGATGCTGACTGTACAGTACAAATAGACAGAAAGAAAAATGTAGGTCACGTAATGCTCAAAAAGGCCTGTTTTAATTGCTATTGTCGCTGAAACTGTGCCGAATAAATAAACACGCTAGCAAAAACATAAGCTGAAGCGCAGTGTTGGGCGTAATCAATTACTTGTGTAATTTTAACAATAAATTAGTTTACATGTAGTTGAATTATTTGTAGTTGATTACAAGTAGTTACAACTACTTGTAATTAAGATTACTTTGTAATCGAAATTACATTAATTTATAATCAAAATTACTCAATTACTTATTGATAGGCAAAGATGAGCAAATTTAGTACTCTCTCAGTACACAAAGGTAATAATATTTTTTTCTATATTTCTTTTCATTTATTTACTTAACCTCATGCCATACAAATGCTATATAAATATATAAAAAAATAATCTCGGGTACCGCTTCATGGAACTGACCACCGGACAAAAACTCGTTTTTGCCCAAAAATGTTCATATTTTTTAATAAGTCCCTTTGTACAAAATGTTGTAAAACTAACAATCCTTTTTGTAAATGAAATGTCAATCTTGGTATGTTAAGATCAACTTAAAATTCGTTAATTTTTAACCTGATTTGGGATACAAAGATGATTGTAAACGTTTTTTTGAGTAAAAGTCGAAAACATTTTTTTGAGTAATCGAAAACATTTTTTGAGTAAAAGTAATTTATAATCGCATAAAGTAATTTATTAATCATTACTAATCAGCAGTAATTGAGCATTAATCAAATGCTCAATTACTTTGTCCTAGTAATTGTAATTTGTAGTTAAAACTACATTTTGTAATCATAATCGTTAATCTGTAATCCAACTACTTTTTGCCCCACACTGCTAAAGAGCCGGTTTATAAATAAGGAATATTTAGAAATGCCGTCACCCCATCGTCTCAGTCACATCACATTACCGTTTTATGACTAATCAATAGTGCTCGTGAATATGTTTATTACTTGATAAAATCCTGTACGAAGCATGCTTCTATTTGTGTTGATTTAATGTATTAATATTGTCCACAGTTATATTAGTAAAAAAAAAAAACATTGTAAGATTGCCTTTTATTTCCACGACGACCATTAAAAATTGACCTCGCGACTGGTTTCCAATAGTAGATACATGTATTACACGTAGATATGTGTGCCCAGACGGTCTAGGTCTTCTGATGTCTTATTGCTCTTTTTGCGATGCATTTACGTAACCGGGACGTTTTGTTCTGCCCGGTCTCTTTATATTCCACTTATCGCCGGATGGCAGTGAGGTCTCATTTTCGATAGAGAAGAAAAATGTTCGTATTGTCATGCAATATACCAGACAGTTCAAGTCGTTTACAGTTCTGTTTATTCACATTTAAACTTACATTAATTCGTTTGTAGATGAAGTAAGAGTTATGTATATTATCCACGATCAATCTCGATTTATATTGGCCATATTATGCAGCATTAATCAAAGTAACATCTGGTTAGCATAAACTGTTCGGGCATTACTTTGATTGCAGCAGCAGATACATATATACACATACACGCGCGTGGTCGAAGGAAAATTTATTCCCCGCCAGGAATGGGCGGTAACTTTTAACAACTTCCTTTGAGGAGTGAAGCCGGAAGAATTTCTCTGTTGAATGATCGATTTCAGCTGCTTGGGTTATTCCTGTAACATTCCTAAAGGAGAGGTCATGGACTTGAATAGTTTTAATTCTTCAATTGGAAGGTATGTAGATTCTGGGCATTTTGACGCAGAGGTCTACTTTAGTGTTTCTAAAGATTTTCAAAACATAACTTTATAAAATAGGTATTTGCTTATTATAAAATCAAGTGTACCTACTAGTCCATCTTTTTCCTAGATCTGACAGTCAGTAATTTTTTTGTTAAGGTATATAGTTTGATTTTTTTAGCATTAGAAAGAAGGTATGCGATCTTAACGGATCTTTTTATTTAAAACACTTTTGAAAAATAAGTCCCAGCAAATATGTAACCATTATAAATCATATCAGATTATTTACATTCTTTTGCTTTCATAAGTAATATAAATTAATTTTTAAAAAGCGTTTTACAAAAAATTTCAATAGAAAGACACGTCAAGATTGTTTACATTTTTTTAATGCTAAAAAACAAAGTAGGTATATATTATTTCTTCGGTTATCGAAAGTTAATGAGGAGTATAATGGCGCCTAATTTCTGTTTGTGCCTGCCTGACTGCCTGACGTAGTTTTGGGCTGTACCACGACTATCACGAGCGTGAATATTTGTTTCACCAATGTTCTTAATTTGTGGATACATACAGATTAGGATACAACCTAAATTTATGCTGTATGTATTATTAGTTGGTAGGCCGAAGCTTCCAAGTCAACTGACCCTACATAACTTTATATTCATATTACAAAATAACCAGTAATGTTATACATCTTATATATAGTAATATATAATAGTATACAGTAATATATAGGGAACACCGATTCGCGTAAATCATTCCTGAATATAAACGGAATAAGTGCGTACATCGATCAATGTATACTACCCACGATAAACTAGGGAAATAAACACCTACCTACTACAAATCTCTTACATGTTGGACGACCGGTTTGGCCTAGTGGGTAGTGACCCTGCCTACGAAGCTGATGGTTCCCGGTTCAAATCCTGGTAAGGCCATTTATTCGTGTGATGAGCATGGATATTTGTTACTGAGTCATGGGTGTTTTCTATGTATTTAAGTATTTATAAATATTTATATATTATATATATCGTTGTCTAAGTACCCTCAATATAAGCCTTATTGAGCTTACTGTGGGACTTAGTCAATTTGTGTAATAATGTCCCATAATATTTATTTATTTATATGTAATTTATAGATACATTCACTGACACATTATAGAAACAATTTAGTTTTATTATAATTACAAATGTAATGGCGTAAGGACATGTTATGTCAAGAAACTAGTTATTCACAGGTGAATCTCAAATCATTTCGAGATATACATCTCTCCAATTATAGGGCGAGCGTATAATACATAATAAAATAGACCCGTATGGCAATACAGGTCCAAATGCAAAAAGTGATTCAATATGGCGCAGTGTTGCATTTATGTGTCAGGAGCACTTACCTACCGGTTCTCCAGAACGCTCTCCGAGGCCGCTGAGAACAGATTTTATCATTATGACAAAAATAAATGTTCTCTGCTGCTAAAATTTTAGGAACCATGACGACCTTTGCCCGTGTTTCGCAACGTTTTTCATTAATGTCAATTATGGCTGATTTTATCTATGTATATGTTTACTAATACTTAATAGAGGAATATAAGTTTCTTATGAAATATATTGTGTCCATATTCAGCTGTCAAAATGTATCTTGTGTTTAAATTATTATTGTATGATACCTGGGTGTCATAGTGTGACAATAATTGTCATATTTTAGAGCGGTTAATACCTTAAGCACTATTAATTATAAGCACTGTCTGCATACTCGTATTTCGAAATGAACTTAATGTATTTCTATCATTATGCTTGACTTTAGCCCACTTTCCATAGTAAGGTAGCGTAGGTGGTCACCATTAGTCTTGATCGCTTTCATTTTGGTTGATATTAAGTGGAATATAACTATAACAGAACTTTTATCATTATTTCAACACAGTGAACGCCCATAGATGTTAAAAAAGCATTATCTTTTACACGCTCTGAAATGAATAAGTTAATGAGATTTTATCTTGTGTGAGACGTACATAAATTAAAGACCTTTTACCGCAAAGGCAGGAGTCAAAACGGATTACGCGATAGAAGTGTTCTGACACGAGTTTTTTGCTCTTCCATATCCCATAACAATACACGACGCGTGTGAAAATTATTCAAAGTTGGTCGTTATTTACCCGCCGAAGGGTCGTCAAAGGTCTCTACGGTGACGCTCAGCTAACTTTTTTCTGAATATATTTTTTCGCTCTTTCGACTACTTGTTATTCATCAATTGCTAACGGTTAGGGACGTCGAGCGAGTGAGTTTTAGGAGTTGGACTGTGTATCCTATTTTTTTAAAGTGATTGTTACTAAACAATGTGGCACTTTGTGCAAGGAAAAGCTTTGTATTTTTATTAGGCACATTGAATACAACACGTATTCTGCCGATGAATCCTCATAGAGATGGAAACAATATTGTGCTTCTGAATATTTTACCTATTCTTCAAATATTCTCACTCACTCACTTCAAATTACTCACGAGTCTGATCAAATAGCGGATATTTCAACACGATTTCCTATTAAGATCTTTTGAAAATATTGAAAATTTATTCACTAATGCGCTGCAGAAATGAATGAACGAGCGCGGATAAAATAGCGCGCTGTTTATTTTTATAGCAATATGTATTGATTTAATAATTAGGAACTATGAGATTCGTTTTTAATGAAAATTCTTATTTACACATACAGCAGGGCTTCGACAATTAGTAACATCAGAAATGAGATGCCAACTCAAGCGCCCCATCTACTTAAGATTTACAAATATATACGGTCACGTCTGAAAATATCAAAACGAAAAAAGTGCCAAAAATATGTATACACGATTTTATTGCTCATATATTAAGGTAGTGTATACATATTTTTGGCACATTTTTCGTATCGATATTTTCAGACGTAACTGTACCTCTTTGCGTCAGTAATAATACATTATGATACAAGTGTGCTAAGTTGGTCATCACACACGAGGCGATATTGTGCGCGCGAGCTGTAAGCGAGCGCGCAATAAGAAAGCCGACGTGGGTAATGACCAATGCACACGCGTTTCATACGACGTTTTTCAACACGCGAGGAAAAAGCAAAACTTATAAATTAGATTTTTTTTGTCAAAACAGTAAAAGTACAATTTTCAAAATAGTGGCTTACAGTTTTATTTTAACATCGAATAATTGCACCAAAGCGTGCTTGGCTTGTAAGCACTTATTCGCCAGTTCATTGAAGTAAGCTCACAGTTTTCTAAGAAAGACTGGGCGTTTTAGCTGATTTTCCATTGAATAAAAGTTTCATATGCCGCCAATTATTATTCACTCGATTTTTATGGTAAAAGGCTATCGTTCTCGGCTCTTGCCTCTATTAGTTATTACTGGCAGCGTCAATTTTATGTGTTCTTCATTCTCAATGTTTGAAAATGACATTTTCGTCAATACATAAACTAAAAACATGCAAAACTATTCCAAGTTTATGACAAATACGGAAAATGGCGGGCGCGTTATTTTTTTACGGATGTTTCCAATGCGCGCGCAAGGCAAAGGCGCGAACGTAATCGACAAACAGCCAATAAAAAAAATTAAAAAAGCTAATAAGTATTTACGTATTTCTATTCGACGGATGGAGGATGGATGGACGGATGGATTCGATAAAATGTTATGTTTATTCATTAACTTAATTTACGAGATAATTTAATCTATCAATTATGTTTGGTGTGATAAAACCTCTTTGAACTAACATTTGAAACCTAATAGTTGGTTAAAAAAATGTATTACTCGACCAAATTAAAAAGGCTCCGTTTCCATGCATATTATTAGCAATCAGTTACCTTCTTAACTCAGTCGGATAATATAATGGAAAAGCACGAGTGTTATAATATACTGAAAAAGCACGCGTGTTTAATATCTAGGATTATTAGCCAAAAATCGGTGGAATAAAAACGTCGTTTTGAGCAAGTGTGTTGAAAAATATATTGCGCAATACATACAATACAATTCTACGCTTACATTTCTAGTCGTACATTAATATGGAAAACAAAATAATTATATCACAACTACAAACCACAAATGCCTACAAAATTGATGAAAATATTTCATGCAATTTCGCTATTCTTGTTCTATTCTGATTGGATAGACGCGGACTGAATCCTTAATTCTTCCGATATGTAAAACAACTTTGTCGAGCCCCTAGACATCTTTTCCACTATTGTCACAAGCGCGCAAATTTACAATTACTTATTCTTCATAATTTGCGCTCCGAAATTAGACAACCCGTTAATTGCCATCCGTTTTCTATCGTCAAGTACATCAGAAGGTTAGCACATGTAACTCGCGTAGTCATGACGACCGGCATAAACAATACACGCGTGTAACATTCTGGCAATAGGAAGCTTTGATCGGTAGTGATTAGGCGCTAGTGTTAGGTATATGATTTAATTCAAAATCATCCTTATTGATAAATGACAGTGACAGTCGTATCTTATGCCGGAAAGTCGCACATTCATGTAGCTTACTCGGCTGTGTTGTTTCAATAAAGAAGCTTGTTCATTTCAGGCCATTAAGGCGCTAGTTTATTTGTGTTTAATTTCGTTGGTGTCTCCGGGACCGGAGAGAGGATTAAATAATACAAACATGCGAAGTTGCGTTTCTCGCCACATTAGAAGTCACTATAGAGACGTTTCGGTAACATATGGGTATTTTATTGCACGGCGTTTAAACTCGGCTTAAAGTGAACCTACAACAAGGCTTTTTACATTTTTTTATTTCACATTAGATTAGAAATCTTTATTAGTTGGTTGTCTCTGACAGGATTTAGAGCGTCAGAGGGTCAGTAGCGTATAAACTGACTGGTATATGTGACACTCTGACACTAGCAGTGACAACTGTGAGGGCAACGCCGAGGCAGGCGGCCGGTTATCAATTTGCATAGTCCAGATAACAACAGTGTACACAATAACTTACACATTACCTTCTGTTTGCTCTATCAATAGCGATATTAATTATATTATTAATATCTACATAATACTCAGTTAACAACTTAGTGGACCACCGGGCAACGCATTACACAGAGCAAGATAAGCGGCTTGAATTAATTGAAATGTAACATGAATACAAAGACAATTAAATTTAATTACACGGACTCTTTTATAAATACAATGTTTCATGCAAAAACTTTATACGGAGATATACTTATACTTTATACGGAGTATACTTTAACTCATTAACATAATTACCTAATCTAGGCGTAATCTCACTCAGAGTTATCATCACACGCCTTTATGCCAGTATGAATGTCCTTTTTAACGAATCCATTTAATCAAAACGTAGGCGCTTAATTACAGTAATGAGATTTCACAAGTGGCTCGCTCATTTGCTGAGTTTTTTGTTTTAAAATTCAATGGCTATGCTAACATGGGCCCGTCGACCCCTCGGCTAGTATTCAATGTAAAAAGCTGTATGTATGTGGTTCTAGTGAACCCTTACTGTTGTTATTTGCGTTGGCCGCTGAGTGTTAGTATTGCTTCATATTAACCGACTTCAAAAAAAGAAGGAGGTTCTCAATTCGACTGAATTTTTTTTTTTTAGTGGGTCGTTTTGAGTTCACCGCAAAACGAAACTTAACTGCTTCTTCTGTGAATAAACGGTTTCGGAAAACTGTCTAATTTCAAGGTTTTCCATTTCAGTTCCAATGTGTAAAATTTCGTATATGAAAATAGATTGCTATTTGTGACACCGTTTTGCGTTCTAAAATAAAACTATTTCTCAGTTGCTTCTATAGAAAAGTTTTGCGGAATAATAATCTGCTCCAGTTTAATAGATTTTTTGTTTAAATTGGACCATAGGTTTCTTTATACGCTCGGGTTTAAGGTGAAGTGTTTGAATTAAATCCTTTTTACTCCAGTGCTTGTCTCTATTTCAGTTTGTCGATCAAAACTTCTACGGAAAAAACTCTAGAGCGACGTATGACATATTATTCGAAGCATTGATTGATAGCGTCCCATTTCCCGAACGATTTTGTGTCGACCCACCATTTGTAGAAAATTGTTTCGCGTTTCATCTAACAGCTTTTAATACAAATATGGACGGTAATAATAAAAACATTTTAAGAAAATTTAGTCATCTAAGTAGTCTCTTGATAAGCGTAGCCCGGCTTAGCCGAAGCTTATTTGCTTACAAAACTGTTATTAAAGTTTAGTATGCTGGGGAGTTTTCGTACCTATAAGGAAGTCGATACTATAACAAATTTACATCAAGTCAAGTGTCATTGTTTGACGCAGGGAAACGATTTACAAACATAATTTACTGAGCGAAATTGTTTGGCTTTAATCTAAGCCCCGCTAAGTTGTTTCACTTGTTTCTATCTACCTACATCGTCTCGTTACTTAATTCCAGCTTTGTTCACTATAATCAGCTTAGGTATTCTAGAAAGCGTAGCTTACACCTGTAAAGTTCACTGTTTATGAAATTATCTCTTTTTTAATTTAAATACTTACTTTCGAAATAGCTAGAATACATGCAAGGCGGTTTTTCGAGACAACTTAATGTTAACAATCAAAATAAAATACTTAAGGTTGCGGCAGCCTAGACAGCTTTTGAATTACGCATAACAAAGCGAGCACGTACTTCACGTAGGTAACAAATTTTCATTGTTGTTCGTCTCCAAAACATCCCCTGTCGTACTGTCAGTGAGCGCCTATTTCGAGTGAGCAAAATAACGAAGGCCATTTTATCACGACAAATTTCGCATTTGTGGCTTAAAACTTAAACTTAGTAGTTGAACAGTTTTTGTTTTTGTGCAGATGGTGGGTAACGTAGTGGTCTTCGTGTGCGTCAATATAGTGGGCGCTCTGATGCATTCGCTCATGGAGACTGCACAGCGGCGCGCGTTCCTCGACACTCGAAACTGCATCGCGGCGCGGCTCGACATGGAGGATGAGAACGAGAAACTGGTAAGTGCTAAACTAATGTGTTGCCTCGCTGATTCACTCGCTTATCGCCTCCTCGATGAGCGAATGGAGGTAATAGGCAGAGGTGTGCGTTCCTCAATACGTGGCATATCGCGGCGATGCGTGGCAAGGAGGCTAAGGAGTCAAGGACAAGAACAACAACAACTATAACCACTTACTAGACATGATGATGTCGTGCTGACTAAGTTAACTCCTTCATCGAGAAGCGACAGTGGCACGACTATAAAAAACATATACCAAAAATATATAGCTCAAAACCACTTTCAGAAACAGGATGTTAGCAATTCGATAGCACTATTGTCATGTTCTATGACACTATTAGGCTATGCTCATGTGACAGGATGCGCGATATCCAAATATAATTACAATAGCATCGGAAAAGAAACTTAAACAATTGAGATCTATCGACACATCAATAGCAAATAAAGATTTTATTGCAGACTGATTTAGACATCACCCAGTTCGATAAATCTAAGGATCCATTACACGTTCATTCCCTCATTTAACATACAAATTACCTACATCTCCGCCCGTGCCGCGGATACTAAATAACGGTTTACATTTACTGATCTACTTTTATGGACAGGAGGTGCATTTCAATCTGATTACTATGTCTTGATCATCTAAAAGTGGGCAGTTCTTTAGCAAAGGCTTTAAAATGTGCTTTAATTATTATAGCATTCCATATCATGATATGTTCTAGTGTTTTTACAAAAGCATTTGTATAGCCATTTGGTTGGAAAATGAATAGATGGCTGATTTTCAATTGCTCCGTATTTAGTGAGGCCGAACTCTGGTTTGTACTCGGGAGATTTTCGGGCCTCGCGATTTTTGATATTTTACTTTTATCTACGGTGGAGGAAAACTTTGTGAAAAAGCCGACTAATTCCAACAATGGTTGGATTTCCCTCAGGATTGGAATGTCGCGTATCAGGCGCTTCTTTAAAGAATGCCTGTGCCCAATCTTGCAATTACGTTAGAAGAGCAAAATAAGTGCGTTTAATCGTCGAGTTTTTAATTGGCCGAGATTATGGAATCAACCCATAAGGACATCTGGTATCTCGGCAAATATCTTGTATGAATGAATGAATGAATTTATTTATTTGCAAGAGACATGGTTATACAGATGTTAAATAATTTACAATAAGTAGAGGTGCACTCATATCTCGCCAACAATACTGGCATGCAAACAATAATTATACACAATAAGTTAAAATCTACATCATGTATTTATACAATAAGAATTCAATTATAAAACAAAAATTTACATTGATAAAAAATACAATATTATAATCTACATATTAAATGTCGAAATATTCTTGGATCGAATAGAAAGAATTCTGCACTAACCATTGTTGTAGTTTCTTTAAAAACATCCTTAAGGGTAATTCTTTAATATTACTAGGCAGTAATTAACATAGCATTAAATAACAATTTCGATTACATAATGTGGTATTATATTTTATTGTTCTCACAAGCCTATTTGGATACCTAGTATTAAATTTACAAGTATTTTCCAATTTTGTAAACAGCTCTGGCTGTAATTTAACGAACTTGCAAGATTCCAAAATATACAGTGACGGTAACGTTAACAATTTCAAATCAATGAATAATGGCTTACATGGAGTTCGAGGTGCCTTATTACAAATAGCTCGGGTGCATTTCTTTTGACTCGCAAAAGCTCTGTTTATCTCAGTTGAGTTTCCCCATAGAAGTATACCGTATCTGAGCACGGACGCGACATATCCATGATATGTTATAAAGGCTGTTGATTTATTGACCAATGTTGCGAGTCGTTGTAATACATTAACGAAACGATTTATTTGAGAGCATTTTCTATCTATTTGTTAAAACCAGTTACAATGTCCGTCTAATGTTATTCCTAAAAAATTTATGTTATCTGTTTCATGTATTATATCATTATTATATTTAATATAAACGTCAATTTTTTTTTCGATTATAAAAATTTGTAAAGTTTGTTTTATCTAAATTTGCTTGTAAATTATTTTGTTTCATCCAGAGTATTATGTCACTAACGGTGTTGTTTATTTCAGCAAAGAGTACGCATTCGTATTTTGTTGCCATAGGTAAATCATTTATATAGAGGAGAAACAAAAGGGGTCCTAACACGCTTCCTTGAGGTACTCCGGCATTAAGTATTTGTTCTGACGATTTACTGTGAATTAAATCATTTTTATCTGTAATACTTTCTAATTCTATACATTGTGTTCTATTTTTGAGGTAACTAGCTATCCAATCAATGGCCTGTCCTCTGAGCTCATATGCTTCACACTTTTGTAATAGGCGTTCGTGTGAGACGAAATCAAAAGCTTTGGTCATATCGAAAAACATGGTTATGACAGGATTTTTTTTGTCAACTTCTTCTGTGATCTTTCTTACTAAGTTAAACGCTGCTAGGGAAGTGGATTTATGTTTTTGAAAACCATTCTGGTTCTCTATTATAATTTTGAATTTGGTACAGAAGTTCGTTATTCGTATGTACATTGCTCTTTCAAATTTTTTTGAGAATACTGACAATAATGCTATCGGACGGTAATTACTAACTTTTTCTTTACTCTTTTTTTTGTACAAGGGTTTCACAATAGCCTTTTTTAGTTTATCCGGAAAGACTCCGAGAGAGAATGAAAGGTTTATTAAGTGGCACAATATAGATGCAACTTTGTCTCCGCATTTTTTTAACACGTGTTGATATTGTATCGTGACCAACAGAGTTCGTATTACTTAAAGATTTAATAATTTTTATTACCTCCTTTTCGTATCGTAAGTTTACATTATGAAGAGCCTCTTGTAAGTAACGTTCGTGTATTCATGTAATCTATTGGAATTAAATAGCTTAATTAATTATTTCATATTATTATTTTGAATACAATCTGCGATGGTTTGTGTTGTCTATCGAGATCGCTTCGTAGTGGTCCACGATTCGTCGCGCAATGCGAGACGTATTAACTCTAAATGTTTAGGTATTTAATTAAACTTCATGTTAAGTGGTCCTACAACGTGGCCTTAGTAGCTTATGAAACGTCAGATAAAATAACCGAATTGCAGTGGAATCGTCGAGCTGAGACGGTTTTTAATGCTTATGAAATCTAGGGACATCTGGCGCCGCGCCAAATCCCTTGTAGCTTCCTTAGAGCACGTTAACAAATTTACTAATAAAGATACCGTTGCAGTTAGGTATGGTCGTGTTTCAAATTTTCAATACTCGTTGTGATCACCTGCACTGAGTTCTGCACACGTGTCTAAATCTTAATGTTTCTGCTTTGTAAGTTCATCTGATTTCATATATATATATACACCGTGTTTTTTTTGATTTACTTTAATTTCGAGGCTGCATTTCTGAGCTTAAATTAAGTAACTTTCTCAAAGACACCAATATTCTAATTAACTCCATTTCGGAGATAATCAATCATTAATTTTTATCTTATAAGGCCCTTACGAGCGTGTACACTTGCTTTAGGGCCTGTTTACTTATTGATTAGTGTTTAGTGCGAGTTCATACATTTGCTACTAAACGTAAGTACTATCTCGGACGATCGATGTTCGAAATGACATTGATATGTCACAGTTTTCAAACGCTATATGCAACATTTAGTTACATTTTATAAAAATAAAAATAGTAAAAAAAAACACAATTTTTTTTTTGAAAATTAACTATGCCGTTTAGTTTCCTTAAACGTACTTACCGATACCCCGAAGTTAACGGAATTCAATAAAAACACGGTGTATATATGTATATGTATTTGTATCAATATTATTTATATATGTGTATGTTTATGTTTGTGTATTTCTTATGACTGTATTGTGTTCGTACATGTATCAATTGTATCACCTGTACCTCATGTTTTTGCACCGCCTATAACTTATCTGCTTTGCCTAAAGGTTGACTGGTAGATAATGCCTTACGGCATTAAGTCCGCCTATTGTACAGTGTGTTATGTGCAATAAAGATTAAATAAATAAATATAATTAACAAAGTCAAACTTTAAAAAAGTCCATACTTATTATCTGTCTGTTTGTCTGTCTTTTTGGTTGTCTGGAAGAGATAGCTTTTTAGCGATAAGTCCGCCTGTTGTTACCTACTCACTTATGTCCTTTCTTTGTTTGTAACATGTATTTTTCTTTGTAGTGCACAATAAAGTATTTTATTATTATTATCTACACTTGCTTATTAACTACAGAATTCTTATATCCGAGAAAATCGAACTATACTCATAGAAAATGAAACTATAATTATATCACGTAATAGAAATGCGTACCGTAAATCACCCATTTAATAGTACGGTACGGATCAAAATACTGAAGTGTTTCATATTAAGAAGAAGAGAAGTGTGCATTTTTTTTCTTCATTTTTTTTAGAAACCAATCAGTCGTATAAACATATCAACAATGTAATACAAATAATAAACATTTAAACCCAACATTTGGAAACTGGTTTCCCTAGCCATATTCCGGTTAAAACTACGACAAAACGTCAAAATAAAAACACACGATAAATATATAGGGAATTAGACATACTCTATTGTCTCATAGTCTGCGTTTCCTAAACCCTTAGCAGGATCAACCTCCGTCTTATAAAAAGAAGACGGGAAAACATCGTTTATACGTGTAATAAATACCAAACAAAAATATTTCACAACCAGCCAAGGCGATGAGTGTTTGACGACCCACTACATCAATCAAAACGTTTTGAGCGTTTCGAATCGTATAGAACACGATATTTGTAGAGCTATTGAGATTCAAAGTTTGACATTTACAACTCACAATGGCAACATTGTCAGGGCCGCCGTCGTCGCTTGTTTTAGCTTTTAGCGTATAACACGGATTTACTGGCTCGATCAATCTTGATACTTGGAAAAAGTTGTGATCCCTTATTATCGAAACTTTTCCTTTTCACGCCGTTGCTCTATTTGTTTCTGTGGTTTACTAAGCAATACCAACTAATATTTAGTGCTTCGTAATAAAGTACCTCATAAACTCATAATGATTCTTATTATTAGGTATATCGGTCTCATAAGCAAATATTAAGACGGAAATCCAACATATTTGCAGCGATATGAGGAATAAAAGTTTAGCAAGTCGTACCATTTTTATTCATACTTCGCGTTTCTGACTAATCATAAATCCATCACACAGCAAATAGCTTTGTAATAATTATGTAAAACGAGTTACTAGACTTTTTTAAATGTTAAAGTTTAAACTATTTGGGAACCTAAGGGCTGATGGTTGATGGAGAGCGACTGACCAATTTGAGGTTTGCTGACAATCTGGTTTTAGTTTCGGAGAGCGTCGAGGATATGGTTATGATGCTAGAAGACTTAAGGGTGGAACCAGAGAAGACCGGTCTTAAAATGAACATTGGGAAAACTAAGTAGCGGAAGTGGAACGACGGATGGCGCAGGTATAGGCAGCATTCGGTGCCAACAAACAAATACTATGTGGCAAACTACCCCTACGTCTAGGTCTTCGAACAGTGTGTCGTGCCTGTTTTCACCTATGGTCAGGAAACTATGACTCTTACACGGAAATCCGCCAAGAAATTCCGAGTCGCGCAAAGAGGCATGGAGAGAGCGATGCTTGGGATCGCCCTACGAGACCGGAATCGTAACGATTGGATCCGAAGCAAGACCAAAGTTACAGACATCATGGCCGTCATAGCGCAGAGAAAATTGACATAGGCCGGGTACATTGCAAGAATGGACCAGTGTCGCTGGAAGACGAGTCCTTGAATGGAGGCCCAGAGCGGACACCCGAGGGAGCGCTAGACCACTGCAGCGCTGGGTGGACGACATCCGACGACACGGAGGTCGGGACTGGATGAATCGGGCACCAGATCGACGGGAATGGAAGAAGGTTGAAGAGGCCTACATCCAAGATTGGATCACCAAAAGGCCACCTTGATGATGATGATTTAGGTACCTAATTTACACCTAAAACAACAGCTCAACCTAAAGCCACTATTATTTATCAATCACAAATATTTTGCTTAGGGGCTAACTACTAGACATTTCTGTTTCATGTGCGCTAAAATGTTTGAGCCGTACACGCACACTTACCGCACGGTGTGCCGTCTCCTATAAGAATCTGTATAATACAACGCGCACGTGCAGTACACATCCGGTGTGCACAGGCCTTTAGGGTAAATGCAGCGAAGACCGTCCATCACGTAATATTGTCTACAAACTCCTTCATTGCTTCTAACTCTTGCGTTTATACATATGCTCCACTTACAGATGGTAAAGCAAAAGGAGCAAAGTACTACCTTTATGACTGTGTCTGAGCGAAGTACATATTACAAAATACAAGAGCCCAAGCAAGAAGCCATATGACGCTCTTCATAACCAAAAATGTAATATGCCCGATTGCCCGTCTTTCCTTACCTTATTTAATTTCACTAGCATAGGTACAGTAGGGTTCAAAATTGAATGGACAAGTTATGAATGAAATCACTTATAAATTGTCCATGCAAATTTGCAATGCCATATGCGGTATTTAACTAGCAATGGACTTCTTTAGTAGCGACTGACATTTTAGAATAATAACTAAGTACATAAAAAAATGTTTAGTACGTATGTTTTGAAATTGGAGCTTTTCAGAAAATAGTGTACCCAATTAGCGTTGTTAAGGAAAATTAATCACTATCAGTTTTGTGACGATAATTAAGCATTAAATTTCAATATAAATTTGGTTTTAGTGTTCATTTCATCAAGTTGATTCCCATAAAGACTCCGTGCTTAATTGTCGTCACAATACTGACAGCGATTAATTTTTCTTAACTACTCACGCTAATTGGTTACACATATTTTCTAAAAACTCCCAGTTACGAGCTTAATTGTGCATCCAAACCAAGAAAACTAATGCAACGTCACGATTTACATTTACGATTATTAAGCCATTATTTTGTCACCAGGAACGATTACTGCTGTCAGTGCTGCCACAACACGTAGCTATGGAAATGAAGAACGACATCATATCGCCGGTGGAGGGCCAGTTCCACAAGATCTACATACAAAAGCACGAGCAAGTCAGGTTAGTATTGTTAAACACTTTCCCAGCCAAACGAACGCCAACTTTATTACGTTTTATTAAGTCCTCTTTTGATTTGTAAGTTGTAAGACTATTTTACTACAATATACTGCACGTAGGCGTAATAATAACAAATAAGCTGCCTATCCTCGTAAGGCCCAAGGTCCTACCAATAGGACTTATTCATTTCGATTAAATTTAAATCATTATTCAATTGAAACAGAGTTGCATTTGTTTTGTTTCGTTTAATTTTCAAACAAAATCCCTGCACTAGGTTCAAATTTCAGTGACAAATTTTGGATTTTTCATTTGTATGGCTTAGGAGGCTATTCCAATGTAAATTATGTGAGTTCACTTTAAAGAAATGTTTATAAATTATTAGAAGACAGTACGTAAATTAGAGTACTGTGACTGAAGTTACAATCAACATCTTCGTGGGCGCAAATGTGTACTAATAAATTATGTGTATTATTCAGATCTTATATTTTAATAGCAACTATGTATTATCTACGTACGATTTGCTTGCCAAATTGCATATAACCTGGTAGTTTCAAGGAAGTCAATAACATTTACGTCACTGGCGCTATTGCTTGATAATAGCGAATTTAAATTTGTGGAGACTGGTCTGTTTAAGCTAACTTTATTTTTGAGTATAATTAATTAATTACAGTGAGACACCTCATTCGGGTCTCGTATGTTTCTTTTATCCTAATGAATGTTTTAATTATACGGAATTTTGACTCTTAGAGACTATTCATCCCTAAGGATAATTTGATAAAAATCATTTAGTTCTGACATTTAGAGATATTTACACCTCTAACTAATTTTAGATTTTTTTTTGTATCTGTTTGTGTTTATTATTACTATTATTTTAGTATTTTTTTGTAATTCGACATTAAGAGACTTTATACATCTCTAAGTAATAATAATATTCTACGTTTTCTTTAAACAATAATACTGTAGTTTGCATTAATATTTTCAATGAATTGTATTTTATAATTGTTGTTGTGCTTGTGATAAAAGCTAAATTATTTGCTGAATAAATGTTGAAGGTGAAGACGATTTTTCGAGTACACTATACCTATTTTAAGTGGAATGCACAACACACATTGGTGATAGCTATGTATCAGCGGCATTTGTCGTGGAGACCTCATTCAAGGACCGGAAACCATATCTAAAGCTTAGTACTTTCCTACCTACATGCTACACAAGAAATGTAGGGTTGACTCGTTCCTCTCTCAGCGCATTAGCATTGACATCCAGCGAGGTAACGAAGCCAGGTTTATGGACCTACCGAGTAGCAGAGGCATAGGGATTTTAGTTCTTAATGTTCTAATTCTTATATAATTTACCTACGTTAATAAATGTTGTAATATGCATACCCACATATTACACATACTTACGTTATCAGTATGTTCCTACGTTTAATATAATCGAGCTAAATTCCGAGAAGAATACATAACGTTACGGTATTTCAAATTGTTGTGTACATATGTATTATTTTAATTTCTTTTGCGCGTGCGTTTGGGGTATTGGTACGTCTATATAAAGGAAAAAGAAACTCGTTGCCCGGAGAAACGTTTTGTTAGAATTTTCATATGTACAATATAAACGTTATAAATATGAGTTATTTTGCATATCTAATACCTACAATACATATAACTTGATATAGGTATTTCGCTTCTAAGGTTACCTAGAATAGGTAATGCGCATAGGCTCGAATCAAATTCTAGAAACCGCTTTCGATAACAATGTATAGGTACAGTATTGCGAATACCTAATAATTCTAGCTATTTACTAGGTACAGTATCTACCTGCCGCGTTCTTGTAACTAACAGAGGATGTTGCATTTACGCATCAAGGAAAGCAAACAACCGAAACGTAAACTTTGATACGTTTTTGCACGAGCCATCAACTCTACTGCTAAACATTGTAATCGATTGTAAGGAGTACGAGAAAATGAGTCACTATTTCGAGAACTTATGGAACTAAAGAGAATTTTGTGAAACAAAGCACGTATTGCGTTTTACTTCGTTTGGATCCTGATCGGACGACGGGCACTTATTTGCGCAGACGGTTGCTTGGCAAGGGTTTGACAGATATTGGACAAAGCAACTGTACAGAATTTCGGTAATACTTAGTATGACTGCACTGAGCCAATACTAACATTGGAGCGACAGAGCTTTGGGTAAGGCACTATAATAGTTATACAGGGCAAAAAAACTATTTGGATCAGCATGGGGAAATTTCCGAATTATACTTAACTACTCGTAAAGATAAGATAAGTTAGTTTGGTGGAACAATGTAATAATATTGTTTTTAACTACATCCTAGTAGAACTAGGTAGGTATTACCACATCCAAACTGATAACAAACAATATATCAAATATATCTAGTAAAATGTAATTGTTTGCTAATTTACAATCTGGTTTCGCCATTATACTTAGTTACTCTAAAGGAGTTGGAAAGTGGTAGTCTATAAATCTAAACATAGTCTCAAAATCGATGCTAAGGTTCCTTACATATCCTCAAATTGATATAATTTTAGACAATTCCATATTGACTCACGTGTATTGGTAATATTATACGAATATCTATTTCGGAAGATGGTGAACTTGGTAATCTACGTTATATCACATGTATTTACATCTTCCCAATGTTAGTAATCTGTTGTAGGGCTTTAGGCAATCACGCCCGTCTACAATTCGTCTACGCCGGCGTCAGTAGTACGTGTCGTACAGCACCTACTTTGCAATTTATTGGCAGTAGGAGTATCTTGAACGCTGCAGTTTTGGCCGCTGTCCAAATTGAACTGGGAACGGTCCCCTTCAATTGAATAGACACTAGACTTATGGTGGAAGAGGACCGGATTTCTAAGCGTCATGCGAGAACATGCCTCAAATCAAATATAATTTGTCATTATAATTTCGATTGTGGAAATTCTTACGAAACTTATTAAACAGCTTCAGCTTCATCAGCTTTTTCGTGATGGAAAAATAGTTCCAACAACCAAGCTCAATTTCCCATAGGTGAACAAACTAGTGGCTACGAAAATTCTTGGTGAATATTATTATATTTTGTCGAGCGTCGAGCCGAACTCGGGTTTCTTTACGATGCTAGCGGGTATTCCGGGTAAGCGCTAAGATAAGAACAACATTTACATCCCATTTACGACTTATGTCTTTATGACATTTTACTTTTCTTGTTATATCGTATTAAACACATCAGGCTTATTTAAAACTCGGCGCGATGTTCCGACTTTATTAAAGTTAATAAGGATTCTGCATGAATATACAGGTCTGACAGTTTTGGTTCGTTAGCAATGAAAGCTTATGCTTGTACCTACCAGTTTCGGCAAGAAGCCTCGCCCACACAAGTCTTAAAAATATGATGCTTACCTGCCCGTTAATATTGTTGACCATATATACGTTTCGATTAATGATAATTCATGTTACAATGTAGTTTGAGTTTTTAATTTTGGCGTTTAATAATGGCGTAAGGACTAATGTATAAATATAATATTATTAAATTAAAATTGGCACTGAAGTGTCATGTAGGTACTTTGTTATCTAAGGGTACATTAGGGTAACTGGAAAGCAGGGTTATTTTGAAAATGGAAAATATCTATTAACTAAAGGCACTTTCTACTATAGCAGTAATAAGGTGCCGTGGTAAGCGATACAGTATCGTAAGTGATGCTAAAGCATGAAATATACTTCTGGTTTTTCTGGTTTTATAAATATTTTCCATTTACTAAATTTTCCCGTTTTCGAAGTTATCCCAATGAACCTTGTACAGTTGAGGTCCAAAATAAAGATATTTTTGACCTCGATTGTACAAGTAAGTAAATATCTTTATTGCACCAACAATTATACATTTTACATACATGTAAAACAACAAATAAATTTTAAAGGAAAATAGAACCAGGTAATAACAGGCGGTCTTACAAGACGTGTTGTTATGTGCAATAGTGTACATATCCTGTCATGCGGCGGCATAATTTAATGTTATTTCTTATGATTTCGTGCCGATAGCAAGGGAACGGCGCCAAAAGCCATCAGCGAGGTTATCCGCCGTTTCCCGCAACTAATTGTGCTGCATTTTATCGGCGGCAGCCACCGTAAGCGGTGCGCTAGTTAAGATTACCCTTATCGACCACTAATTACTTGTCTCTTGATAAACACCACTCGTCTATTCTTTTATGGAAATATAATGGTATTTTACATACAGATGAATTGACTAAAGCTGAAGTGGACCAGCACAGCGAATTTCATTCCAGACCTAGAGCAGAGCCCAACTGAGGAAGTACCTCCACCTTACAGAAAACCGCAGCCAAATAACACTAGATCATAGTGTTGTATTCCTGCCGGTGAGTAAGATTGCCAGAGCTCAACGAGGGTGCGGAGTGTTAGGGTCGGCAACGCGCATGTTACTCCTCCGGAGTTGCAGGTGTACATAGGCTACGGAGACTGCTTACCATCAGGCGGGCCGTATGGTTGTTTGCCACCGATGTAGAAAAAAAGAAGTGAGTGAAATGAACAAGAAACGGATGATATGTATGGGTAACACACACATAAAAAAGTTGTCCCTTCCGTGTCCTAATAAAGATTACGAAATTGGAAAACTGAATTTCTGGTTGTAACTTCACGGGGTTGTGGCACTTGTGGTTTATATAGGCGTTCAGGCCTCCTACCAACGTAGTTTAGGTCTGCATCGATATTGTGGGCATTTGTTTCACCAATGTACATACATGTAAAACAACAAATAAATTTTAAAGGAAAATAGAACCTGGTAATAACAGGCGGTCTTACAAGACGTGTTGTTATGTGCAATAGTGTACATATCATAGTGTGCGTGGCACCATCCTGCAAAAATGGATCCTCTGAGATGGTACGCACATGCATAGGTACCAACCTTTTGTTATTTTCCGATAAATTTTCGCCATTTCAGCTTTGGTCTTATTGTACACGAATTTAACCTTGACATTAGCATTACCAAAAAATAATAAAAACCGCGATACTACGTGTTGTCTAAACGTACACTGCAAATAGAACAAAAACTATGTGTACACAATATGTCCGTTTATTTGTTCCGGGTAGCGGCTGATTCAATGTTAACGAACCTTGGGTGAGTTTGGCAAGCAACAGCGACAAGCGTCCATCATAATACATTAGCATTTGTGATTTCCATCTAGCAGCCGGCTCATATGTTCCGAGGTGACGGACGTTGTTAAAAATATAGAAATGCTAATATTATTGGTATCAGAATAGCTTTATTTTCTTTTTATGCTCGGTTTTCACATTTTGTATCTAAATGACGATGGTTTTTCGATTGTATGTTTGTTTTTTGTTAGGTATTGGGAGCTTGCACGACTGTCACGCAACCTAGTGTCCGCAAGTCTAGGGGAAAACGTCAATTCACTACATCTTATAAAACTACCCCAAAACTAAAAACTACTGAACGGATTTTCATACGACTTTCATCTATCAATAGAGTGATTCTTGAGGAAGGCTTAAGTATATAACTTGTTAAGGTTTTGTGTAAATTGTTTGAAATGTAACGATGTTGTCGGAAAAAATCACGCTGCCTAGGAGCTTTAATCGAAAACGCTGCCTAATCCGTTTGAGCTATAACAACACAATGTATGGTGGGGTTGTTTCTCATTCATAGGTCTACAAAAAAGTCCGCGATGTGAAATGTCTATCTTTTAAGGATAACTACTATATCCAATCTTAACTTCTAGAAAAAGATCACGTAATATGTGGCATTTGCAAAGCTATTTACATGGATACATTATTAACAATTATCAAAATAAATACGTTAGTTATATTAAGCATTTCATACAGATTACAATGGTCCCTTACACCATACAATTTAAATGAATATTACAGGAGTAATCGTAAATCAAAGTTTCATTTCGAGCCATATAATTGTACGAAATGTTAAAGACGCTATCCGCAGTTAGTTCAAATTTTTACCACCTTATGCGCTGGGATCGCTTTACTTACCCCCACCACGCACATCGCACGGTCCCAATACCTTTAGCAGATATGATATGAAACGCCGTTAGATTAATTTTAGTTGTCAATAAACTAGGCTTCTCAAATCGAATGTATTTTAACTTCTTTGTAGCCATAATAATTGAATTAAGAATTTTCGTTCCCAAAAGTTGTGGCAAACATAATTCTTCCATAAAGAGCAACAGATTTCCACATAATTATTTCCATTGTGTCGGAACTGGATAGAAGTTAGTTCAGGATATGTGACACTTTGCAGATAAATCGAATATGTATAGCGGGATCATTGACCCTCGTCGTCGCCCGACTTTCCGTCTTCCAAGACATCCGATAAACGTCGAATTATCGTTCATAAATAGACCATTCACAGACTATTAAGTACATTTGTTACATTTGACTTGTATCATAATACAGACACAATTTGAAATAAATGTCACAGTTTGTCTTTGCTGTTGTTTCGCTCGCCCATTACTTACTTTAATGGGTATTGATCTTGGAACCGCGTGATTTTATTATATACCCACATATTTTGTTTCAGAGCTCTGATAAAATGTTTCAGATTATATTGCCTGAAGTCGGTTGCAACTGCAACATGGTAGTGTTAAGAAGGGCTTGTATGAAAAGTTCGACAGTTTCAAATGGGAGTACACTTCGGTCATATTTACCTAACCTGTAATTTATTGGCGTTAATTAAGTTAATTATTTACAATTACACGTACCTAACCTTTAGAATAAGCTGGTTGGGTGCGTAATATCTGTTAAATTATGACCTTGTATTTATTTTAGTTTATTTTCATCACACTTCGTTCATCTATATTGTTCCCTCGGGAGTTATAGCTTTTTTTTATAAGACACTTATTCATACAAACCAAGTGGCATAAATAAGTTTTACTTTTAAAATACTGACGATAATAATTTAATATTTTTGTTTATGTTTAAAATTATTTTTTTAATATAATAAATTATTTAATTTGATTCATTTAACAGCCGTTTCAAATATTTTTACATAATTTTCAATCGTGGCTAAATGCCCAATAGGTCTGTGCCTTCGATGCCTAACCTGACAAGAATTTATAAAATGGCGGACGAATGTTTGATATGTCACCGTATTTAAGAATTATTTCGCTTTAAATTGAGTTTTTTCTTCGCAAGTGTGATGAAAAACATTGTGTGTAACTCCGGGGGTAAGAATATTGCAAACTCGGGTGTTTAATTACCACCTTCGTATCCACAATTTCACTTACCCCCCTCGTTGCACAATGTACTATAACCTTTTCGCTGCAACGTCAAAAATTGCACGTATATAAACCTGTCCAATACCACTACTTGATATGAAGTCGTGGCGTGTGGGGCACGAAATGTAATGACTTTATACGAGTATCAAGTCATAGATAATTGTAATGCTTGCGTGCTATTTTTTACTTAGGGATCATGTAAGTATGCACATTGTTAGATCCACTCGTCTCGTAAAATGTAATAAAACGGTATAATTAGACTTCGTTGATTGTCTTTTAATATTTTTACGATTCTTTGTCCCATGGTTTATTTCAGTACAGGTTTATAATGAGACCGGAAAACTCTATTGTGATTTTTCTTTCTTACTTATATTATGTATGAGATCATTGTTTGTTGAATGCGATGTACTTATATATTTTACCCGAATCTTCGAAATTCTCATAAGTTGTCATAGTCGTCCTCGTAATCAATCATGAATGTATCGCCGAACGATTATCTGAATAAATAAGATTAAATTTCATTTGGAGCCAGCAGTAAGAATCACTGCATTTTTTTTTTAATCAAAATTACAAAGTACCTGATGGTCTTATAATATCGACGCGACGCCAAACGCCTTCCGTTCCCATAGGCCCGGTATCTACAATTGAAAAATATCGGAAAAACTCTTTGGCAGCTGCTTTCAAACGTACATTTGCCAAGAAAGTCGTAATACTTGACAAGTTGTTGTGAAGTTTCCTCGATGTAACTGCCAACTGATCGCCGGCGGAGAAATAGCGGGTGTGACGCAAATGGCAAAAACCACCAGTGTTATTTTTTTTTATCGTTCGTTTGATTTCCTTAGTTTACAATGGCAACAATTTAAAGTTATAGTTGAACGTGACTGGACGTTATGACAGGTCATGAAAGTTTTGGTCTTCGAGCTTATTAGAACTCAGCGCCATTGCCACCGGTTCCATAGGCTACAAATGAGTGTGTTTCCAAAAACAGTAAGAGATTGTCACCTGTTCTCACTCTTAGGTGTTATTCGGATGGCAATACCTTGCACTTCATGTAGCTATCACTGAACAATTTGTTGGACACAGCAAATGTAATCACGTTAATAATGAAACATCTACAATTTCAACTTTAACGGTCATTGGATTTGGCAGTCGTTAATGAGTTTGAAACAGTTTAATTGCTTGAAAGAAAAGTTGTTAAGGAATAAATTGTTTGTCAAAATATCAGACAACACCGACAAGTGTATTTGATTCGACAGTGCTGTCCTATGAGCAAATAAGTAACAGTGGTGAGGCTTCCATAGTCCTCGATTCCAACATACTTGCCTGAGAAGGTTAAGAAGTTTTTACTCAAAATAAATTGACTCCTTAATATTAAAAATAAAAGCATCGAAAGTGCAAGATCGAAAATATTGTCTAAGGTCTTATATATCGATTTAAAATACTTTTAACAAGTCCCTATTGTCGTTATGGACATTCAATCATTTTACTCAACGTTCTGATTTCGACAGTGATGTGTGTGATTCAAATATATGTGCTCCGCCTTCTCAAACGCATGCTGAATCACAGTGCGTATTTAGCCTCCTCGGCTCTATTTGCTCACTAGTCCACTACATTGTTTAGAGGTGATGCGATGGGATGATACACCGGAATACCTTATTGTCACTGCATAAACATTACCATGGCATGAATTAATTAGGTTTACGCACGCTAATCCTTTATGATCGAATGTTAAGATGTAACTGTTTAATATCTTATATGATTAATGATTCTTGCTATTGTCCTGTTTACTTTATAAGTACAATAATCAAACACATTGAGATATACAACGTTTAATTAGCGCTCATACAGCAGTAGGACATTTGACTCAACTATTTTTTTAATTATAATTAGGTACCTTAATAATGCATGCCTAGGTATATACAACGACTTGCTAAGCTAAGGTGGGACAGTATAACCCGCATTAGGCCAGCGTGGGGACTATAAAAAAATAAAATAAAATATTTTTTTATTTTATTTTAATAGCCCAAGCCCTCTCGCGCATAAGAGCTGTGCCCAGCAATCGGACGTATATAGGCTTAATTATTATATTATTATTAACGTGGGCACCCTGTTTGCACGACTGTCGTAACAGTTGAGTACATTCATTACTATAAAAGGCGGGAAATATTTTGGGGATTGCCGCCGGAGTGATATGAAGGACCGAGCTTTTTATAAACTCACGAATAGTATTAGTCACACGTACCCGACGCCAAAAAACCGCCCCCATACAATCTGGGTTACGCTCGCTCCTTTTTTAAAACGACATGCTTAAATTACATGAATCTTGGCATAAAACTTACGTAACATACCTATCTATATTTTTGTCTGGTAATAGTCTTCGTTGTAAAAAATTGGTATACTATTGGTAGCGTGAGCGTAACTTCGATTGTCTGGCGGCGGCTACGATTGTGTGAAACATGCATGTTTGAGAAAATTAAAATTCCTTGCCTGAAGCGCCCTTACATGGCGCTCAGTCCGTACCATGCGCCACTATTGGTTTCGCACAATTTCTCCGGCCTTTCTGCGTATCTGTCAACGGCGTCTCATTGCAAGCTTCATCGCGCGTCGGCAGCTCAAGTGCAACGATCCTTTGTTCCCTGTCTTTACCGCCTCCGTATCGGCGCGTGACACGAATACAGCTTTAAACACCAAGGCTAAAATACCATTTTTCCCTGTACCGGATCCTGGCTAAAACAAATTAGACGAACACTTAAATTGATACTAGAGACTGTTTTATTAATAGTTTACGCAACCACTAATATATAATTTTATGATTTGAAAGTTAGGACTAGTTAGGTGTCGCTACCCACGTACCTTTTTTGTATTATGCATCCCAAATTAATGGTGTTGCTTTAATAAGTATGTATATTCCATTCAAATTTAGCGTGGGAGTAGAGATGCGTGTTTTACGGGACCGGTATCTATTGGTACTTAATTGATATCTATACAGATGACAAACGGGACCTCTTGTCACATTTCGTAATTTTTATTATCCGTACCTCCCACATTGCGCATTGTGTCCATCGTTAGGTAGGCATAACTACTGAGATGTTATTTTTAAGTGGTTTTTGACGAATACGAGTATAATCCGTCTCGCATTCCATACTGACATCCTCAATCTCCTCATTTGCTTATTTTTCATTATATTTTGTTTAAAAAGCTTAATGATATCATAACCGTTTGGTCTCATAGTCATCACGGATCTGATGATGGGATATTGCAAAAATCTAGAGATCTCTTCAAATAATATAGCCACAGCGGATAAGAACCATTCGAATTCTTAATCGTATTCATCGCAATATTCGCAATCATGCCTATTATTTATTTGCCTCTTGGTTTGTCACCCTTTAGCACCATCCAGGGGACTGGTGTATGGTTGTGGTAGGGAGCTCCTGCGCGTGTAACATTCCTCCCCCAACTGTTTAAATGTTGACCTATAACTTTTTAAATTTGTATTCTTTTGGACCCGCTTTATTATTTCGCGATAAAACTGTAAAATTGTATATCTATGTAATGGCCTATTTTATAAAAATATGCCACACGACTAATTAAATAGCCACACTCTTGCATTTACTCACGGAACCTATTATATGGTGAAATGGAACTGCTGATTAAGAGGATACGGGAGCTGAAATTTAAATAGATAAAGACAACGCTAGGTTAGGCGAAAAGTCCTGCGTAAAAAACTCAAAAAACGATGTTTCGAACTCGACTGTTTCCTCCTCCAAAACTTAATCAACTGTAAAGAAATTTTGAGTTCTAAATGGTAATGAAATTAGTGGGACTATTTTAATTTTAGGCCATACTTTATGCTTACGTAATACCATGCTTTTCTTTGTGGCCTAGTAAATAAGGCCGTTTTTGCGAATATTTCAAGTGCGCTAGCGCCTAAAGAATTAAAAAAAGCAAAACAGTCCGACACAGATATTAATAATAATAATCTGTGTTGAAAAAAAATCATTGCTCTAGCTTCAAAAACCACGGAGGGTACAGTCGAGTACGTTTGTATGGAGAAATGAGCACTCCTGTTGCCTCTTAAGCCCATAAAATGATGGCATGTTAGAATGTTTTGGGAAGTTGGTTATCTGTTTGATAAAGACTATGTTATATAAAAAATATCCAAATTCAATCCTTATTGGTTCAACGCCGATACCTTGATAACAGACCGATGGATTTTTATACATGTATTTTTACAACTAATATTCAACAGTTTTAATACTCGTAAGGATGATTGTTTACTGAAATGACTAACAGTAATATACGCTCAACGCTATGAAGATTAAGTGGCACTGCGAAATGTGAACGCTTAATAAATATTTATTCCGTTAGGAATGGAAATGTTTCACCTGTGCAGTGTTTGGAACGTTTCCAAATTTATACCTACAGTTAAATAAACTATTTTGACTTGTTCTTACAGTATGTATAAACAACAATAGGAAGTCATACTGTTTAGACTAAACTTGGGTAATGTTTTAACGTCTAGAAACAGCATTTAATCATATCACTCAGTTGGTGTTAGTATGCTATAGGTCAGGGATTACTAATTTATTTCTTCATGGGCTGGATCCTTTTTCTTAAAATAAAAAAGATAATTGCGGTCCGTTTCTACTTGAGTTTATTAAATAAGCAAAAAAAAAATTGGTCGGCGGGGACCGCAGTCCGCCATTTGGTGACCCTATAAGTATGTACCTAATACATAAAATACACAGATATGTATATGTGAAAAATATTATACCCTGAAAAAATCAACAATTTGTTTTTAATGGGATCTTGTACTTGTATCAAAATGGAGAAGAAAATATTTCATTTGTTTTCCATAGATTTTACACTTTGAGTACCCACCTACGCCATTTTATCTATGCGTTGTGTACACGACAAACTGGTTTCTTATCCTCATTTCTTGCGTTTAATAGCGCAGCCAATGATAATCACTTGCTTAATCTCAAGTATCGGGCAAACTATACGAAGTAACTCTGTATCTAGATTATCGAAAATCGCAAAATAACCATAAATATTATTTCATAGTAGTTAGTTTCACGTACATATGTCATATTAAGTTAAAATTTATGTCGTGCATCACGAGGAAGTTGAGCAGTTTGTTCTGTCCGAATATCCCTTACAATATTTATAAGTACAATTGTAGGTGTAGTATGCTAAGTTAGCCTCATAAATCATGGCATGTCTATTATGATTAACAGAGCGATATGTCACAACCGTCAAACTTTAATGATATATGTATATATATCGTATTAAAAACGATGAGCATGTTCATATCGCTACTTATATTAATAATTTTCAACTTGTCTAACATTTCTGTGCAACAATTGTTTGTCAAGGCTTTCATTTTATTCAGTTAATATTTCATTGAAACTCAGAATGTCAGGATAATAACGGGTTGTTTCAATTCAACCGGGGACCCGCTATTTGCATAAGACGGAAAAAAAAGGTTTTCTTGACAACTAGATAAAATATAAAGACCTCAACGCTGAATAATAAGGCATTTTTATATTCATCGATAATAACATGTCAATCATGTGCTTCCGGCACGAAGTCAAGGTTGGATAGAGGTTAGCTCGGCAGTGTGGCTTATCCACAAATTAATATATCGATAGTCAGAAAATGGCAGACACGTCCGGCAGGCCAGACAGGCAACCCTCAGGCCGAAACGACTGTCACGTCATATTATCGGGGAGGGAAGCCCTCCACTGGCTATTAGGCGCGTCCAATCGATGTGACTGATGTGCCGCCCTTTGTTCATCATATTAGTAGGCAAGCTAGTCTATCACAAGCTTCTTTACAAGTGGACAGGCTTGTCCAAGTGTTCATACACAAAGTTAAGCATACCTACTTAGTACCTTATCTTTTTAATCTAACAACTTACATTCAATAAATGCAATAGAATTACAAATTGAAGGTTAGCTATCTATCACTTCTGTTTTGAAAATATAAATAGTGTAGTTTTTTTCATAAACATGGAATGGAAATAGAAAATGCTGTATGCCAAAGATAGACAAATACTGAGGCTCATAGTTTCAATAGTCGTGTACTGTTACATTACGTCCATCTGCGACGCATATGGTCCTCAAGGTAAAGTGAGTAAACCCGAGTGACTCTATCTCTGGCTATCTGCCATATCTCAAAAATGTGGCTGGTTCGACCAAATCGGGTATTTAAATAGATTCGACTGGAGACCATATTTGCGACGTTCTCTTGTATAGACCAATAGTGGGACCGGATTTTTGCCCTATAAGTTTCGATAATTCTAAAGAGTGAAAAGTGATGTTTATCTGGTATGGGACATATTTTTAAGCATATTTGTAATATATGAAGAAAATTTAGAACGAGCGTTAGATATAAATAAGGTATTTATGTATTTTTATTGATGAATTTTGAATATTGAATTAAAGTACAAAATTTAAGCATCGTCTTTTATAATATGTATGAGGCTTTATGCTATCAAATTTTTAGAAAAAAAAATCAACGTGCTACTTTGTCAAACTCAAATTAGCTTCTTATTTTGTCAATATTGAATTAAAGTTTGAAAAATCCACAATATCATATCTAAATTCTTAGGTTAATAGGCAAGGCAAAAAATTAGAAGAATAGGATATGTGCTTTACAATTAATATGCGTTTTTTGTCCTGTAAGATCTAATATTGAATTAAAGTCCGTAGAGATAAGTCTATTACTATAAAATAATATATGCAGCCATTTTATGGAAAGGTAGAAATATCTGTGTGTAGCTTGCATTGTAATAGTAAAATCAACTTAAAAAGGCGCGAAATTCATAACCACGCCGCGCTGGTCCGTCAACATGTCGGCTCGGCGCGCGGGAGCCTATCGTAGCCGACCTAGTGAGCGATAGATACCTCGCCCCGCCCGCGCCCCCCGCTCAGCTTCGCAAGCGCTGTTTGTCTTTTCTTTCAAATCATTCATTTGTTTGTTTATCGTGCACATAAATTAGATGCGGACATTACATGAATTTAATTATAGAATAAAAGTTATTATGACTTCAAAATGAGTGAAAAATGTTTCATATGTGTACTGTACTGTACTGACTTAGTAACAGAGAAAAAACGAGGAATTGAGCAGTTAATAACTGCGAGCAAATAATCTTTCTTGGTGATGGGAAAGTTAAGTATTTCTACGGGAAGGAGGAACTACGCTTCCATAAAAAGTGTAGATTATACATTGAGTCGAAGGCTATACCGGCGTACAAAAGACTAATGGAGGTGGCATCAGAGGGCTTACCGCGAACCACGTTCGACGTGTTGCCTCCCTGTCATACTTACGTACGAATTTACAAGTGCGACAGAGAGGTAACACGTCGAACGTGGTTCGCGATAGGCCCTCAAATGTACAGCCAAGTGACGATGATGAAAATTACATTTTCAAAACTTTTGTCTTTTGTTACCATTGTGTTAGCCGCCTGTACTTACTTTCAACATATATTAGTAGTTTATGTTACTGCTACATAATAAAAGGCATTAAAATACACGAGTGTGGGCTTAGGAAACGAACGAAGTGAGTTTCTTAAAAAGATCACACGAGTGTTTTAATGCCTAATTATCTTATACCTTTAAACGAGCAATTCTTGTATATATATATTTCCGGGATCTCGGAAACGGCTCTAACGATTTTGCTGAAATTTGGTATATGGGGGTTTTTGGGGGTAAACAATCGATCTAGATTAGTCTTATGTTTGGGAAAACGCGTGTTTTCGAGTTTTCATGCGTTTTTCTTTCGACGCAGAATATGGTCGCTAATTTCGTGTTGCCGGCCACTGTCCGTCTGGTCCAGCGGGTTAAGACGCGGACTGCTAAACGAGTGTTACGGGTTCGAATCTCGCCTGGTGACTAACTTTTGTTTTTTTTTATATGTTCAATTTTATATATAATTTTTTAATTTTTATTGTTTTAGACAAGTTTAATTTAGTAAAAGAATGTAGTTAAGATTATCACCTATACACCACCATATTACAATAAATAGTTAGTTATAACCGAGCAAAGCTCGGTCGCCCAGGTACTGTATAGTTATTGCAGGTAGTTCGCAATCACATTTTTAGCACAGGCATTATAAGAGAGGTATGGGCATTGTAAATGTCATCTGGCTCTGTGTGGTAGGGCACAGCACAGCGGATGTCATTCCAGATCTAGAGCAGAACCCAACTGGGGAAGTACCTCCACCTTACAGAAAATCGCAGCCAAATAACACTAGACCCTACTCATAGTGTTGTGTTCCTGCCGGTGAGTAAGGTTGCCAGAGCTCAACGAGGGGTGGGAGGGTGTTAGGGTCGGCAACGCGCATGTAACTCCTCTGGAGTTGCAGGCGTACATAGGCTACGGATACTGCTTACCATCAGGCAGGCCGTATGCTTGTTTGCCACCGACGTAGTATAAAAAAAAAAAAAAAAAACATACAATTAAAATATTTCATACGACATGTGCTAATTATTTGTCTCAGTGTAAACAAAAATATATCATAATTATGATATCAATTTTCAAATTCAAAATGGCGGACATGTTTTATAACTTATTTTAAGAAATTATGAGTAGTTTAAGACTAAAAAGCAAGAAATTGTTTCTTGCTTCTGTTTGTATATGTATCATGTAGTATTTGATGTTTTCATTATTTTTGAAAGTCCTCAGGGTGCCGATTACGAAAATGACATCCATTATGGAACCCAAGATGGCGGACATTCATTTTTCTTAAAAATCGGTATGGGTGTCATCTCCGAGGTTCTTCGAGGTTCCGATTACGAAAATGACGTCCATTTTGCAATCCAAGATGGCGAACATTATTTTTTCTTAAAAATCGATATGGTTGTCATCTCCGAGGTTCTTCGGGGATCCGATTACGAAAATGACGTTCATTTTGAAATCCAAGATGGCGGAAATTATTTTTTCTTAAGTCGATATGGGTGTCATATCCGAGGTTCCTCGGGATTCCGATTACGAAAATGACGTCTATTTTGAAATCCAAGATGGCGGACATTAATTTTTCTTAAAAATCGATATGGGTGTCATCTCCGAGGTTCCTCGGGGTTCCGATTACGAAAATGACGTTCATTTTGAAATCCAAGATGGCGGACATTAATTTTTCTTAAAAATCGATATGGGTGTCATCTCCGAGGTTCCTCGGGGATCCGATTACGAAAATGACGTTCATTTTGAAATCCAAGATGGCGGAAATTATTTTTTCTTAAAAGTCGATATGGGTGTCATATCCGAGGTTCCTCAGGATTCCGATTACGAAAATGACGTCTATTTTGAAATCCAAGATGGCGGACATTAATTTTTCTTAAAAATCGATATGGGTGTCATCTCCGAGGTTCCTCGGGGTTCCAATTACAAAAATGACGTCAATTTTGGCGGTTCTTGTTGGTGCAGATTTCAAAAATAGAGACCATTTTAGAATTAAAGGTGGTTGATATCACGGCTACACACATCGACACCCATTTCAAAAAGTAGCGTCCGCCATATTTATTTTCAAAATAGATGCCATTTTTGAAATCCACACCCCTAAAAACCCAGAAAACAACACCCATGACGACTTTTTCAAAAAAGTGACGTCCGCCATCTTTATTTCCAAAATGGACGTCATTTGTAAAATTAGTACACATAGATCATACAACATAAAAACTAAAAACATTTCCATCCTCTTTTGGGCAGTTGTGTAAGTCTGTGATAACCCTAGGTAGGTACGGAGACCTTGAGCGGTGTCGGCATTTACGCAAACATCAAAGGCGTCGGCCCACTGTTACTTTTTACACTGTGCTTTTAGTGTGTAAACGAAAACGTCACATGATATATCAAAAGAAAAGTTATTTTATCTTATACCTTTAAACGAGCAATTCTTATAATTACAGTGTAAACTCTTTATAACGAAACTCAAGGGACTGAGCATTTTTTGTCGTTATAGAGAGTTATCGTTATATGGAGTGAACAAAAAAACAACCAAATTAACAAGAATTTTTAATATGTATGTCTTAGATAATATTATTGTTTACACATATAGTCTGATAACTTTGTCTGACGTTTTTTGCTATGCCAGTACTTGTTTTGTATTATTTTATGTATTCTATTCATATCTAGATATGTGGTGGAATCGTCTTGATTAAACAACAAAAAAATTTCTACCAACTTAACGGCATCTAGGGCTTGTTGAATTGTTGGTGGTGATTCGGCTTTGTCCACTTGATCATCTTCTTCATCTTGATTATCGGATGTTTCCTGACTTTTTGACACTAAATCAACAATTTGTTCATCTGTAAGTGTACCAGTTGTGGCTAAATCCTCATCTATATTTTCGTACGATTGTAGATCTTCGTTAAAATTGTTTGATATGTTGAACTGTCTTATCCATTCACTTAGTGGTAGATTGTCTTCACTGTCAAATTGGTTCGTTTCTTGGCTACTACATAATCCAGCATGTCGAAAAGAATGTTGGATAGTGGCTGCTGTTACCTCTTGCCAGGCTTTTGATAAGAAGTTCACTGCTTGTAGCATGTTGATCGAGACCTTGCCGTCAGTTTCGATCATATCCATCAACATTTTCCGTCTATAGTGGCCCTTTAGGCTTTTAATTACACTCTGATCCATTGGTTGTAAAATACTGGTTGTATTAGCTGGGAAAAATGCTAACTCTATGTTTCGAGGATTAGATATGATTGGGTGAGCAGGACAATTGTCTACTAGAAGCAAGATTTTCCGTGATTTTAATTCAGCATCCCATTTTCTCACTTCCTCTTCAAAAATCTGCGATGTCATCCAAGCTGACTTGTTTGCTTTGTACGTAACTGGCAACTGTTTTATGTTCTTGAAACACCGAGGGTTTTTCGATTTGCCTATAACTAAGAGCTTTCTTTTTTCTGTGCCACTCATATTGGCAGCCACTAGAACTGTAATACGCTCTTTAGACAGTTTTCCTCCAACACATTTTTCCCCTTTGAATTTTAAAGTTTTGTCGGGAGTCAACTTGAAAAAAAGGCCAGTTTCATCTGCATTAAAAATGTCTTCTGGCGAGTACTCCATCTTTAATTTAGGCCACACTGTACTAATCCAATTGTTAGTCACATTCATATCGACATCCCGCGCCTCTCCGTTCATTTTACCGTACGTAATTTGGTGACGGTGCTTAAATTTTCCAAGCCAACCTTCAGATGCTTTAAAGTCAATTATGCCAAGTTGGTTGGCAAACTTTTCAGCCTTAGCTTTTACAATTGGCCCCGAGATGGTACATTATTCTGGCGCTGATTGTTAAACCACGACAACATTGCCTGATCTAAGTCTTCGAATTTTGGCTTTCTTAATTTTTTAGAAGAGTTTCCTTCCAGCGCCGCCTGTAGAATTGTTTTTTGGTTTTTCCAAATGGTAGCAACAGTGGATTGACTTAGTTCAAAACGCCTTCCAATGTCACTTTTCTTTTCTCCCTTTTCAATCGCACGTATCACACAAACTTTTTCGTCAACACTAATCGCTTTCCGTTTACCGGCCATGTTAACAGTTTCAAAGTAGGTTTACGACTGATAATACGATAGGTACCCAGTATGCTTGGTCGAAGACCATCACTTCCGAGAAAACAATGCGTCTTACTGCACGTGTTCAAGGCAATTAAGGATAACAAAAGCTAGACGGACCTCGGATGTTTCGGAGCTTCAAAGTCTTTTGTTACCTGATAACATAACATAAACAATAATACCGATAGTAAATATTTATTGTCTAAAAATATGAACACATTTCTTCGTAATAGAGAATGGCGTATCGCTATAAAGAGTGTTTCAATATGTGGGTTTTAACGCAAACCAACCAAGTTGGGCTCACTTCAACGTTATAGGGAGTTTATCGTTATAAAGGATAACGTTATAAAGAGTTTACACTGTATATTTCTGTGATCTCGGAAACGGCTCTAACGATTTCGCTGAAATTTGGTATATAGGGGTTTTTGGGGGTATACAATCTATCTAGATTAGTCTTATGTTTGGGAAAATGCGTGTTTTCGAGTTTTCATGCGTTTTTCTTTCGACGCAGAATATGGTCACTAATTTCGTGTTGCCGACCACTGTCCGTCTGGTCCAGCGGGTTAAGATGCGGACTGCTAAACGAGTGTTATGGGTTCGAATCTCACCCGGTGACTAACTTTAATTTTTTTTATATGTTCAAGTTTATATATAATTTTTTAATTTTTATTGTTTTACACAAGTTTAATTTAGTAAATAAAAATGACCTATGTAATAAGAGAAATCGACAATAGATGGCATTACTCTGTGACAAGTGCTGTAAGGTTAAAATCGATTGTAAATAATAATAATTGTCAGTTCACATTTTACTTTTTAAGTTTATGTACATTATCACCACCATATTACAATAAATAGTTATAACCGAGCAAAGCTCGGTCGCCCAGGTACTATATTATTAACTGTACTAGGTTGCCTTTTTAACAAGTTGGTCCAGTCCATGGTTGCCTACATTTTATATAAAAATCGGGACCATTAACTGGACCAACTTTTTTAATACGGCAACTTTCAAATAAGCTTTCATTTGATATATCATACGATGAAATAACAAACAAAAAAACTATCCGTACGCAATCTTACAAGGCAACCTACTTGAAATGTATCACTGTGAATTTTGTCTTACATTTATTTCTTATCAGAAATAAATAACATGAGGGTGCACATGCCTTATAACGTATCTCTATATAACTATCGGTTATCAATATTAGCATTAGCGGTTAACAACAACATTCCCCTTAAAACAAATAACTATCGCGAGGAAAATACCAAGTCCAAACATCTGAAAAAAATCGGGAAAGAAAAGCTGCAACTGGCTTTTAAAATGGTACAAGGAAGGGTGGTCATCTGTATGAGAATGTGTTTTTTTTGTCTCTATTTGACCCAATGGTTGACTGGTAGAGAATGCCTTTTGGCATTAAGTCCGCCATTTGTGTTTTTTTTTTTGTTTGTGCAATAAAGTTTAAATAAATAAATAATATTCATGTAACGCGATAACGAATTCTACGTGAACGAAATCGCGGGCAATACCTATTATAGTAACAACAGAATAACAATTTTCTATTGCTATTAATTTAAAACACGCTTTAGGAATTTTTTTGATGGACCGTAGACGCAGACAAGGACACCCCGCTCCCCACTACCGTTGTTCGCTGCCTCCTGCCACAGCGCGCGGCGCGCGCAAACTTGCCGCGCGTTTGAAACGTAACGTATTTATATAAGCAAGGAATGCATACATATCAGTAATGAGTGTTGCCGTGATTTTATATTTCTAAATTTTTGTTTAGTAACTGAGATCATTGTTGATGATCGATTATTATTAACTCTACAAACTTTAATTCAATATTAGCTATACTGCTTAACCTGAAATCAATATCTAGACAAGCACATTGTCTACATGTCTAACTTTTTACTAGAATACTAAGTTGATCCATAATATCGTAATTTTGCAATATCAGCAACTCTAATTCTATATTTACAAAATAACTCGTGTTTTTACGTTTACCAGAAAGCAGCTGTTCCAGATTTCTAAAAACTGAAAATTGTACATAAATTGAAGTGTTATTCGATATGCTAAAGTTTTCTGTAACTTTAATTCTATATTTACTTAGTTATTAGCAAAAATTAAAATATTTAAATATAACCGAAAGCTCAACCTTAAAATTTCTAACTTTTTACCAAAGTATTATTTAACATACTCCCAATGACATATCAAAAAAGAAAAAACTTTAATATTATCGAAACCCATTTTTGTTCAACCGCTGGTCTATGTACAGATACAAGCTCTTAGTAGGTATTATTAAATAAAACATTTTATTGTTATGAAATCAATGTTGACAGCACCATATTTAATTGAAATATAAAACTACCAATATAATTGCACCCACTAATTGAATAAACTAAAAGCTTCATTAAAATGCAATTAACTAACCAATGTTGACATTCCATGCGTGTGTCACAGTTGGGTGAGTGGGTGTAGAAAATATAAAACCAATTTGAATTTGTATTTCTTTGCCCTACCAAAACACCTGGAAAACCTTGTTTGTGACCGACGTTTACAAGAAAACAGTCATTTTATTATCAGTATGTTACCTGAAAACGTCGACTATCGATAAAAATAGCAGATACTCATAGAATATTCATTACAACTACATGTACGTATTCCGTGTTTACGTTAAAGCTAATGTTTAATATTTATTTTGAAATATATAAGTAGTTACTTGTATTAGTAGTTCGATTACCGGCTTTAGTACAAATTATTGGGCCACTCAATCAGTGGCGGAATGTCAAACTAATTCGGCATACTTTTCTTAGGATTTGTTGTTAAATTTTCTCAAAATTGATATTTCGATTGTGATCGAGTTCTATAGACGCCTCACCAATGCTATACACTGATGCAGTCATCTAGTGGTGAATGCATGAATATATTATGTTTTAAAAAACTACTTACTTCATTTTTGCAGTAGGCACTTTAGATAATGCGATGAATGGGATATGATTATAAAATAGCATAAAGATTAATAGAAGAAGAAGAAAAAAAGTTTTAGGTATAAGGTAGCCCACGTAACCGACCGCCACCACACATAAAAATTTCACGATTTACCTCAAAGGGTATATTCTGTAAGGAATTCTTTAGTCAGGATTTGGAACACCAAGAAAGTTTTGCTGTGACACGATCTGATTGATATCTGAAACATTGATTTCAAACTCATGTTACACATAAAAACACTTAAACCGAAAGATGCTTATAATCGAAGTTTAGAAAGTAATTTAGAAAGACGATATGTAACCATAACTGTTGTCTACAAATTGTTTTATGCCAACGCATCATACCTAAAGGTAAATTTTCCACGGCGAGTTACTAATAACAAATGGCTATTGTTTCCATGACAGGTCAGTAAGCCTGGTTTCAAAATCTTATTATTCTAATGAAATTACCTTTCCGTGGACGGCTTGTGTGGTCGTCGAAAGGGTGCGGTGGGTGACGTCACGGAGTCGGTGTTGCCTCAGTGATCCGGTTAGCCTAAACGGATATTCCGCTGATAGGACTGTCTGACTGCTGTCTGGGTGCATTTGGTGTATTTTGCAGTCGTAACGACCCACGAGGGAAGCATAGTTTGTACTGCAGGCAACAAAGAGTTTCTCATTAGAGATTACTCCATTTTAAAGGATTTCATTATCAACCATGTTCTTAAATTTATTCTCTCGTAGAAGAGCTGCTATAAAATAAAACTGTAGTTGGATTATGTACAGCTTAAAATTAAATGTGAACTACGTAGTTTTATGAAGCATACAATGAAGTACAGGTTCTATGCTTCGGAAACTAGAGGCAGTTGAATTATAAAACTAAACACGCTTACGAAAAGTTCGCAAACTATGAGTTCTGTACCCCTAGTGTAAATTTATTCGATAGCGAAACGTGACGTACGCGTTTGCGTTAAGTCACATTTTGTATGGGATTTTGAGTTTCCAAAATATCCCGCTTGACGCGCTGTTTCTAAATCCCATACAAAATGAGACTTAACGCAAACGCGTACGTCACGTTTCGCTATCGAATAAATTTACACTAGGGGCTCTGCTTCTAAATGTTCCTCGTGCGTCAATCGCAACTGGCAGGTAAAGTTTAATTACATTTACATACTTAATGCCGCACGTAGCCAAATCTTTTATACGACTTGCTATTCGACAATCAAGCTGATGGTGGAACAATTGAATTTGCCACGCGAATAGCGTAGTTCTCTCGGTCTTTCCACTTTTGAATATATCTCGGAATAACTCGTGGGAATCAACGAACTCATATTACGTAAATGAGTTTTTGCGTGTCTCCGAGCAATTGTTGTTGCTCGGTCGATTATGAACAGTTTTTTCGGTGATACTATCTGTCTACTGTTGTTCGCATTCATCGCAATTCGAAATTTAGACACATCACACGCCAAGTCATATGGTAATCCTATTTCTAAGTTGGAAACAGTTGTGGCATAATGTTTATTTTGATTTCTTCTATACGTTTTGCCCGATCGTTTCTAATATTCGTATTTTTATGTTTACACCGAAATGAACCTCAGCTTAAGGACTTATTATATTTTACCGCATTATCAGATTAATATAACAGAATTTAAAAAGTATATACATCAATTTTTACTCATTCAATTACCTCTGGCTTAGCCGCCCCGATTATATTTGACACCACGCTACCGATATACAGGCTCTCATAAAGTAATTATGTGCACGTCAATTTGAAGCTTGTTTCAGCGGCTCGAGTAACATACTACAAAGGGTACCTGTGCGCAAACCCTATCGAGCTTACTACACAACAATTTGATTAAACACTGCGCAGTCCTTTGAAGAAAATTATGCTTATGTACGATAATATGAGCGTATCATCACGCCACGGCTTCGGCAATGTTGAAATCTTTTCATTGCGGATTATATACGAAACCACTTTGGCGCTCGCAACCCTGGACATAAGAGGATTATAATATAGCTTTTCTCAACATTAACGTATCGTGAACCGACTGAAACAGAATTATGCTTTTATGTTGCGGTAGGCGATTGAAATACGCGCCGGAGGTTTGTAACGACGTTTCGTGTTTATAGAGAACAAAGATGACGGGCGCGAGATGCCTATTGTTAATGACGCTCCTGTTAATGTTGGAGTGTAAAAAGGATCAAAGAGGCTAAACAATGGAGGTGCCTGATTGTAAGAATTGCAAAAGCTACTCGCGATTGTAATACAAACTCTATGAAAGCCAAAGTAACAAGGTAACAGAGGACCGCTAGGGCTGCGATTTTTTACTTTATCCGACTCTGTATAAAAGCTATTTTTTGTCATTAAATTACTAAGCTGTCTGTGCTGATCCGCGTATTTTAATAGCACGGCTACAGATAAAATAAATTTGCTTAACCGTTATAAATGATACCGTAATAAATTGGGACGTCGGTGGTAGCAACTGCCAAAAGTTGAAAGTTTTAAACTGTGAAGAGAAGGCATATTTCTCCTTCAGCCGATCCTTGTTTCCCGTAGGAGGGATTTATGGGAGGCAAAATGACGAAGTCATTTTTAAAATAAAACCATTACAAAATCACATATTCTGAAGAATTTTCGTCTTAAAGTTTGTTTGAACACTGACATTATTAGCTTCCTGGCAATTCGTGTCGCGCGACAAGTCTTATTACAAACTATTTCTTACACGAAGTTATGTTTGTTGCAGTATACTGTTTGCAGACATCGTGGGCTTCACGGTACTCGCATCGCAGTGCAGCGCGCAGGAGCTCGTGCGGTTGCTGAACGAACTCTTCGGCCGGTTCGACCAGCTCGCCAGCGTAAGTTACCAACTAAATTATTTGCTAAATCCACTGCACTGCCGAGGTGAGAGGTGGAGTGGTAAAAACAAAGCAACGCTCATTCATCAATCGCTCGTGCTAATGACATAACATCTTTATGGAAAACCTTATATTCGGGTAAGATGTTCTTAAAAATTTTGCACTATAATTTCGGTACATAAGTAGATGTCGTTCAATATACCAGTAGTCTATACCAATAAGCTTCCTATGAAAGGTTACCGTGGTTTCATTACAACAGTTTGACAAAGAATATTAACCCACTTAGCCCGACTAGGTGTTATAACACCGCTCAAATTGATTAAAAAGTACCCTCAAGTTTTGAATTTAAAAGATGATATTTTTAAAGTTATTCTGCGGTTATCTGATTCAGTGCTTACTGAAGTTAAATTGTGTGCAGACGCAGTAAACAAATATTGTTACTTTGAAGCATAAATTGTGTTTTATGGCAGCAGTTTTATTTCGATTCAATATGTCTGGTAAAAGGTAAGCTGTTTTTAACAAATCTTTGTATATTGTTGTATTTTTGGTATGTATTATTTATCATATGACTATTAGCTATTTATATAGTAATATATTGACTTTTGTAATGACATACTGTAGTATTTTTTTATTGGTCAAATAGCAGAGGTGTTATAACACCTGGTAGTATATCTAACATATTTTTGTATGATATTTTAGGTTACGGCCAAGAAAACCATTGAAGCTTACTGAAATAATAGAAGAGTTGGAGAAAGGCGACGATGACACACATTTACCAAGTGTTATCGCTATTTTTCCCCCGGATAATGGAAATGGAAATATAACTGACGAGGATTCGGGAGACGAAAACATTGTGAATTTGCACAACCTTCCGGGTTCGCAGCTGAGAGCTGAAGCTGAGGTCATTTACAGTGAGTCTTCTTCAGATGAGGAAGATAATACACCATTGTCTCACTTAGCTAAACGCAGATGTAGCGAGCAGGTCACACAAGAAACCAACGTCACCAATCTCCCTGCAGCTGGAAAATCTGCCATGGTACCTTCAGATTACAAACAGTTTGGTTTAGGTGGGAGCGTAATTCTACAATTCGCCGATGCTCTGCAATCCCTTCAACCAAATCTATATTTCCACTTATATTTTGACATTTTTTTTTCCTCCGTACTACTACTATTTTATGAACTAAGTAACAGAAACCTGAAAGCAACAGGTACAATTCGGGAAACAGAACATCGAAATGTCCTCTGCCTAAAAATAATGTATTCAAAAAACTGAAAGAGGGACTTTTCAATTCAAATCTAGTCAACCAGAGGACATCTTGGTTTGCAAGTGGAACGATAATAACGTCGTGCCTGTTGCATCCAATGCAGATAGCGTCGAGCCACTCTATAAAGCAAAACGTTTCTCTCAGCAGCAAAACAAAATATATCATGATCGATCAGCCTGCCATTATAAAAAAATATAATGAGAACATGGGAGGTGTGGATAGATCAGACCAAAATATAGGACTTTATCGGACATCTATTCGTGGTAAAAAGTGGTACTTTCCACTCATTTGTCACTCTTTAGATATGGCCACACATAATGCCTAGCAACTATACAGACGGAATGGAGGGGAATACGATTATCTCTCTTTCAGAAGAGTTGTTGCAAGGGGTTTATTAGAGACCTATAAAAAAAATGATAAGCGTGGACCTTGCCCCACTCCCACTACTCACAGGGAAACGTCTCGATTTGACAGACTGGACCATATCGTTCAATACAAAGACGTTCAACTGACATGCAAAGTCTGCAAAAAGAAAACTAATTTTACGTGTAAGAAATGTGTGATTTATTTACATCCCAAAACTTGTTTTTTGGCGTATCATACTGCGGTGTGAGTATATAAAGTGTTGTTTATACTGATTATGATTATACGTATAATAATAAACGTTATATTTTATTTTTCTTATGCCAACCCTTTATCCTTCCTTCCAGTACTTTCTATAGTAGTGCATATTCCTACCAGGTGTTATAACACCACCCATTTTCCGGATTTCCCAGGTGACTTTGATTTTTTTCATGATTTTTCTCGTAACTTAAGAACAGTAAATAACACCATACTAAATTATTATAAAAATCTGTGACTGTAAATAGTTTCAGGGTTATCTGGGTTAACACTGTCAGAAGCTTTAGTCTCCTGAAGCTCTTTAAACAATTCACGGATTTTATAATATACGAATGTATATTTACCTACCACAAACGCTTGCAGTCAAACCAAGTTCACTTTGCATGGCACTTGCTCACAAGTGCGTTTATGATGACGTTAAATCTCTATGAAAATACGAGTCAGCTTAAACGGAATAAATATCGCTACTTGATGATGGAATACATTTTGATATCGGGCCTATGATGGCTGACCATAACCATATACACGTGATAAAATAACAATCACTTTTTAACACTGCGCGATTGAAAGTAATGGACACTGTCTTTGTCACGCCTTGACGGCCACATTAGGCCTAGACCACAACGACCATCATATCTGTACTGGTGGTATTAATGCGACACTAGCATGGCATAGTTGATTTATTTTTGCGTGTAAAAACTAGCCTAAACTTTCAACAGGAATTTCATCTGACAGCTTTATTCTTGGAAATTCATAAAATATACTAACGCTGATGTTAACACCGCGAATCCATTAGGAAATCGAGTATTATATCGAACGCAACATCCATCAGAAAAATTGAACCAGGTTCGAGAAAAATATCAAAGTTCACGCTTTCGAATATCCGTGTAGAATAGCGTTGAATACTTCAGAAATACCAGCTGCCGGAAATATGAAAATCCAATCATTATAATAAGAGAGCATTCGAGGTGCCTCTCCGTCCACACCGCCTCGCGGCTCATGAATTTTGTACTGTGAATACATTGTAGGCGCCTTCGTAAATAACGTACACGTTTTGATTGGCTGATGGCATGTAGATCCATACATATTTCTGCTTTAAACAGAATGCATGAATGTTTCACAATTTTACGTTAACGCGTGCTATCAAAATAAATCGAGTTTTAATCATGTGTAGGTACATATACGTGACTCGTGTTATTTAGTTCTCTTTACGATATTTACAATTATAGGCATTACGGCCGTTCAGAAGCACGGGATTTTAAGGGATGATTATAAATACATTTTAATTATGCACGCCAGACACGAATGAAGTCGAGCGCCGAGAGACAGATGTATATGCCCTTTTAGGCTTTGTTGGTGGATGAATTAAAGTCTATTTTTATGAATGAGAAATTTAAAACTATGTCTTTTAATTTTATATTAAGATTATTTTATTACACATAGTGATGTGAACGGTATACTCTTGGCTCGTCTCAGTCGTTTTTTGTCACGTTCTTAAATTCGTCCGTTTCTGCTTTCGTAACCCATTCTTCATTCGTCACTGTCGATATTTGGCTATTTCTTATTCCGGCTTAGTTCGGTATTCGTCAACATCATCTTTAGGCATGTTCAATGTTAGTCTATGTTGTTTTTAGACTCACTCGTTATTCGTATTTTTTTTCACGGCACGTTCGTTGTTGGTCCTATTCGATTTTTGGCAAGTTCTTAATTCATCTTATTCTGCATTCGTCACTTACGCTGGAAGTCTTTGTCATCTTTGGTCATGTCTGCTGTTTGTCTTTTCCTAGCGTAGCGTTGGGTATTAGTAATGAAGGAAGCCATAAACAAGAAACTTAATAAAAATAAAGAAAAATAGTGAGTGGGGCGAATATCGAAAGAGATAAACAGAGAATGTGTTCAACAAAGAAATATATAAATTACTAAAGAGGCGAAATAAGAAAAACACGAACTTAGAATAGTCCCAAAAACGACAAGACAAATAAAGAGTGAGTCTAAAAACAACATAGACTAACATTGAACAAGCCGAAAGATGATGTTGACGAATACCGAACTAAGCCGGAATAAGAAATAGCCAAATATCGACAGTGACGAATGAAGAATGGGTTACGAAAGCAGAAACGGACGAATTTAAGAACGTGACAAAAAACGACTGAGACGAGCCAAGAGTATACCATGTGAACCGTGGGACTTGTCGAGAAAGAAGAGAGAGCGAGAGAGAGAGAGAGCGAACAAATGATTGGCATTCGCATATATTAGGTTGCGTTCAGAAACAGGCTTTAAGAAACATTAAATAAAATAAGAAGTTAACATCAGACAGCGGTCTATCGCGGTACATACAGATTACAAATTTACGGTGCAGATTTCAATTTTTCAAATTTTATTGTGTATTCGGGTAATTACGAATATCGAAAACTGTCGGATAATTCTAAAAAGGGACTCTTATTGTGATGGGATTTTGGGTTATTTTCATCTCTTCTTCCTAGCGTTGTCCCGGCATATTGCCACGGTTCATGTGAGCCTGGGGTCCGCTTGACAACAAATCCCAAGATTTGTCGTACGCACTACTTTTTACGAAAGCGACTGCCATCTGATCTTCCAACCCAGAGGGTAAAACTAGGCCCTGTTGGGATTAGCCCGGTTTCCTCACGATGTTTTCCTTCACCGAATAGCGACTGGTAAATACAAATGATATTTCGTACATAAGTTCCGAAAAACTCATTGGTACAAGCCGAGGTTTGAACCCGCGACCTCCGGATTGCAAGTCGCACGCTCTTACCGCTAAGCCACCAGCGCTTCGGGTGATTTTCATCTGATTTTCGGATTTATCCGACATAATAAACCTACAGGACGATACATGTTAAAGTAAATAACAACGAAGCATGATTCTGCTAACCTCGTTACTTGGCGAAGTTTTCCGCTCTAGTGGTCAGAGGATAGACAGGACACGGTTTAGTTTCCCGAGAGAGTGGTAATGCTGCCTCCGGGGACTATTTATCACGGAGCTAGTCTCTACAGCGAAATTAGAACTTTGTTAACGTACAGGCCGTCTGCTATGGCAAGTGTTACATGCTTAACAGACGTTTGTGTCTAAAGCGAAGCGAGGGGCATTCCGCCAGGATAACAATTTGCGTCGGGGACGTGATGCATACGACATCTTAAATCAGTACAATACTTCGTAAAATTTAAAATAGCAAATGTTATTCTACCAAATATCGACTTCTTAGGGCCTGTTTTACAATGTTCAAGTAAATTACTGGACAGTTTATTAACAAATAAATTAACTGCCAGATAAAACTTCCTACAAAACATCGCACTTTATCTAACAGTTAAGCTTATTTGAAGATTGTGAAACGTCAACGATGACTTTATTCGTCAGATAAGTGGCAAGTAGGTTATTCAGGACTTTTGGATATTGTGAAACAGGCCCTATGTGGAATGCCCCAAAAGAGGTGTATTAAATGTTTATTTCATTGTTAAAATGAAATGACATATCAAAACAAGAACTGATACATAATAATAATTAATTTGCATTTTCTAAACGCATTTGCATATTAATTGCCAGGTGCATCGTTGCAGCAGACAAGAAGATATGATGCTCAATACTTACATTGGTCATAATTCGCAATTTAAAATAAAGGGCAACCTAATTCTGCGTTCGTCCTCTTTTACGGTCCTAACCTGATGACCTATTGAATGGCATTGTTTCAAATCAACATTCTACGTGTATTGTATTGTTTAAACAGTACAACACTTGTTGAATATCACGTTATTAGGCAGTGTTAAAAATATTTGTGACAAAAATACTTTCGTATTTTAGAAGTGTAGCTTTAATCACACATTGCAACACTCAGGTTTCTAATAAATTCGAAATTAATGGATTTAGGCTTCTTACGTTAATCTGACGTTAACTAACTCGCATAGACATTTAATAGCTTCAAACCAAATTCCAGGCTTACATTACATACATAAGCGTCTTGTCACCTACTGTTTGATTTCAATCAATATACTCCTCGCCTACAGTTGTTGTGTTTATTGCTGGGAAGACCGTCATATGGCAAGAACTCTATTGTTTGTAGTGCACACGTTGCTTCGACAAAAAAGTGAAGACATGCAGGTTTACCATGTTACAAGAGCTTGTACAGTCTGTCTGTTACAGTCGTCTTATATAGACTGTTTCTCCACATTGACATTACCTGCTTTTTTATTTCTTACTTACACTTACACCTAGATTGCATGTTGTATTGTTAATTTTTGTTTTAGGACAACCATTGCCTCCGCATCAAGATCCTGGGCGACTGCTACTACTGCGTGTCCGGGCTGCCCGAGCCGCGCTCCGACCACGCGCGCTGCACCGTCGAGATGGGGCTCGACATGATCGACGCTATCGCGTAAGAAGCTCCTTATTTCGCGCTAGTAGTATGTTTTTAGGACGACCACTACCTCCGCATCCAGATCTTGGGCGACTGCGACTGCTAAGTGTCCTGACCACGGCGGCGTTGCATCATCCAGAAAGTGATTAACGCGACCTCTTAAGAAACTCCTTATTTCGCACTAGTATGGTTTAATGACGACCACTGCCTCCACATCAAGATCCTGGGCGACTGCTACTACTGAGTGTCTTGTCCACTCGCGCTGCATCATCTAGATAGGGCTCAAAATGATCGACGCTATCATGTAAGGGCATCCGTATTTCGCACTAGTATGGTTTTAGAACAACCTCTATTTCCGTAATTCCGTATCAAGATTCTTGGCGACTGATACTATTACGTGTCGTGGTCACTCGCGCTGCACCGTCCTGATGGGGCTCGACATGATCTTTTATGTTTTTGACATATTTCTAAGTATTTTTGTTGATTTTTTTAGCTGAAGTTCTCAAGAAATAGAATATATAGATTACGCTTACATCATCATCAAGATGCCACTTTTATGTCTGATTGAAAATAAACGTACATGGGACCCATTACGCTAAGTTTTTGTATTAGATATGGTATAGAATTAAACAGGTGGTATCGACGTAAACGAATATTTATGAAACTGTCAGACGCACGTCAAGTGCAGCAGCGGATGACAGTGACGACAATAAACTATAGCCCATAGATACTTTACTGCGCGCTCACAAAGGCTGGCTTGATTACGTGGAATTCGCCTTTATGTATACAATATAAAATCCCCGTTCCCACCAATCCCTGACAACTTTTGATGTTGGTCCGGAAGGATAGGCCAATTTTTCGCAAACTAAAAAGAATATTTGTGTTATTATTCTCTACATATGTATTATAAATATATACGGAGACCTGTTTGTAGTTGTTCAACCTCAAACTAATTTATGTGCGTATATTAGTGGGAATCTTATTAATCACGACTATTGACACGTCCAATCGTTACGGCATCTAGATCTCTCTAGGTCAAATCTTCCGGGGCTTTTATAAATAATCAGTAGGGCACGGATGAGAGCGGCGCGCAATGAGCTGGAGCTCGCTCGTGCGTCTTCATCAAAGGAGCTAAATATACCTGACCAGGGTGGTCTGAACCACTGAAGGTTATTAGGCCACCGAGCCCATTGCGTCGCTTAAACTACTTCGTGTTCTAAATGTTTTGATATTCAACATATTTAAAGAGTCGTTAAAATGCAATAAATTTGATAGTCATATTTCTAAATAGGGTTGTTTATTTGTTTCATGCGATAAAATGTTTTTCACTTTCAATTATTTCAAAATGAAGCATATAGATATATACAATACGTATGTAGTCACCTGTTTCGTTTCTCATACTAATTGCATACGAAGTATGTTTGATAAAAATTAGCTGATTTCACTGATTAGTGTTAGTGTTGTTAGCACACTACCCTATTGCGGCTTAGCTTTAAATTTATTCATGCGCAGTCAGTTTTCTTTTACAGCGTTAGAAATTTGTCGCATCTGAATGATAAACGACCTGGCAATTTATAACGTTTAACGCGGATATGACAGAAAGTTTTTATAAATAAGTGCGGTAGGCACTAGGCAATCAACACCGGGCGACCGCCGCCGCAAACCTCAGGCGCGGGATAGCATTTCAGACGTCTGTCCGCCTCCTGGAGTATAATTCTCATCGCTCATTTACGACGAATGTTCAGGAAAACCAGTGTACATTAGCCATTTACTCGGCTTGAGTTCACAAAATACGGATTCGGACCTCAATTCATATGATATCGTTCGTTATTTTATAATTTGATGTTATTTTTTTTGTCTACTTTGTTTTTTCTTATGGTAATGTGTTACATTGTGTGTTATTGAATTTATCATTATCGTAGGCGATAATCGCCAGGAGATTATCGTCCAAGACACAAAACACATCCATGCGCCATCGGGCGATTTTGTGAGATATGTCATTATCAAATGCAGGACGATAATCGTCCTCTATATGCCTTTGAATGCGATAGCTTATGTTTCATGAATATCACTATTATTATTTATGTACGAAAAACTTATACCGTGAAAAATGCCCTTTAAGGTTACATTTAGATGTCAACTGTTGCGGCATTCCTGCAACTGTCAGTCTGCCGCTGACATTCGCTGTCGCATTACTGCCGCAATTATGAAGCCGTCACTAATTGTATTACGGTAATTGAGAGATACAGCAAAGCTGCAGTAGTAACGTCGCAACAGTAATGCAGCTGCTGTTACCATCCGAACATCACCTTTAATGTGCACGTAAATGATAATAGGGACTGCATTACCAATTGGTGACCAAATATTAATACCAAAACGCAGCCCATTAGGTGAAGAATATAGATATTAATTTGTAAAACGACCAAGAATTGTATTAATGCCATACGGCTAAATAAATATGTGTGACTGATGGTTCACCCAAGAACTCGATCCCGGCGCCCGCTCGCGCACCCAATGGGAACACTTCTTCCACATTCCACACCCTTGTTTACTCAAATACTTCCACCGTCAACATAGATTCGTACTCCAGCCCACGCATTCATATAATAAAGACATTATTTATTGCAAGTCGTTTCTGCAGGTCGGCTGTAAATCTAAATTTATAGCCACTGACTTCTAACAAGGTTAAACTGATGGTCATTTCGTCAGTAGACGTTTCAAGAAATTGCTTCTAAATTATGTTTTTTTTATTACTACACTTTGAAGATGTAAAGCTTTTATGTCTAGAGTTTAGAAATTGAGTGTTATCAATGGTGAAATATGGCGAAATTGCTTCTAATTTAGCCACACAAGTACCTACTGGCATTGTTAATGAATGTCTGTAAACAAATGACGTAAGACATTATGTGTGCATAATGTACTTAATTAATTTATTTTAACTTGTTTACTTTAGATGGTAATGTAAAGTTATCACATAAATAGCCTTGGTTCCAAAACTTTCATTAACGTGGAGCAGGGGGGAACTGTAAGCCTATGCTAATCAGACTCATACCTGCTTACCTGCATTTTGTTGCTTAGTCAAAGGTCTAAAACGCTTTATAAGGATTTTCTACCTTCATGTGTTATAAATTTGATTCAATTTACCCCTTGATTCGATAACGTCCAAAATACTGGACATAGAGATCGAGTCTTTAAGGCTCTTTTATATTTATTTCTAAATCAAAATCATTGCTAAGTATTATTGATCGCCGTGTTTGAACTCAAGACCTTCTGGGCTTTGTCTACTTATGGGCTGCTAAATCATGATCATGAATATACACTTAGGAGCAAAACTGTCCCAATAGTAGCATATTAGTAAAATGTGAAGTAATTTCTCACCTTCTGTACATGGATGACCTCAAATTATTTGCACCAAATAGCCAAGACTTGTTGGAGCTACTGAAAACCACCGCAGTTTTCAGTAGTGCCATCAACATGGAATTTGGTGTCGATAAATGTGCGGTTATGCATGTACAGTGGGGGAAGCTTGTAAATTCAACAAATTTACAACTTTCTGAGACAATGTCTTTCAGATCTATCTCTGAATCAGAAACCTACAAATACTTTCTTCTAACCTTCAAGAAAAGAGCGTACTCCCATCTTAAAGGCCGGCAACGCACTTACAACCCCTCTAGTGTTGCAGGTGTCCATGGGCGGCGGTAATCGCTTACCATCAGGTGATCCGTCTGCTCGTTTTCCTCCTGTTGTATGTCACAGTCGTTGGGTATTGAGGACGAGGGTAGATATTAGACAGTCGGTGAAGGAGCGCTTTTTCAGTCGGCTCACAAAAGTCCTTAAGAGTCTTGTCAGGAGGCAACAAAGTGCGCGCCTTCAACGCCTGGGTAATGCCCCTACTCATATACTCCTTTGGCATACTAAGATGGACTCAGACCGAGCTGGACGCCCTGGATCGGAGGGTCCGACTACTGCTCACCACACATCGTATGCTGCACCCACGCTCGTCAGTTATGAGATTGTACATCCCACGGAAGTGTGGAGGTCGAGGCTTCGACAACGATTGTGGGATGCATTGTGATGTGGTGGCAGTAGACAGAAACCTCACGCCTCTCTCCTTGGCAAACGAGAACTGGCGCAAACCTGTGGTACTAAGTACTTCGGATCATAAGGCGGCATGGGAGAGTAAGGTGCTACACGGGCGGTTCTACAAGGCCCTCACGGGACTCGCCGTGGACCTGCTCGCGTCGGTGAACTGGTTACGATTCGGGGACCTCTTCGGAGAAACCGAGGGTTTTGCCTGTGCAATTGCGGACGAAGTTATGATGACGAACAACTATCGGAAATATATCCTGAAGGACGGTACGGTCGACATTTGTCGGGCATGCCGCCGTCCCGGAGAGTCACTCAGGCATATAATTTCCGGTTGTTCTCATCTTGCTAACGGCGAGTACTTGCACAGACATAATCTCGTAGCCAGGATTATTCACCAGCAATTTGCTCTTCTATACGGCCTTGTGGACCGCGAAGTACCGTACTACAAGTACTCACCTGCGCCAGTTCTCGAAAATGGTCGTGCCACGCTCTATTGGGATCGATATATCATCACTGACAGGACTATAGTAACCAATAAGCCTGACATCGTGATAATAGATCGAGCGCATCGCTGGGCCGTGATCGTCGACATCACCATTCCCCGTGATGAGAATCTCGTGAAAGCCGAGAAGGACAAGTCCAGTAAGTACCTAGACTTGGCTCATGAGATAACCGCCATGTGGGATGTTGATTCGACGAGCATTGTCCCGGTAGTCATTTCTGTGAACAGTCTCATAGCGAAGAGTCTCGATCAACACCTTGAGAGAGTCGCTAGGTGGTTGGATCAAGGGTCAGATGCAGAAGGCGGTGATCTTGGACACGGCGCGTATAGTCCGGCGGTGCCTCTCTCTGCAGCCCTGACCACCGGCAGCTTGGGTCCTGCCCCGCTGCTGGTAGCACCCTAGGTTAGGTTTTTTATAATGTGTTTGTATGTATTTTGTATTGTTTTGTGTTTTTATATTCTACTTTTATATTCATACTATAAATAACCTAATCTAAGATTTTAAATGAATAAAGGAATAAAATTCTTTATTGTGCACTACTAAAGAAAAGCTCATATTACAAACCAAGACAGGACTTAAATTAGTAGGTAACAACAGGCGGACTTATCGCTATAAAGCGATCTTCTTCTTCTTTTTTCTTTTCTTTCTTCTCTTCTTTAAAATATGTATAAAAACTTGATATATTCGAAAATCGACTTTGAATTCAAACGGTTACTAACAAACATATGTACATATCTATAACTGTTTGTGTTTAAACTAAGAATGTCGTCATCATTGTTTTTAAACAATAAACACTGCTCTTGACCCGAATTGTTTCCTTAAAATAAGGCCGTGAGAAAGTCCGGCGCATCACGCAATGAGTGTAATACTGGGATGTTCCCAGTGCTATACCGCTTACCAGGCAAACGAGCTTCAATTAACACGGCCAGTTGTTCACAAAAGGTATATAAATAGACTAGTGGCGTCAACATATGTCGGCTTCAAGCTCTAGTCACAGAGGACTGGGCTTCTTTCCCTTCTTCCTCGCGTTGTCCCGGCATTTTGCCACGGCTCATGGGAGCCTGGGGTCCGCTTGACAACTAATCCCAAGATTTGGCGTAGGCACTAATTTTTACGAAAGCGACTGCCATCTGCCCTTCCAACCCAGAGGGTAAACTAGGCCTTGTTGGGATTAGTCCGGTTTCCTCACGATGTTTTCCTTCACCGAAAAGCGACTGGTAAATATCAAATGATATTTCGTACATAAGTTCCGAAAAACTCATTGGTACGAGCCGGGGGTTTGAACCCGCGACCTCCGGATTGCAAGTCGCACGCTCTTACCGCTAGGCCACCAGCGCTTCTTCACAGAGGACTGGGCTAACAGAGCTATATCTTCATTAAACCGCGACGAGATGTTACACTGCACTGTCAGTAGACGAGCTAGTTAAGTTCGTGTAAGTAACAAACCTGAGTAAGGTGAATGGCCAGTTTATACAGATGACATGCGAATGTATTGTAAATTATCTATATGTAGAAGGTTCAGGCATGCGTTCGGCCCACTCGCTGTAGATATGTAATTTTTAGGAATTTTAAAGAGCCGTTAATACAAATAAAGAACAATTCGAGCTATTCTATTTAGTAAACATTTTTATTTGTGTTGTAGTCACGTCAATAACGCCCAGGTACATTGTAGGCTGAAATATGTAGATGTCGTAAATAAAATGTGACCACGCAGTCCGCCACCGGAGGCTAGGCTAAGTGCCACAAAAGATGATTTCGTATTATTATTATTTTTTTTTTAATTTTCGCTGATATACCTGCCTAATATGGGGTTCCTTAAAAAACTAGTGTAAGGTCATTGCGGACAAATTTGTCATCGGGACAATTCCGTACACGAGCTTTTTTTTATAAACAATTGATAATTTCATCCACAAGGCAGCGATTGTTTCGGCAATTAAAAGCAGATGGAGCTTTTTCCTAAGGTTGAAAAAAAAAGAAATATACGCTAGTGTACAGAAGTGCCCCTATGACGGATTTGGAAAAAAATCTTTTTGCATGATTAATTGCTCTGCCTATGCAGCCCTCTGTACTAGCGTGTTACTTATTGAAGCACAATATTACATTAGGCCGATACGATACTGAAATAGCAAACATACTGGTGCAATAACGTGCATGCGGCATCCGGCAAACAATGCCGAGGCCGAGGATTACGGGCTTGGGCCCACGAAGCCCCACTCGCAAGGATTATGAAGTAATCCCGATTACAATTCACGTGACGATACTGAATATGTAGCCGTTTAATTAAATATCCAATTATCCTTCTTATATTTGGCAAGGGCAAAGTCCTAAGAGTAATTTATACTTAACATTGTATCAACAGCCAAAAAATAATTTCGTTATTCTAAGTTACGCTCCACAAGAAATGATTTTGAATATTGGTGGAACTGCGGGAAGGTCAGATGTGCAAGTTCATGTAAATGCAGGAAGTTAGACGTTTAAAATTAATTCAAATGAAGCAATTATTTAAGTCATGCAAAACGCCATGTGATACTGCAAATATGCGATGAAAACCTTACTTAATCGGTGATTTGTATTATATTAAAATTGCGTCGTTGATTTATCGCCCGATAAATCTCCCTTCAAAACTGAAAAAGGCTATTCATTGTTCGCTTGGAAAAGCCTCTGGACAGAATTGGAAAAAAGTAGGACTCTTTGATACAGTGCATTACACTGTTTTAAACTTTAACGATTTTTACACATTATATGTCTGTATATATAACTAACTAACTAACTATTGTGGCGCAGTGATCCAAAGAGGGTCTTGGCCTCCAAAACGAGAGAACGCCACCTGTCCCCATCCCGTGCCACTTCCTGCCAGTTATCGGCTTTGAGTTGGCACAGATCCGCCTGTACACTGTCGCTCCAGCGGTATCTGGGCCGACCCACTGGACGGCGGCCAGTCGGTTGTCCCAAATAAGCTCTCTTAGCACCTCGATCCTCACCCATCCTCAGTAAATGGCCGAACCAGCGAAGTCTGTGGCATTTCGTTTCGCCGATGATATTGGGTTCGGCCACTAACTCCTCGATTTCGGCATTCTTACTGATCCTCCAGGTGCCGTCATCTCTCTTGATAGGTCCCAGGATCTTCCGTAACACCTTTCTTTCCGCTACCAGGAGCTGACTCTCTTCTTTCAGTGTGAGTGTCCAAGCTTCGCAGCCATACATAAGGATTGGTCTTATTATAGTTTTATATACCCGTAACTTAGTATTTCTGCTGAGAAGCTTGGACGCCAACACCTTATAGGAGGGCTGCGCTGCATCGCAGGGCGTTTTGGATGCGTATGTTGATCTCCTCCTCTCTGGTGTTTGTGTCGGTAATCGTGCATCCGAGGTACCTAAATTTGTCAACTCCACGATAAACGGTGCCTCCAACATGAAGATTGTCACGCTTGACGCGTATATATAGATAATTAAAATGTTGCTGATACTTTTGAACGCAAATTGTATAATTTATCTGTCTATCTATCTATATAAAGAGATATTTCTCTAAATATATCGAATAATCTAACTGTTTCTAATACTTTTGAGCGCGAACTGTCGAGCTATATCTCGGCTCTCTATTTGGAAAATTAATCAAGGGTGGCAGGTATTTTTGACGCGTTATTTCATATGCTACTAATGATGCTGACTGTACCACGATCGTAGTTTACTATTAGTACATTACTATAGAGGCCGGGAAACGTAGGGTTGTAGACCAAGTAGATATATACGGCTGAGCGTAGCGAAGCCGGATAGAGATACGCGGCCGGCAACCCCGTTTATATCCGAGATATGTATAGTGCTTTTCTCAAACTTGCAATTAAAACAAAAAAAATGTAGTCAATTTGTTTTGTGGCGACCTACTCGGCTCGCCACTCTACCAGCGGTGTACAACCTTACGCGCGTAAGTCCGCGCGCCTGCGCGATGCGCCACCGCCGTTGCTTAGCAACGAATATGCACAACAGATCACCGTACCAAGCTAACTGATGGTAGAAGCTAGTTGATGGTTAGATGCCAAGACGTTGTGTCAGAATTTGACGTTAAAAATATAAGAAGGTTGCTTTACAGTCCTAGGTGTGTAAGGCAGTATGAAATTCCTTTACATATCATCTTCACCCTGATATGTAGTATTTCCGGACCTAATTTTCCGTAAATCATGTCATCATTTCATACCAGTTTTGAGAAAAATAACTTTAATAAATGCCGTAGTTGAAATTTAGTGTTGGCAGGAATTCGTTTACGTCAGCGGCAGCACCGCTTCCGTACGTAAGAATTCGTGCTTCCAGGATAATTTACGTTTTGCTTACTATTATTTACTGTGCAACAATGTTGCTACAACTCCCGTTCTATTATATAGGCGTTTTCATCACACTTGCTCGAAAAAGATCTTATTTCATGCAGGTGTGCTGAAGGACCAAGGCTTATATAGTTTAAGACAGGCGCGCCGACATTTTGACACAAATCATTCTAAAATAATGAAACGTGCCGGCTGTCACCCTTTCAAAATCCAAAGAGTTCAGGCTTTACTACCCACAAACTGTCCTGTCCGACAAGTTTATTTCCGGTGGCTTTTGCAAAGGGTACTCCGACGGTGGCTAGTTCATCAAATGTATTTAACTATTTGGAGTGACGAAAGTTTTTTCACGCGAAACGGAAAGTAGAACAGACTAAACGAACACGTCTACGCAGGAAAAAAACATCCATTCATAACGTTACACAGGACATCAATAACGTTGGTTGATATACGTTTAGGGTTTGCAATCCGGATCCGAAATGTATGAAATTATTCGGATCTGCGGATCTTCCCATACATTTCAGAAATTTAAAATATTTTATTTTAATGGTTTTGTTTTACTTTTTAAACCAGCTTTACGAATATAATAAGTCTATTGTAGATCACTTAGATAATACTATCCCTTCAGCCCAGCCCACAGAAATGTTTCACCCTGTTTACATGGTATTCTATCGTAAACTCGTTTACAATAGTATTTATCTTGGCTTTTGGTTTCAAAAGATGAAATAGGTCGATCTAGCCTCAAACGAAACAAAGTTTGTATTATCAGTCCTACACAAAAACCCTACGTTTCTGGTTTCACAACCTTTTTTATTTCTCAAGACACGGGAATTCTCGACCAGGTTTCTCGGGAAATTTTGAAAGTTTCAATGCACCATGTTATATTATATTCATTGTTTTGCTTTATTACAAATCAGACTCATAGGAGTCGTAGATGTGATCAATAATCAAACAAATGGTAAATGTACAGTTACCATAAATTATACTTAAAAATCAAAAATTCAACAACAAACAGAAAAAACTATAGGTTTTTTTGGCATCAAAAAGAAAGTAAGCAATCCTGACATGTAATTTTATTGAAAAACACTTAAAAAATAAGCCGAAGCAAATATGGAACAATTATGAATCATATACGATTAAAAAAGAAGTAACCTAGTAATGAATCTAAAACGAGACGAATTCTTTAGACATTAGAGGGTAGTAGTTAAGTTCAAAAGTTTCAAATCATGAAAATTGCAAGAAGAAGCCAGAACGATAGGGGACGGATCGAGGCAGTTTTTTTATTTGGATGGTTAACTAATAAATGTTTTAAGTAACTGAAAATTAAAAAAAAAAAACATTGTTTACATTTATTTAACTACATAAAGAAATACACTTTAGACACATCACGTGTTATACCCGTGTTTTCTTTTTACTTATCACACGAGATTTATTTCTCAAGTTCTCGAGTCATTGAATTTTTTTTCCCGTCTCGACAAAGTACAAATTTCTCGCCTCGAAAATTCTCGAGAAGAAACCCTAGTCCTAGGCGACAAATTTATTATACTCGTATAAGCATACCAATCAATTAAATTACTGAAATGTTAGTTCCTTCCTTAACTAACAAGTTTCTAAGGGAAGGGTTCACTCCCGACCCGGCTAAAGTGGCCCTTTAATGTTTGTTTCGTAATACGACATCAAATAACGTAGATCAGTGTGTCAAACAAGTTTTCGTTTCGTCCCAAGAGCAAGTGATCCGAGTAATTCCATATTCAGGGGTGGTTGCCGTATCTGACATGTGTCGGAACGAGAGGAGGGCTCAAAAAGGCAAACTAATATGCCCCATATTCAGTGTTTGTGATGTTACATTCGCGTCCACTTATTACATTAAAACACAAATTTCCGGCACAGAAATAGCGCAACCTTATCCATCTCAAAGGTTTTCTTCAACAAACCTTAACCCTTTTCCAGGCATAGTACGATTTATCGCTCACATACGTGCCATTAGAATTTCAACTTTAGCATTCCGATTTAAGGTTCAAATTAGACTACACCTTCAGGAAATGTTACTTGTCTTCAAATGAATCATCAAAGCTGGATTAATTGGAATATATTTGGATTTTTTGGGAAACCTTGTAGATTGGTGCGGCCTGGAAAAGGGTTAAGTGAAAAAGTGGTTCAGTAATTGACTTCCGTTAAATCCCTGTAAGACAAAACATCTGTTTCCCGGCTTGACTTTGCAAGTTTTTCGTAGCAGTTATGATTATGACAAAGCGAAATTAACATATCATAATTGTGTTAGGCGGCGTCTGTGGGGCTGCGGATCGGCTCTCGTCGGTCTAGGATTATAATTCAATTTAGTTAGGCACATCACATCAGTGCGTTTACAACTACTGGGTACAAATTGCGTATCAATCGTAGTTGTTTACCTACTTAAGCCCTATTTGGCGAGCCAATTACTCACTCAGCATAGTATTTAGTTTACACTTAACGGGATGTTTATTTTATTGGGCTTATTACACATATTATAGTAATTGATATTGCTACATACTTTTAAAATAGTTTACCTTTTGAGATTGAACTTAGTAACCGATCTTCAATACAAATTTGTAGCTTACTGGAGTTTGTAGGCAGAGATATATTATTAAACAATCCCAGTTTGTCTTGGGTTAGAAGCGGTTCGACGCTCCGATATTGGATTCCGGTACCCGATAAATATTCATATATAAAACTGAGCTTCAACAGTAACTTGATTTGTTTTCTCAGTCCGTAGTATTTTGTAACCTCCAACAAAGAAAGTTCTAAAATGATAAAATACAAAGTTGATACATTTAAATTAATTAAGTTTACAGAGGTCCGGATTACCCATATTTGCTCGAGTTTCCTTTCAGGTAGCGTGGCTCTGGCTGTGCTATTGACAGGGAGTCACTGGAGCGGAATACGGCTGTCTTGTAGGCTAATAATTCTTGTTGACCTACTTTTACTATATTCCAACACAATGCCCAATTAGATCATTTCCACAATCAACCTACTCCACAATTTTATCGTTTACCGATTCCTGAAACGATGCTTTCAAAATAAATACGGCTTTTGGTATCCATTTCAATTTAGTAGACATTTGGTTTGTTTCGTTAAGGAGTAATAACTTTTTGGCAATTAACGCTAAAGGGGAAATAAAGCTAGTTATCTCGAGAATCTTAATTCGGTCCTGCGAATCTGCCGTCGTCTCCTAATGAAAAATTATGCGCGCCCAGTCTGCGCCTTGATTAATTTATGTTACGTTAATTGCTCAGCTACTTAATTAATTTACATGCGTTCATTTGGTAACTTATGCCTATTGCTTATGCTTTCAGAAGGCGGCCCCGAGTTAGTACATTACTGTAGTGGATATAACAATTGTGTAGAAGCAATAAATAAGTACTATAGTTAGTTATACTGTTTCTAAACACCATAAAAGTAATAAGCGAACGTATGCCAGGCATTGTGTCGATTAATAACAGACATCCCGACGTTACACTTTTCATGAATCAAAACGGTCGTAAAAACGCTATAACCTCGATTAATTTGTCGCCAGTAAACCCAGTTGCGGCTGTAAAAATACGTAGCTAAATTAACTGGAGCTTATTTATCACGATTCATAAATAAGTAAACGTTAAGTTTGTTAGATTACCTTGTAATTAATAAGTATCAGCCTATTAATAGGCCCGCCGTTACACCAGGAAGTTGTTAGACTAACCTTGCGACATAAAAAGGGAAGTTATTAGATTAAGTGAAAATAAACACGAAATAATTGAGTAGGCTCTAATCGATGTTTTGGCAAAAAGGTTTGGTATTAGAGAGGCTTAACAAAGCATAAAATAAATTATTTCCTTCTGTCTGGATTATGAAGCTTTCATCCATTAGGCGCGATGACTTCGCTTTTTATCAATATAACTGTATTCGTTATTTGGTTATTATTTGCGTATAAATATCCAACGGGGCAGGCGTTCTGCTGTTGATACTCTAAATTATTAACCGCTACGATCTCGTTAATACATTGAAAGCATAATACACACATGATTTTATGAGGTTTCTGGCTTTTGAAGTTATGTCAGACGTTTTGTCCGTCGACCTTCGATCGGTCATGGCCACAGTCTCGAAATGAAATTGATAGTGCTTCCTTTATGTCTTCAGTGTTTATGAACTTTCTTCGATATTAGGTACATACTTAAAACCATAATGGATAAAGTAGCTATACGTAATTACTGGCATTGTAAATCATCGTACTGTTATCGCGTCTTTATCTGGCTGGTATTTACAGAATTCAAGCGATTAGTCCGCGTTCGAAACCTCACCCGTTTGAAGAATGGCAGACCAAGCTTCTGTTTGAAATACTCTGATTTATAAGCAGGAAATCGCCAGTTGATAGCGCAGTTTGTTTTACTTACGATTCCTTGATTACATTCTTTAGTTCAGTTTGAAATTGAGTTAAATAAATAGATCAGATGTGCGAGTAATCAGACAGATGGATGCAGTCCACCTACATTGATACATCTATCTTCTTCATGTTTATCCAAATGCCCGTTAATTTTTTAGTGAAAGTCACTAGAAAGAGTAGTAAAATATACTAGAAGAGTAAGACTTTTAGTACCTACTTAATCTTGAAAATATATTGTTTTGTTGGAATTGGAAGTGCTTGTCGATTTGGTAAACTTCTTCAGACGTCTTTCAGTATTTTTTAAACGCATATTCTTTATGACTTACGTTAGTACGTGTCCTTCATTAAGGATTTTTAAAGATTATTTTTGAGATATATTCTCAGTATTGTAAAACAAGCTTTTGTCCTTGACCCAAATTGATATTTTAAGTTTCACGGGACTGTTCCTGGGCTTGTCAGTTAATTGTATTGCGTGACGTGTCCTAATACGCGGCGTCAATAGTATCGACATAAAAGTCATCAAACCCATTCAGTTACCACAATAGTTCTACCGAAAGAACGCTTCTATAACCACTGCAGTGTACGTCTAAAATAACTTATTGGTCATTATAAAATCCGACTTTGTAAATATTATAAAGTTTATAAGTATTGAAACAAAAAGGTGATGAGGATAAACACTTTGATGAGAAAACTTGCTCGTTAGTAGCATAGTGGTATTGTACTTTAGTTGAAAAGTCATTCTATGGGAACTTGGAACTTCAGGGCTCACGCGTGTGATTGATATTTGAACCTCATAATGGACATAACGTTTTTAACCGACTTGATGATGGGATCCATGAGGAACTCTTCAAATGTGAAGAGCATACATTTAAAAAGTGACGATTGATGAAGTGGAACTGATGATGATGAGGGAACTCTTCAACGACGCATAGTTCACGTTTGGCGATTTGTCCTCTTCGCTGTGTTTGTGAAGCAAATTAGATTTTTAAGGCAATTTTTTGTCTAGTTCGAGTTCTGATGATGGGGTCCATGACGAATAGAGGCAACTCCTCAAATGTTAAAGATTATTATAATTATTTCTTTTAAGCAAACTTATGGGCATTTTTATTATTATTTCATGCATGGTGTGAAATAATTTATTTTAAATACAGTCGAAGATACTATTGCGGGTATTTTGCCAGTCAACCAGCAAATAACTTGCTTTGTTTTTTTTTGCTTTTTTTAACTGCTTGTCCGTGGATAATGAGGATCTGGATTCCTGACCATATTTTAGTCATCTCAAACGAGCTCAACGAGGGGGTCGGGTTTAGGGTCGGCAACGCGCATGTAACTCCTCTGGAGTTGCAGGTGTACGTAGGCTACGGAGACTGCTTACCATCAGGCGGGCCGTATGCTTGTTTGCCACAGACGTAGTATAAAAAAAAATCTTCACCGCACCGCTCGCCGTCGGCAGGGTGTTCATCCTCACATCCTAGAACCTAAATGGTCGCGTACTGTGCGGTGTAAGAGGAATTTCCTCCCGCGAACGCTTCGGCTGTGGAATGAGCTTCCTGCCGAGGTTTTCCCGAGGGGCTACAATATGGGGTTCTTCAAAAAAGGAGTGTACAGGTTTTTAAAGGGTCCGCAACACGCATGTAATACCTCTGGTGTTGCAGGTGTCCATAGGCTACGGTGATTGCTTACCATCAGGCGGGCCGTATGCTAGTTTGCCACCGTCGTGGTATAAAAAAAAACTGAAATGTGTCAGTGCAGTGACAAACCTCCTTTTACCTCCTTTTCTACATAATTAGGCGTAGGGCGCTGTCTTTTTAATTTTATTGTATGAAATCCAAAATCAACAATAATCTTTCTTTCACCGGTCTCCCTCATTGAAGTCGGTTTTTTTTCTTAAAAATTATTTTGGTTGAAGGTTTGGCAACTGTTGTAATACTTGTAGATAATCATGAATATAAAACAAATTGCTCGAGTATTCACCCAATTACCGGAAAACACGACATGCATGCATACCAAAAGTAATTGCTTACATACTCGTAAATCTTAACCTAAGTAGTTTAATACATTTTTGCTACTTTCTTAGTAAAATAAAGTACCAGGGTTACATATTGAAAAGAGTAACACCTTGGCGAGTTACTCGTATAAACAGAGTAATAGTAAATCTTTGAGTACAAAAGTATAAAAGAATATATTTTAGAAATTTAAACGAGCCCTTAATCTATGTCTGTGCAATTGTGTTTTAACCATTCATGTGTGTGGTGGTCAAAAATCTTGATTGTACTGTATAGAGCAGAAAAACACGTCCTCAATAAATAAATAATGCCAATTTTTTTTTTAAATACTACGTCGGTGGCAAACAAGCATACGGTCCGCCTGATGGTAAGCACTCTCCTTAGCCTATGTACACCTGCAACCCCAGAGGAGTTACATGCACGTTGCAGACCCTAACACTCCGCACCCTCGTTGAGCTCGTTTGAGATGACTAAAATATGGTCAGGAATCAAGATCCTCATTATCCACGGACAAGCAGTAAAACTGATAATGTGTCGTTTTTAATATATCTCTCTTATTATGTTTAAATAATGCTCTTAACATATTATAGGTACAATGTTATGAGATTTAAAACTAGTTCTACTGGTTTTACATGAGAGAGACGGAAAGTTGGCTAGCGAATTTTGTTGAGGAACTGTCCAACCGTCAGAAATTTAACGACAGTCCTCTAGAGTTATCATGTTGAAATGTTTTGAGCAAGCGTTGTATGAGTTTAGCGAGCGAAGCTGATGACGTACGAAAGAAAAATCAGGAATCGCTTTTGAATTTGTTCGATTCTCTCAATGTGTCATTTATAGAATAGATTCCAGATGTTAGAACAGATTCCTTGGCAAATCGTGGAAATTTCGTCATTTTACATATAATTAAGCATGTACTATTATACATACATACTATTATTGTTTCAGATCTGTAGTAGAAGCGACTGATGTACAGCTGAACATGCGAGTGGGCATCCATACGGGGCGCGTGCTGTGCGGCGTGCTGGGCCTGCGCAAGTGGCAGTACGACGTGTGGTCCAACGACGTCACGCTCGCCAACAACATGGAGGCGGGCGGGGAGCCTGGGTACGTGATATAGTCTTAACTTACACGGTGTCCTATGGATTGTTAGATGGTCGAAACGGAAAAATCCCATCGATACCCGCGGAGGTGTCCAAGCTTAACACATGGTGTTTGGGAGGCGTGGCGTGAATCGAAGCGGGCGCGGTCAGCAGTTGGTTTGATTTTTGCGACACGTGACACGATGCGGTGGCCGTTGTCGGGGCAGGGTTAACATTACTAGAGTGCAGTTTTCGTAATTTCTTTGTATAGTGCTTTTAGGAATAGAAGAGTAATCTTGTCTGTTCGTAGTTCTGAGCGCAGTGATATTGAAAGTCAAAGGTTTTGTTCCACATGGGTGGCTTTTATTCAATTTCTACCCCCCTGCATAGAATGATTGTATGTGTATATGTTTGTAGGTATTCACTCCTGATATACAAGCTATATTGATTAGAATTTATTTTATGTAGGCACCTACGCTTCGTGAAGCCTTACATGAACCGATGCTACATAATGCCCACGCTTTGTTGTACATCCAGGCCGATCGTTTCACTATCAAACGAAAGTAATACGAATCTAAAACTAGAAGTCATACAATATTCCCGTAAAAAAACCTCAGGTTGTTGTAAATTTCTCATAAGCAAACCTGTGATAACTCGGGGCACATTCTAGGGATTTGATATCGATCAATTAAGAAATAATAAATAACGATATAAAATGAATGGAATAAAACATTTAGTGCTAATGTGGAAAATAAAAATAAAATAAATCGTTCCAAAAAACATTTTTTAGAATTTAAGAAGCAGTACCTGTACAAAGCGATTTTGTATAAATATATTTATTTAACATTTAGATGTTGACAGTAACATCGATATATTTAATTGGCTACTTGACAGTTCTTTGTCAATAATGTCAATCGATCTTGATTTTTCTGAGGATCAAATGTCTCTATAGGACTCATGGCATTTAGCAACACAAAGGTCAGAAATGAGAGTTAAAGTCTTGACGCTTGTACTCGACGATTAAAACGCCTCTAACAAAATGATATTGTTATGTGACGTCACTCTGTCCTAAATGTATGGAAGATCAATAAAATTGCCATTTTGACCCTTAAATATTGTGTTTATGTGTATAGTTATCATACAATTTCTTTTTCAATAAAATATAAGGAATCGAATGGTACCATTTTCTTCTTTCTTTTTGAAAGTATAAGAAATGTTTTTTGAGACTTGGAGCCTTATATTATTTTATATCCCAATAAAAAAAAAAAAAATCCATCTATGTATAATAGATGACTCATTTTCTATCCATTTAGCTGAATTCTGTTATAATATTCAACATGTGTCAAGTACCCAATTGTCGATAAAATATTTTGCTACGTTACTTTAGTATAAGTGCCCTGAGTTATAGGTTTACTTATAAGTAGGCATCCCTAAAATGTTTCGTTTGATGATAGGTAGGACTATCATTAAACGAACAAAAAGTTAATTTGTTTTGTTATTACCTTTTAATTGGCAATATTAGAATAAAGTTTGATAGGACGCTGGAAATTGGGTGTGTTCTTATATACTCGTAGATAGGTATTTTAAAATAAAATCTTACTCCACATGCACCGAAAGTGTATTCATCCTTACTTGTCCTATCATGTAAACAAACACTTCTCGAAGACATTATCACACTTTTCTCTGGAATGACACTTGGTATAATCACCACTTAAAATGTTGTTGTATACTTAAAGAAACTCACAAAGTATTCAAATCAACCAAATAACCACTGAAAAATATCATTTGTAATGAGATTTTCATCAATAATCGCAGTAACGAACGGATCAACTGACATTATGATACATCTAGTTTGTCTATTAATCGTATTGCTGACGTGACGTTTGTCTACATGATGACACGTAATTGAATGAATACACTGTAGAAGATTTTATTTGTGCTTACAAAATCGACGACCGGTCTGGCCTAATAGTAGGTAGTGGCCCTAGCTGCCTATGAAGCCGATGGTCCCAGGTTCGAATCCCGGTAAGGGCATTTATTTGTTTGATGAGCGCGGATATTTGTTCTTGAGTCGTGGGTGTTTTCTATGTATTTAAGTATTTATATATTATATGTATCCTTGTCTACGTACCTACCTACAACCTTATTGAGCGTAGTCAAATTGTGTAATTATATCCTATAACTAATATTTATTTATTCATTATTATTAAATCAAAGTGAAACATTTTACAGAAAAATAAACAAAACACAACAAGACCAGTATCATTTCACATGTGTGACAGTCGCCATCAGATATACACCGTGTTTTTATTGAATTTCGTTAACTTCGGGGTATCGGTAAGTACGTTTATGGAAACTAAATGGAATAAGTAGTTAATTATTTTTATTTTTATAAAAAGTACTTAATTAAATGTTATATATAGCGTTGTTATAACACGGACATAACATTTAACTCAACTAAACAATTGAAAACTCTGACATATCAATGTCATTTCGAACATCGATCGTCCGAGGTAGTACTCACGTTTAGTAGCAAATGTATGAACTCGTACTAAACACTAATCAATATGTAAATAGGCCCTAAAGCAAGTGTACACGCTCGTAAGGGTATTATAAGATAAAAATGAATTATTGATTATCTCCGAAATGGAGTTAATTAGAATACCGGTGTCTTTGAGGAAGTTACTTAATTTAAGCTCAGGGATGCACCCTTGAAATTAACGGAAATAAAAAAAAAACACTGTGTATAGGAACGGCAAAGGTGGTCAAAAATATCTGCACTCACTTTAATGCCTTAACAATAAACGCGTTGTTCAGATATTCGTGAATACCTTGGCTGTTCCGATACATCTGGTGGCGACTGTACAAAGACGAATTTACCTCTTTCTGGAATATTTGAGAAATTTAATGAGAGTTAGAGGTTTATATTTTATTGCCCGTATTTAACTTTTGGTTTGAATACAAAAGGTTGATTTCCGTAGTAACCCCGACGTATGTCACAATACAAATAAAAAGTAAAGGATCACTCACTGTAACGATAGATAAACTCCATCGTGATTCAGAATCTATTTTGATAACAAAGGACTGTATAAATAAAAGCTGCCTCGCAACATTCTGAATTGAAATGCTCTCAAAGCAATAATCAGCTCAATGTCTCCAATTCAAGCACTATTCGGATGACCATTATCCTTTTCTTTGTGTAGGAGACACTGCAATTGCAGAAAAGGTTAACTGTTTGGTTTAACTTTCTTTTTAATGAACATCGAGTCAAAGTCCTCTTTGTGAGAACACTCCTTTGTAATGAAATACGAATTCACGACTTGAGAACTGAGTGTTTTGTGTTATAATAAAACTAGACTTTTGAGTAATTGATAGCAGTTAAAAAGAAAACCTTGACTGAAAATGCGACTGCTTGAAACTAATTATTGCCAAACACCTAATTCAGCTATAGTTAGAAACGTTGTTCAATGCCAGTCAGTTATAGACCGGCCAATGTTAATGAACACATTCGAGTTGGTCCTTTGATCTGAAGAATCGATCAACGATTGACATAAGCTTATTACTTCCTTTCCACGCGATTGATGTCGATTATAGTTGAGATATGGTTACAGTTGTATGTAAATATTTGTTGTATTATATTATTCTTCGCTTTGGGTTTTTTAAGGCTTTTGGAATTTTAGAATATACATGGTGTTTATTTAGTCACATGCAATAATAATTTACGGGCTGAATATATAGGTCATTCTGGACAACTTTTACTATGGGAGTCCCATAATGGGACCAACCCCGAAATCGCGAAAATAAAATTTACTCAGTCAGACAGCGAAAATGTATGAAACAGCCAATTTTTTTCGCGATTTCGGGGTTGATCCCGTATTAAAAGTTGCTCAGTATGACCTATATATTCTCGCCGTAAATTATTTCAGGTGACTAAATAAACATCCTGTATTATACTCAAACTGAAAAATTGGTCCATACTCGTACTTATTTTATTTTAGCCTTTAAGGAATTTACGATAGCTTACTCCTACTACAGTCTCAAACTCTGTTATGCCAGTCGACCATAAACTACACGAAGTTATTGTTTATTTACCTTAGATTTTTAGAGTAGTATTCATAATATCTTCGCAGCATTTATTCGGCAGCCCAATCCTGCACCAGACAATACTCGTACTCGTATCTTCTGTAAAAAAATGTTTAGATTGAATAAAATTATTGACGTCGTTATTTTTTAATGTTATTTCTTTCGTTGCAGACGAGTGCACGTAACACAGGCTACACTGGAGTGCTTGGGCGGCGCATACGAGGTCGAGCCCGGGCACGGTGCCTCGCGCAACGCCTACCTGCGCGACCACTCCATACAAACCTACTTCATCATCCCACCGCCGAGGCGGAGAAAAGTCAGTATATCCTACACCTCTGAATACATATTTCGTGCTACCAACTCAACATAGGCGGTTAACACTAGGCACCGCGATAATCATTGATTGTTGTGTTTTTTTAAATAAACAATATTTGGATGGGGTCCTTAATTGCCCCTGTCGCACAGGCACGTATTCCCTCTATGCAAACATGATTCGAGTCGTCTTTTTCTAGCCACTGCCATCACCTAAATCCACTGTTACGTTGTGCCGTGTGTTATCTGCCTTAGCTCGATATGGTCGCAGGAAATATGCAGCCGTCTTTGAATATAACTGTATAGCAAAATAACCTTTCTAAGAAGGCAAATCACAGCAAACTCCCCCAATTTTGTATTATAGACTACCTTGATTGAATGTTAATGGTGCATTGTCTGCATGTCGTCTATACGAGTCCATATGTAAACGTGTTCCAGAATGTTTTCAGCATCACCGTTCTCCTCGTGTCTCGGTGTTGCCTTACCATAACACTTGGAGCTGTATATAAAATGTATATTGGTGTAATGTGTTAGAGTAAGGCAGCATTTACCGGTTTCCAGATGTGTCTTTCGTCGGGAGTGGGGCTGGGCTCAGCGTCGCGACGTAAGCTTTCCTTCAAGAACGTCTCCAACGTCGTCGTTCAGTTGTTGCACTCCATCAAGTTCAACGTGGACGTTCCCTTCTCAAACATGGCCGCCTCGCCACAAGAGCTCAAAGCCAACGCAGCTAGGAAGGTACTTCTTTCTGTAACTCTTCAACTTTAATCTGTTTTCTGTTACAAACTTCGTCTGACAATTATAGCCTTAAAATATGGCTAGAGGCTCTAGCCTAGAGCATTGCCAGAAAAAGTTCGTAAAAATGTTCTTACTTTCTTTCACATTGACGTTTAAAAGTTTCGATTGCACTTTACTGGACATGGCTAAACAGAACACGGCCGGTGTCCGCGGCTTTTCTTATACTTCAGAATGTTTCAATCGAGTGATTTAAATTCTCGCTTCGGAGATTCGCTTCTGATTCTTAAAGGTAAGTTGTCTTTGTTTCTTAAATTCCTATTTTATTCCCCTATGATCCTATATTTATTTAGCGAACTTAATTAACTCATTAAGTAGCATTGAGTTCTAGATGTTTATAAGCAGTACTTTGAGTAATCATGTCAGGTGCTGGGTCTCATGTGAAGTCATTAAAATTGATGTCAAAGTAATCGATTGAAGCGCACCTCAACGTGGGTGTTCACGTCAAAACTTGAAGTGCATTATTTAGTACCTGCTATAGTTTTACATTTATTATTGACTGACATGGATCCTATCACCTTCATAATAATGTCTACGCGATGTGGTAGAAAGAGCATCGCAGAACTTCCCAGTTTGTAGTAAGAGTACAATTCATTTGGATAGTGTTTGTCGATATTAAAATTTCACCACTCGCTAGTTCTTGCACCATGCTTTTAAATGCCATAATTATTGTACGGAAAAACAAATAGGCGTTTACTGTAGGCTTCAATAATTTTAGTTAGAAATCACAACATTTACCTGAACTAAAACCAGTCGTGTAACGTTATTAAAGATATTCATTTTAATGTCCGCCTGTATTTTTTTGGTCATCTGCAGGGAAGAAGGCGAAATGCTCTTTCTCTCATGTAGGTATCGGTGTATACCTCAGCTATGGTAAAGGTCCAGCTTATCGAACTAAGGCTTGGGGCTATACCTTATATGTCGAGCCTCTCGACACTTCGATGTTGTAAGCAACGTGTCTCGAAGCTTTTGACATTGTTTTGTATAATGTGTGGTTCACTGTAGGACTCGTTGTAAATATATCAAGGGAAAGATGCATATGAGCACGTATGGCGCACACAAAAGTAACATTGAATGCTACGGTATGGATTGAAGTTTGAAGTATACCGCACATTATCCAAAGGTTTGTGAAGGAGGCTGTAGCGGTGTGATCTGGCATGGCAGGTGCTGGACCTGCGGCGCGCGCTGCACGCGGAGCCGGGCTCGGCGGAGGCGCTGCGGCTGGCGGCCATGCGCGCGGAAGACGTGAGCGCGCGGGAGCCCGCGGACCCCTCGCACCAAACCTTCGACGCCGTCATGCACCACGTCCGCTCCACGCACCCCACGGTCCACACGGCCTCATCCTACATACACACTGAGCTTATCCATGCTATATTTAATAATACCGTCTCGCCAATAAATCAAACAACTCACTGAAACGATTGAGAATATATCGTCAAGTAATTGTCGCGTGTTGAAATAACTCGCAACCAGCAAGATGCCATAGGTTTTGTTAAACATAGCGCTTACAATCTACTATCTCACAAAATCCATGGCAGCTTTTTAGTATCATTGCCATTTAGTTTAGCTTTGGAAATTGCTCCACGATAAAATCTACAACTATTTCCTCGCAATTCATCGATACGTAGGTAATGTACCTGTTACATATATGCATAAATCTAAAAGTGATTGATTTTAGTCTAAAAATAGCGCAGATAAGCTCGCAAACATTGCATACATCGCAGGGAGCGCACAACACGCAAAGGTTACGTTTACCGAGCCTCGTGTGTGCGTTCCGCTCTTGCACCTAGGATTTAGAATACCTATGGTTGCCGATAGGTACTTAGGCGGTACATAAGCTATTTCCGCCGCGTTTTATGATTTCCCGCTTACGGATAATTAGACGCATAACGAGAGTTGACGATCGCGATGGCGTTTGTGTGAACACATAACCTCGCTTTATGATTTCCAAGTAGTTAGTTTGGATTTGGATTGATGGAATTCGATAAATTAATACTGCTTTATCTATTTGAACTTTCGAATTTAAGCTTTTTTGCGAATCTTGCAGAAGTCCTTGTGTGCGGAAATATTACCATACTTAATATAAGTTTGGCTTCGCTTTAAAATAAAACATGCTTTGGAAACCCCAGCAGCGAATGACGGTGCGAATAGACATTTTGGAATCCGAGCTTTAAACCCTGTCTCACTTAGCCCCTCAACTGCACTAAACTATGAAAACGTTAGGTATTCAACTGTCACCGGTTAGAAGTATCACCATTTTTATTTCTAAATGTCAGCACAGCACAGACGTTTCGTTACCTCCCCACATTTCCCCATTTAGTTGCTGGTGTGTTCAAGCTTTCACGTATGTGTCTTACATGTACTTTCGCACAAATTGTTAATTCTTATTTTATGAATTGGCCCATAAAATGTAAAAATTATTTCATAGTTTCATATTAGTATGAAACCAATATAAAATAGGGGTACTGTAATTTAATTGTAAGAAATGTCTGGATATACCAGCAACTAATCTGGTACGTCTGCTCGTTGTTTTTCAGATTTTCCGTCCTTGGACATTAGTTCCACAACAGATACTCGCGGGGACAGTAAGCGCACTGTTGTGTATGTGTACCGTTGTGTCACACCTCCACTGGGCGAAGAGCACTTAATTTTCCAAAAATCTCGATATTGACCTTAAGTAATCTGGTTTCACCTGTTCGGAACACTGAATCGTTGGCACTGTTATAGGTAGTCGATGAGGGGAAATAAGAACAAGCTACGTGAGCACTCAAAATCATTCACTATTCACCATTCCTATTGGGCCTATTTTCTTTCAAAATTGTCGAATTATTATGTGTATTTGAGATAATTTTAAGTTCAGTTTTCTTTGAGAATAAAACCGAGCGCACTGAACTGTGTTTCACTCGCTGCCCCGACTACGTAGCCACCCGAGCACTAGAGCATGGCATGACTCCCAACTGTTGACTAAATTGCATGGAGTGCCCCTAATTTTAGTGTGTTTCCTAATTCACTTTGTGTTTGGTAATTTGTTCATGAGTGTTCGATTTAGGTCTGATTTCTAGAAGCTAGATAAAACGAATTATCTCATAAACAGAGAGGTAGCATGTGTAGGAGTAGCACTGAGCTTACGTTAATTCTCTGATAGCAATTGTTGAATAAAATTTAATTATTAGTTGATAGAAAAATCAGTCCTAAATAAAGAAATGCTCATGATTGGGAATTATAAATCACAAAAAAATTTAGTTAAATCTTAAAAATTTCTCTCGAAACCCGTCATATATCTATATATCAGATCTGTTGGTATCTTCTAAGATTCGTTACGTTGTCTTTGAGAATTCTTCGTATTCAGAGTATTCCCCGTAATCGATGAATTATATAAAACTGTATTTTTCTTTGTAAATACTGTGTTTACTTGTATTCTAATGATGTGATGCTGCTTCGGAGCCCGGAACTTTTCCATTCAAAGGTCAGTTGGAGAAATTAGAATGAAGCATCTTGCCGGCATGTGGTGGACCAGTGTACCCCTCACGACCATCGCCCCACCCTAACCGTTTAAATGTTTGCAGTTCCTTCATGCCGCATCATCACATCCCCAAAAGTGAAATATAATCAAGTCGGTTGCATTGAACTGAGATGTTTTCACAGAATAAAGTGACGGAGAAGTTCAAGAGGCCATTGAAAAAGCGTCACTCGTCTGTGTACCACCAGCCGACCAACCGCGTCAACAAGTACCTGGCGCAGGCCATCGACGCGCGCTCCGTGCACCGCGAGAAAGCAACGCACGTGCATCTGCTTACTCTCTGTTTTAAAGATAGCGCTAAGGAAGGACAGGTACGTCTTATTGATTGATGATTTCCTAATTATTATTTAGTTTATCTTGGTCCAATCCTAGTTAAAGTCAATGTGAGGAGATCCGTCTGCAAGCTCTTTCGTCGTTTCTAACTCTTGCGTTTGCCCACACACCAAACTAGTTACAGAAGGTTGGTAGGGCAGAAGGTGCGAACCTCTTTTCTTTTTGACTATGTCTGAGCAAAGTACGTATTTAAATACAAAAGTTCAAGAGCCAAAAATGAAGCTCTTCCCAACCAAACATTTTATATGCCGGACCTCCCCACATTGACCTTATCAGGCTTTAGCAACTTCTACTTCTAGTTATTCCTATTTACGACAAAAGAAACAAAGATAAAATTTATAGACAAAATAAAAGGTAAATATTCGTTTCCTACTTATTTGCGAAGGTTTATTTATTCAGCTGCTGTCATAAGGAGTTTACATCCCACTACAAAAAAATAGTGGGTAAACAGTGGTTGAAAATCCGTCCAATTATGCTAATTTGCCTAAACTATTCTATGCACATTTATAATAAATTACTTGCGGGAATAGCATCTTTTACTTGTACGTGTATCTATTAGTTATCTCGTTTGGTTTCTCATTAGAATACCAAACACGTTCAGGGTTTCGATACATGTGCGTGGCGCATTACCAGAATTAAGAGCCAATAAAGATACGGCGGGCATGTAAACTAGGCTTACTCAAGGACGATATTTTTACGAAATGGACTACTAAGGTATATTACGTATGTGCAAACATATCTTAAAAGTGATGTGAATACTTATGCGATTTCTTATGCTTATAATGTAATCTGTCAAGGAAGCGTTAGAAAAGGTGAGTAATTTTTGCCGATTTCTACGCTGCGCTGAGTAGGTATAGATTTTCTGACTTAGTAGTACATAATGTCGGAGTGGAAAAGCGTAGAATAGAGATTCGCTCAAAACAACCAATCACGTGTAGCTAGTAAAATGAAACAGCTTGACGCGATTTTTCACGCTTTTATTTAAAAAATAACGCGTAGACTCATTTGGTACGTGGTCAGCTAATGAAAAATAAAAATTTTCGTCATACATCACTTCTGTCACTATTTTTTTTAGACTAAATACAAATTAATTCTTTATTTATTTAGTATTTAATATTAATAATACATCAATTTATTCATCGTTATCGTTAGTATAGACATAAAATCAGCTTCCAAACCTTAAGTTCTAGTGTACAAATCAATAAGACAACCATATTCGACATGCCTAATCTTAAACATACGAGTACTTCATGGTGCTTGTAATTCCGGTAACTTTACCGGAACAGTTAAATGGTTTATTCTGGGATTGCATAGTATCTACAGAAATCGACTGTTTTTTCATGAATTATACCAGTTAATTTAAATAGTATATTCCGATTAATAATTATCTGCATCTTGTTTGTTACCTTGTTGTCGGACCAATCCTTTTAAAGTTCAGCCTTTAGATCGTCAAGTACCTATGTAGGTATAGAACCTATGCAAGCAATGTAATTTCCAGTATCGTGCATCAACGGACGGCGGCTGGGCGGGCTCTCTGGGCGCCGCACTTGGGGCCGTGGCCGCCGCGGGCGCCCTACAAGCCGCCATACTGCCCCGCACCACCATCCTCCTGCTCCTCTTCGTCACGGCTTTCGCTTGGTCGGCTGCCGTCCTGGCCCTCACGCTGGCTGCCAGGCTGCGGCTCATACCGTGCGATGTATCTCGTCCGTTCGCCTTAAGAAACGCTATTACCACCTTCACGATTGTTTTGGGATATGCTGTGGGACAAGTCAATGTGGTAAGTAGCCTAAACCACGAAGAATCAACTCCCTATTCTCCCATTACTTTTCATCACGGCTTTCGCCTAGTCAGCAGCTGTTCTGGCCCCGCCGCATAACTGCGAGATTACGGCGTATACCGTATGATGTCTCTCGCCCTTTTGCCTTGAAAACCGTCATTACAGGCATTACAGCATTCACGATTGTGCTTGGATATGCTGTGCGATAGGTCAATGTGGCAAATAACCTAAATCAGTGTCATTTGTAACTACTTGAAGGCCGTCGGCGGTCTGCCGCTGGCAACGAAACTTCTACTTACATTTAGACGTCTATCATATTTTGCTTTCAGACATGTGATCACCAATTTTACGATCGTGCATAATATCGTCTGTTAATTTCAGGTAACATGTAGAGAGGTAGACGTGTGTCGCAACCTGACAGAGAACGTAACGACTATGGCGGACATCCGAGCTACATCTGGTGACATAGCCGCCGCGTTATGGAGTAGCACTGATCATCGGGCTTGCCCTGTTCCTCTTTATATTACTTTAGGTATGTAACACAGTGTAATGACGTTTCTGATGACTTAAAATGATTTGGTTTGCTATCAGGAAGTTAATAGTAATGACACCTTGTGATGTTAATGTAATATGCTCCAATGAGATTTAACGACACGTACTTTTGCGATAAGTACCAATAGCGGATATACTGTGTACTTCAGACCACTATACTGTAAATGGTTTCAGATTGTAGCAATTGTAGCACCTATGTATCTACACCTGCAAAAACGTCATTACGTCATATTCATTTTAAGTACATCTACATAAATATAAGAATTAATGATTACAGGCTGCTGCCTCAGCATGTTAGCCGTAGCGGTGTTCCTGCGGCTGCCGATCCTAATCAAAGGCGTCCTCCTGGCCTTCATGACGGCCGGGTACATGGCCGTCATCATGGCTTACCACAAAGACTTGTTCGACTGCTACGATCTCATGACTGAGTAAGTGGATTGAACAAATGTAAACTACGATTTTAAGCTACCATGGTTAATATAGCTTCTGTCCGTGGCTTCATTTGCGCGGAATGATTTGGTTGATAAAAACTACCCTATGCCCTTTCTCGAGTCCAAACTATCTCCATACCGAAAAAAGTAACTGACATACTGCTAGCTCGTTATTTACCCACACACCGCTATCGTTTACCGTCTTTTTAACTTCTTTTGACGCTCATTGTATCATGTTAGTTTTTACACGCAACACTCCTACTATAAGTTTCTACCTCTACTCTACTTGCGTGTTATCTATATGCATCTAGTGCGTTGGACGGGAGTTTTTAGTACACAATGTGCAAGAGAAAGAATATACCTAATTATAGCCAACCGAACAATATTGAAACAAAGATCGTGATTACATAGTTTATTCTATTTCAGACCAGGTATAATCGGGTCCGCTTACGTGGCGTGTGGTTGGACGCTCGCTCTCGCTCTGGCAGTACTGCTGCACGCGCGACAGACTGAGTGGACGGCGCGGCTAGACTTCCTGTGGCAGGCCCAGGCCAGGGATGAGAAGAGAGACATGGATGCCTTACAAGTGAGTTTCCTATCGGATCGATTGGGCTCAATGAGCATAAAATATACTTCTTAGATAGAGACAAACAAGTATACGGCCCGCCTGTTGGTAAGCAATCACATAGCCTATGGACGCCTGCAACTAACTACTACAGGGGTGTTACATGCGCGTTGCCGACCCTTTAAAAACCTGTACACTCCTTTTTTGAAGAATCCCATTCTTCGGCTGGGAGCTCATTCCACAGCCGGAGCGTCCGGGAGGTAATTCCTCTTAAACCGCACAGTCCGCGACCTTTTAGGTTCTAGGTTGTGACTTTGTGAGGACCATATTGTTATTATACAATTTATTTAAAAAAATATATTAACAATATATAGTTATAGAGTGTTTTCATGAAAATGTTGTTATTTTCCTTACGCGTATCATGTCTCTAATTTAGAAACAACGCCAAAAGTTACATTCAAACATGTTTTTTCTACTCGTCGACGGCAATGGTTGAATTATGATTTCGTAGGCCAAACTATAATTGTGAACTTTTGATGTATGGGCTCCCAACTCAATATTTATTATTTAAAAAACAATAAAAAAAAATACCAATCACGTGCCGCCGCGGTCAAGAGGACGAAACAAAACGGTAGCTCAATAGTACATTACTACAGAGGCCGCTTATGCCGCTTACGCCGGCAACCATAGAACATAGGTTACTTACGTTCCCGTGTATATATACTGGAATCTGCACTTTTTGTAAGAAACCATTCGGAATTGTTTAAAACCAAAGGAGAAGTATGCAAAACTAACAGTAGGTCTAAAAATTAGCTAGCCGTACCAAATACCAAGTTGGCTATGTGCAGAATTACCAATGTATTCAAATTACAAATAAACACCCCGACAGTATAATACGAGAAAAAAATACTCTTAAAAAGCTCCTTTTAGAGAAAGCATACTATACAGTAGACGAATTTCTAAATGACCAAACACTGGAATAATGCTATATGTACTTGCCATTAATTAAATTTTATATTAATTAAATTTAATTATAATATTATTGTAGCATTCATTGACATTCATGCCTTATCTAAAATCACGCTACAGTTAATTTATATTAATCATATTGCTTATTATTCTAGTCTATTAATAATATAACCTTGATATTTAATATTTAGCATCACTATTTTATTAATTTCATAAACGAACTTGACATTTTATCTTAAACTTCGATAAAATATAACATTATAAATATAGATTTCGTTGCCATAAGTATTAAATGCATGTACCTACCTACCTAGACTTAATTGAGTGCCCTTCCAGGGTGTCATGTACCTACCATCTTCAAATTGTAACACTTAATGTATAATGAGCATGTCTGCAATACAATAAAGAATAAACCCTTTTTCACGCCGAGGTATGTATAGTGCTTTTTCTCAAAACGACGATCATGATATTGATGATGATGATTGTTTTATGTCCTAATGTGATTGATTATTCAGTGCATGGGGTATTAGATGGGAACGAAAATTTATTTTTGCGCTGAGATACAGCCCTATAAAGGCTTTTTTTAGTCAAAAGTTATTTAGTCGTGCAGAAATCTTTATAGGGCTATATCTCCTAAACCGTGCGTCGTAGCGAAAAAATAATCAAATTTTCATTTCCCTTAAAACCCCCTGTTTAATAAAAAACACACAAAAAAAAATCGAGATTAAAGTATTCGTAGAAAAACGATTGCGTACAATAGTGATATATAATCAAGCTTTTCAATCTCGTACCTACTAAGGCCACTCATCAAGTTTTGTTGCCCTAACACGGTGCTCAACTGAAAAACTTTCCATTAAATCACGATTGTATAAAAATACTATTTTACCTATGTAGGTAAAATAGTATTTTTATACAATCATGTGCGAATGTGTATCTGTTGGTGTAACATCAATAGCATTGAACATTATGTTTGTTTTACCACTCCAGGCGTCAAACAGAAGAATATTGTTTAATCTCCTGCCATCTCACGTTGCGACCCACTTCCTGGACAACCAATTCAGGACCAACATGGTATGTATACTACTCAAGCTTCATTAAAATTGCAATTAACTTGAATGCATTATGTTTCCATTTGAATGCTTTTTTCATAATTGTTGTGTTTTATATAACATCAGAAACTTACTGAATTATATTGAAATTAAATCGCAACTTTATGACAACCGGTTTGGCCTAGTGGGTAGTGACCCTGCCTACGAAGCTGATGGTCCCGGGTTCAAATCCTGGTAAGGGCATTTATTCGTGTGATGAGCATGGATATTTGTTCCTGAGTCATGGGTGTTTTCTATGTATTTAAATATTTATATATTATATATATCGTTGTCTAAGTACCCTCAACACAAGCCTTATTGAGCTTAGTGTGAGACTTAGTCGATTTGTGTAATAATGTCCTATAATATTTATTATTATGTAAAGTTGCGCGTCATTATCAAAACTAATAAGTGCACGCAATAAAGTCTCATTTTAGTGTAAATATCTATAACACTTATTTAAAAGGTCAGATAAATTTATGGTGTTTCATTAGTCAAAATATAAATTCATTCACTTCATCGATATCCATCTTGAATGTGACATTATAAGCTTTAATTAAGAGGGAAGAATAGCTTTGCGAGCTTAACCGAACGTACGTACATTTTTGATGAAATATCAATTTCGGGAGAAATCTGTTTCCTAAATCTTAACAACTCACTTTAATAACTTTGCAATCGCTTCAGTATAATATTATTATATTCTAGGATTATAGGTTTCGCTTTAAAATAAAATTACATCGTTTTTATAAAACAAACTGCTTAATTCGAGCCAGTTTCGTTTGTTTTATAAAAAAATATATATTTTAAAGCGAAACCTATAAACCTAGTATATTATGCTGAAGTGATTTAGTTTGTGGAAATCTTTTTATCAAAAATGTACGTACGTTCGGTTAGGATCACAAAGCTATTCTTTCCTCTTAACATTCGATTCACGACGGCGACGGTGAAACAATGAATTTGCAAATTTAGACATACCTATAACTTTGCTAAAAGGTATTCAAGCTTGAGATCTGAAATACACTTGTGAGAATCAGCTTGAACTCCTATTTTTTACTAAACGCATCGTTTAAAACAACTATACATATCTGTCTATCATGTCATATTTCGCTTCAACGCTTTCTAACCATGGTCTGTGGCTTGCTTATGTGGGGTTTATTCTGCATGTACCTATCAATCCTATCATTCACGTCTCAGTCTTACACCCAACTCGTTCTTTTTCAATTTTGACGTCATGTTGTAATCTGAATTTAACTATATTTTTATACATCATTCATATTTTAGACTACATGTAATTTATTCATTGTCATGTTATGATTTATACACGCTATTCATATTTGGCGCGCTGAGCATAACAAATGCATGTGCATTCGAAAACTCAATTAATTGTGTACCTTGTTTTCATGGAATAAAGTACACGTTCAATTAGTTTCAGAATGCACGTACGGTTGTTTGCCATGGCAGAATTACAGCATCATTCGATGTTAGCTTTTATTATGCTTCGCTGTTAAACAAGCAAGAATAGGAACAGTGACATAACCATTTGGCCCAACTAAAACACTTAAAAATTAAAATCCTTATCACTAACAATTTTCGAACATGGAAAATTATTTTACGTCAAATTCAGTGCGGTTCTCACGATAACGCACCGTGCACACTTATATCCATATTAATTATAGATACCTACCTACTAAAGGTATTATTTCCATAGTTTGTTTTAATGATCGGGGATTTACACTGCAACTTGCAACATCTTTAAAAGGCGTAACAACACCCCGAAACTTACCTAAAATTATATACGGGAAACACAATAAGCTGACCACAGCCTAAAACCCACTTCTTTCCCTTTCAAACCCCGGTTTCCCGTAAAATTAACTTTGCAACTGGCCTATGTCACTGCCCTACGCTGGCTTGCGCGCAACTGACAAGTGGCGCCGGCAGGACCTGTACCACCAGTCGTACCAGCGCGTGGGTGTGGTGTTCGCCTCCATCACCAACTACCACGAGTTCTACATGGAGCTGGACGGCAACAACCAGGGCATGGAGTGTCTCCGGTTGCTTAATGAGATCATTGCAGACTTTGATGAGGTAAGTGTATTTTAAAATCGCTGGGTATAATAGTTTTCAATTTGGTGCCGTGACCAAGATATTAGAGCATTTCGCTCACTTCACTTGCAAACTGTTCTGGGTGTATACATGTGTGTATGTGTGCGTTTATTATTGTATGTGTGCATATAAGTGCGTTAAATACGACAAGGAAAAAATAAATTAGTTTTACTTAAAGTCAACAACAGCTATCAAGCCTGCTAATTTTATTGGTCTGAAATTAATACGGGATAGAGATACGCGTAAATTATTAAAGTTGGAATGCTATAATTGAGTTACTTACATGACAATATACCTGAGTGAGTCAGGTTCACTGAGCCTTCTACAATATAATGTGTAACGAAGAATAAATCAATAAATTAAAACAAAGGATGTTAGTCACGGTCCAGCTGTGGCTTATAGCTACGTTAGAATCATAATGGAAACAGAAACGCGCCTAGAATTCGTAATTAGAAGACAATTCAAGGATGTGACTTTGTGCAGGATATGTCGACTGATTCATGGCGTGAACTTGAAATAACGTTCTATTTCTATTCAATACCATTCAAATTCATAATTTAAAAGTCAATTTGTACCTGCCAACATAAGAAAACAATTTAAATTTTGCAATAAATTACTTGTGGGTAAGAGGCAACTTTCTCGTCAGATACAGTAACTTTATACATAACTAACGGATTTGACGCAAACGAACCTCATTACAAAAGGCGACAAAGTTACTGGATTAATCAGTTTTTGAACAATCAAGAGAACCTTTACGAGCTTGTGTGGTGGAAAAAACTTTTCTTTACATTTTAAGCATTATTCTGATTGTGTTACTCCTCCTTTACTTTTGAGAAATGTGTTTAACCTTATATAAGCTAATAAAATGTGTAATCGTAATTCGCTTTCCATCAAACGCTAAATTAATCGATTTATAATAACTTACAGCTCCTGAGCGAAGATCGGTTCAGCGCTATAGACAAGATCAAAACAGTGGGATCCACCTACATGGCGGCCGTTGGTCTCATCCCCGAGAAGAAAATGCAAGACGACACCAGCACGCGCAAGCACATGGCCACGCTGGTCGAGTTCGTGTTCGCCATGCGTGACAAGCTCAAGGACATCAACGATAACTCTTACAACAACTTTATGCTGCGAGTCGGTAAGTTAAATACCTCGTTTGTTGACTTATTTTACTGGGCAATCGGTTTAACTCTATAAATAAAGGATCCACCTATATGACGGCGGTGGAACTGATCCCCGAGAAGAAAATGCTAGACGATACCAGGACGCGCAAGCACATGGCCGCGCTGGTAGCGTTCGTGTTCGCGATGCGCGTCAAGCTCAAGGACATCAACGATAATTCTTACAATAACTGTATAATGCGAGTTGGTACGTGTCTCTTTTGTTAAGGTATCGACTTCAGTGAGCTATCCGGCGAACGAAAAGGATTGGCTTCTCATAAAATAAAGTTCGAATGACAGAAATTCATGCCTTATCTACGCTGAATGTCTGCCATGGATAAAAAAATTTATATGAAAAATAATTTACTAAGTATATACAAGATAAAGCTATGTTAACAAAACAGAATGTAAAGATAGAAATGTAACCTTTATTTTACTGCCGTTAATAAAATTTTCTTGATTCAAGCGTTGAAACGATGCGTGTCTTTTCAGGTCTAAACGTGGGTCCGGTAGTTGCCGGAGTGATCGGTGCGAGGAAACCCCAGTACGACATTTGGGGCAACACGGTGAACGTGGCGTCGCGTATGGACTCCACCGGCCTCCCCAATCACACTCAAGTCACCGAAGAAGTGTACCACTACCTCAAGGACCTGCCCTACCAGTTCGTCTGCAGGGGAAAGGTCAAAGTCAAAGGAAAGGGCGAAATGACAACATACTTTTTGACCGACCGAGCGACATCCACCAACGGCACGATCAACCATTCCAACGGTCAACCTCAAAACGGGCCGCCGACCGCCTACGGCGGCGTGGCGACCCCCCTGGCCATGCTGCAGAACTCGGCGAGGAGAGCGGCCCAGCCGAACAGATTACCACCTCTGCGAGAAACTTCGGTCGCCGAAAACGAGCCCCTTCTACCTAATAACGGCCACCAAAGTAACGGGAACAACCACAAAGGCAGCAAAGGACGCAGAAATAAAGAATCCGAGGAAACTCCTCCCCCGCCTCCTCCGCACGGCGTGGCGGCGAACCCAAGATGGCCGCCGCCGCGAGCGCTCGTGCCGCCCTGGCCGCGGCCGCAGGAGCCCCGGCCCCCCGTAGCTCACAAAAGAAGGCCGCCCGCGCGGCTGCCCCGGCCGCGCTCCAGCGAGAGCCTGCCTCTAGCGAGGAGCCCACGAGTTCACTCGTCGGCGGACGAGCTCAGCTCCCTCACCCGCTCGCCCAGCGTGAGCTCCTCGGACGAGAGCTACTCGCGCACGACGGACGCGTCGCCGTCGCCGCCGCGGGCCACGCCCGGTCTGCCCGGCCTGCCCGGCCTCCCCGGCCTGCCCGGCCTCCCCGGCCTGCCCGGCCTCCCCGGCCTGCCCGGCGCGAGGCAGCGCGCGGCGCCCAGCCCCGCCTACGACTACCCGCCGGTCCGCTCCAACAAGCTGCCCGCGAGCAGCATCGCCGAGTTGTACGCGAAGCACAACAAGATAACCAAGAAGCCGTCGCTCGATGACAAGTTGATCGAAGAGAATATCAATTTCCAGAAGGAAGAGGAGAAGCTTCAGAGGAGTATTATAAACATGCTCGCGGCGGCGAAGCGGGACGGGAGCAGTCAAACGGACAAGAAGGATGTGTCTGATCGACTCGCGCAGCGGACGAATTCCTTCTCGAGTTCCGGTAGTCGACCTAATAACTTGAAACATTTGAACCACGACCGACAGTTCAGTAAACGTAGCCCTACCGATGTGGCCTGCGTGCCGCCCTTTGAGAGAGAGATACAAAGGCTGCTCGACGATAAGAATCTTATCAAACCTAATCCGCCTAAGGCGGAGCGGAAGGAATTAAAATTAGAATTAAGGTGAGTGGATCCTTACTTGCTATTTACGACTCAACGTTTTCTTATTTCGTTTAAAGAATAATGTGGTATACTAAAAACGTTATAACGTGAGTTGTAAGGGTACATGGAACAATGGAAAGCATAAGAATGATTACACCAGGAGTCGGCAAACTTTTGAGATGAAAAGCCGACCGCAGTATATATCACCGCTTCTAGTCGGTTCAAAGACATGTCATTTTCCAAGTCGGTTCAAAGTCATGGTCTAAGAACTCAGCGTATTTTTTTCGTACTTCCAAAGAGCCGTATGCGGTTCACGAGCCATGGTTTGCCGACCTACTTTGTGTTACTGACTTGTCGATGAACCTAAATCTGCTCTTTACCATCCCAGGGCCACGAACCCGTCGCTGTCGCCGGTGCGTAGTGTGAACTGCAACAACAACAGCAGCCCGCTGCACGCGGTGGGGCTGGCGGCCATCGCGGGGCTGGCGCGGCCCGAGCCCTCCCCGCGGCAGGACTTCCCCGGCGTGCTGCCCACCGACGTGGTGGTGCAGCTGCCCGACCCGCAGGATGCGCCACACCAGAGGTAACACAACTGCAACAACAACAGCAGCCCGCTGCACGCGGTGGGGCTGGCGGCCATCGCGGGGCTGGCGCGGCCCGAGCCCTCCCCGCGGCAGGACTTCCCCGGCGTGCTGCCCACCGACGTGGTGGTGCAGCTGCCCGACCCGCAGGATGCGCCACACCAGAGGTAACACAACTGCAACAACAACAGCAGCCCGCTGCACGCGGTGGGGCTGGCGGCCATCGCGGGGCTGGCGCGGCCCGAGCCCTCCCCGCGGCAGGACTTCCCCGGCGTGCTGCCCACCGACGTGGTGGTGCAGCTGCCCGACCCGCAGGATGCGCCACACCAGAGGTAACACAACTGCAACAACAACAGCAGCCCGCTGCACGCGGTGGGGCTGGCGGCCATCGCGGGGCTGGCGCGGCCCGAGCCCTCCCCGCGGCAGGACTTCCCCGGCGTGCTGCCCACCGACGTGGTGGTGCAGCTGCCCGACCCGCAGGATGCGCCACACCAGAGGTAACACAACTGCAACAACAACAGCAGCCCGCTGCACGCGGTGGGGCTGGCGGCCATCGCGGGGCTGGCGCGGCCCGAGCCCTCCCCGCGGCAGGACTTCCCCGGCGTGCTGCCCACCGACGTGGTGGTGCAGCTGCCCGACCCGCAGGATGCGCCACACCAGAGGTAACACAACTGCAACAACAACAGCAGCCCGCTGCACGCGGTGGGGCTGGCGGCCATCGCGGGGCTGGCGCGGCCCGAGCCCTCCCCGCGGCAGGACTTCCCCGGCGTGCTGCCCACCGACGTGGTGGTGCAGCTGCCCGACCCGCAGGATGCGCCACACCAGAGGTAACACAACTGCAACAACAACAGCAGCCCGCTGCACGCGGTGGGGCTGGCGGCCATCGCGGGGCTGGCGCGGCCCGAGCCCTCCCCGCGGCAGGACTTCCCCGGCGTGCTGCCCACCGACGTGGTGGTGCAGCTGCCCGACCCGCAGGATGCGCCACACCAGAGGTAACACAACTGCAACAACAACAGCAGCCCGCTGCACGCGGTGGGGCTGGCGGCCATCGCGGGGCTGGCGCGGCCCGAGCCCTCCCCGCGGCAGGACTTCCCCGGCGTGCTGCCCACCGACGTGGTGGTGCAGCTGCCCGACCCGCAGGATGCGCCACACCAGAGGTAACACAACTGCAACAACAACAGCAGCCCGCTGCACGCGGTGGGGCTGGCGGCCATCGCGGGGCTGGCGCGGCCCGAGCCCTCCCCGCGGCAGGACTTCCCCGGCGTGCTGCCCACCGACGTGGTGGTGCAGCTGCCCGACCCGCAGGATGCGCCACACCAGAGGTAACACAACTGCAACAACAACAGCAGCCCGCTGCACGCGGTGGGGCTGGCGGCCATCGCGGGGCTGGCGCGGCCCGAGCCCTCCCCGCGGCAGGACTTCCCCGGCGTGCTGCCCACCGACGTGGTGGTGCAGCTGCCCGACCCGCAGGATGCGCCACACCAGAGGTAACACAACTGCAACAACAACAGCAGCCCGCTGCACGCGGTGGGGCTGGCGGCCATCGCGGGGCTGGCGCGGCCCGAGCCCTCCCCGCGGCAGGACTTCCCCGGCGTGCTGCCCACCGACGTGGTGGTGCAGCTGCCCGACCCGCAGGATGCGCCACACCAGAGGTAACACAACTGCAACAACAACAGCAGCCCGCTGCACGCGGTGGGGCTGGCGGCCATCGCGGGGCTGGCGCGGCCCGAGCCCTCCCCGCGGCAGGACTTCCCCGGCGTGCTGCCCACCGACGTGGTGGTGCAGCTGCCCGACCCGCAGGATGCGCCACACCAGAGGTAACACAACTGCAACAACAATTGCGGTTTTGAATTTGGGATTTTCTTTTATTTCTATAAGGGTGCAAAACTCGAGGTGAGTTCAAGTACCCGGGGATTTACGACGAATGATTGGCTTGGCTCCCCTAAACCATTCATTGGGAGTTGGGACCTAGTTTTTATAGGATTGTCAAAAGCAATTCAATGCATCCTGTTCTTGCTCATTTTGATATGAAGCAAATCCTGATAGAAACCATTAATCGAGTCCCCACATTTAAAAAAATTGATTTTTGTTCACAGTCCACCGAGCAAGAGAAAGATGCCGGCAGACACTGAAGCTCTAAAAGAAAAGCAAGAAAAGGAAATACAAGAGCGATTACATAATCGGGTAAATATCTTTCAATTACCTATTTCTTCATTAATTATCCTTGTGGGTGACAATAATTCTGGCGCAGAACAGGGCTCGGTGCATTGTTGAATATGTACTTATGTACAGGTTTCTTTTGCTTTTTTTTTATTTTATTTTTGTAAAAGTCGATCATATATAGATCTGTTCTTGTGCTATAGGAACTTGTGTGTAAATTAAGTTGTGCAAAAACTTTTATGATTTATGATATTTCTACAAGTAAGAACCTGTAATTGGTTTTGTAATTATATTGTAAGTTTTGGATATACATATATAGCGCTGTTGGTTTTCTATATACTAAAATAAAATAAATAAATAAATAGCACTTATTCGATCCCTCGTTTCGCAGGTTCCAATGACGAATCATCGAGAAATAGGTATGTACGGGGAAAGTCAATCGGAGTGGAGTTCGTCGTGTTCGGAGGGCGAGGGCGACGGCGAGTGCGGGCAGCCCGAGAGCACCGGCTACACCACCGACGACCCCGCGCTGGAGAACGTCTCCATGCTCAACGAGGCCGGCCTCACGGACGCCGAGGCGGCGCTCAGCGACGTCAACTCCTGCTACTTCGACCGGGACGACGACGTCTCCTCCCGCGCCTCCTCCCGCCTGCTCGACTCCGAAGCCCTAGTCTCGCTGGAATCTCTCAGCGCCATCTACGACTCGGACGAGCCCGCGCACAGGTACCTGGCGAACATTCGCACCGTCAGCGAGTGCATCACGAGGAACTTCGGCCAGCCCACGCACGTCACCGACGGCGAGAGCGACGTGTGATCCCACGTTTGACATCATGTGGCTGAAATTCTAAAGCTTTGGGCTTATGCGGATCTTTCGCTTCGACTCTCAATGAGGAATCTCATTTGTAACTGAATTGACATGACATCGTGCGGGAGATGTTCAGGAGCGAAAGAAAAGAATGCTATGCTCTCTATTTAAAAGTGCTAGTAAAAGTTATTGGAATACTCAAAATACTTTTGTGAATTGTTATATATCGATTGTTTTTGTCGATTTTGAAGTATTTGGATGTCGACTTCTAAATATTGCTGACGTGCCTGTTTTAAAATATGTATTTTATGTGTAAATTGTCAGTATATACCTACTATTATATCGAGTAAGCGGCAAGAAGCCATGAGATGGCGTCGTTCGGGAGGATGCGATGATCTCTACAATTATAAGGTGCTCTGACTTAGAATAACGTACCTTACTATGGTCTGTCTTGTGATACGTGGTTTAGGAATTTGACTTCGACCGACCAATCTGTGTAAAAGTCAGTGTTATAGACTGCGGGCTGGCCCCTTAACTGTAAATTGTAAGTTGTATTTCTGTATCAGTCAGTTGTCGGAGGCTAGATCGATTTGTGCTTAATATTTAAGGTAGTTATATTTTTTGCATTTCAATTTATAATTGTATTGTTACCATAGACTGGAAGAATTATTTTTTCTACAATCGTTGTATTGAAGGACGTAAATTTAGATAGACATCAAGGATAGTGCCATTATACCCATCACAATTGTCTTGACCTCTCGTTCATTTAGTCCAGAGTGAGATCTGTTACCGACGCCACAACAGCTGTATTTAAAAGCTTCGTCTGGTACGAATTCGAGGTGACAACATTGGCAATTGGCGACAATTGTTTTGATTCTCGGCCTTGTCGCCAGGCGAATAATCCGAACCAAACAGAATTATTGCACCGTGGACGAGAGATATATCCTAGCCCGAAGGCCACGGAAAATATGCTCCGAGAGAATAGGCACGCTTGACGCTGATGCTGCCAGCGTTGGTTACCATAGATTTGTTTTTCATATACATATGTTTAGCGATTAACGCCCGCAGGCAGTGTTGAAAGCCGCTCTGATAATTTTATTCGTGGCCAAGGGAGGCATAAAGGTAGCTTAAAGAACCGTGAGACTTGAAAGTACAACTTATACATAACACCACTAGTGAATATTTGTTGTAGAATATTCTCGTGAACAATCAATTACCTATTATTTAATTGTAATATATAAGTTTCTGTGTCAATTCGTGTAACGATTGTTATTGACTAGAGTAAACACTGTATAATCATCTGCAATATAAATCTATAATATATAATGAATATTTAGTCTGTAACATTGATTTTAGTCGCTTTTCTTGGCTAAGAATGTACTTAAACTATAACGGGCAAGTAACTGCAATATGTGGTAGATTCAGATCGAGGCGATCAGCCGTAGAACTAATATTATGGTGATTGTGGTTTTGTTTTTCTCTACTCTTGCTTGTATCAAGCACTCGCCTCTCAGGCACCCCCGTGTGTATTAAAATGGGTAAATTAGAAATGGATTAAGTTTAGTATTCTTTCTAGTTGCCGCAGGTGAACTGTGAAGGAATAGTTGGCAAACAATCGATTTGTATATAGGAGCACTTGCATCCGGCGAGTCTTGGGAGTTGTTATACTTTGTAAATATTGTTAATCGTCTACATACGAAGTGCTATTCCACTTTAAATTACGTAAGTGATATTTTTTGCTATTTATATCCTCAGTATTTTAATATTATTTTTTCTTTGTTATATACAGTGCCAAACTATTATTTTTTTAGTTGCTTGTAATCGACGTTATTTATTACTTCAATGCTTGACTTTTATATTTATATTTAAGGCGATTTTTTTAAAACACATGATAGCTACATACAAATTTGACTATGTCGTTTAAATCTATAAATAGGTTTGAACTTAGCATACCTCTTGTTACCGTTGTAAAGTAACAAAAACATAATCAATACCTTTTAATATTTATCTAAAATATCCAAAATATTGAGAGACAACGGATGATACTTAAAAGTATTCATTCGAATGTGAAAATGTTTGATTAGAAATTTGTACTTAGGTTTCCAAGTCTTGATTTTAATAGTTAGTATTCAGATTAAAGCTATTTTCTCACCAATCATAGATAATTCATAATATAAATACCTACTAAATACCTGACTATTATTATATAAATACTGAATCATACTTCGTGCACGATTTTTATATCTGGTGTTGATCATATCCTACAATATTTAGCTTTAATGTGAATAAATGACAGCGTAAGAAGATTTAAATAACTAACTTAATAGCAAATTATAATGTGGTAACTTTTGTGATTATTTATTTGACGTTAAATTTTCGCCTTACGTAGAAAGTGTATCGTGTATTTGTTTCAATTCAATTAAGCAATATTAATTACTTGGAATTAAAGTGGTTTACATTACCGGTACTTTATTTTATTTCATGTTTATTAACATCTATCTTATAGTATAGCAACAAATTATGTGTTTAGGTACACCTTTGCACCTTATGCTGTTGTAATAAGAGTGAAATGGATTGACATATATTGATGTCGAATATACGCACGTTTGTTGTATGGGAGCCCTAATTAAATATTTATTTTATTCTGTTTTAGTATTTGTTGTTCGGCAACAGAAACACATCATCTGTAAAAATTTCAACTGTCTAGCTATCACGGTTCAAGAGATACAGCCTGGTGATAGACAGGCAGACAGGCGGACAGTGAATTCTTAGTACTAGGGTCCCGTTTTTATACTTTGGGTATCTCACAGCTCATGAGTTACAAAAATCAATGTGCATTTGCGCCGCTGTTCTTAGTCTCCAGTTTATTTTGAAATAAGCGGGGCGCAATTAGGCGGGTCCACACAGAGCGACCGAAGCAACGCGTATACGTTTTCCTCGCCTGAGTGCGCCTCCTCTGCCGAGGCACGTCTACACTGGCCGTTTTGTGCGTGAGGAAGTTGCCTCGCGCGTATGCTCGCTCAGTGTGGACCCGGCTATTAACATGCGTTTATGAATCATAATCATACTTCTTATCAATCGCTAAATAAGCCTAAATAGTGAAACAGCTGGTTCGCTGATAATTCGTTGTTTAAGATGTTTTTATGAATACCGCTGTAAATAAATAATTAAACTTTTTGGTATGTCTACCAAAAGAAAAATGAAGTTAACTAAGTATATGTATTATGTATATGGGATGCATACGAGATTTCTTCAAATTAGTGACGGTATCCACATTTTTACTTTGTGCTAAAAAGCAATGGGATATTCATCCAATATCAAGATAACTTGTCTGAACAGCGTAGTGATACAACGCATAGGTTCGCGGGCCAGGTACCGCGGCATGTTATGTTTTCCGCATACTAATGCCTTTTACCTTGAACCATGAAACGCCATAAGAATATTATCGCGGATGTTTAAACTTTAATGTCGCACTTAACACCACGTGGAGTTAACGGCTACCTGAATTTAAACACCATGAACGGTTGACCAACGAACATTTTGAGCTATTTGGTATTTAGGTAACAATTTTATTACAGTAAGGCAACATTATCATTAAAATTTACCATTTTTGTGCACCGAGTGTATATATTTTATTTTATTATAATACCTACCATTAGGTAAAGTAATGCTATTCTTTTTCATTTAGAGAAATAAAGTAAAATCCAGTAGGTACCCTTAAGTCGGATATCTGTAAATATACATAATACTACCTATATATATATATATATATATACCACGTCGGTGGTAAACAAGCATATGGCCCGCCTGATGGTAAGCTGTTACCGTAGCATATGGACGCCTGCAAACAACTGTTAAATAGTACTTAGATGTGTTGTGCAGTAGGTATATTTCACAGCATTTGCAATTTGATATGTCGGCATATTGTAATGATTCACATTCGACTATATTTATTTGATACGCGTGTTGAATTGCATTGTTAAAAATGCATTGTGGATGCACTCGGTGTACTGCTGTTACCTACTTGATAGGAAAGTGCCTATACTTAGCACCTACTCTGCTAACTTTTATTAAACCAATGAAGCCAATAAAAATGCTAATTTATATGATGGTGATGAGCCTATATAAATGAATAAATATTTGGGGACAATCTTACACAGATCGACCTAGCCCCAATCTAAACAAAGCATGTACTATGGGTAGTAGGCGACGATATGCATACGTTTATAGATAAATACTACTTAATATATACATAGAAAACATCCATGACTCAGGAACAAATATCTGGATTCGAACTCGAGACCAACGGCTTCATAGGCAGTCATAGTGTCACTACCCACTAGGCCAGACCAGTCGTCACAATACGTGTATTGTATACATACAATATTAGTTCCAACGCAAGTACTGCACCGGGGGAAACAATGGGGGACAATAATTAATACGTGTAAGTACATTAAATTTGAAGAAATCCCTTTTACTCAATCATTTGCCCGAAAAATAATAGGGCAGTTGTCATAATGTTTTTTCTTCTGCACTTTCTACCACCCAAAGGTTGTCTGGAAGAAATCACTGTTTTGGAAGAACTTACTTAATATTTATTATCTATGAGAACTAAAAAATAAGAAGGTATCTGAAATTTGAGTTAGCTACTTAGTTATTTACGACTAAAAGGTAGGTAGGTAGGTCAGATAGAGGTAAATAAGATGTAAATAGGTGTTCACTACTGTTCAGCTGTTTGAGATACCTGCCAGGTGGTTGTCATGGTGATATTGATTAACATTTTGGACTTTGTCAAGGACTAAACAAAGATAATATGTCTGCTATGAATTTGTGAATGAACTAGTTTTCTACATGGAGTTTATGCTTCTTTTCCATCAGCAATTACACTTTCAAACTTTAGCTCGAAAGCTCGCGCTTGTGTGGGAGTTGCGTTGATAGAACATTCCAACCCTCACACTTATACGACACTTGTACGATGTGACTGTAAGTTCATCGAGAAACACCGGTCGGGACAACGCACTGGCAGAGGCTTGACATGGTTTCCTGCGAGTCATGAGTCAGTGCTGCCGTAATCAGGTGCAGTTTCATTCAAAATAATGAGAAATAATCGGTATGTGAGTAAAATAATATGAGTGGATGACGCGGCACGCGGTGGACACCACCACACGCGCACAGCTGCCTGTCTGACGCCGCCGCCCATTGGCTGCGGGAACCGGTCGCGCCCTCCCCGCCGCCGCGCACCCCTCCCGCGCCCGTCACAACTTACAAACGAATTCTTATTCATATCCCTTGCTACAACCGTTGCTGCCGTTGACAGAGCACTCTACGCCCGTATTTCGCGTAATCTTATCGAAATGTGCCCAATGTTGAATGTGATTTGTGTATTCGATCAGTGAATTTTAAATAATCATACAAGTCAGCCGAATTTAGTGCACTGTCTGAGCTTTAGCTCTGCGCTATGAAAACGAACAGACAAGCTAGTGTTTTTGTACTTTTTGTGTCGGTGGTCGAAGAGCGGCTTCGGTGCAGGGTTACCTTTACCATGTGCGTCAGGTAGTGTTTTGCTCCTATTAGTTTGTCTACAAACTAATAATGTTGGCGCGTAGATACAGTGGTGAGCACTGAGTGAGTGAGGCGTGGTGTTTTGGTGATTCATAGTGCGTTGTGAGGATATGAAGGTGACGGTGTGCTTTGGAGCTGTGCGGGTGCTGGTGCCCTGCGGCGCCGGCGACCTGCTGGTCCGGGACCTGGTGCGGGAAGCCACTCATCGCTTCAAGAAAGCTACGGGACAGGTCAGTAGCGCTATTACTGCTTACGACACGCAAGACTCACAACTCGTCGATCTGGTTCACTTTTTGTACAGCGGACGTGTTTTCGCGCGTTTTCCCTACTTTTGTATTGGTCCGCGTACGATCCGAATTGGCCGTGACGCGAAACAACACAGTAAACAATGCGGGTAGAATGAAAGTTTGAACGTAACGCATTTCCAAATATGCAATCGTGCAAGTAGGAGTTATACATATATTATGAAAAATGCTTGTAATTGGAACTTGGAAGTAGATACCGATGTTAACTGAAAGTCAGTAGTATATATATGAATAGTAAACAAAAACTCTGCATTTAGACACCTAGATACTTTATTTTACATAAATACTGCATATATCTCTAACTAATGACGTGCATACCTGCATTCTAGTTAGGTTTTGCTCTCATCTAGACCATTGTTTTTGCTTTGCGTAATGATCATTTGGCTATGGAATGCTCGGTCGTGCCACAAGAACCACTTTCGCGACAATGCAAGTATCTATTCGGAATTATGACTACTCAGAAACGAGAAGGCGATGCGGTCAAACTAGATTGCTGACTAAGACTCCGGTCCAGAGATAGACGAGTAAGAACACATTTACAAATAAATTATACGTACTTAAAGTAGCCTAGACTTTAATTTCATAATAATGGTTGCAGATGACACACTTTTGGCTCGTTATTTTCGTCGTTATTAAGTTATTATATTCTAAGTTAGGAGAGACTTGTACGATTTTTACGTAATGCATGAATATGGCATCTACACTTAGTTCAAACCCACTCAACTTCGCTATTTAGAAACTGTCGTAAAAAATCCGGCTCGAAGGACCAAATCTTTTAACCGTATTTTCTGCTACATTATTAACATACCTTTACCGTTAATTGCAGGTAATACAAGCAAATAAGCATACCACGTCCTGCTAATATTGCTAAAGTTAGTGAAACTGTTTCCTCTTCTCATATTTCCCGACAATTTGTATAAAGGATATTCATCCTTACCATAAATAATAAACTTGTGCAAGTTCCATCGAAGCTATTCATGCGTGTAGCCGATTTAATAAACACTTCTAAGGGAAGTCTTTATAGTATGCTTGCCTAAGGTTGGTATATAAATTATTAATAATGTTGAATTATATGTTGAGGTACTACGTAAGTTTTAAGTAGGTAAACCAACACGTCTAATACGGCTACTTATTAATCTCTTTAAATTACAGCACTATCTCGTTAATCTCATTCATTGTCACAAGAGAGCCGGATTAGTGGAATGTTCGGATTACCGGAAGTTAGAGTAAATCTATATGTTAATATTTTACGTTATACACTAAAACAATATATAAAAAAAAAAAAATCACCATATTCTGGTTTTTAGTCCTGGTTTACAGAGAGAAGGCAGTGTGATAATGTAAGCGCAGAAAAAAGATCACTTGAACCCCTACATTAGTTCCGGATCCTCGAGATTTCTTTGTTAATCGTACCTACCAGTAAAAATCTTGTATATAGAAAAAAAAAAAACAAAGACGGAGACCTTTAAAATTGTTAGTTTTTTTTTAATACCACGACGGTGGCAAACAAGCATATGACCCGCCTGATGGTAAGCAGTCACCGTAGCCTATGGACGCCTGCAACTCCAGAGGTGTTACATTCGCGTTGCCGATCTTTAAAAATCTGTACACACCTTTTTTGAAGAACCTCATACTGTTATACTAATAAGGTAATAAGGTATCGTAATCACTGCCTTACCCTTAGGTTACTATTTAGTTTCTTGACGTCATGTTATGTTTAGCATATTCATCAAACAATAACAGAGCACTTGTGAGCGTTACGTTCAATTGCGAGACCTTTATCTTCCATCATTAGCAATAGACATTCACTTGCAGCGCACCTGCCTTCGCCGCAACTCGCGTTGCAGAGAAATATGCGATCGTAGGAAGCCCCGACCTTGCGATATACCTTTGCAGTACTGATACTAACACTAACGTTTGCATATTAAGTTTTTGTTCTTGAGAATTGTACTTACCTGAACCCCTAGTGTAAATTTATTAATTATTTATTTTATTAGGTTATTTATACATTACAGTACCCCTAGTGTAAATTTGTTCGATAGTGAAACGTGACGTACGCGTTTGCGTTAAGTCTCATTTTGTATGGGATTTAGAAACAGCGCGCCAAGTGGGACGTTTTGGAAACTCAAAATCCCATATAAAATGAGACTTAACGCAAACGCGTACGTCACGTTTCACTATCGAATAAATTTACACTAGGGGTACTGTAATGTATAAATAACCTAGTTTTAAGTTATATTAAATGTAACTGTATAAATAGTTAAACGATCTTTTTAGAATGCTTATACATACGGATTCCCACAGTAAGCTTAATAAAGGCATGTGTTGTGAGTACCTGTACCTGGGTCAAAATTCTTTTCGTTGACTTATTTCTGACCACTCTGTCATGCTTGTATCTATGTCTTCTATCAAATCTTTCTAGCTGCAGATTATATTTTACATAAGAAAAATTAAAAACACAATTTCATCTCATACAAAAAGCACCAATCTGTCACATTTTTTGGGGACAAAAAAACAAGAACGTACAGACAGTAATATAAAGACGATGATATAAAATAATCTCAGATCATAGAAAGTACTAGATGGCTGACGGAGGCGTGGCGCGTGTCGCCGCGACATGGCCACATCGTGGCCATACCGGCCCGCCGTAAGACAGTAGCAACTTAGCTGTCATTGAACAATGTGCGCGTCAATTTTATTGAAATGCCGAATTATAGCGCTATTTTGTGTCGAAATAGGAGTGCATCGAAAAACTATAAGGATCATGGAGTTACATAGTACATTTTTTTTCACGTATTAGTCAATAAAACCACACATTTTAACAAATAAATCCAGTGACATATGATTTTTCTGAGTCAGACCATGTTGTCATACAAACGCGTGGCAATTTGTCTATGCATTCTACATTGACGCTTTGGCATGGAAAACTATTTGTAGTGTCCTTAGCAACGGCGCAATGCATTAAACCGCTAACGATATTCACAGGGACATTATTGTTTCTTGGTACGACCGCCAACCGCTCCCTTCATTGACGCCGCGAAGTAGAGTGGTGCTCGTGCATATAATTGATCTTTGAGCGTTATCGATAAAAATGTTTGGATATAGTGTATACACACATTAATAATAATTACTTTCATACGAAAGTAATTATTTTTCAAGTAAAATTTTACAATTATTTTATATGCACCTAATGTTTAATTTAATACTTTTTAATTTGGATTAAAAATCGAAAAGGTAAGCCAAAAAATAAACTGATTTAATTAAGTACAATTGTACAATTGTTTTATTTCAGAAATAAAATAATAACAGTATTACATTTATGCTGGCCCCCACACTAGGCATAGCCTGTCCTGTGGTGGATAATAAGGTTTACAAGTAAAAAAAAAAACAATACTACAATTGAAAATAATAGTATACAATTATTTAGAGTAAACAATTAAAAAAGAAACGGTGGTGAATGGAATTTACAGAGGTACAGTTTACAGTGAGTCAAAAAAGAAATATGTTCATGATTGCAATTTTTTCAGTTTCCCTAAAAATCCCAGTATTAACGAAAAATGGATAGATGCTACAGGAAGAGGGCCCTAACTGGTTTATGAGCGAGAAAAGTGTTATTTGTTCGGATCATTTTCAAGAAAAATGTTTCCAGTTACAGTTACAGATAGAATATAAATATGTTTAAAATAATAGTATATTGTATACTTAGTCGATCCAAAAGTTCTATCAGAAAGATTTTTACTGATAATTATGATTACTGTTTCCTTATTATTCGTACATATGATATAAAAGCTTATTTAATGGTGCATTATACTTACTATATAACATGCTGGAATTGCTTTCAATTGGTGACGAAATATGCTATAATAAACTGAAACTTTTTTTTAATGAAGCGCTCGCGTCTAACGACAATCCCAAAGTAAACAATTTAAACAAACATTACATCAAATAATTACTGAAATTTAAACCAATTTGATTAGTTAAGCATAAACAAGCTTTCGCATCATGGTACATTTTTTTTTTTTTAATTAAAAGCTTTGTATTACATTTTATCAGTAAAAACCTTTGTGAGAGAACTTATGGCTCAACTAATATACCTTACACGTACCTTAAAATTCTTAGCTCGTAAATAAGGTCAAAAATTTAAAGGAATATAAATTAAGTCTATGGCAATTATTACTTAAAACAAATATGTCAAAACTCTAAGGTCATTTTCAGAACATGTAAAATATCGATAGCTCTATCGAATTGTCCTCACTCTAGTGCCGCCGCTCTAGGCTCCTACACCGCGCGGTTTGGCCAATCACAGCGCGTGAGTTGGTTGTCTGGCCACGCCTTTAATGATGTGGTGGGGGACAGTTGGAGACAGCGAGACTCGTTGAAATTATGCTTCGTTATAAATCTCCTTACTTCTTATATCTATGAAAATAATATACTGACATGAAACAAAAAAACATTCTAACTAAAACTATAATATTTTACTATATGTCCTTTACTAGAATTCGAATCCCAAGGACCATAGCTAAGATAACAATCGCTGATAGAAAACCCCAATCGGTACTTCAATAATGTATGCGAATAGTCACGTGACTTCGCAGCATCTTTCATAATATACATATGTACATATATACATTTTACATTTCCTCCGACAGATTTTTTTTTCATTTGGCGTTCGTGTCTGTACGATTAGCTAGGCCCCCAGGATCACTAGCTTCGGCCTCACTGACAGTTGTAATGGAGGTTTTACAACTGCTAGATCATGCTTGCCAATTGTATAACAAATAAAGCTCGCCAGGCTACTTTTAGCTTGTAAGAAATGCTCTGGCCGGCCGTAACAGCTTAGATAAATGTTAAAAACATAAGGAGTCACGTAACACTTAGTTTCATAATACGAAGACCACATCTACCTACCTACCTAGTCGTAATATTAGAATGATCGCGAAAGCTAAATTACGTTAAGGTTCCCCTGCTTATTAGCAGGTAGGCACCAGTTTCCACTAACACGGTTTTAAACGGGAAAAAAAGTGTAGTGGTCGAGCAATGGCGAATAGGAGTAATGATTGTCATACATAATGCATGAATTGTATACTACATCGATTTAGCAACCCAACGTCATCCTTGCGCAAGTAGGTATGTAGTTAGAATACTTTAGTTTTGGCAAACGTAGCATTTGCCCCTTTCTGCATGATCGATTGCACCGTTGCACAAGTGACTTCTTTATTTCAAGAAGATCACAAGTCGCCCAGACACTGTACAGATTTGCGTCGTTTTTTAAATTACAGGGCTCAGGTCGACCCGCGATCTAACGAGCCCACTGCCGGTCCACTGGCGAAACAATGTGATAAAATCGACACGCATCTTAGCGACTTAGCTTAGGAATGTTAGAGTTTAGATGCAAGATGCAGTTTACCTGATCAAAGATGGATTACGCACCGAAATGTAAAACTTAAGAAAGGAATTTATTACAGTTTTTTTTTTTTTAATTTTCTTCTAAAAACCGAAATGTTTTCAGCGTTTATGTTTAAAGTCACGTACTCCCTCTTAAGTTTTGTCATATTTTCAGCATGGTAAAAATCCAAAATAAGAAGGTAGACAAAACAATGGTGGGTCTCGGGGCAAGCCCTGCAGGTATGTGCGGCGCCTTCCTCGGCTATTGTACCGGCACGCAGGACCGGTTCTCAGAAATATGACAGCCATCAAAAACTCCCAACACGTTTCATTTCGGATAATCCATCACCGAAGAGGAATATAATTTGATCTCATATCTAGCTTCAAGTTTTATGGGCACCGTGTGGCAATGCTTCGAGAAAAGCTATAAAATTGAACACTAACAATAGGACCCTTGTCGTGATTCGAACGGGTTCGATAGTTCTTAAATTCGATAAAACCATAATATTTAAATAGTCACACTTAAAATAGTTCCAGAAACAATAAAATAAGCTTCTATAACTTATACCCTTAATTTCAACTTCAGTTAAAATGTTCAAGTTCGAAAGAAACTAAATGATCCATATTAAATTTCAAGCATTCAAAATGTCCTTCAATAAATCTCAACAAGTGATTAGAAAAAAATCTCCGGCCTTCTCGAGCACCATATGTCGAGTTTCCTGCCAGATCATCAAGTGGATGGATGGCAGGTCTTTGGCCGAACGAAACTCTCGATTTTTTCTTAACTGTAGGCTGGGCTGATAAAAAACACTACACTTATTAATAGCATTAAGTAAAATAGCCTCTACGGCTATCGTAATAAAATGTTACATGTCGGTAATTATTTTTCTTTCCTAGTCGGCCGGTGTACGTTGATAATGGCTTCCACATGTTGCCGTTGTCGGTATATTTTTATTTAAGTGATTTTTAATAACTTAAGGCGAGACTGAAGCGATTCCAGATTGATGTATGAAAGAAAAAGATTGTCAAGTGTATTTTTACGATTTTTATAAAGTCTTATGCAAAAAAATAAAGCATTAAGACCTACACGATGAGTTTGAACCGGATCGTTTACACCGCGCTAAGGTCACTGCACGATAATTAAAGAGGTGGAGGCCATCGATTATTCCATAAGTAGGTACCTACTTGAAAGAGTTGGGAGCTAATTGTGTTAATTTGCTATTATGAAACATGTAGTCAGCTCTGCGAACAGTAGCCTTACCACGACTGCCTTAAGCCCGCCACAGATGGAGCGATAATATATATAAATATACCGTAAGACAGACAGATGGACAGATACCGACAAATATGTTATTGCATAGCTTAGCACCGCACTCGCCAACGATACCAAAAAATATATATCTCCCTGTCTAGCACCTACATTGTGAGAGAGACGAAATATACCAAAATATATCGTAATATACCGAGCTATAATATCGCAAGGTATCATACGATGCCTTGTTATAAGATATCGTAAGATACCAAAATATATATCATACCAGTAGCTTCGTATGTGGACTATGTCTAATGGTACATAAAATACGGCAGATATGGTACATACAAGCCATCGGTGTCGAAAACACAAATCGTCGCTATACTTACTCAACCTCGTATCTATGTATATTAGATACGAGTTTGCGTAAGTATAGCGACGAAATGTTGATTTTTTTAGTTACAATTTTATCTTCCTTAGGAAAACTTCTTTAGGAAACTTTCATACTAAAATGTAAGTATTAAGTAAGTAAGTAAATGTTTATATTTTTAGGAAAAATATTTTTTCAGAAAAAACATATTTCCCATTCTTGTCCGTTGGGTTGGACCATTGGCGTTCTCAAAATCATAGATACCTTGCCATGAATATCCATTTTAAGTGACATAATTGTGATTAGTCCCCCATAAATCCCATAATGCAAAAATATGAAGTTGTTCTTTTATTTACATTTTTAGGGTTCCTTATAGTTTCGCCATGTCCGTCTGTCTGTCTGTCTGTCTGTCTGTCCGAGGCTTTGCTCCGTGGTCGTTAGTGCTAGAAAGCTGAAATTTGACATGGATATATAAATTAATAAAGCCGACAAAGTCGTACAATAAAATCTAAAATTTTTTTTTTTTAGGGTACCTCCCCTACACGTAAAGTGGGGGTGAAATTTTTTTTTCGCTTCAACCCTGGAGTGTGGGGTATCGTTGGAAAGGTCTTTCAAAACTAATAGGGGTTTTCAAGAAACATTTTTTGATAAAGTGAATGTATTCGGAGATGATCGCTCCGAAAGAAAAAAAAATGTGTCCCCCCCCCCCCTCTAACTTTTGAACCATAGGTCCAAAAAATATGAAAAAAATCGTGAAAGTAGAGCTTAGGAAAGACATTAAATGAAAACTATAGCGGACATGATCAGTTTAGCTGTTTTTGAGTTATCGCAAAAAGTTTTCCATTCATAGTAAAAAGACTTTTTTTAATTAGGTACTGATTATGCCTATTTGTTTAACTCGGGTGAAAGGTACCGTTTCATCCCTTGGTTAACAATTTACTATACTTTAAGCTCCATTTTAGCTTATTGTGACGGAAGAGTAACTACGGAACCCTACACTGAGCGTGGCCCGACATGCTCTTGGCCGGTTTTTGATCATAATGACGTACCCGGATTTTCTGTTTTTTTTTCGGAGACTGTGAGCTTAACTTTTCTGGAACGTTTGCCGATCCCCATATCTTCAAGATATTTTTAAACAATATAAGATATAAGATCTCTGTAAGATTTTGTGACTCAGCGGGCCTTCATTTTCTTTTTATCGATCTTTCCCAGAAAACTAGCTTAAGCTGGAATGTTTCCCTGAACCAGACTTTAGCAGTAGTTTTTGTAACCCTAACCCGTTTCCACAAAAATGTTCCACTATCTTCGCTTTCGGCCCTAGGATAGGGAAATGTACTGGAGAAATTACATACCTACTGTTTCGTGACGGTGTTCTTCTAGATCAGGCGTCACCTTCTTCTTCAGAGGTCCGGTTTTAAATAAAATCACCATCGCGGTCTATTTATACATGAGTTTTTATTAAATAAGCAAATGTAATGTATAGGTCAGGGGTCCGGACCCGGCCCGCGGTCCGCCATTTGGTGGCCTCTGTTCTAGATTGACCATAATTTCAAGAGAAATAATCCAATGCCCATGAAACTTACCGGAATAATTACCAGATAATACCTACTTTAAATTGGCAGTTACGTTACAGTATAATTTTTTCTGTTTATATGTTCAAAACTTTGTCCCGATTTCACTCCGCATACGTTAATATACATAAGTAATAATATGAACCTAACATATGCTAGCGAATATGTTAGTGTCAAACTGGTGGTAGTCGTACTTATCTATATATATTTACATAGAAGTTTGTACATTGTACGTTGTTCAGTAACTCTATAGCTGAATGTGCTTAGTGTATATAATGTAATGAACATTACACATAAATAGGAAAGTTACATGTGTGCCATAAGTTCTAGCCGCGGCCATAGATAATTTGACGAAAGCCAAATTAGATTAGCGCCCATTTTAGGTCAATCAACTCAAAAGCACATAATTTTTATCATATTATTTGACGTTTTCGCATACCTATAGTAAAATCTAATGATACCTAGTTTGCGTTTTCTATATATTCCTACATCATTCAGCTAAGTTTCTGCAATTGTTAAGATTTCCACCACACTTCTTAATCTTCTTATTCCTTTTATGCGTCTGGGCTGGTCGGCCTCGTTTGGAATTGGAAGTACAACGGTCTGTAAGCCGTTTACGTCTCGTTCGCTTGACCCACAGGACATGCCGCCATTGCCGCCCCACAAAAACCGATCGTCGTTACAGTAGCAGATGTTGCTCTAATTAGTATACTATAAATGTCAAGCCTTGTTTAGATGTCTCTAATCTTTTTTTGCGTTTTACTTCTTAAAGTTTACCATGAGTACCTAAGTTCTGTTTGTGGGTCAAACACAAAACTGTGTTGGCGTCTTTCCTGTAGACACACAGAGAAAACTGTAGAATTCGGAGGAACATACAAGTTTTCTCTCCTGTGGGCAATAGCTAACAGCTTGTGGGCATGCAAGTACCTAGTGATTTTATCATACTTATCCAAATAAACGGAGTAGCTTTTCATGTGGATAAGGGTTAAATAAGAAAATTATCTTTGATAGCCCTTAACTTTTGGGAGTATCTACAGGAAAGACGCGAACACAGTTTTGTGTTTGAGCCATGTAAATTACAAGTTTAGAATTTAGGCGAAGTAAAAATGTCAAGAGAACATTACAATATGCTAATATGTATTTCTGGTCCTAGTAATCTCTGGTCCTTAAATTAAGTGCTTACATATTTATCAACAATTTTGGTATACACCTTTTTACAGCGAAATATAAGTTATACTGGTTCCTTACCACTCACAAGGACAAGCGTTTTAAATACACATATTTTTGCTAACGTAATTGTATCATTGTTACAAGAGATAAATAGTGGGCGTACCATACATGGTCCTCGGAACTGAGTCATGCACACGTGCAGTGCCGTGTCAAGTCCAGTAATGCGACAAAGATACCGCACTCGCATTCCTTATCACTGCCACCAGATCCTTCAGCGCATCGTTTTGTGTAACGTTAGACTGGCAGACTTGCTGGCATTCCGAGAAACTTGATGAGGAAGTGCATCAAGTGCAATCTCAAAAATAAGTCAAATCTCTCTTTAGCGTAAGTACATGCTTAGGGTCTCGATTTCTGAACTGCTGCAATGATATCATGCATTAACATGGAATAGTACCTATTAGATATATATATATACTAAAAACGCTTCTATCCTGCTCACTTGTATCGGGTCGTATTTTGAATAAATATCGTAGACTGAAAATTCTTGATATTTTTTACACTAAATGTATTATTCTCATCTAATTCTTGTAAGCTTAAAAAAGTATATACAAACAAAAACAAAAGTACAAGTTTAAAAACATTATTTTAGTTTTGCATACGTAACTGGTAATTTAACACTGATTTTAGATCGAGCAAAACAGTCATTAATGTAATTTGTGCTACTAATAGTGATTCAAGCTGTAAGTATGAGTAATTCACGGAGCGGTGTTAAGGAAAACAAACTTGGATTACTTGTGCCTACTGCCTACCATAATTTATTATTCACATCGCAGAGCAGAGACACGAAGCTCATGTTTCTATTGTTTTAGTCGTACGCATTGCAACTTTTGGTCGAGCCGACAAAAGTCGATAATAGGTCTACGAACGCGATCACGACATTATTTAAAATATAACTGGTTGGTTACACATATGTTTACCGAATTATCATAATCTTTTCTTGAAAGCGAGCATTTGATTCGTATGATAAACAACAAAAATAAAAGGAAAAATATCTATAAAATTATTGCATGCGTTCCATTTATATCGATTAAATTCTAATGATTTCATCATGCGGCTTTTTTGAACTTAGATCGCATATCTGTCGGGTACAGCTATCTGACCGATATAGCGTAAGTAGTAGGTAAATAGGTAATATAAAAATATGTTAATGTTAAAGCAATGTCAATATATGGTGAATCGCGATAGATTGTTCTGAAAGAATTATAATGAAATCCAGGCAGGTAATTAGGTAAACAGATTTGGTAGAAGGATCCGATTAGCCTTCATAGGCGTTACTTATCTAACTTATCTCAAAATTTTTACAAATTTTTAAGCTAATCGAACTTAAATAGCTACCGGTTTATATGTATCTTCCAGGTGATCACATGGAATCAACAGATTCATTCATATCTCAAATTCTCAGACACGTAAAAAAGAAGCAGCAACAATGGGCAATAAAACGAACAAATATCAACAAAAGTCCACCATTGTTCTTTGAGTAGTTTCCTAAATTTAACATAGAAACACGGTTTTGTCCGAAACCGCTTCAGTTCTCAAGGCCAATTTGTTGTCTATTTATGAGTGCTACTCGCCCTTGTATGCTTAATGAATTTAGGAACTCCATGACATTACTTATTTCGCCGCGACACGCATTTTGACCTATTACATAAATTGCGTTTTTTAAAGTTGGTGAGCAAGATGAGTTCAGGTAAATATGATTTTAACACAATGGACACCCAGCAAACTAATGGCTGCTTGTATGTGTACCTGTCTTTCTCAGGTAGTGAAAATAAGGCTACCAAGGCCCGCCCTTCGCTGTCGTTAGCGGCCATTTCACACGGAACCTCTCTATGGTATCTTTCTTTAAGAATTTTTTTGGATTTCAAAGCGTGTTTGTTATAAAAAAAGTTATCTTTTTTTAACCCGCTACCAACCCGTCCTCGCCTGATCGAGATTACACCGGGATTCATTAAAATATTTAGAAAAGTTGGATGAGGTAATGTAAAAACTTGATTACTTGCCTATCATTTGTAGGTGAGTAAATTCCTTCTCAAAATTGAAAAATGCCGTATGCAGATCTAGAATACCTTTATTAATTATATAAAGTATATACCAACATAATTATAATATCAAATATTCACGTGTTTGTGTGTGTTTTTTTAAATTTATTTATCAAAGTCAATAACGACTGACGTTCAGAAGAATTATTTTAAGTTTATCTCACTGAAATTCAAAACTTAACCGCATTCATCGCTTTAAAGAGCATTCAGTCAAATAAACTAATACAATTGACTTTCATGAATCATGTTTATAACCGTCATTAAAATCCACCGCACTTGGTAGACGTCCTCATATGATGATAAATCCCAGAGCTGTCTATCATGTTGTGGCGTAGGCGTGGCGAAGATTCAAGGCCCAGATATGCGCGTGGGCATCCAGAGACCAATTATGAACAACTGACGGTAATCTCTACTTAACCAATTTTATTGCAGTAGGGTAGGACTGCTGATTAGCATGTAGCATTAATGATATACCGTGTTTTTCCACAAAATATATAAATATATATTTTCATATTTTGCTCTGGTTTGTCTTGAAATAGTGACTACGGATTCAGTTCACTTTTTACAGGTTTTATTATAAGAATATCGGGGAAGGAAAAATGCACATATCGAGTAGATAAGTTTGACAGTATGATCATTGATCAATAAGGGGTTGTGGCTTGTTATATATTCAAATAGATAGCATATACAAAAATCCTTTACACAAAAAGAGACCATACTTCGCAATATCGCCTTAAGAGTACATTAACTTATTCCTATTATGAATATAAATAATTATTATGAATTCAGTGAATTTAGTCTCATTTTCCTATATAAATAATACAATAGGTATTACTATACCTTGAGTAGGTATGTGATGATAAAACTAGAAGCTGTATTAATTTTATCGAACGTTTTACGATTTGCAGCAAAGCAATGTATAATTTACATACGAGTACTCGTAGCAATGATAAGACCGGATTAAACTTGACATGTAAAATTAATTTTAGTTTCTTAATCTTCATCTACGTACAATTTACCGGATATCCATGATTATACGCAGTGTATTTCGTAAATCGTAATCTTAATCCTACGAAATATTTTGCGTACCTACTACTTACTTGTAATCCTATATCTTATTCATTAACTTAGACTCGCTTTAATTACTAATTACTTTAACCAGCAGTTCTACTGTAATGAAATCATTTTATGTGATTTAACCGTTAACTGCGCTTTCTAAAACACTTCCAAAACTGACTTGAAATGTGCATACCTACAAATATCTGTAAAAATATCGCGCTCGAAATTACAGTCCGATTCAAACGATATGGATCTGATATGTCAGTGTCAAATTGACGTTTCTGCAAAAAAAACGTCACTCATTATTTATATATTTATTATACATATATGATGTTACTTTAGTGCCAATATTCATCATACATTTCAAATAGGACATTGAATCATTTACTTACTGAAGAAAAAAGTTAGATTCAAAGTGATTTTCAAGTTAGCTTAATAATTTCAAGGGGCCACTGGCACCTTAACTTTATATATTATTTATAAAAATGCTGGTGTAAATTGGCACTATTGGCAGCCGCGTTTATGATCCAGGAACAAAGCGTGGTCGGCGGCGTTTCAAAACAATGTGAAACAGTACTGGCGCACACTCCCATTGTTCGGGGTCCTGCGCCGCGACCGTCGACGGGGTCTACACCTACTGCGTAGCCTCGTACGTGCCGACTGGAGCCTTGACGGACAGTCCTAACTACTTTAGACATACCACGCATTACCACGCGGATCAAATAAAAGATAAGTACGAGCAGGTCGTGGTATGAGTTTCAAACGGAGTTAAGAATAGACTGTACGAGATAATTATTAAAATACTATTTAAAGGCAATTATTATGCAAGTACTTATTCATGATCATTGGTTTAGGATTTTATAAGGCTATAAAATTATACTTTCATATTTTATTTATCTATTTCTAATAGCGTATTTTTGGATACTGTTAATTTTTTAACAGTATCCAAATTTTATTCCCAGAATTATCGATTAGGTAGAATGCAGAGTGTTGAAAAGATAAAGAAAAAATGTTTCCCAACGTATTTACTTACATACATACTCGAGTCAACTCAATGATACTAGAGCCAGTGTCAAGATTATTCGAGTGTACCTAAGCAATGTAGATAAGCTTTAATTATTTCGCAAAAGCTTGCGAAATGGATAGGTCAACGATAGTGTAGAATTAGTATATGGCTTATAATTATGTACTATTTGCGACTGAAGTACTAGCAGGGTAGTAGTCGTCAACCCGGCAATGTCGCACGGTCCTTTCCTTGAGCCTGCGTGACCTGTTATCGGCATCTAAATTACTTGCTACAAGCAAAGGGTTTACTCAGACCACTTATCTTATCGCTCCCTATTGTTCGGAGCTTCGCTTCACACTAGATGATGTTCAACGGCGATTTTGGAAGTTAATTAGGCAATGGTAGAACACGTTCTGATAAGCTAATCACACTTTGTTGTTACACTTCAGGACTTCTTGTCTTATTATTATGTATGACAAAGCAAGCAATGTCACCAGATCCTTGGCAAAATACTTCTCAAATCGTGTGGGTAAAGGTCGGAAGTTCATGTCCAAGTCCGTGTTTTCTTGATACCTGATACAAATAACATGTTTCATTTGCTGGTAAAAATCAGAAAATTCAGCGTAACCACAGAACAACTCAAATTGTGTGGCGAAACCGTACGGTATCAAGTGCAATATAAACACATTTAATGTAATCAAATAGGAACAGACACTTGACGCGCTCCCGTTTGGTTTATTGATTTTCGTTAATATTTATCAGGATTGGCCCAATTCCTGATATGGCCGAATGGCCGATAACGCGAAACGCCAACGTGTCAAGCCAAGCCAATAAGTTGGCTATTATTACGAACTTATACTTAAACGTTAAACTCATTGCGGTCAACTCGGGGCTGAGGCAAAATGATAACAATGTGCTCACGTGATGACGAAACTCAGCTGCCGATTTTATTATTTACGTGAAAAAGGAACCAAGCGAGCGTTTCCGTAGGCATTGTGCCTGCCTTCGGCGCTATACCTAAGATAACCAACTAGTTAGTACCTACCTACACAATTTAATGTGAAGCTTCACGTAAGACAAGCGCAATCTTATAAAAGAAAGAACGTTATATCATCTTTGAGAAACGCAAAAACATGACAATCGTAATGTTTCGATAATTGCGATAATTAGTGGTGCGAACTACTCTTAACTAGTCAAAAATGGCAAGAAGCGCTTCGTCTAGTTCTCACTCTCGTTTTCTCCCACGAGCGTCACCCTCGGGTGCGCGTGCGCACCCCACCGAATAAAATTCTAAATAAAATACCGACAGTCAGCAATTACCCACTTTCCGGTACTCCGACAAGGAAAGTATCCGACATGTGCTTCATTTACATTACCTATGAGCGTACATAATACCAATGGCTGATATATTCTTGTTATTCAAGAATAGAGAAAGCTTGGTTTAATAATTTTTGCCTTTTTGTAGGGAGATAAGAAATATCTTCTTCAGTCACCAGTTTTTGTTTGCTGCGATAGTAAATAATTAATATGAAACTATGTAGGTAATAACATATTTATAATGTACTGACAAATTATGTCGCCACGTACAAGTTAAGAGTAAAAATATGGGTAAACGCAACTTAATTAAAAATATGTCCATAATTCTTAATTCTTCGACATAAGATCAATGGGACCTATTCTTGAGCAAATTTGTGTGCTTAGGGTACATATTTTTACGGTGAGAACAACAGGGCAATCTAAAATTACATATTTATGCATATCATGCCCACGTTGTGGGCTAGTTATTCTTAAAAGGCCTTTGCACCGGACTATGCATGAAAGTTGAGTGATTTGTGACCGTTGCGTTGCGGAATCATAACAAGGTTTGCGTCAACCATAACTTCTCTGCGAATTTCATAATAACTTTACAATTCTCACAAAAGGCAATAACTTTCGCATTTTAGATAATATAACAGCTTGAATAGGTATTTAAAAAGTTGTTCACAGCAAATCCACAGCTATATATTTTATTTGTTAAGTTTTGTGATGATGAACTGCTGACCTTGGTCGACAGTATTGTATGCCGAAGTTTAATAGCACTTCCTTGATGATAGCGAGGGTAATACGTAACCAAATAACGTGCCATGAATATGATAGGTGGCCCAAGACAACGGTTTGAAACGCGAGCATTCTTTTACAGGAGGCAATCTGTAGTAAAATGTCTAAGAGGGTTGAAAGCTGTTCCCACGTAGGTAGGTGCATTATGTTCCAAGCTAATGGAGGTATACACAGTACTTCTCCCACAAAAGGTATTAGTGATCGTGTAACCTTTTCTAATTCTTATTATGATCTTTTGTTCATTGTGAAAGCTCGTCATCGTCAGGAACACTATGTACACCGATGCACATTATGGTAATATTTCATCGAACTATCTCCCATTGTCCCGGAGCGGAACTGATGGGAAAATTAAGTTTCTAATTGCTTTTACAAAGCTGTGGAAATTACAAATATAAAAAATAAACGAAACTGGTGTACATAACTTCAAGATACCAGTGACGTGGCTAAAAATATACGTGGGGGAGAACAAGAGCCGGTTTAATTAATTTTTTAATTTCTAATCTAACGTAATCAGCTCAGTTACTTTATAAATACTTCTAGTCGAGCAAGAGTTCTTTGAATACCTCGCCAATGCCAATTACGTATGTAAGCACCAACAGCTGAACACAAGAAAAAACGCAAGCTCAGTTAAGGATATTTACATAAAGTGCAGGTCGTCAATCTACTGCGGTACCTATACATACCTATGAATTTTCCAGTATATTATATTCTTACTATTCTTAGTAGGTATATCTATTTACCGTATTTTCCGTACATGGTACAATGTTTAGAGTCCCGTTCGCCAAAATAATCAATGCAGTATTTATAAGGGATGTATGTATATACTTAGGTCTATTGTCTCTTGATAGCATGGCAGGCAAGACTCCGCGTGTGCCGTGATACAGGGGGAATAATCCCGTAAAAGGCTTTGCCCAATAAGTACAACCACTTACAGGGCTTCTGGAGATTGGCTTTTAAGTGAATTAGTTGTATATCGATAACAGTATATAAATAGAAAAAAGTAAACATTCATTATATATTATGATGCATACCCAATGCTTCTTTGTAAGTTGCTTATTTATAATACACATACTTCAATATACATACTTCATAACCTGTAGGTTACCGATTTTTGTAATTCCTCGAAAAGCCCTTCATCGTAGATCTCAGTCTTGATATAATTATAATAAATTCTAGGGGTACTTTTATTTATTGTGGATAAACTGGATAATGATCTATTTAAATTGTCAAAACACTGAATTTTTTTTTTTTAATACAAAATCCCATCATTCGAATCAGCATGTATGTACGAATTGACCCTACGTGCGCTAATTATATGATCGACTAAAAACGAGTACCTATGCGATCGAGTCATATTCAAGTAAACATCTAAGTACATTAGGCACGGCACTTAGTAGAAACGCCGTGGACCTTGAAAACTGCAGTGACAAAGACATTGCGAGTTCACCGGTTACGGCGGTTACAGCTCAGTTAGCATGCAGGTGTCGGGTTGGACCCCTTTGTGTGGCAATCGGGACCCCATTCCGAGGGTTAATTCTCCCACATGTCACTAATTTTTAGTAAAGGCGACTTACGCCACTTCCCTTAAGTACCCAACAACATATTGTAACTTGACTTTCTAGCTTGCAATGACATCTATTTACAAAAGTTGGAACTAAGTAAAGGTGCAAGCAAACCTAAAAGTCAGTATACGAGTAGCAGATACCAGTGTTCCGCCGAAGAACAGGTTGATAGATCCAGTAATTACTTTACTCAGCGGTGCTTTGTATTTACAATAATACCTAACAAGTCAATTTCTTGCATTCCTATAGACGTTGGATGCTTCTATAGCCATCCATCGTAAAATGTCTGAACTGAACCGACATGTTATGTTAGTGCCGACAGAGGCATGGCCGGCTTAGTGAAGTCGTTGAGCACCTAATGTACACTCATTAAGCTAGATGGCGCTAAGATGTACATACAGTTTTGAGGTAGAGTTAGCATAACCATGACCTGCGTCAACAAAACTTCCGCCGTATCAATAATACGGAGGAAATTTTGGGAAAGGTTCATTAAGAAAAAAATATTTTATCTAACAAAAAATACGAGTAAGTGTTGTACAAAAACATCTGTCACAGCAAATTTATCTAAAATATTCAGGTAACAAGTTGAAGCGACTCTACAGTAGAGTCGTATCGTAACCAGTGACACATATTTTTGTGCGCCTCGTATTTTTCAAACTCTATTGCAGATTACTACTGTATTGTACACGTACCCAAAAACATTGTTGCATTCAATATTTCGTTAAAGAAGTGGTAGGGCCTACATCAAAAGTCCCCAACCTGAATGTTAAAAATATTTTTATTTTTTCTCTTCTTATCATGTGAACAACATATATGTATCAAAATAAATGCGTAAGTGTCGTGGAACACTCGGTTGGAATGGAACGAAGTTAAGAAAGATAGTTGACACATACCGCTTTTCATATCACATATTTATGAGGAAATAATTTCATGTTCATGGAAACCAAGTGAACAGTTAAAAAGGATCGTGACGGAAAACTCTTACATTTTTTTTCGCCTAGCCCCCATCCGCCAAGTCCGTGCTTTTCTTAACTGATTTAGTGTTCACCACAGCTTTCACGTCTCCAATTATACTTTTAAATGTTGACTTCCCATGTCCTTGAAATTCGTTTTACTTTAAGGTGGTTGGTCAGCGGGTAGGCACCCCGTTCCGCTAGGTGAGCGCGCGTCACGCGTCGCCAAACTTGTGCCGTATCTCTAGTTACATAACAACGTAAGTCTCCTTAAACTTCCTACCAAGTTCTTCCCTCTGTTTTAGACTGATAGTGTTGAACCCTCGGTCTTCCGCTCACTATTTCTGCCCACTACACAGTTTTTTTCTGAATGTAATTAACCACCTTGATTATACACATTATAACTCTTTCCGGACGTCCTGTACGATTTTTGTCCTGATTTCATGATCCTCATTTTAGATGTTTTATGAACTCATGAGGAACAGGAAATAACGCATGCATCCGCCGTGACCACAATTTCATCTCTACAGGCTTTCCTGTCACCTATAATTATTATCTTTAATTAACATGTGACATGATAATTGAGTCTTCATATCACGTGTGTTAAAAGTATTTACGTTAATTACGAAATTCACGCGTAAGTAACTATTACGAAAAACATAAATATGCATGGGCACCGTGCTGGACTAGATATCTGCTAACGAATCGTTACGTTTTGCGGAGGCAGTATGGTGACACAGGTGTAGCCATTGTTTACATGTCGTTCGAACACTTCTGAATGGTTCGGTTGGCTACCTCGCGGCCCGGAGGGGGGAGGTGACCTGTCGCCCTCCCCCCGTGCCGCCGCACGCGCAGCACTCCGAACCAGCCAGTTGCTTGCCGCGCAGCCTCCAGTTTGTTTACATCGACAAATTGTGACGTCTTACCATTGTGCAAACCTGTAATTACCTTGTATTAAGTGAAAAAGTGGGATCGTTACTGGTGTAGCTCCGGAAAACCTTTTGTTAAAGCTAAAGGTCGCGACACCGAGTTTGTTCAGGCATTGTCGCGATTGGCTTTTGTTAGACTACTTTTGCATAAAATTTGCACCGGACCTGAATGCGGCAGCGGCAAAACGAGTAAGAGGTTACTGCATTACAGTTTACTTGGTATTTAGCTAAAAGAAACTTGTTTCGGTTGTCACGAATACCTTGATAATCTTCAAAACATAACGTCCTAGAACTCGTGCTCTACCTCAGCAAGAAATAAACAATACAGAATGTAAAAACTGTTTTCCCAGTACGAACAAATTGAACATATTAGGAAATCTTTTTAACGTAGAAAAACTTTGAAATAAAATCAGTTTGTATATATAATGTTATAATAGCCGAGCTCTCTGCTGGCGTGTTCAGTGTTGCATGACTGCACGCGAGTCCAATGCTCCTTCATTTGACCCTAACCTAATGAATATTGCAATATTCCAAAACACTATAAAAGCATATGTAAAATAAAAGAACAGCTAAATCTTTGTTCAGTTCAATACGAGATAACTAAAATTCATTAAAACGTATTTATACCTAACATTACGTGCGATAAGCTCTAAGTGGAAGTCCTTTTCCTTTGCACCCGAATACAAGAATGATTCTAGACTAAACTTAACTGACTAAATCTTCCATGAACCCTTAAGCTTTACCAAAATTTACGGTAACATATACTTAAAACTAAACCGCTTGTACAGCACAATAGTGCATTTCTAGCTGAATTATTATTGGATGACACAGATGTGAGAAAGAAAATACCTACACCTGATATTGGTGTCATTCCGCAAATGTAGCTGATACGTTATTTCCATGCGCGCCTGTCGATGCTTTTCCTCACTAATGAGTATCATTGCCACAGCTATACCCTGGCATTGTAGTTTGTAGAGTAAGTAACATAATGGCAGTGGCACCGATCTAGATACCCATATCTCTCACTAGAAAGCAGCTTCGTGGGACCTTCGTTTACATTCGCCTTTTGTGGGAAATGTCGCTCGGTAACATGTGAAACTTTCCTCTAAATATGCTGTTTCACTACCGCTTCATATCAAATTGAATTCCCTCCGTTAAATAGAGTAACTCCAGCGCTTTAATCGTCAATTGTTTCGTTTGTAACATTGAATACAACCGTAATATTCTTGGACGTATCACATAATGTGCAAGTTTTCATATTGTGAATTGCTCCATTGTCTTAGCCGCATACAAGAGTTTGCCGAGACACTTGTATGTTAATAACTTAATACGCCATTACTTTTAAATGTCGCGTTAATTATTTGCGTTACTAGCAATGCAGTGATTTCCATAAAGCGTTCTACATCGCTCTAGATTGGGGTGTGTCATTATGAGCCGTGCAATCATCAGACAATACCAAGTACCGGGCCAAGCCCGTGATTAGCATAGCTGGATTTCAAGCCGGCGCCGCTTAGCCATTAGGGGAGCTACCACAGACCATATATTTAACTAGGCTCAGTAAATTTCATTTTCGCGTATGATCTTTAATCCGGAGATAGCGGGATCAAAACCCGGCTCAGACTCATGAGAGATCATCGCCAAAAAGCCGGGACAACGAAGATGACGTGTCAAGGAAGATGATGATGGGTGCATTTCACTACACCCATTCCCGGTTCCGTGTCTTCAGACTTTCGGAAGGTTTTGCCTCAAAATGACTCATTACTCCTTATTTAACAGTACAAATTTAACGATTGTTTAAAAAGTACATAGATTGTCATGACATTACCCTCGTGACATCGCAACTCTCGAGAATAAGCCATGCTGTATGTTTGCGTGCAGTATCGTTTAGCGGACAGAGTTGCATGAATTTCATGTAGGTAGGTAAGCTGTACACTAGCGTGTAGCAAGCGTGCAGTGACGTATATACTACTTGAACAGTAGGCCATGTAGGTGCAAAAAAATTGACACTCCTAATAATCCTTAAAGGTTCTTGTGGCGTCTATGGTCTGTGGAAGCAACGTTTCGCGAGCCACGCCGCGCGTGCTGTAGTGCGCGCTATGCGTTAATGCCACCATTTTGCCGCCTAATGCGTTGCCGTGTCCGGCAATCATGATGCAAGCCCTTTAACTGGCTGGACAGACCCTGGTAGCTATTGCCACACTTATGCTCATAAAAGTGGGTGGAGAGGTATAATTTTCAGTGATGGCTAAATGGTATTAAATTTTCTGTTCCACCAAATCACAATTCGAAGCATTAGGGGAAGCAACCTTTTTTTATGTTCATTGTAGCGTAGTTGAGTTTAAGGGATCTTTAAATGACAGCCCACAAGCGTGCTGATTTAGCCCGGTAAGGTGTAGGGGGCGGTAAGGCCCCTTTGGAGACTCCTAGTTAAAGAAATAGATAATGCCGGATGGTTCATATGAAAGTTATTAAGTAGTTGATCATTATAGACGAGAGAGATTAGAGAATTAGATAATTAGTCTATAGTAATAGACAATTATCATTTCAGCTGAATTCTGCTAAGTACCTACACTGATTCTTTAAATCAACTATCTATATCTAAAGAAAATTTGACGAGATTGCCCATCACTACAATGCAGTTTCACTCTGAGCAAAATTTATGAGCCGTCACCGAGTGTGGGACAAACATGATAAAACATTGACAGGAAACATACCCAGGCTTTCTTTGTTCCACTTGTTCACTGACCATGGTGTGACATGTCCACTCTAATAATTAGTCGCTTTTATTTTTAAACCAAAGTATTGTCATATTATTGCCATACAAACGGTACCCACTAATCTACATACAAGCGTTTATACGTACTTTCTATTTGCCTAATCTCCTGCCGACTGATGTTGACACAAATAAAACGCCTATCAGCATTCGCATTTTAAAACGCCTGCAAGAATAAATGTTTGAAAATTCGAGTAACAACACCGAACCTAATCACGCTTAACTAATCAATTAAATAAAGCGCAAGGCGTCCGCTCACTCATTCCCTTCACTCCTGCGATGGTCATCTAAACTAAGATAAAGTGAACGCACTAATGAAGTAAGAAGCCTGAATGCGAGCGATGCATCAGCGAGAAAATTACATCACTTGAGTGCAGGCTCGGCGGCTGGAAGCGATATTCAAACGTGATAAAGCCGTTGCCGAGAATCCCGCGCATTGCAATTTGATCGGATAGATAAAGCATGCAGGCATTGTACGCAGGTACCGTCTAGTCGGTGACGGCGCGAGGGGGGCGTGTGATAACGATGGCAGCGATAACGGCGCGGCCGGAGAGCGCGCCGGTCGCTCGCCCGCGGCAGACACCAATTTTTCAACACTTTTTGCGCGTCTAACTGCAAGTGCTAGCGGTATCGTGGTGCGCAGTGTCATAGTTTAGAAGCGGCCTAACATATACGTTATGATTTAAGCAGTTCCGCAGAAGCCGTTCTCCAATGCGGACACGTTCTTAGCCATTACCCTTAATTGGTAGATTAACAAATTGACATAACTTTTGCTTTCTGGCTTCGTCATCGTCTCGGCAGTCGCCGTGTAGTGTTAATGTGTTTTCGGCGTTATTAAGCAAACATTTTAGTGACGTTCCCACTTTTCACTTACATTTTCTGATAAAGTAAACATAACGACTTGTGAAACGGAACCAAAACAGTGCTGTGAGTCAGTGATTGAAAGTGCGTTAGTTAAGATGAAGGATTCGGCAGCGCGGTGCGAGGACGTGGCGGACAAGCTGGTGCGTCTGTTCGGATGGAGGCAGACCTATCCGGTGCAGAAACTGCAGAGGAACATACTGCCGAAGGCTAACGAAGTGGTAAGATTTATCTTCAAACAAAATTACGGAACACTCTAACATTCCTGAATCTAAAGAAAGCTATGTCGCATTCATACAATATCAGTCTCAATATCAGGTACATATAAATAAATTGTAAATTATTCATTTCTACAAGTCTTTCGCCTGATAAAAATCTGTTAGCTCTCAAAGGGTCATCAATTCGACTAAACAAGATTAGAAATACAGTTTGGTCGAAGCAGGTCTAGGACCATTATACTAAATACCGATATCCAACTAAGGTAAACACCAAAACAGACACCGTTACGTACTTGCTTCAACCTTCAGATATAATGATGTATAAATTATGCATATAATTGACTAATTTTAACACCACACCACACGACTCTTTTAGGGTTAAGGACACGTGATGCAAATAAATTCGAATCGGTATATTAGGTATTCTAAACAGTGTGACTCAAAAGCTTTTTGTTGAAGATTTGTTTACCACGTTATCGGCGTGATTGATATCATATGTACCTACACTCACACCAAATAACAGTTTTCTAGTACCTACAGTAAGTGTATCCTAGCCGTAGCCGCCATACTAGCTCTATAGCAAAGTGGATACTTCTGTTAGGGCACCGACTGTACTAAGGGTCACTAAGGCCAACGGACGAACTGGCGGACGAATAAAGGTTCCTTGTGGACCACGCAACTCTGAACGAGATATTTGTAGGTACTTGACTTGATTTACTCTGACATGCCGCATCCTTAAGGCTTCTACAAACGTTGCAAAAAATGCCATGCGATTTAAGGCAACGAGCAACGAATTCGAACGACGCTTGGAGAAGCCAAGTTTTTAAAGAGACACCTTTTAGACACCAGCAATAACATTGATTGCAATCACTTACCCAAAGAAACTACGACAAACAAGAAATCTTTCCGTGACTTCACTTGAAAGATTAATCGCCTTCGTTACCTGGAAAGAAACAAAACATCAATATTAATATCACAATCTAGGAAGATGCACTTCCTAAAGTTAGTTTGATTAACAAGGAACTCGAGATCAACAATCCACCCATGAGTTTATTTTGATCCTTGATGTTTATGATAAACTTTAAAAAATTCGTAATAACACTATCAAAAGAAGAGGTGCCTATTGCCTAACTATAACTATTTGAACCACGTTATTTTGCTTTTCTGCTTAAAATTATTGGTACCTGAGTAGAGAAAAAATTGTGAAAGAGCCACAAAAATAGGTTTTGGTCAGAACTGTTAATGCTTTACCTTTACTAGAGTATTCGTATGACCATCCTTCAATAAGATTATAGACACGGATGAAAACCATAATATTAAGATGTAACGGTTTCCTAAAACTGTAGTATATAATTATGTAGAATATTCTTCTTCGCTGACTAGGGTACGCAACATTGTACGCAAGACATCAATACGTCAGATTCGGTTCCCATTGTCGGCTTCACTTTCTCGCCCTGATCCGAAAGTGTTGGAAAGCACTGCATTAATTCAACTACATCGCAATTATATGCCCGTGCCATATACACGCGAGCGGGCCGTTGAACTTAATTATTCACATTACTTTTTTGTTAAAGTAACATTGGTTTTCCTTAAATGGTCGAGGCAAGTACCTATGTTGTAACATTGTGCATAATTTTCTGCATCACTAAATACGTAATGTCAATCAATAGTCACTTAACTAAGCTCACCTAACTCACTACTAACAGTACTACCGCAGAGACGCTTTCAGGTAGATTTTCGTACATTGACCCGAACCAGTGTACAGAAATCTATCTGGAAAGCATCTCTTCTTTACACGAAAGAAATGTATGTAAGGTAAACACAGAAGGTAAATGTATGTACCTATGTGCCAGGGGGTCAATTATGTCGGTGTGACGTGGCATCTTGTTTGGTGTATCTTGTTTTGTTGCAAGAAAGTATGGTCTAGTTTGGTATCACATGAAAGTGCTCGGTTTGGTCTACACATTTATAATTATTGTTTCTTTATTTACCATTTTAAAATATAGTGTAAACTCTATATAGTGAAGCTCAATGGACAAGACGTTTTTTGACAAGTTTTCGTTATATACAGACTAGCTGTGACTTCAACAGATGTCAGATAGACGTCAATCCATAAAATAAATATAACCTGAGAAATTTGGTTGGATATACACCGTGTTTTTTTCCGTTAATTTCAAGGGTGCATTCCTGAGATTAAATTAAGTGACTTTCTCAAAGACACCTCCTATTCTAATAAACTCCATTTTTGATATAATCAAATATTTATTTTTAACTTATAAGGCCCTTACGAGTGTATACATTTGCCTTTGGGGCCTGTATACATATTGATTGGTGTTTAGTGCAAGTGTGTACATTTGCTACTATACGTAAGTACTATCTCAGATGATTGATGTTCGAAATGACATTGATATGTCACAGTTTTTAATAGTTTGGTGGAATTAAATGTAATGCCCGTGTTTACAACAACGCTATATGCAACATTTAACCACTTTTTATATATAAAAAAAAATATATTTAAATAAAATTCATACCCCGGAGTAAACGGAATTCAATAAAAACACGGCGTAGAGCAAATTTCGTAAGATTATAATTAGGAATAGTATATAGGTACTCCACCCTCAATTTCTTTTAACAGTTTTAACGTAACATTACCGCTGCAATAACTAAGTGGCCGGTTAGTGCATTTAATGAATATTTCCTATTATTAAATTGTCTATTTTTTATATTCCGGTGTAATTATTTAAAGGAGAACCACATTACAGTTCATTCACTTAGCTAAAAGGTTATATAATTAAATCGTGGCGAGGTAATGGTAATTACTTCAACTTTGAGGTACCTAATTTTCCACATTCCTTATGGCCTACCTACTCAAAAATAATCTTAATAGGTTAATAAGTTGAAATGACGATTCGATGTTCTTAATGCAATGTCGAAATTGTTATTAAAATAACTACATATCAGGTGCGATGAGTAAAGAAGATATGTAAAGGAATTTCATACAGCCTTACACACCTAGGCCTGTAAGGCAACCTTCTTTTGTTTTTAAACGTCAAATTATGGCACGTCTTGGCATTCAACCATAAAAAAACGTATAAGCAAAATTCTGCCATACTTAATGCTTTTTCTCTTTTTTTGTTTTGTGATTTTTTTTCTTTTTTGTGTTTGTTAAATATTATTTCAGAGTTTCCTAAATGGTAACGAAAATTTGATTATTTTTGCGCGTCGTAGCACGGTTTAGGAGATACAGCCCATAAAGTTTTATTTCAGTCATGTAGATATCTTTATAGGGCAAAAATAATCTAAGTTTCGTTCCCCTTTAAATAACCCCTAAGTAATATTAATAAAACACAAAAAAGAAAAAGTATGAAAAAAACGTAATGGCGTGCGTCGTAGCGCCAAAATAATTACATATTTGTTCCCCTTCAATACCCCACGCACTGAATAACCTATCACATTAGGACATGAAACAATCATCATCATCATCCTTTTTTTTTTCATTGCAAGTTTGAGAAAAGCACTAAAAATCTCGGCGAGAAACGGGGTTACCGGCCGCGTATCCCTATTCGACCTTGCAACGCTCGGCCGTCTATATCTACTTGGCTTGCAACCCTTCGTTTCCCGACCTCTATAGTAATGTACTCATAATAATCACGGTTAATCTTCCAGTATCTAGGTAATTGATAAGGACAGACCTCGCCCTTATTAACGTTCATAGAAAGTTGTAGTGCCATAACCACACCTGTAATGCACTTAGGGAGGAAGGTCGTTACACAGTTTTTTTGTTAAAATCATAAATAGTAAGTAAAACCCTGTTATTACCCTGTTGAGAAAAATCTAGTGTTCGCTCATTTTCCAGTAGGTTCTTAATGGCTCATCGAATCATCGCATATATTGTAGGCGTAAAGATGCAAGCCTGAGTGACACTCAATGCGTCATTCAGATTCGTTCATTGTGCGCCCACAAAACTGTTTATTTTCCGTCGTTATTTTGCCGCGGATCTATGTGTATCTGGTCAAACTGCAGTAGATGCTACGATATTTAAGAATTAAATACACAGATTCGGATACAAATAAACTGGCAGGTACCTAATAAAAAAAAAAAAAAAAAAAACAATTTAAGAGGAAATCTCGCAAACATGCCAGCTTTACACTACATAAATAAATACGCTCGCTCCTAGTTATTTTACCTCGATCTTCCAAAGAATCCAACGATCTTGAAGATCGACCATTGACTTAAAGAGTTTGTAAGTAATTTGTATTAGAATGTTATCTATTATCTAATACCACTAGCGTTTTGCACGATAAATATCTTCATCTTTTAGATTAAGTACAGGATTTTGTTGATCTTCTGATGATTGTAAAACCTTCTCACGGTTATCGACTTTTAGCACTTAACAATCAATAATCACAAATAGTAACTTTGTTGTTGAATATAGTAAAGATTACGATTAATAACGGGATTTATCTTTATCATCTATCACTGATAAGTATATCTCAAGAATTTACCATGTTTTAATGGACATTGTTTGTAATTCAGTACTTATTGTAATAGAGGGTCTTGACGCCTTTGGTGCTGAGACCCTCGGTGCGTGGGGCCCGAAGCTCAGTTTTTTTGTGGATATGGCCAAGCGGCAGGTTGATGTCACTGGGGACGCAAGAGGTGGTAGCTGCCGGCATTTTTGGCTCTATACCTCGGGGGCCCTTTTTAGAGTTAAATTTTTAACCGACTTCAAGATTTCAAAAAGAGGAGATTTCAATGTTTGTTACTCCATAACTCCGTCATTTCTGAACCGATGTTGAAAACTTTTTCTTGTTTGAATTTATATATATATACAGATTTGTCCCGTTTTTGTCAAAACTCAATTCTGATGATGGAATCCATGAGGAATCGACGGAACTCTTCAAATGTGAAAGGCATACATATAGTGATTTTTGCATTTTCTTTAACAATTCAAGCATTTACATTTAAAAAAGTGACATTTGATGAAGTGACTCTGCTGATGATGATCAGAATGAAACTTCAACGACGCATAGTACACGTTTGGCGATTTGTCCTCTTCGCTATGTTTGTTAAACAAATTAGATTTTCAAGACAAATTTTTGTCAAGTTCCAGTTCTGACAATGGGGTCCATGAGTAATCGAGGGAACTCCTCAAATGTTAAAGGCATATTATAGTAATCTTAGTATTTTCTTCAACAAATCAATAAATTTACATTTGTAGAAGTGACATTTGATGAAGTGGAACTGCTGATGATGAACAGAACGGAACTCTTCAACGATGCATAGTTCACGTTTAGCAATTTGTTCTCTTTGCATGTTTGTCAAGCAGTTAGGTTTTCAAGGCACATTTTTATAGTTCTATCCTCTTTCGTGTTTTTATAATTATCTGGTGCTATATTTCATGCACGGCGTGAAATAATTTATTTTGAATACAGTCGAATACCCTCTTGCGGGTATCTTTACCAGTCAACCATAGGGCAAATCTGAAATGTGTCAAGGCGGGTGCAGTGAAAAAAAAACATGTTACCTCCTTTTTCGACATAATTAGGCGTAGGACGCTGTCTTTTTAATTTCATTGTATGAAATCCAAAATCAACAATAATCGTTCTTTCACCGGTCTCCCTCATTGAAGTCGGTTTTTTTTCTTATAAATGATTAGTTTTTAATTAGGTTTAGTATTATAACAAAAAATATTGTTACTTACGAATTAATGTTTAGAAATATATAAATTTACATTAAATTAATTATTAACGAATTTATACTTAAAGTTTAATTGTAATCTCTATTTTAATTATAAATAATATTCTGTGGACCATTGTTGTTGAGTGAAAGAATGAAGATCAAAGTCAAATGGCGTTCTAAAACTTTTAATCATGTGTCGAAAGATGGCAGTAAATATACTGTGGCCACCATCTTTGACAATCCACCTCTTTCGAATTCTCTTTGTCAGTACTTATCATTAATTGACGGACCTACATAGTGGATCTCTAACGTTAGTCAGCTCTGTAGACCCAGTTTTGTTTAACTACGTCACGTCGCCGCCCTAGATTCATATTTGGCTAACAGCGCCATATGTGTTTTTACTCACCTGCCTCCATTAGTGTCGTTCATTAGAATGTGTAAGCAAAAGCTATTAAGATGAAAGGGGACGATCGATTCTCCATCCAAACGTAGTCCTTATTTTCCTCCCTGGATATTGACATTATGGAAAATGTGTTTACACAATTTTATGTATTTTAGTTATAGTTATGCCCGACCGTTTGATTTTTTTCATTTAAAGTTAGGAGAGAAAAACAGGTTTCATGCAAAATTTTGCAAAATGCTCCTAACTTTTATAATATTGAAAAAATCTAAAAAAATCAAACGGCCGGGCATAACTATGATTAAAACACATCAAATAGTGTAATAGTTATTTGTACAACAAGAGAGCAAAGTTTGATATTTCTTCGAGTGCTTGTTTTGAGTCCCGTGCAAGCGAAAGATTCTATAATATAATAATAATAAATCCAAATATTTCGAGCTTGTATTAGGCCCCGCACGTTGAAATGACATTCGAATCTAAAGGTCACTTGAATGTTATTTTGTCTCACTCGGTGAGCAAAATGCGATTTTGCTCACTGTTTTTAAGCAGCAAATTACCCTTGTTCGAGCTGCTGACGTGAAAATATTTCTTTTGTGTACTACACGAGATCAAAGTTATTTACATCTCGTGCGCTTTTGAGTCCCTTACTACGCTCAAGATTCTATTATATTAGATTCTATTATAGAATCTTTCGCTTGCACGGGACTCAAAACCAGCACTCGAAGAAATATTAAACTTTGCTCTCTTGTTGTACAAATAAGTATTTCAAAAATGTTAATATCCAGAGAGGGAAATGGGGACTACCTTTGTACGGAAAGTTGGTTTCGGGGTGGTCGTCCCCTTTCGTCTTAAACGAATATCTGCCACCGCCGTTTGTATGCAGTTTCAACGGTTCGGTTTGCCGTTTGGTTGCTTAGCAATGTTTGCCCTCATTTATCTGCGCCTTGCTTTCTGATTGAAAATGTTATTTGCCTTAATCTGTCGTTGCTTTCACGCAGCGTTTATTTTACATCTGTATTGTCAGATCTTAATCTATTTCTACGCAAAATCTGGTTAGTACATGCAAGAGAAGCCCTGTAAACGGCAAACGGGTAAGTTAAGTATATTAGAGGCTTTTGTAGGCAGGACATTATTATTACACAACTACACGTGCTGCAGTTTAGCAGAGAATATATTCGAGCCCCTAATTAATCTAAATTTATATTTGAATTTATAATATTTATATTTATATTTTATTTACCTTTTTATATTTGAATTGTATTTTGTATTGTGTCATGGGTTGGTTTACCTGAAATAAATTATTTTTATTTTATTTATTTTTATTTATTGGTATTAATTAAATTTTGTTATGCTGGCAAATGCTCCTTGGCAAATCCAGGGACATATGGTTATGGTCTCTGGTTTCCGCACTTAGCCCCTAAATATCGGGCCATTGTGTTCCTAAATCTCTCCTGCGTCATTTAATTTATTAATTTATAAGATAGAGCCGTTTCGTGTTTACGTTTCGCATGATTCACAAACCTTGGATTGGAGAAAAAAAACCTCAGCAATCGTTTATTTGTATTATGCGATCTTTCTAATGCCGGCTTGGCTTCAGTCATGATCGAGTCGCGCGCTAAGTCGGCCGACTTGCGGAACGTTCAGTTTTCGACGCTCACGTAAAATGAAGTTAGTCTGCGAAAGTTTTTTGACAAATTCACAAACATATAGAACATTTCGTGCTTTTCGAATAATAAATTTGCAGTGAAATGTGCAGGATGCGTTAATTTGCGAAAGTAATGTTAATGTGTGATAATCCAGTTATTTATTTGCTATTCAGACAGGGTTAGAAAATTTCAATTAATTAACTTTGTTATTGAAGTTGGTACTATGTGTATCTGTAAAAAAGTTTTATTTTACCTTGACAGTTGTTATCACGCTGATGCTGGTCAAGCTCTAGTGACTTTAAAAACCGTTTTGCAACGTGAGAGGCGCACTCGGCTGCATTAGCCATACAACCGATATTTGCATAACAATTTCACGTCAAACGGCCTTAAGGCACGTTGGCTTAGACTCAACAACATGCTTGCTGAAATAAATACACTTACATGTGACAGAGATTGATTGTCTATGTACTGCCTTGTAGAGATCGTGGGAGCTATTGCTAAAATAACTAAAAGCAGTCTGTTGTCTAAAGTTACAATAACATCTGTGTCCTACATTAAGTTAAAAAAGTACAACCATCTGTTGTGAGCGAGTAATTTATCATATTAGGCGACAGATCTGGTAGGTATTAGATTGTACCTACCTACATTTTTAGTGTTTTTATTATAAGGCTGTTTCTTTATTACTACCTCTATTATTCTGGGTAGCGGTATGACGTATGACGTACCGCCAACCGCTACCCAGTAGTTTGATTCTAACAGAGTTTAACCATACTTAGAGTACATTGTGAGAAAAAACCGGTCAGAGTAAATATCTCCTCCTTTCTTTACTTAGTAAAATTTAGATACATCAAGAACATAATATAGCATTAACTGTCTCTACCATCTCGGAGACGATTCTAAAGCTACTAAGATGTATACTAAAGTATCTTATTATTCCTATTTTACTCGTAACCTTAATATGGTAATCTAGTGTATTTGTAAATCTGTGTCAATAACAACAACACTACACATGTTAAGGCAGGTACCCGAACAAATATTTTTACAACATCCCCAATAACTATAAATACTAATGCCACTTACTTCCAAGTTTAGCACAATGCATACTATGCATAATCGGTCCTTATTGTAACTGGATCAATAAGGGTAACCGGTTGGTATTGACGTGTGACCATCGCTTATCATTCAACACATAACTCTGCCCATAACTGCATTTCCGCCGCCTCACCGCTTTAGGAGTGCACAAATTGGAGCCCTTGAATAAACAAAAACTTACTAAATAATCCAGTTATTTTTAACTGACTTTAAGAAAAGGAGGTTTACAGTTAGGTACTTTTGTTGTTATTTACTTTAGAACGCCGTCAGCATAACTGATTTAGAAAATTATTTTTAGTTAAAGAACGAGGAGAAAATAACTTCTTTTGGGACGCCTACAGTACCTTTTGCTTAATCCAAACTTTTTGTACCTATAGAAAACATGTAATTATTTTGATTAATTTTGATAACATCACTGAACGATCTCCACTGAGCTTGATATCGTAACGTTTTGGGTACTACGACGCTCGTCTTACGTGGAAAACAATCCAAGAAATCGCGTCAGTACCTACATAAAATATGAAACAAACGTAAATTTAAAAAGTTTCAATAGCCTCTTTGCCAGAATTGAGATCTGATGATGGAATCCTTGAGGTGCCTTGGTAATTTGCATTCGAAAAGCGTCATTTGTGACGCGGTTGGAATGAAAATTGATTATCACACACTTTTGACTGTACTCAAAAATACCTATCGGGTTAAAAATACGGGGTTAGTGTTAAGGTAATAGCGGAAGTAAGCATAATGTCCGAAGATAGTTCCGAGAAAGCACGGCCTCGCGTGCGCTCGCGCAGCTGCTGCAGTGGAATGGACGCGTTCTCGGAATGGCATCTTATGTTGTATGAACTAACATCAATCCACTTAACAGAACATCGGAAGTCTGTATCTCGTTGCTATAAGGTTTACGAATGGTCATTTATCTCAGTCTACGATGTAACATAGCGTGTTAACAGTTTGTTCATGTTTATCGCCGAGAACACTAGGCGACATTAACTTTTTTTGTAGAAAACTTGCCTAAGATTTATTACAATGTCTAAATTTAAATTTCCGCGCACTCTATTATTGGGTCATGTTTACAGTTTTATACTTAATCAAATCCTAAAAAGAAATAGGTACGAGCTAGATTTTTTTAGCATTATCGGCTCGAAGCACCTTTGGCCATGAATGGCAGAATGACCAATTAACCGTACGACAAGTGTATAATATTAGCAATGAATCAGTTCTTTCAAGAGTAGCATCTGTTCGGAACGATTGACATGGGGCGGTGAAGCGTGAAGGACGAGGTCTAATCTGCATCGGTTAGCTATTCAAGAGTATTTAGGGTGTAGGTAGGTTCTGACTTTTAAGGATAGTCCTAATAGCCTAGGCGATAAAATCCAATGTATCATGTAATTCTCTTGCTTCCATACAATACAATCAGTGGTTGATGGAACGAACGATCATCCAACACGCATTGATAGATTCAATGGTGAATTGCGCGTTTCACGGCTTTGTGCAAAGTGAGTGAAAACGTGTAGATTACGCAAGTTGCGTTTGACTTGGAGTATAGTGAAGTGTCGTGGACTGTCGGACGATGTGAACGATGCAGGAGCTGGGCGTGCCCGTGCCCCCGCCGCGGTTCAAGAAGATCGCACGACTGGCCGCGGCAAGGGAGCGCGACAAACGCAGGACTGTCACTTGGGTAGGAACACTTTATCATTATAAGTTGTTGCGATTGTCGGGACGATTTGAACACAGCTTGGCGTGTCCATGTTAGAAGATCTCACGGCTGACTGGTAGGGTTTGTGCGAGGCAGTGTGACAGTAGTAGATAGTTAACCACGGTATGAAAGGCTCCCATTTCTGTCGAGGTAGTTTGGCGCTCGATAGTCCGAGACTGAAATGGTGCCTTTCACCCAACTTTCCACTTCGAATACGAGGAAAGTAATATACATGTGCATTTAAAACTCCACTCACTGCTAATAAGTATTAAACATCAGTAGTATTTCTTAAGGGTACTTCCAATAAACAATTTAGGTAAAATATCGTTATGTATGAAATGGGAAGTTAATTATCAGAATGAAAATTTTACAACAAATCCATTTATACCAAAATTTTAATTGCTTGTTGTAAAAAAGAGAAAAAAACGGACTTAGAAAGTACGTGCTCTAGGACAGAAACGTAACATTTTCCAAAGTACGCTGTCGGTCCGTTGGTGGATTGAGGAATGGCAGCCAACGAAACACGTAAAAAAATTGTCATCGCCTCCCGTTTGATACTTTGTTAGATGAGAGTTCAGATGCAATTGTTAATAAAAAAAATCGTCAGCTGGTCGTATCGCGGTGGTAAGAACGTCAGCTGGTCGCATGAAAATGTAAAACATAAGCGCTTTACCTTTTTATGATAGAAATAAAACAATTATGAAACTTTGCAAGTGGCATTCCAAATAAACGGTTACACAATTTACAAATTACGCATGGGTACTTTGCGGACATAAAGTGGTAAGGCGCGTATTTTTTACATTTTCATGTCATGAACTGACCGGTCTTTCCACCGCGATACAACCGGCTGACTATTTTTTTGAATCCAGCATGATACCATCTAAACTATCATCAGAAAAAGTATCAGCCAGGAGGCGATGACTGATGATATGCTCCTGGCCCGCGGTCTATAAGTATTATGTTTGCAAGACAAACTCGTTAATTTAATTTCTATCAAGATCTCGCCGCTTTTGTGATATTAAGGGTGAATGCCTTTACACAAAACATCATCGACGCTTCACCGTCTTCACTATTCAATCCATATATCTTAGATAGATATTTTCAAATCCTCCTTTTGAGATCAATCGCGATCTCGCTGACGAACGCACAAAGGCTGACAAGTGAGACAAAACGAGCGGAGTACAACACAATGCGAGCCCGCATTCACGTCTCTCAATAGGCAGGTGCGTGGGAACGTTCCCGTTCCTGTTTACTAAAGAAACACAGAATTCGCAAACAGACAAACGTACACGTGGCCGTGGGTAAATCAAGAATTTATCTACGTATCTCCATACGACTTTTGTCTAAATTTTCTAAAACCGTACTTCGGTCGTTACGACGTGAGTAAATCAAGGTAAAGTAAATGTGTGAGTGGGAACAATTTATCGTAATGGCGTTTATATACATAGCTGAACTACATGGCACTGTTCGCTGCCTTACTTTTTCGTGGCAACTAAGGGTACGGGCCTACTGGACTCGGCAGAGTGACAAGTCGAGATGTGACCTAGCCACTTTTCCCGTAACTTATTATGAGTAATGAGTAATAAGGCAAACGTTCATACGAATACCTGTCATTATATATATAAGCTTCGGAGGACACTGTGGTGAAATGTTTTCGATCCCAGTGCGTCCTCACGAACGGCAAAGAGCACCCTCTTTGAAGGAGGAGGAGGAGGAGAACGCCGGAGTGGGTTTAGTGGGTAGGGCCAAGTTCTACCACACCGTGCGAAAATGCATTTCCACACCGTCAAAAAAAAAGGTTGTAAGCTTCAGTTGTCCTACAATGTATATGTATAACCCCACTTAGTGTGCCTATTATACTTACCTACAACTGTTCTGTTAGTGTTAATTTCGCATTGCTGTTGGGTTTTAATTCGTAGCGCGGCCGTTATGTGTTGATTGCACTCGGAGCACGCGATGTCATGCCGAGTGCGTAATGATAGGCAATAATAGGTAGGTAATCCTCTCGGCAGTGTGAGATTAACGGTGTCTGATATTATCTAATTGGATGACGATACAAACTGAGACAGATCAAAACGCGATTTTAGTTAAGAGAACATTTTCAGCGCAATTTAATGATTTGGCGTTTTCATACAGTACAATAGCCGTTTCATTACTAATATAATATACCAGTTATTTATGGTTTACAAGATTTTTATCATTCGAAAACAAGAAAGAATCTCTTTACCATATCTATAAGCTGCAATTACTTACCTACCATACAAACAAAATCAATAACACATTCTAAGTCTACATAGTCTAGGTCAAAAGAGGAAACATGCATGGAACATTTGAAACTTGTAGGTATCCGATTTTTGTATTTCGTCTACCACAGGTCAAGGGCAATTAAAAAAAATGTAATTCCTCGTATCCTTGTAGACATTTTGTGTATTTAAAACTTACGCTAATAGCCAAAGAAACCAAATCAAATTGTCAGTTGTGAATAAGCGCTAGTTTAATTTGTACGAGACATTCAGCTAACCTGTGTTCTCTTTCCCCTAGGGCCCCGAAACATGGGTGGGAGTGCGAGCGCTGCGCGCCAGCTCCGGTGGCATCCTGGACCCGGACGACCGCGTGCGCGACGTAGCGGACGACCGCGAGACGCTCACCGCCGAGTGCGCAGCCCAAGCGCCGGTGCCGCGGGCGGCGCAGGCGGACGGCGCCAGCGGCTCCAGCGCGGGTACCGCGTCCCCGGACATGTTCCGAGTAAGTACACCTGGCTGGCTATTATGAGGCCAAAATCAACGTGCCGAAAAGGTAATCAAAATAAAGACGGTGCGAGCGAGACGGCAAGCTTAATGATTTATGACTCTCCAACCACGTTGACTCTGGCTCAACAAAAGCGTGCACCTACCTAGGCGTAAGTCATGGTGTAAATCCCAATTGATTGCTCGAAGGTAGGCTATGTAGGTACGTCACAGGAAGAATTATGCCAAAAAAATTACCATGCGTTTGCTAATACAGAAAAACGATCAAAGTAACTAAATACATCGGCCTTAACGTAAGTCCATAAACAATAGAAATTCTCTAGAGCGTGTGCATACTGCAAATACGAGTACATAGTTGCATAATTAATACAATTAAGCTAGGTACCTACTTACCAGTACTCACAGTAGGCATCTCGCCGGCTGGGGAGGTTTTATGGAGAGGAGTGTTAAACGACTATGTAGGTATTTAGTTTCAAGAAATCTTACAAAAGGACCTGTGAAATTACCTATGTATATTTAAGACAACATAGGACGATGATATTTAAAGAGGAATTACATAAATAAAAAGTTGATGAACTTTCTTGTATAAGAAGAAATTTTCACTCATGATTTCTTAATAATCTATAGCCGGTTAAACAACTTTGCCAGTAGAAAAGGCGCGATATTCAAATTTTCTGTGTAACGATAACCATTCGCGCCTACATTTTTTAAATTACCGCTTTTTTCTACTGACGAAACGGCTTGTCAGACTGTAACACTTAGTTTTTTTTTAACAATTATGGCCTGACTGTAACACTTAACTTTTCAAGGACGTTCGGAATTGCTGATACTACTATTTGACTTCTAAAGCAGAGAGAGATAAAAGTAGAATTATTTATTTTGCGTGATACTGATAATCTTTGTATTTTTAAGTCACATTGTTTTTATTTTACAATAAAATACGTAGAAAAATGTGGGTTTAACAAAAAATTAAACTTTTTTTATGAGTTAATTATTAACGAATTCATAATCGTATGTAGGGTATTTTTGAAACGATGGGTTCTGACTTTTTTTCGGGGGTCTATTATATAAACCGTATATATACGGTTGAATGACGTTTGAGTTTGACTATTTTCTGCCTGACGGTAACGACGGGACAGGGACAAATTCCAGGACAGCTAGTCAGTTGACATATTCACAGATGTTGTATTTCTCTTGCCGTTATAACAACAAATTCTAAAAAGTACGGAATCCTCGTTGGGCGAGTCCGACTCGCACTTGTCCGGATTTTTAACAATTATGTCCTGGATACGAGTCCTTTAACCACTCATATACTTTTGGTAACTTTATAGCTACCAGCTGTCACCCTTGTTTTATTATAGGTACCTAATAATAGAGTTCACTGAAAAATATCTAAAATAAAATTTATCAAGTTACGTTTACATACATTCCTACAAAAATATTTTATAATTATATTTAATCATTTCATTTACGAAATTGGTTAATTTTAATGTCCATACTTGTATTTTACCAAATTAATAATCTCCTGCGCGTTTAAAAACACAATGCGTGTGACGTGTCTGGCTGTATGGGGTAGGACCATTGCTCCTTTTCATTACGACAAATAAAATATTGGCGTTGGCGCGAACAGGAGTGAACGCGCGAACTCCCGAAAAAAAATCAGGTCGGGACTTGTTTTTGTTTATTCGCTTTCGCTGTCTAGTATATTTGGAATTATCAACATCGACAAATCATTACGTGTCATGTCAGCAACCAGAAACGAATTCAGGCAATCTTTTTGCTGGAAATTAAATATGGGTTTGTGTTATTCCGATTGTACTAGTGGGCGTCGGCCAAAAGCGGTGAGTTTTAAAATAGTGTGACCCGATATTAGTTTAATCTATGAAATCTATACTTGTTATATTTTTTGCAAATGCTTATCTATAATTTAATTCATATAAGTTTTTTGATCATGAAATATTTCAACAATGTTAGTCAAAGAGAATATATTAAACGTTTAAAACATAGTAGAATCCACATATAATGACATCGAAGTGAAGTAACAAATAAATATGTCAACTAAGCGGATGTCTAATAAAACAAAGTTGTTCAACTTCTTATTTGTATTAAATTTTACATTTCTTTTCTTTTCTCAGATTCATTTGTGAGAGATAAGTTTTAATTATTAACTTTGTCACTAAGAATCAAAACTAAAATAACTTAAACGCTACACGCGTACAACGCTACAGAGAAAGACGTGGTGTCAGTATTACCGGTCATAATTTCATGAAAATAGGATTATTGGGTCATCTTATCCGGCTCTGTTACAAAGAATTAACTTCGCACAGTAATTACGTCATATTAAGCGGTTGGCCAATATAAGCAGTCATAATAAACGGATTCCACTCTCATGTTTGTTGTTCTATATCTTGTATTCATTGACTTATATATCTTTGTATTATCTACAACTGTTGTGGGTTGGGTATGTCTATGTTTCATAGCAATGTATATCACAAATAAATATTTAAATAGCTATTAACACCTATTCGCCGTAGTAATGAATCAGCCGTCGGCGTAGTGAGTAAAACCGTAGATAACGGAAAGTAGGCTAACTGGATTACAGTTTACAGTCGCAGGCACGCAGTCGACCGTTTGTCAGCTTATAAGATACTATTGGCAGTTAGGTACCCAATCCGTAGGTAGTTCATCTATTTAACAAAAACCGGCCAAGAGCATGTCGGGCCATGCTCAGTGTAGGGTTCCGTAGTTACTCTTCCGTCACAATAAGCTAAACTGGAGCTTAAAGTATAGTAAATTGTTAACCAAGGGATGAAACGGTACCTTTCACGCGACTTAAACAAATAGGCAAATTTTCATAATCAGTACCTAATTAAAGTCTTTTTACTATGAAGGGGAAACTTTTTGCGATAACTCAAAAACAGCTAAACTGATCATGTCCGCTATAGTTTTCATTTAAAGTCTTTCTTAAGCTCTACTTCCACGATTTTTTTCATATTTATTGGACCTATGGTTCAAAAGTTAGAGGGGGGGACACATTGTTTTTTTCTTTCGGAGCGATTATCTCCGAATATATTCACTTTATAAAAAAAATGTTTGTTGAAGACCCCTATTAGTTTTGAAAGCCCTTTCCAACGATACCCCACACTGTAGGGTTGAAGAAGAAAAAAATAATTCACCCCCACTTTACATGTAGTGGAGGTACCCTCAAAAAAAAAAATTTTAGATTTTATTGTACGACTTTGTCGGCTTTATTGATTTATATATCCATGCCGAATTTCAGCTTTCTAGCACTAACAACCACGGAGCAAAGCCTCGGACAGACAGACAGACAGACAGACAGACAGACAGACGGACATGGCGAAACTATAAGGGTTCCTAGTCGACTACGGAACCCTAAAAATTGCGATTGGGTTTTGAATCGGTGCCTTTTTCACTTGAATTGTAAGTTTTACTTCCGTAATAGGGACGCTAAAAGAAAACATCATGAAGAAACCTAAAGGCCTACCATGAACATCAAATGCGTACGTTATCTGCTTCTCTATTCCTCTTGTTTATTAGAGTGAGGGAGAGGCAGATAAAGAAGGAATTGCAATGCTGCGCAGATGTCGATGCAGATGTAGACCTATTGACGCAGATCCTGCGAAGAAACGCACAGAGTGCTTAGCCAACTTGCACATTCAACTCTCTCTATCATTCTTCCACATTAGTGCCACAGTGAGAGTTTTTTTCGCTACGGAGCGTTAACGATGGGCATGTTGGCTACGCGGGTAACTGAAGTTCCCAAACTGCGTTAGGCTAGTGTGGGGTGGAGTGTGGATGACTCGTCGCATCTTAAGCTATTTTCTTTCAAGCCATTTCCATCAGTAGAAAAATGCGGCAAATTAAAAAATTGTAGGCGCGATGGATTATGGCCCTATAGAAAATTTGAATTTCGCGCCTTTTTCTACTGACACAGTTGTTAGACCGGCTATACATACAAGACATACAACTTCATAGTCCTCTTCTCTGTGAGTAGGCTCATTTAGTCATGGCCATTTTAATTTTCTAGAGTTTAATCAAATCGTTGTGCCCAATTAACCCTAAATTGTTCGAAGTCAAGATAATTAAACGTAAACATTAATCAATCTACCACTTTGATTTTGATGTCTGTTTATGAAGTCACTACCTACGCGAAAGTAGACAGCTATTGTTTCTTAATTAACGTAATGCCAGGGCAAAGTGGGCATGTTATTCTTTATGACATTCTGAAAAAAATATACAGCGTTTATCCAATAAAAATGTTACTTTGTTTTTTGCAGACAGTACGGATATCTCAATTTCAAAGGCAGTTCGTACCTATATCGATAACATTTTCTTCATCACGTCATCGTCACATTTTCTTTTATTCTGTCACCACATAGGTTAAGAAAGAGCTGTAAATCTCCAGTGTAATACTCTTAGTTTATTTCTCTAGCGATGTGTATGTAGTGATTTACGTGCGCTTTGCAACGCCTCAGGCGCATGTACAAGTTCATTCGTCATATGCAAATCCGTGTAGTTGTTATGTGAAATGGCTCTCGGGTATTTTTGTCACGACAGCTATGAGATATTCATGAGTTTATTATGGTAAATAGGCTATTTCTGAGTTTGCATTGATGCTCTGTAGTTATGTCTATAGATAATTTTTTCCTTAATTAGCATCAGATGTAAGCCATTTTGGGTATGTTTAGTCGAAATCGAAAACTGTAAATTGTATAATATATTCTGAGGTATCCGGGCCTGTTTATTCTTGTTATCCTTCTACATATGCATTACAGAGTAATCACCGAGTTCATATACGCCCCAGTAACTGGCTACTGTGCTACTATTGTGCAGTACTAGGTAGTCATGCTTGATTTAATATTTGACTGTATCTATCAAAACTAAAATCTATAAATCCTCCGCTTATTATTGCCACGATTGGCATGCCAGTATATTAAAGAACTTTATGAAACTTACAGGGCGGCGGTGGCGTCGGCGGCAGTATGCGTGTGCCCAACTCTGAGTCGTGCGTGGAGGTGGGCGCGGCCGACCTCGAAGACGGCGCCAACGGGCTGCAAGTCCGGCGCGGCAGCGAACCCACCCTGCACCAGGACACGTTACCTCCTCAACGAACGGTAATGTACCACTGTTGCATGTTCAACTCCGAGCCGTGGTAGGCGTGACCTTGAAGATGGCGCCAAGGGGCTGCAAGTCCGGCGCGGCAGCAAACCCACCCTGCACCAGGACACGTTACCTCCACAACGAAGGGTAAGGTACCACTGCTGTGAACATGCAGCAGTGGTACCTAGTGGTACTCCGAGTCGTAGTGGGCGCGACCTTGAGAACGGCGCTACCTGGCTGCAAGTCCGGCTCGGTAGCGAAACCTCTGCACCAGGACACTGTACCTCCACAACGAACGGTCAGTATGATACTTTATTCACAAAAATATTCACCGACATAAGCTCGCCTTCAGCAGTTGGTAGGCTCTATTTGCTCATAGCACTAACCGTTGGAGTAAAAAGAATGAGTGGTGAGTAAAAAGAACTTTCTTCCGTTCTCGAAACATATGTGTTAACTAACTATAGACTTCTGGCGCAAATTAACTAATGGAGGCTTGTAAAGTTTTACGAATAAGGGGGTTCGTCTTTACACTAGGTTTTTTATATTAAAAGAAAACAATATTTTATTTCCAGGCCACAGAGCAGACGAAACGCTGGTCAGCAGCTGTAGTCTGTCGGGACGACAACAGAACGACACAGAAAGTGCATCCGTTGCCGGACGGTCGACCACCAGACCCTGACAGATTGAATCCCGGCCACTTCCAGCGACAAACCAATAGGCTCTCCATGCAGTTCTCTGGACCTGGGTAAGTGTACCAACAATGTGTCCCATGTTTTGTGTTTTATGCCGTTTACAACTTCTTACAGCATGGATGCACACTTTATGAAACATTTACAAAGACTGCAAAGGCACCAGACATAGGTGCAATATATTTTGTAAAATACTACTATAGCGAGCCTCACTTTAGTAGGTACTAGATATATATTATTTATTACACGTTAGAGTAAACCTAACAAAATATATAAATAAGCCTAGTTTAGTAACTCACGATTTATGCTACATAATAAATTAATAACACAAATAACCAACCGAAAGTTTACTGAAGGTTTATCAACATTTTACCTCTCGTTTCAGGAGTGGAGTATGGCTAGACGCAGCCGACCGAGTCCAGAGCTACGGCAGCAAGAGTTTACCCCGCGACGCTAGAAGAGAACCGCTCGGCCAGGACACGTCGGGCGACAACCACCGAGTCGAAGACATGTTGCGATGGGTGTCGGGAGTCAACAACGTCGCCAGCGTGCATCCGCAGGAGCGCCCACTTGATCTCTTACCTGAGGGTAACCATAGTTTGTCCCACTTGCCTTTAAACGCGAGATTACAACCCATTAGGGATAAACACGTAGGACGATAACTACCACAGTGGAACATTTGATTGAAATTACTCATCACAATTGGGAATTTGACTCTGTTTTACATCGTTTTCTTACTAATAATAGTTAATGTGTAGGTACGTAATACTTAATAGTGCTAATTTAATCCACGTGAAGACATCATGTTTAAGACATAATTAATACACTCTGATTTTCCTTCCAGTGGGCAGCACGGAGCGAGCGATATCCGGTCAAGAAGTCCCAGTGAGCCCGAGCAGCAAGCCTGCGACGGCGACGCAAAACGTATCCGTCACTCTTGTGAAAGGCGAGAAGGGATTAGGCTTCACCATCACCACCAGAGATAATCCTACGGGCGGACACTGTCCTATCTACATTAAAAATATTCTTCCTAAGGTAGGTTGGAGTTGGAAACTGATTCCTTGAAATTGACATTGTATACTTAAGTCACAAAAACCCGCCGCTAAAAAGCTTCTCCCATACAATCGAAGATACGCTCTCATTTGAAAACGACATGATTGTATATCGGTGGCTCTAGTCTCAGTTCTTTAAAGCAGGTGAGTAGTATCTTTTGTCACTATCATCAAAGATGTAGTACTCGTATATGTCTACACATGCGAATGCGATAGACCATAGCACTGGTAGTTACGGGCACGGACCCTCAGGACCTTACTTAATGCTCTAGAGCATAATCTATTACGGCTCTTATTAACTTAGCAATAAAGCCCAAAATCCGCCATAAAACCTGCCCCTGCCCGGCGCGCCCCGCGCCCTCGACCGGCCCGAGTACGATTTTCTTTAGTCTTGAAAAAATACGGTGAAAAGCAGAGTGTACCTACATATAGCTCAGGCATAAATGTCCATTTTATTCTCGACTATATTATATAAATTTAGCCTCGGATAAAAATGGATCGCTTTATGTCCTACCTAGTTGTTACAGTCTGCTATTATTTAGAAATGGATCGCTAGTTGCTCTTGGGCATTTCGAGAAGAATGAGCGGTGCACATGCAGGGGATGAATGGTTCTCAAGTGAGGTGCTATCCGCCAGATCTTGACAGATCCTCTTATTAATATCATTCTAAACTCCTATAACTGCAAAGCAAAACTATCTGCCTTTTTACAAACACTATCTTATCAGGAAACCGAAAACCTCTTGTCATGTCTGAAATAACCATTGCTATCCTTCTTGCTCATCATGTTTTTCAGTTACCTCATTATCTACACCCACACACACACTCACACACACACACACACACACACACACACACACACACACACATGCACATACCTGATCCACACCACCACGACTTACACACATACTTACACATATCTGCATTAGTTGGCTTTAATTAGTTACAATCTTTGTCATTTACCTTTTTCCAGTCTACGGATTTCTATTGCTGATACCATTGTTACCAAATCAAGGAGGAATCGCTGACTCCCGAGTCACAGGCTTAGACCTAGTTCGGGAGGCAGAGGCTCAACCCCACTACCTAAATGTGTTACAAACCTAATACACCTGTCTTACCTACAAGATTTATTTATTTTTATTTATTTATTTAATATCGAGTTGCTTGTATTCACAGGGCGCCGCGGTCACGGACGGGCGGCTGCGCGCCGGCGACCGCCTGGTGTCCGTCAACGCCGTGTCGGTGGCGGGCCTCACGCAGCAGCAGGTGGTGGCCCTGCTCCGGAACACGCCCACTGACTCCACCGTCGACATCGTGGTGCAGCGGCCCGTCAGCAGAACGCAGGTCAGAGGAATCTTTCTTTAGTTAACTATGATACTGGAATTCGATGCTCATAAATATTGGTCGAAACATCTTCGAAAGGCAACCATTTGCCGTGAGGACATGTTCAGGATGATGCGCTATGAACGCTATTTATGGTTACTGAAAAAACTATTCTTCTATTTTTCTCGGAGTTCCTAAGCTTGTTTCATAAATGAGATGACCAAATGGGTAACAATGTTGATAACCCTGGCCGTCTTGTCCTGCTACTTACTAGACTAATCTTAAATAAACTAGATAATTAAGATACCTATCATTAGTGTTCACGACAGCTTTTGAGTGAGTGTTTCGTTTACCTTGGAGTGCAGGTACAATTTCACCTTGATTTGCAACAATTTAAACGGTTTTGTTTACAGAGGGTTGAGCCCCAACAGAGTCCACAAAAATACTCAGAAAAAGCGATAGGCACGCCCAACGGCCAATCCAAACCAGTGGACGTCGGTGAGAACGGCCGAGTATCCAGTATAGTGAACGCCATCAACCAGGGCTCGGCGCGAGGTCGGATACCCAAGAGCTCCTCGAAGGACGACCTGATCAAAGACCAGGACAGTTCGCTGCAGGAAGCTTTGAATTCTAGTTCTAACTCTGTAAGTATCCCGAAGCCTCAAGGATATTGGATTTTCAAATATAGAAATGTACGTCACTACGCAAATGTGCGTAGAACCTATTATTAATAATCAGCCTTTATATCACCCGCTGTTGAGCACAAGTCTCCTCTCATGCGAGAAAGACATTGGGCTATAGTTCCCATGCTGGCCCACAACGAGTTGAGGGAAGCAAACACCCAACATTTATCGTTAGTTATAAAAAAGGATTGTTAACTACACAAATCCTATTAAATTTCTCTTTTTATCTCTCACTCTCATCATCTGCGGCTGCATATTCCCAACGACACATTTCATGACAATTCTTCATTCTTCCATTTTCAGATCCTTAGTTTAAGAAATCGTCTGATCCTTCGGTTAGACGTGCCTGTGCACGACTCGGAGAAGGCCGGGCTGGGCATCAGCGTCAAAGGCAAGGTCACCGTGGGCACGGACCCTCAGGACCTTGGCATCTTCATCAAGTCTGTGCTGCACGGTGGAGCCGCTTCAAGAGATGGCAGGTCAGTACAGATGCAAGTTTTATAAGAACGTTGTCTTACATTCTTAAAGCCCTGAAATAATAAATTTTTAGATTTTAGGTATGCATGGTGGTTTTGTAGGTTGCATGTTTAATTAAAAACTTAAGCTTTTTTCGTTGACTGAGTAAATTTTAAATTAGGTATAGGAAAATTATTTATCCAAAATCCGATCGCTCTCTAAACTTTGGTCATATACATTGTAACTAGCCCTAACACAGGCCCCGGTCTTTTTGGGCTGTTAATGTACACTATCCGTCATACCAATAGGTCGGAAAGGGACAAACGATTATTAGCGGCTTGTCAACTTTAGTAGACGTTTATGAATAAGTTGAAACCAGCGTTGAAGGTTTCAACTAAAATGTATAATTAGATATAATGAAAAGTTTGCTGGACATATTTAATGAATAATAAATAATAATAATAATATGAACTAAAATTGATCTGTTTTCACTCACTAAAGTCTCACTTTTAATTACTAGATGTATTGGTATTTAAATTTGTACCATCAATAGAAATACTCGCAGTAAAATCGTGAATCACGTGACTCCGCGGAATCAACAACTGATACAGACACACTGTACCTAGCAGATACAAGGTACCATAAGCAACATCACATTGCGACGGAACGTGAGTGGGCCGGCGGCAAGCCGCGAGCTCAGTTCATTAAGTGCAAATAAATTGAGAGTGTTTTGCAACGCGTACGCCCCTGCTCTCTGCGCCAGCAGGGAGCCTGACGAATTTAAGGCGTTTGAACTTTTCCTTTAAATGGTACAAACTCTATCGATTGTTGTAGATTACACACGAACGACCAGCTGCTGAGCGTGAACGGCGTGTCCCTGGTGGGGCAGTCCAACGCCGAGGCCATGGAGACGCTGCGCCGCGCCCTGCTGCACGCGCGGCCCAGCGTGCGCGGCAGCATCTCGCTCACCATCGCCAGGAGGACGGGTAATGTTACAATCTGGTGTCGTCACCATCAGGATATATTGTCGTTTTTTCACGAGTGACACTTGTTGAAAATTTTTGCTTATACTAACATGATTCTATAATTGAGGTACCTATATATAATGTTAAACATTTCGTTTCATTGGGGAAGGCAACTGTCCAACTGACGACGGGATATAGTTTTTATTTACTTTTGCGAAAATTACTCAGTTTTTCGCCCATCGCCAAAGTAAAGGACCATCCATCTTTTGTCACTCTCTTATTCTCTCTCAACATATATATCGTATGAAAACTTAATGAGCGCCATGTACAATTAATTTTCGCCGATCTTAACATGGTAGCGATTTCGTTATGATAAGTTAAATAACATCAATTCCGCATCCCTGTTTTAACCTTAGTCACTGAAAATATCTATTGCAGATAGCATGGACAGCCTCGCTCGATGGAAAGACGACACGCCGCCCAACGGCAACGAGTCCGGCAACACCACCAACAGCGTCGACAATAACAACAGCTCCCAAAACTTCAACACCGTCATATACAACACCGACAAAGAGAACAAACCCACCGACTACAACCAAAACAAATTCGACAACCACAAAGAGAGAAGCATAGACAACCACGAGCACAGAGGCAGCAAGAAGCACGCGTCAATAATTACAATAAATAACAACACGAGCTGGGTCTCCAATCAATCTGACGATAGCAAAGGGTATTTAGAAAGAGAGAAAGATACGGTTCCTCACGATCCTAAAAGAGATAGCTTCGAGTGGAGTCGCCTGGACGGCTGGAATCCTGTCATAGACAGGCTGACCGGGTTAAGGAACGAGAGCTATTACATGGCGACGCAACTGGAGGCGCCGGTGACGAACGGCCACTTCCGGCCGAACGTGGGGCATGTGCACATGTCGCGGTCGCCGCCCGCGCACCATAATGTTATTATTGAAGAAGACTATGGAACCACGACGAGGTACTGCCACCCTTCTTATATACTTGCGACCAAAAACTAAATAATCCAGGCCTTTTTTGAAACTAAATATGTATTAAATCAATTAAAAGTCTCACCTTGTCATGTTCGTAAAGTTGTGAATGTGATCAATACGTTTCCTCTTACGTAAGCTATTAAGTGTGCACTATTTCATAGTTTTAGTTTATCAATTTTCGCTGTCCCCATTTCTTACGCCACACTTGGTACTGCAATAAGTGTAGTAGCCGGGTGCCAAAATTGGGGTAAAGTAAATGCTTGGATGTGAAGTTATCTTCCATTATTTGGGAAATATTCACTGAGGAGCTACATTTTATGAAGTTATATTTATATAGACGGCAAAAAGTATGTATACACGTCATGGGCCCTTCTGTGTATAATAATCTATCCATCAGTAATAACAGACGCACCTAGTTTGTTAATCGTTAAAAATCCGGGCGGAAAGCGTCAACTTTGCTCCCGCTGCGCTAAACAAAGTTGCCGCTTTCCGCCTCCGTCGAGTAGAAAAATAATATGCGCACCACGGGAGGAAACGTAGGCACGTCCATCCCACGTGTTTGCCATCCTCGCCTTCGGCTCGGTTATCAATTTTACACGCGGCACGCAATTTCCGACTTTTCCTCCCTTGGGACACAAATAACTATAAAGCTTGGCTTGTTGAGCGGTTGTTCTATAATTTAGAAGAATTTCAACTGCGAAATATTAATGAAAATCTATACCTACGTAAGTAGCTAATGTATTTTAACTAATGAAATGTGTTGAAATTTTAATACCTTTTATATATAAATTTTGCTAGTTATGTAAGTTGACATGTAATTACCTATTAACAATAAAGAATGAGTATAGTACGATGAAAATATTAATGGAGTCAGGGCTCGGTTTACTTAAGTCAAATATTTAAGTCTGAATTTAATAATAGCGGGTAAGCCGCGACCAGACATGCGGGACTCGCTGAATGCTGATTAATGTTAACATTCTTTAATGTTTTCTTAGATATAATTGGCTCGGCACACGGCGAATCGCTCATGTTTGGTCGCGGCTTTACAATTCCATATTTAAATGTCAGCGCCAATGGTCGCGGGTGTGCGATAGGTACGGCGCTGCTACCGGCTTTAGTAGAGTCTGTGCGGAAAGAGAAGAGTCGTGGAATTTATGGAGCCCAATACATTCCACGACTCTTCTCTTTCCGAACAGACTATATAAGATGCGCCTCGCATATTAGGGGTAAAGTGAAACTTAAATTGACATTTAAGTCGCGTGTAAGCGACATAAAATTGCTTATTATGCTCTAGAGCATAAAGTAAAATCATTTTTTACGACCCTTATTTAGCAATAAAGTTCAATATCTGCCATACTGCTTGCCAGCCCGGCCGGCGCGCCCCCGACCGGCCCGAGTACGATTTTCTTTAGTCTTGAACAATTACGGTAAATAAAATAACTTAAAATATTGGACATTTTTGTAAATTTTCCTCGCAATCGAAGTGAAAATCAGAGTGTATACATAACTCAGGTATAAATGTCCATTTGTATTCTTGACTAGATTGGTAAATGAATTGCCTCTGATAAAAATGGATCGCTTTATGCCCTTATTGTACAATCACCTACTACTTTTACACGTGAATCGCGGTTAACGAAATAATGATTGTCACAGAGGGAGCACAAGCGGGCCCGGCGAGTCCGGCAGCGAGAGCGGCGCGGGCTTCAGCCGCGACGCGGTGGGGCGGCGCTCCATGTCGGAGAAGCGCCACGCCGCCATGGACGCCAAGGCCACCGGCACCTACAAGAAGATCAAGGAGATCAAGGCCATGCACTGTGAGTACATCTGCACACCCCACATAACTTATAACAAACTGAAATGGAACTTAATCGCGTGCACATACTTTTATGTATTATATGGCCTGATGTTCCCAACGTGACATTAGGTTCTAGGTCGTGTTGTCAACTGTCATCCATCATTATTTATGCATAAATATTGTATTCTCAGCATTACAAGTTGGTCCATCACTGGGGATGCGGAAGTCGTCAAGTTTAGAATCGCTACAAACAGCGATACAGGAAAACCAAAGGAATCCGCGGAACGAGCCGATATACGCGCGTGCGCATCCACGTAAGTGCAATTTATTTTTATCAATTTAATTGCGAAGCAAATTATTATGTTACAAAAATATGAACTTTTGGAGGACCTGTTTAACCATTGACATGGAGCAAATAATTAACTACGTGGACATGACATAAACCTTATACTTAGAATAAGTGTCAAACATGACTAACGATCAAAATTGGTAAATTTTACAAATTCCTGTTTACAACAGTTTGTGATCTGCAGAAGTCTAGAATTTAATTATTTGATCAATAAGTTTAGATATTTTTGTCTGATTAAGTAACCGCTTTTCGACCTAAAATCGAGTCTTCATTAGACGTGCCGGCGCACCCGGCACGTTCTCACCTCTCCATCTTTCATATTATCATCTTTATATGAGTTATTAAACAAAGAGTTATCTTGTCGTGCACGCCGCCGCGCATACTGGAGACGTAGAGACCCGACTTATTGTTTATGTCGAGTGCAACTTTACTTAAGATCCCAAGTAAGTGGATACGCCGCTATGCGGGGTGGGTACGAGTAATAAGAAGAGCTAGCACTAATACTGAGTATGAATACTATGTATGTGTGCGCAGCGCTGAAGCACTGGCTGACGGACGGCGGGCGCGGGCCGGAGGGCATGGTGCGCGGCTCGCCGCAGCAGTCCTCGCTCTCGCACAAGAAGCCCTCGCTGCTCAAGTCGCTCTCCAACATGCTAAGGTCAGCTATATATGTATGTGTGCGCAGCGCTCAAGCACTGGCTGACGGACGGCGGGCGCGGGCCGGAGGGCATGGTGCGCGGCTCGCCGCAGCAGTCCTCGCTCTCGCACAAGAAGCCCTCGCTGCTCAAGTCGCTCTCCAACATGCTAAGGTCAGCTATATATGTATGTGTGCGCAGCGCTCAAGCACTGGCTGACGGACGGCGGGCGCGGGCCGGAGGGCATGGTGCGCGGCTCGCCGCAGCAGTCCTCGCTCTCGCACAAGAAGCCCTCGCTGCTCAAGTCGCTCTCCAACATGCTAAGGTCAGCTATATATGTATGTGTGCGCAGCGCTCAAGCACTGGCTGACGGACGGCGGGCGCGGGCCGGAGGGCATGGTGCGCGGCTCGCCGCAGCAGTCCTCGCTCTCGCACAAGAAGCCCTCGCTGCTCAAGTCGCTCTCCAACATGCTAAGGTCAGCTATATATGTATGTGTGCGCAGCGCTCAAGCACTGGCTGACGGACGGCGGGCGCGGGCCGGAGGGCATGGTGCGCGGCTCGCCGCAGCAGTCCTCGCTCTCGCACAAGAAGCCCTCGCTGCTCAAGTCGCTCTCCAACATGCTAAGGTCAGCTATATATGTATGTGTGCGCAGCGCTCAAGCACTGGCTGACGGACGGCGGGCGCGGGCCGGAGGGCATGGTGCGCGGCTCGCCGCAGCAGTCCTCGCTCTCGCACAAGAAGCCCTCGCTGCTCAAGTCGCTCTCCAACATGCTAAGGTCAGCTATATATGTATGTGTGCGCAGCGCTCAAGCACTGGCTGACGGACGGCGGGCGCGGGCCGGAGGGCATGGTGCGCGGCTCGCCGCAGCAGTCCTCGCTCTCGCACAAGAAGCCCTCGCTGCTCAAGTCGCTCTCCAACATGCTAAGGTCAGCTATATATGTATGTGTGCGCAGCGCTCAAGCACTGGCTGACGGACGGCGGGCGCGGGCCGGAGGGCATGGTGCGCGGCTCGCCGCAGCAGTCCTCGCTCTCGCACAAGAAGCCCTCGCTGCTCAAGTCGCTCTCCAACATGCTAAGGTCAGTCGCTTTTGGATAATTCCTGTTATAAGGTCACAGAGGTACTACAGAAAAAAGTTACCAAGAGTTCCAGTGGCCGACACCGGATTTGAATTGGCGTCTTCAGCTTTACTCGATTTCGCGAAGCGCTGGTGGCCTAGCGGTAAGAGCGTGCGACTTGCAATCCGGAGGTCGCGGGTTCAAACCCCGGCTCGTACCAATGAGTTTTTCGGAACTTATGTACGAAATATCATTTGATATTTACCAGTCGCTTTTCGGTGAAGGAAAACATCGTGAGGAAACCGGACTAATCCCTACAAGGCTTAGTTTTACCCTCTGGGTTGGAAGGTCAGATGGCAGTCGCTTTCGTAAAAACTAGTGCCTACGCCAAATCTTGGGATTAGTTGTCAAAGCGGACCCCAGGCTCCCTTGAGCCGTGGCAATATGCCGGGACAACGCTAGGAAGAAAGAAAAAAAAAAGCTTTACTCGATTTCGCCATAACCTCATTTAATTTTAATATAGGTCTGTGAGTTTTAAGTTAGCTGTAGAATCATTAGATCTTTCGATTCTAATAAAAGAATAAAGTCTCCTGACACTATTTTTCACTTGAATAGAGTGGATGGGTTGTAAAATGTATCACCTAAATACTACAAATAAAGTGTCATTTGCATATGCACTTTTTTGTTATTTAATACGTTAACTGCGGTAATTAGCTTTACTCGTTAATTAAACATCCAGTAGTGAGTGTTGAAGGGAGCTTCATTTTTATGTTATCTTGAATATTTGTCGTTTGTGATAATAGACTTTCAAAATCTCCTCTATCCAGTATTCATCCAGTTATGTATCTATGTAAAACACATTTGAATGCTATTTTTAATTTAAACAGAATCGGCAAACCTCACAAAAAAACGGAAACGGAAATATACGGCAGATGTCAACCAGGCCGAGCTTCGGAGAAATCACTGTCAAGGGAAGCGTTAGAGCGGCACAACCGGGAAGAGAGAATGGAGGAGAACACACACGATAAGTAAGCAATTGCTTTTATGCAATAAGCTTTTAAGAGTAACAATTGATTTTTTATCACCATACCAGTTGGTATGGTCCACGACCGTTCTGTCAAGAGCGAAACGACTGAGAAGAAGAAGAAGGAGTTGGTATAGGTTCTCTTGATTGTTCGAAAATTGACGAGAAAGTTGCATTTTATCCTCATGTGGGGCAAAGTAAACTGATGCAAATATCAAATGGTTTCCTTATGTTATCTAGTAAAATGGACTTTTTAATGTTGATTTTGAATGGTAAATACATATTTAATGACGCTCATTTGGACTTTATTTGGTTTGATTGTGTTTAATGTCTTACAGTTCATATTTTATGTGGGTCGGTGTAGTAAAAAAAATGTATTTTGCTAAAGGGCAAAATTTGTAAACCCTCGTGCTTTGAAACCCTCGCAACGCTCAAGATTAAATTATTCGAATCACTCGCTACGCTCGTGGTTTGTTTTTTTAAAAATTTCACTTGTTCGGGTATCAATATTAGCAAGAGCGGTTAAACAACAGATTTGCCCCCTTGTAAAACAAATAACTATTTTACCACACCAGCGGGTAAAGGCTTTGTTTGATACTCATACTTCGAAAACTGATAAGAAAGTTGCATTTCATCCACAAGTGTGGCAAAGTAATTAGATGCAAATATTGTGTTGTTTCCTCTTTTTGGATGGTAGAATTAATTAATTTGTAAGTAGTGATATTTAATAGCGGTTATTTGGATTTGATTAGTAATGTTTAGTATTTTCCTCGCGTTGGTGTGATGAAAAAAAAAATGTGTTTCACTCAGTGGCAAAGCTCGCTACGCTCGATGCTCAATTTTGAACTTTGTCGCTTTTTCGGGTATTAATACTAGCACGAGGGGTTCAACAACAATTTTCCCCCTTTTAAAACCAATAACCTCTATTTACCCCTCTCATAATATGGATGTAATTTTAAAAGAGGCCATCTTAAATATATTTATTATGATTTTCTTACGTCACAAGTTGTGCATTTTCTAATTCTTTTTTAAATGTTCGTACTTTTTTTATACAAAATTTATACTGTATTCTTGAAAACATATATTATAAGCTATACAATTTTGTTGGTCTCTTTTTATATAAGTTTTATATAGTGTATAAGTACATAATTCTTGGTTTGAACACACGACTTCTTTGTTAAGAAAACGCTTATAAATGTTACGTTATTTTGTCGGTACCTACTTTTAAATTGAATGAATAACAAATACTAACGCAGCGGCTTACGTGAGCGAATAAATCGCGAACGCGAAGCGGCGCGTCGCGAGGAAGTGGGCGATCGCGTTGTGTACGCGAATGCCCTTGGGCGGCAGCGCCGCGCCGCTTCGCATTCGCGAGGTATTCGCTCACGTAAGCCGCTGCGTTAGGTAAATACAGGTTAGACAGAGGTATTCCTTTATTTATTTTTATATTGATTTGTATCTGAAACACTTGAAGTCCCGTATTCTAATTGGAATTTTGGCTGAGTTGTAATGACACTCCCCGTGCAGGCCCTCGCCGCAGCACTCGCGGCAGAGCAGCGGCGAGCGCCCGGAGCGCGCGCCGCCCTACCGCGCGCCGCCCGCGCGCGCCGCGCCGCCGCCCAAGCCCCAGCACCCAGTGAGTGTCGCACACTACACTCATGTGTCATGTATTACTAGATAATTATACTCTTTTTCCTCCTTCGCTCTTTCTTTCCTTTACAAACTGCGTTTACGATGCATCAGGTTTTCGAGCAAACGGTGACTTATGTTGAATTAAAGCGTTTCTGCCATAAGCATGCCATTATAATTCACCCCTCCGTACGACTGATATTGTACCTTTTGCCTGACGACGTTACAAATAGGTTGAATCCTGAATAGTAAACGAGTATGGTCAGTGTCGGGAAATATAACCGTACTGGTATGTTTTGTACAGATGTTGAATTGTGCCAATAATTGTTGTAATTTGATTGAATTGTGTTAATATTGGCGATCTGTCTGGCCTAGTGCGTAGTGACCTATGAAGCCGATGGTCCCGGGTTCAAATCCTGATAAGGGCATTTATTCGTGTGATGGATATTTGTTCCTTAGTCATGAATGTGTTTTAAGTATTTACAAATATGTATATATTTTATATATCGTTGTCTAAGTACCCACAATACAAGCCTTATTGAGCTTACTGTGGAACTTAGTCAATTTGGGTAATAATGTCCTTTAATATTTATACACCCGAACACTTGTAACACCCAAATTAAGCATCCGTCCGACTGCCACCGAGATAGCGACTACCGACGCTTAAATAAAATAAGAGAAATTTCCCGTGCGAGTAAAACAAAATGCCTAGCCTAGCTCTCTGTCACATTAATATGTAAGAGTGATAAAGAGATATAACCGTTTCGTTAGGCACCCTGGCCGCGTAGCCAACGTGCATATCGTTCACGCTCCGTGGCGAACGAAACGCAACTGTCACAATCGCACTAATATGGAAAAGTGATAGAGAGAGATAGCTACGATACGCTACGGAGCGTGAACGATTGTAACGTTGGCTACGCGGCCTGTACAGGGGACTTTCCCACCTACATATATTAATCGTTAATAAGTGGGTCCACACAGACAGAGCATACGCGCGAGGCAATTTCCTCACGCACAAAATACTCACTCTGTGTGGACCCGCCTAATCGCTAACTGTTCATATTTATACAGTCGGTGTCCTTTCTTTGTGTTACCAAATTGTTAACTGCCGGCAATGGACAGATGCCTAAAAGAAAACACGACTTTAATATTAGTATATCCTTTTACAATAAACATCAAATAATTTGGGGACTTTAAATACTATACAATAAATAATAACCGTGGCAAAACAATCTCTGTGTAATCAATACTTAATACGGTAGAAGTAACTGTATTGAATATAGTTACGAAGATAAAATCAAAGTTAAATTATACCTTTTATATTTGGGATAACTTTTCCGTCAATTGTTATTTATTTAGGCCCTGTTTCACAAGTCCAAGTAAAGTCCTGAATAAGCTACTCGCCACTTATCTGACGAAAAAAGTCATCTTTATTAGCGTTTCACAATCTTCAAATAAGCTTAGCTGGTAGATAAAGTGCTAAGGTTTGCAGGAAGTTTTATCTGGCGGTTAATTTATTTGTTAATTAACTATCCAATACGAGTACTTTAGTTGGACATTGTGAAACAGGCCCTTAATATATTAAATAAAGTGAAGTTCAATAGAAATTGCAAATAATGTAGGTAAATAAATATGACAGATTTTGTTAGCATTTGGCATACTTACCTATAATCTAAAATTCTTACGAAGTTTGTTTTCACTGAAATATTAATAACCATATGAATTTTAACTCCTAAATTGATGCATGATATTAATAAATTATTTAAGTATATCTACTGTTAATAAGGCCATGGTTGTCCTTATAAAAAAATGTTGAATGGAATGGGTTCTCAATCTTATAAATATTTAAATCAAACTTTATGTTCATTAACGACTCACGTTTCTCCTTTTATGTGCGAATGTTTTTGTTTTAAATTTATTTAACGGAGCTCATCAGTCCATACATAAATGTCACATTACAGTAACTCATTCATATAATTAGATTTAGTATTTTTATTCAAAATTATTAATAATATTGTAGATGCCCCCGACTTATTACATAAAATTGGTTTCCGTGTCCCCCGTAGAAATGAACGTAGTTGTCGCAGTAAGGCATTATTTAGCATTTCTAACAGCAGAACGAAATACGCACAGCATTCATATATTGGGCGCGCATGTAGGCAGTACAATGAAAAATGTATGGACGCAGATTTGTTTTGCAATTCATTAGGCCTCTTTAAAAGAGCAGTATATTCTTTTCTAAAATAACGGTGAAAAGTTGCAGCAACCTGATAATAGGTACCTGTGATTTAAGTATTTTCTCAGTTCTCTACATATATATATATATATATATATTTTATATATAAATTTACGCTTTTGTTATGTACGCTATAAGTTTACACTATTATTATTTTTTCAATTGTACATCGAATAATTTAAAATTAGGAAACTATAGGTCTATAACGAAATCAATCCATAGCTATTAGCTAAGTTGCTCATATGTTTATTTTAAGACTGTTTGTTTCTCAATAAATTAAAAAAAATAAAAAAAAAATAATACATACATCAATCTGAATATATTTGAATTGAATACCTGTTTAAATTGGTGGAAGGGGTAACGTATGTCCGGCAATGTGTTGGCATAATTAAAGTGTAAATTTTGTACAGTTTAAATGGAAATCAGAGGCATGTATAAATATATTGTATATATTTGCACCTGTGCACTGTTAATAATAATAAGAAACTGTTTTTGACAGCGAAATCTGTGGATGCGGGTTAAAAACTACTCAAGTTTAAGAGCGTTCGTAGAAATTATTTAATCTAGCTTTCTGTAGCTTCATTGCATTGTTCAGAATTACATAAAATTAATATATTTCATTTTGTGGGAGCGAATGAAACATTTCCAAAGATCGATGCAACATTATTTTACTTATACATTTGATTATTTGTTTTTGTGAAACTATCTACACAGGCTGCATCTTTTGTAACGTTTAATTCGTTCCTAATAAATTATAATATAACAAAAACGCCTAAAACACCACATATTGAATAGGAACTAACAATTAAACAAAAGCACTTATCGAACTAGCTGCTAACGAGCGAACCTTAATTAAATATCGTGACTAAAACTTTGCTTAAGTATTAACAAGGCTTCCTATATTTCCTACTTTTAAAACTATATTAATATAGCTACCGATATTATTTCCTAAGTAACATATACCTGTGTCCTCTTTTACATTTACCCCCTTATTCATAAACGTCTTTATGAATAAGGGGGTTAATGTTTAAGGAAACAATGCCTTTATGTGTTATGGGAGAGAATTGTTTCAAACTAACTTACATACAAAGTTGATTGATAAGAGTTAGGTGTCTACTAAGTAGAACGAGGTAAAAATACCTACTTGCATACCGCGATTTCTAGTACCGGGTATTTCTAGTATATACGTTTTTCTGAAGTTTAGTTTGAAATAAATCGCTCTGCTAATAATTAATCATCGTATTCATTCTGAATTCATTTTCGCAGGGAATGGAAAGTGCCTGGGGACCAACCGGCCACTACGTCAACTACGACGAAATCCAACAAAACCTTAAGTAAGTACTTACCCGTAATTATAATAAGGCTGTGTATATTTAAACGTAGCTACGTACAAATTTTAATTATTGTTGATTTAATGTTTTACTTTGTTTTTTCAAATGAAGAGGTCTGATAAAAAGATGTGTGCACATGACTTAAATCAATTATATTTTAAGCGTATTTTTAAAGCTTTAACTTAGCCCTTTTTCAGGTCATTAGTCCAAAACGATGTTTCGTAGACCAATCAATAAATTATAAACTGAAATAAATGTCATATAATAAGAAAAAATGACCAAGGCCTCCAGTGGCTCAGGCAACTGCCGCGATAGCAGAGGACGCTGGTTCGATTCCAGCCTGGGGCACTGGAGGCCTTGGTCACTTTTTCTTAGTATATGACATTTATTTCAGTTTATAATTTATATAGTAGTGTTTCTACTTTAAATAAAAAAAAATTAAAATAGTTTCTGAAAATAATTTAATTTGTTCTAATACTTCCAATAGCAATCAATAAATTACTTGAAAAAGAGTTAACGATAACGGAGTTTAAGTTATAAAATGTGTATACTACAGCTTTGTCTTAAAATGTTATTTATTAAACATTGTACTTTTAGCCCTAACCTAAATTCAGGCGACAGTACATTAAACAAATCCCACCGGCCCACTAAAAGGTACAAATATTGGAAACATTCTTTTCCCATCGTCTTTATTTACACTTTCGGAGTATTTACTAAATATAAATCTTAAGAACGTTCTAAGAGCGAAAGTTGCAGATGTTGTTTGTATGTTTATCTTATGACGATGTACAGTCAAGTGTAAAAATATGGGTGTACACATCTTACTCAAGAATATGTCCCATAGCATCTTATTCCAGTGTAATAAGAGCGTAGTACCATATTTATGAGACGATTCTTTCGATACATATTTTTGCACTTGACTGTAAGTAAATATTGACCGATGTTTTGCAGCGCGCGGCGTGAAAAGTTGAGCGAAGTGCAAATAGGACAGATGAGGCGGCAAGTTCACGCGCAGAGGGCCAAAGTCGAGGAGGAGAGGTAAATATACGCTTTTACCTTTATACGTTTTGAGATATAGGGTCATAGGCACTGAAGACGGGTGTTTCTTTCCGTCCTGTTTCAAATTTATACTGATTAATATTAATAGGACCAAATATTAATTGTACGGGACCAAAATTTTAAAAACTCAAAAATCTGTCAGTACTTAAGAGGGAAGAATAGCCTTTTCGAATCTAGCGTTTTTCTATGAAATTCCATTTCGGGAGAAAAAGTTTTCCACTAGCTAAATATTAACAAATCACTTTGATTTAGATGTCGATCGCTTCAGCATATCTAGGTTTCGTTTTTTTGAAAAAAAAAAAGTTTTTTTTTTGCAATTAAAAAAAAAGGAATACCTGTAAAGTACCTAGTTTTTTATTGTAACATACAAAAAAATCATGGAAAATGGAAAAAAATTAGTTGTAGAAAAACGATTTCTCTTTTTGTATGGACATACTTCCCTCTTAATAACAAAAAAAAAAATTTGTATGCAACTTTTTTTTATACTACGTCGGTGACAAACAAACACACGGCCCGCCTGATGGTAAGCAGCTTCCGTAGCCTATGTACGCCTCCAGAGGAGCTACACGCGCGTTGCCAACCCTAAACCCCCCTCCCCCTCGTTGAGCTATGATTTATGGTATCAACGACATTCGGGGGCAACCCGCAAAATTTTACCCTGCTATTATTTTTTTTTAATTGAGTGCCGTAGATATACTCTATATTTACATGTGTACAAAGATTACTAGCACTCGAAATTGAAATAATTAAAAATAACTTATTGCAAGAGGTTTATAAATTTAATAATACAACTCAATCGTGTTGATTGGTGGGTTATCGCTGGTTTATATTTTGCTGACCTGCCTACGAGTATGTTTAGGTACTTACACAAAATCTCCAGTAAAACATGTGAGACAGAATAACATAGCACAACTAGACAGATAATAAAAAAAAAACACTTATTCATAAATATAATATCATTATTATACACAGACGGGAACCCTAACAGAAATACGACACTAAAAATAGATACCACTTTGCTCTAAATAAATTTCCTCCATCGCTTACAGGCAACAATTATCGCCGTATTACTTTCATATCCTCGTATTATATATATCGATCTTTCATTCAAATATAAACTTTAAATATTTACGACAAGGTTGCTTTCGTAATATTACGTCAGAAGAAAATACAAACGCGGTGAGGTAAATTCACATATAACACCCACGTACAGTTCTGTTAAGCTCGTCAACCGTTTTCTATTAAGTTGTGAAGAGACTTAAAGGCATTGTTAGTGTTATTATTTAGCTTACCCGTGTAAACCTGGTGTGACTGGATCACTTTTCTATGGCTCAATGTTTTCTCAGGCGCGTGGATGTTATTATTTAAAGGTACATATTAACAGATTGTCGGTAACATACTTAGATAACAATGAGCCTTAGTAGAGATGAGGTCCTTTTTACGTGGATGTTTCAACACATTTCACGTTCGGTACCTAATGTATCGTACATGTGAATGAACTTTCCTTAGCTACCTCTTTGTGTAACATAGTTACGAAAAAGGAAAACCTTATATAAGCGCAGGTAGAAAAATACAGAGCGAGAGAGAGAGAGAGATGAAATATACACTGTAAAAAAAAACAACGAAGTAGATGATATCGTTGTACCTATCATTATGTAACCTAGAGATATACTTCATGTACCTATTTACGTCCATGTAGGTATAATAATTGACAACGCAACGCGGTGTAATTATTAAGTAACGCCTTTTCTAAGTAAATAGGCACCTACAATTACCTTAGATTACAATCAGGTTCGGGAATTCCCTACGGCATTCTATCTAGAAATCCTTAGTTTACAGACTAGTAGCCGTACTAATAGAATATTATAGTATAGATACTAATTAAAAAACAAGACGAATACTTACGTACCTAGCTATGAAGAATACACATGAATGTTAATGAAACGAATGGATAAATTCGTATGATATACGTTTTTTCTATCATATATATTATTAATGTTTTTTAGTGACATCATATAATTAATATTATTTGTTTTCCTGCTTCCTATTGACATCGTTGACATTGGTAAGATGCCTTTGCTTTGCTTGTCACACACATTTTTGTTGAATCATTAAAAAATTGTCAGCATACAATACAAACATATTCATTCTTACCGCTGAGTAAAATACGTTTTTATTAAAAATATTGTTATTGCCTAGAATTAATTTTCCATGACCAATCACATAGTCCCGTGTCATAAAAAGTACCTAAACATAAAATTTACGAGTTGGCGGGTAAAGTTGAAGCCAGTCAGAAATCTTGTCATTATAGGAATCTTCTTAAAGTAAAGACGTTAATCACGAATAATTTTGTAAATTGACCTACCATTTTTTATCTCTATTTATTTATTGAATCTTTATTGCACATAAGAAATCACACTGTACAATAGGCGAACTTAATGCCGTAAGGCATTCTCTACCAGTCAACCTTTAGGCAAAGCAGATAAGTTGTAGGCGGTGCAAAAACATGAGATATAAGTGATACAATTAGGTACAGTACGAACACAATACAGTCATAAGAAATACACAAACATAAACATACATATAATTACATTTAATGGGAAACATACAGCATATAATAAAACAAAATGGTAAAAACTAATCTAAATTAAAATATATCTAAATAAGGCCCCCGCGGCATTGTGCCAAAGATGCTGGCATAAATAATATTGATACAAATACATATACTTACATATATATATAAATATATATGAAATCAGATGAACTTACAAAGCAGAAACATTAAGATTTTCCAGTACTGCCAGCAAAGTCTATCGCACGCGCATAATTATATTGCTGTCCCCTTCGTACACTGGCATTGACCGCCAACATCATGGGCGAGAGAGCAATATAATTTTACACACGTGCGATAGAGATAGCAAATGGCGGGTCAATATACGAAATTCTTCCTACTCGAAATCTTCCTTACTTTATTAAAAGTTCTCTTGTGTGATTGAATTTAAAGGTTATTCAATTTTGATTTAAATATTGAAACAATGGACAATAGTGGTGTTATAAAATGAGACGGATAAGTATGAGTATTAATAATATTTTCATAGAAACCAAAATACTTACCCATATTTATCTATACTTCTTTCTTAGGGTTCGTACGATGAATATCTTTGTATGTTTAGATTCCAAAAATAATAACTAAGAGTATCTGTGATCGGTTATTTTCCATTTCGATCCAATTCCTATGATCTTAAGACTTACCTAATCCAGTAGAGATTTACTAAGATCCAATTAATTCAATTAGATGCTTCCAGTGACTCATCTGCTCTACTGGCTCTTAAGTAGGTAATTACTAGTTAAGCTAACATTCCAAGGTTTAAGTTATGTAGATACGCCATTACCAGAGATTAAATTAATTTATGGGTAGAGATTCGCCATTCTAGAAGAAAACCCTGCCCTGAATCATCCCGATTAATTAACGTATTAAAAAATTACCGCGCGCGCAGTCACGATTATTTATTCGCGTACGTGTTAAAATTTATTACACGTGTAAAAAAATAACAAAACATTTTATAAATTGTATATACAGATGTCAATCACAATAAAAAAATTAACTGTGATCAACTCTGACTAACGTGGGACTAAATTGGTAATGCGTTCGACCGGCAATCCAAAAATGTGGGTTTTAGTCCCACGTTAGCCAGAGTTGATCACAGTTGATTTTTTCATCGCGATTGGCATCTGTATATACAATTTAGAAATTGTAATTTGGTACGTTCCACAAGGAAAAATTAAACATGTTTATTAAAAACATATTGATATATTAACATTAACAAAACAATTATTACGAAAAAAAAAATACGGAGTGGCGTGTTTCACGTAATATTGTTTAATCTCCTGGTACCCATCACTGCCCCGTAGTTACGAGTTGCGATATAGCCACAACGTTGTTGCTACGCGGCGCCAATGACCCGCTCACCTCTAGTAGATTGTGATAGGACTAGTTTACCAGGTTATCCACTCTATTAGTAGCTTATGTTAATATTAGTAGGTACATATAATAACGGTCAGCGTGGCACTTGTATTCAGTATTATGGGCCAGCAATAGATAGTAACAATGATAATTCTTTGCACACTTTGCACAGGTTGCACCTATAAAATATATATAAAAATAACTTTTTAGGTAAATGTGAGGTTATAAGACCTTTGGTTCTACTCATAAGTAAAAGTCGTATCGTATTAAAGAATCAAGTGCTCCTACCGTATTAAACTTCAGCAGAACTTAGATTAGTTATTTACTTTGGATGACTCGTGAGTCACTTCCAGCGCTTTTTTCTTGAAAAAGCATTTTGCAGGGTCATTACATAACTTAAATTGCTATCTTATAAGTTCGTTAACTAACGATATCGCTTTGCTATTAAAATGTAAAATAAAGTATCGCTAAAGTCCGTCGCCATGTCATGGAAGCCATTAAAACTATAATGACGAGGACGTGGGGTCCCAACTTTATTATAATGCGAGCCTGACACATTTGCTAAAACGATTAAAAACGGTAAATGCTATATTTATTGCATATGGAGCATGTAGATACAAGTTAGTTTTTTGGAGTAACAACCTTAAACGAGGCCAAAACATATAGCAAAATATATAACCACTTCTCACTAGTTTTAGAAAAAGACCGTTACCCTCTGTTGCCAAATCAGATAAATTGCCAAATTTGCATCGTATTTACATAATTTAAAAAAATATATCGATTGTAAACTGGATAAACATGACATACGCGACAAAATATGTAAATAATTTTGTTCTAATTACTACAAAATCTCTTGAGATTAATATAATCTTAGAATTATTTCTCAAGAGATTATTCAACTGAATATCGCTACTTTTCACAAAGTACCTACAACATTTTTAACGATTAAGACACTCATACCACTAAGATGCACTTTATGCTTATAATTATTTTGAAGTACACAAGTTTATGCAGTTATTATCCTTGTCTCATAAATGCTGGTTGTCCACAGCCGCCGGGCAGGCGCTCCCACTGGCTACCACTCGCAGCGCTCCTGTAGGGACCCGCCCGCCGCGCGCCCGCAGTCCAACTACTACGAGTACGAGAGCGGCGCGCCCAAGCGGCCCGGCAAGCTTTCCCATTACCACTGAACATCTGTGTAGCTTTTAGGTTAAAAGATACCACTTCGTCGGTCGGCGATAAGGCCCAAATATCCAATTACAAATCGACCAATTATTGACAATCGACAAAGTGGTACCAACACAGTTTAACTATAGGTACCTACCAGCGCCCATTCAAAACCATCCGGTAAGCTCTCGCATCACCACTGCACGTATTGTGCAGACAGACAAAAGGTACCACTTTGTCGGCTGTAAAGTTGTCATTGATAAAAAAGCGGGCTTCTATGAATCGGATTCCAAGAAAAGGGTGCCCCGAGTTAAGCTTGCAGAAACGCGGTCTCCACTCCATAGGTTAAGATAGCAACATTTGTATTGCTCTTGCAAATCGAGTGCAAATTTAGCGCCTGCCAAAGCCTCCTGCTACTGAAAAACCTTATTAAAAATGTGTCCTTATTGTCAACAAATAAGATGGTACCTTTTTACCCGAAAATATCAAGATGTACATGACTAAGTTAATTATTTGCTACTATTTGAACCCAATATGTTGAATTCAAACTTTGTTAATGTTGTATTTTTTACCATCACGTTTGTCTAGAGCCCAGGCAATCTATTTTGAGCCAAATCGTTATTCTGTTAGGTCTTATAAAATGTTACACATTTTGTTTTTCACATGTTGTAGTTTGCTTGAATAAAATATAGGTAAGATTCAAAGGCTCAAAGGCAATATAAAAAGATCCCTTAAAAGGGATATGTTAGTGTTGGTGTTATTATGAATCTGAAAGAAAAGTGTTCACATACGTACATAAAGACAAGTGTTAATTCCAAACAACGGGTAATTTTGGCTAGAAGCTATATACAAAAATGTACGATAAATGCGGTACCTTTGCTTGGAAACGACACATTTCATTAAAATGTAAATGTTATTAATAGATAAGTATTATTAATCAATAGATAATTAACGTATCTATGAGTAAAAACGCTTAGATAGCTACCACATTGTCAATACGAGTAGCTAAGGAATATTACAGGTAGTAGGTATTTACTTTAGTAATCTCGTTTCCATTCTACATTTTGCCCCTTTTCAGAATGGCCACCACAAATACCGACGGCAGATCTCCTTGAACGCTCACGATCGCTAGTTCTCGCGATTCTCACACGAGCTACAATTGTTTGGGTTTTCCTGCCCGTTGTCTATTATTAAAATGTTAATTGTCACCGCTTATTGATTCAGTGGTCTGCAAACCTGACTTTGAATAAGTATAGTCACATAATGATTATAAGGCGAGGTTGACCTGAGTGTTATCTCGTGACTACCTATTGTAATTAAATAGTCATCGTAATAATTATGTTTTTTATTCGATTGTTTCAAGGAAATATAGGTTTAAATAATAAGGACATGGAATTGTATAAACAGGAAAGGGCGAGCCTTATTGTCTTTTTAACTTAAAAAATATGATAGTGTACTTCATTTCCTGAAGTCGTCATATGACGATGCCGTTGTTGTTGCCGATCTTAATGTACCTTGCGGTAAACAACTTTTCCTAATCTTTTTCAACTCTGAGGTTCCTTTTAACAGAAAACCTTTTCTTGCAGAAGCCTTCGTTCGGTGAATGTGGTATGCGGAATGTATAGATACCACAGTGTTCGGTATGCAGAATGACATATTGAGCACCAACGGCTGGCAAAAAAGTAATGACGTGTAATGATCTTCATAAATTAAATCTGTTAAATATTTATGCGTGGAATCCAATAACATTATTTTAAAATTATTGAATTCCATGCATTCAGTAATTTCAAAGATATTTATTATAGGATATTTTTTTTTTATAAAAACAACGCGTACTTATCTACTAAACTGACTAGGCATTAAAAATAATTATATATCTTTTTTAAAATGTAGAGTAACGCAGTGGCTTACGTGAGCGAACAACTCGCGATGCGACGTGGCGCGTCGCAGCGCGGCGGCCCTACGGCATTCGGAGATCGCCCACGTAGGACACTTCCATAGGTATCAAAGGATTGAATTTACCCGCGCCGCGCCGCGCCGCTTCGCGTTCGCGAGTTATTCGCTCACGTAAGCAGACACCTAAGGCGGTTATCACAGTAAAACTATTCTCGGTAACCGTTTTACTACTTAAGCAGTTGGAATTTTTAGGTTTTTAGCCAATTTCAATTGAGACTTTAAAACAAAATGTTGTACCTATAGTTGTCGTTCACGTTAATTAAAAAATAATAACCACGTCGAACGAAACGACCTCATAAAATTCGTTACATAAAAGTAATTTAGCATTATCTCCTTATGACCGCAATAACGACATCGCGTGAGCGCTTCCGGTTACCCGTAGCGGACGTTGTGTCACGCCACTGTGATCTTTCATATTTTATTATTCTGAAAACGATCTGTTCTGCTATGTCCCCATGTAGAGACGTGCTCGAATTGAGCATTAGTCCGTGGCGATGGCACTGTTGATATACATCCTCATTGTTATGGCTGGTTTTAGTTTTCACTCAGCGTGGCCCTGCCGTTGTTCCTGCGAAGCTACCACTATAGAAGCTGTGTGCGCCTTTAACTAAGTACTGACCGCATCTGCGTACGACCCACCACAGGACTGATCGTCAGGAGAATACTAAAACCAGCCATATACCTACTTATCGAGCTTGGGGCCAATTCGACTCGAGAATCAGAATGACAGCTGCGACGGGCCTACCATGTGTCTACTTTTCTTATCAATGGACACTAAAGTGGACACCTGGTACGCTACGAGTTTATTTTGATGAGTCAAATAGCCCCTCTTGTCTCTACGTGGGGACGTAGCACTTATTGCAATATAGTGACAGTGATTTTATACCTACGTATAGATAATTTACTTAGCATAAGTAACGTTAAAAGGATTGTGTAATTCCATTGCTAACATTCCTAATTAAATTGAAATGTCGGGTATTGGTATTTTTATATCAGTGAGTAAAATTAAATTAAATTAAATTTTGAAATGGTTCATATTCACATTCACATATTTTATATATGTTGTGCAAAACACATCAATGTTTCGCTTAATTACTTAATTACTCGCTGGTTAGAAATTCGTATGTGTCACCTACCTTAGTATACATAGGTAAGTTGTTTATGAAGAAGCTTTAAATTCACGATTAGTCTCCAAACAAAAGTTTGGAAACGCAATCTGAAACTAAATAGATACATAGAATTTGTATGACTGAATAATTTATTTATTTAACTCATATTTTCCATTGATGTATTAAAATCACGGTGCGATCGCTTGCACAGTAAGCTGCAAAAATACGTGACCCCCTGCAAACAAATCTCTATGCAGGGGTCACTTATCTCTGCAGCTTACTGTACTTATATTCATCGAGTCGACTTGCGTCTAATGACGCTCTTATGTTTAGTACATTGGCCTGATTTCAGCGTCACAGTTTCCCTGTTTTTGTGATATCTTATATGTAGTTCTAGTTATAATAATTTACTTAGACTTAATTAGTTCAGAGAAAGCTAGACAATTACATATTCCTAGTGTTGTATATAATTATGGATTTTTACTGAGATTAAATTGTATATTTTAAAGATTGGATTATAATCAATTCAAAAACGTGACTTTGTAATCGTGTAAGAAATATATTTGGTATGAATGAGAACAAACTATAGAGATTAGTGTTATTGCAAATGTGTTTGCATCGAAGTGCCCATAATTTTGTACATAACGTAAAACATGTTCTTTGCGTGTTTACGATACGCGATATCAATTATCATTGTAAATATTTAGGTATATTGATATGTAGACATTTTTTAAATTGTTAAATTGGCCATCTTGTACCTTAAATAAAACAAGTACTATCGTCATTATATTTTATTTTAAATTTCCACTGACCACACCTAATGCACCAAAAATTAGCCGTATTAAAAAAAACAGAGAAAGGTAAAACAAAGTAATTGTAGGTGATGCAACATTATGTTATTTATATAATCAATGGTTTACTACCAAATCCAAATTAAGGGTTCATCTTAATAAAGTATTAGGAGAATTTTCGGAGAGTCGGACAACAGCTTTGCAAGTGAGTAATGTGACCTAATGTCTAATGTACAATACTTCGTTTATTTCAATAAGGATAACGATAACGCGTTATTAATAGGCGTTGCGTTAAAAGGGTTAAAACAAAGGCATCAAAAGCTTTTTAGGAATGTAGGTAATAATAAATGTATTGAGGGATTATACTAAATACCAATACCAACAACAAATAAATATATACATAAAAATAAATTAAATATACATAAAGGTATACATACATATACAGGGTGACGGCGTAATCGTTAAGTGTTGTATGTGTATATATATAAGTGATGTCCAATAAAATGTCTGACATCGAAAGCATGTTATCCAATGAGTAAAATTACACCAATAACTTTTTTAAATAAAACTTTAAGTATCCAAAATATTAAGTTTGAACGGCTGCATACATTTAGTACGACGACGTTCGATAAGTGGTTTAATTGTCTTCAGTAGGAGATAGAAATATGATTATTTAATAACCTAATAACGTATTTTTTTAAATAATAATAATAAAACATTGACCGAGCGTCAGCGAAGGACTCTGGATTCAGCTTGGGCAATACTTGACAATTACCTGTATACGTTAAAGTCAGCGTAAGGTAATGTGATTGAGGATTATATACAGTACTAAATATTCAATTCATTCACTAGTCCTCAAGGAAAACGTTGAGTTAAAATTCATAAGTAAATAGAATTAGTAAATTATTTATCAAGAAATTATAAAAAACATGGACCAAAGTCATGATATGCGCTGAGACGGCAAACAGGTGCTTATAAAACAAACTTGTCTACGGAGTGCGTCATAGACGCGTCACATCGAATTTACGACTAAAATTTTGATACATTGTTTTAAAATCTATGTAAAGCCGTCGATTTAATATCAAAAGAGAACTTAGCTTCGTTTTTGAGCGCATTGTAAATATACGAATCCGAAGAAATTCGGAACGTATTGTATAGATAATTGAATTTCTTTAGGGGCTGAATGAAGTCTCCTCGAATCAAGTTATAGTCTAATAGTAGACTGTTAGCGGGACTGGAAGAGGGAAGAATAGCTTTGTGATTCTAGCGAAATAACGGTACTTACTTTTTCTAACAAATTCCATTTCGGGAGAAAATGTTTTTCACACAGTAAATCTTAACAAATCACTTTGATTTTGATGTAGGTTTATAGTTTGCGCTTTTTTAAGAAAAATAATTTGTATTGAATATTTTGAAAAAAATAATAACCTATAAACCTAGTTTTTCATTGTGGCAATAATATGCAAAAAAAATCATGGAGAATAGAAAATATTTAGTAGTGGGAAAACGTTTTCTCTTTTTCAATGGACGATCACGTACTAGGTATACTTGCTTCCCTCTTAACCAAGGGATGAAATGGTGCCTTTCACCCGAGTTAAGAATTTTCACTTTTCATATCGAATACGAGGAAAGTCAAATACATGTGTACCCATTAGAAAAAAATCATGACTAAGTATAAACTTAAATAATAGTATTTCTTGAGGGTACTTTCAATTAACAATTTAGGTAAAAGTATCGTTTTGTGTCGACGTCTAGTCAAAGGTCGTACTTTGTCGCTTACCTACCATAAGGATGAGATTTGCTTGTATCTTTATACGAATAACTTGTCAAAGCTTCCATATGGCAATTTAAGCGACAAAGTAGGACGTTTTGCTTGGAAACGACACATTTATGGAATGAGGAGTTAAATATCAGAATGGAAATAGTCCAACAAATCCATTTAAAACCAAATAGGAAAAACGTACTTAAATAGTATCTAAGCTCTAAAGCAGAAACGTATCACTTTCGGCACACTTCATAGAACAACAATCGCCCACTTTCAGAGCATAAGAAAAAAAAAAAATTAAGTACCTATAAGGAATTTAAGTTATTTGATTCAGATCAAGATTATACGTTAGATAATAAGTTGGTTGATTTATCTCAAGTTGTCTAAATGCCTACTCTAGTCAAATAGCATATGTAGCATATGTTTAATATAGAAAATTAAGGTAGCGGCAATATCTTTAAATAAAGAATTAGTAAAGTAAACTTTACATCCTTCTTCTTCCTCGCGTTGTCCCGGCATTTTGCCATGGCTCATGGGAACCTGGGGTCCGCTTGACAACTAATCCCAAAATTTGGCGTAGGCACTAGTTTTTACGAAAACGACTGCCATCTGACCTTCCAACCCAGAGGGTAAACTAGGCCTTGTTGGGATTAGTCCGGTTTCCTCACGATGTTTTCCTTCACCGAAAAGCGACTGGTAAATATCAAATGATATTTCGTACATAAGTTCCGAAAGACTCATTGGTACGAGCCGGGGTTTGAACCCGCGACCTCCGGATTAGTCCGGATTGCAAGTCGCACGCTCTTACCGCTAGGCCACCAGCGTTTAACCTTTACATCCATGGATATAAAATCCATGGGAAATAATAAAAGAATGTTTCGTTTAGGTGCGATATTAAATATCCTCGCTACCTACATCTAGGTAGGTAAATATAGTTTTAATTTATAAGTACTACTAGGTACTACCTAGTACCTAAGATTTTGATTTATTATAGTAATCAAAATGCCGAAATATACAAAGATTTGACGTTTTTTACCATTTATCATGTAGCCCCCATCACATATCGGAGTCACCTCCGTTAGGTACCTAATGAGGTAGGTCCGTTATGAGGAATTTAAAAAAATGACAGCGATTTGAGATATTTTAGTTCCCCTAGAGGGACCAATTATAAGAAACTTTAACGGTTGTCTGATACGATATCGTCTATAATGTGACGTATCCGTACTTTTATTGTGTATCCATCGGCTTCTGGACTACTTAAGTACTTGCTTGAAATAAGATTGCTGAACCCAGATAGCGGATCGAATATTATGAGGCTGAGTGTTGAAATTGCTACCTACGAGGATCGTGATGTGAAGCGACTAATTTGGTGCCTTGTGCCGTTTATCTTGACAATGCTAAGCCGAGCATCGTAAGGGCAAGGCCGGCGCTCGCGTGCCTGCCTCAGTTATCGCAAATTGTTTTAGTAGCCCCTACCTGCCCTTTGTCGCGACCTTGTTAACTCTGGATTGTGGCCTTCAGGCCATCCACGTGAAAATTGTACTCTATACGTCCCTACACAGGTATAATTTGTCTACCCTAAATAGATTTCTATTCTAAGTATAATTTGGAACATCGCTGCTCAGGCATAACATATAAATATTAAAGTTACCTACTTAATTCTTTTCATAAATGGAAAAATACCCGAGGTCATGTGATCATGAATTCAGCGAACGACTTTCGAGGAAAAGTCACCAACAATAATAACATTTTTTGGGTTCCGTACCTCAAAAGGAAAAACAGACGGAACAAAACCCTTATATCACTTACAGATACGGCCGTTTGTGCCGCAAAAAACGTATAATTATTTCAACACTCTCTAGGTAAATCAAAATTTATAAGGTACTTCCATAGATATTTGGCAAGCAATATCTTACAATAAAAGTACAGGGAAAAATCTAAAACTGTAAATTTGTAAAAAAGAATAATAAAATTAAAAAGTTAAATTTGTACGGAACCCACGGTGGGCGAGTCCGACTCGCAATTATCCGTTTTTTATATAATCGTCTCTCTGAAGTTTAGTAACTTTCGTCGTGAACTCAAATAAAATAATTTCTTACCGTTTGTGCCTACAATTACTTGATTTATGTTAAGGTTTATTTATACTTCTACCTTTTCATTGGGCTAACTGTATAATATATCATTTTAATAAAATTTATCAACTTTATCATAGGTATTTATTCTAATGTAGGTATCCCATGTACCTACACAGAGGGTGTACCTACTCGTATATGATACCGACTACGCCCTTAAACTTTTTAATTGTTACATTCTGTATTAATTATATTTGTACAGAATAGCTTCGATGTCTATGTTTGGAGCACCTAAAGTCAGTAATTAAGTAATGTTGTATTCTTAATCATCAATATCACCATCACCATCACATTTCACGCTCACGAATATTAAATTTCAACGGTCTTTAGATAGACTTAAATCCTCTTAATATTTGAAACACACAAGTTAATAAAATTGTGTAAATCCAGTATATGCGCGATATCCGCCAAGGATAGATTGTCAAGTAGTCGGAGTTGTTTGCCTCCGTTCCATTCGACACTGACTATAAATTAAACCTCCACAATTTCGAGAAATAAATGTATAAGTCACTTAGCAAAAAACCCATGACGTCAATAACAATGCGTTTATTGCTGACAACCGCACACTCGCACAGCGAGATAGCGGAGATTAACATTAAGCTAAAACCTCGAACTCCTTATGATGTAGGCGGCAAAGCGAGAACATTATGTAGACGTAAGACGTTATTGCACTGGAGCCTGATTCGGATTAAACACTTTTCATCCAAGGTCGTATCAAAACCAATACAAATTGTTAGATTAGAATCGACCCCCGGCTCGCGTCACAAGTTTGACAAGTTTGTAAAATTATAATGAATTTAAAAGTTGCCATCGTAAATTATTTCATTACATTTTCGCAACGTATTAACTTTTGGCTTGCGGCGAGCGGTTGCTTAATTTGCGAAAAAAACGCGTTAGGAGCATTCCATAAAATGGTCTACCGTTGTCCTATACAAACGCGAATTTTCAACAAGAGTACAAGAGTTTCTTTTTCTGCGACTAATGGTCAAGAATATGCACAGAAAAATACTCAACTACTTTAAACGAAATAAAATGCGTCCGTACGGGACAGTCCGTGGAATGCTCCTTTACTGGTTTACACGACAGGTTCAGAATCTATCTGCTTACAAGGGTAGGGTAACCTACGTTGGCCATATTTAAGCTTAGTGCGCAACGATGAGCTGGTTGATAGACTTAGCACAGCCGTACATTAGCCTTAATACTAGCTTACTTGAACTAGCGGTGTCATAATTACTCAATATTCATGTACGACTAGTACAAGGTACATTGATTTCATACACGATACTTCAACTAAAACTAAAACTCCTGCAATCATATTCGACCTCATTACATACAATGCACGCAAATAGTGCCGTGATTTACAAAATATCTAGATAAATATGTAAGCAATCATCTTATGAACAATTTCCAGTCAGCGATTTGGCAGCATGACGAGCAACACAGTTGCACAGGTACACGATTTAGAATCTCTCTCTCGTATGTTCGCACCGCACTTGATTGGATTGTGGAATGGACCGAGTATTGCAATGGTTTCAGGTGTCAGGACAGGTGAATTAGAGATAAACCGCACAGGTTAGTAGCCTTGCTGGGTGTGTTTACGCAGGAACCAGGCCATAATGATAAATGACGCCGATTGAAACTTAAATAATTTACAGAAAAATGAAAATTTTCGTCAGTTATCCCGATACAGTTTTTTCTTTCCGTTTAGCGTTTGTTGACGTAGGATTGTTTTAGCTAGACTCCCAGGAGCCCAGTTGCTTTAAGGAGTCTAGTTCGTTTTTTTTTGTGCATTAGAAAGAAAGTCTTGATGTAGCGTTTTATTAAAAATCACTTTTGAAAAATAAGGTGCAGCAAATATGTTATTGTAAATCATATGTGATTATTCACATACTTTTGTTTCCATAAGTAAAAAAAAACTTATTTTTAAAAAGCGATTATCAAATAAGACAGAGATTGTTAACCTTTTCTCTAATGCTAAAAGAAAAGAATTATTGTGTGGTTTGGCCTTATGAACATTTTTCTTCATGTCCTCTTACTATTTTATGGTAATAGGGATGCTTCATGAATACCTTTAAAAATTGACTTTATATTTAGACCGAAATAATTAGCACGGTAGTGCCACATAATTAAGTAACTACAAAAAATCATTGATTAAATAATAATTACGCGAAATAAAACGACAAATTTTTATTGCGCACTAAAAGAAAACAACACATAGTATATAAGTAGGTACACTAGAGGCAAAACTAGTGGTTGATCCACCAAAAGAGCCAATCAAGGCAAAAGTCTAACTTATTGAGTTATTCATGAAAAGAAACCGGCCTAGTGCGTATGGATCCACTTATAATGGATGGTTCTAAACCACAAGCCACAAACAAAAAACGTACAAGCATAGGTAACGGTTCTGCTGATAATGTTCGAAATAAGTTTCGTTGGTGGATGTTAAGTCTTATTTTCTTGATTTCTTATATGTTTTTTTGACTTCAGATGGTATCAGACTAATATTTCTAAAACTATTGGAATACCTACTTTTTTAGAAACCTTGTTATGTTTTGAAAGACCTAGATAATGATAGGTACCTATTTGATATTTGCCGCTTTTTTATACATTTAGTATTTTATATAAGTATATATGAAGTGCCTCCCAAATAATATTTATTTTACTAATATAACTAAGTACAATCGATAAGTAGCGGGATAGCGCCACATGAAATACTAACGCCTCCAGTCGAAGAATTATCATACTTACGTGTATAATAAGTATTATGTACTTATACCTAAGTAAAATGGCTGTGACATACAGGTGGAGATAAGGTTACGTTTTTGTAATTTAGCCGACGGACCCCTAAAAAAAGAAGAAGCATATAATAAGCTGGACTAACAAATGACGTTAATATGTGTAGTATAGTTAATATGTTGCCGTCATACAGTTCTTACTAGTACGGAGGAATCATTTCCTACTCTTACGAATAATATGCTGTAAAGTTAAAATTGTTTTAAAAGGAAATAAATAAATTGAAATATATGTGCATAGTTTTTGCAATAATAATGCTTAGGCAATCAAAAACTGGTCTGTCTGTCTGGTCTGGTGTGGTATGGCGAATAGAATAAATGACCGAAGCGATAGCGAAGGTCGCCGTTTTAACGTGGGCATTTTGCTTTCGTATGTCCGGATGTTCCCCTATACAGGTCGTGATTATAAACGATATACATCAATAATATTCGCTTCAATTGTTGTTTACTCTGAGAGTACGTATGGTATGGTACGTACGTGAAAGTTTGTGACCAGATTCTATGATTAAATATATTTTTTTCAATCAAATCTTTGGAAAATTTTCATAATGCGGAAATTGGCATAAAGTATTTAAGCGCAGATAGAGTCTGGTACTCATGCGGCGATATCACCACACCATCACATGAGATGATGATGAGCTCACTGGATCAGTAATACCTACCTTACCTTAACTTTGCTTTAGATCATTTAGCACCTTATATTGTTAGCTATTGCTTTTAGGCACATGACGTAATCTTCTTTTCCTAATTACAGTTAAACTCTGTTTTTAACGATAACATTGGTATTCCATAACACACATAACGCTGAACCTAGTTATGGTTCGTGTCATACATAACTGTCATAAGCCACAGTCAGCGATCTTAATAGAACATACAAGGGCGTTTCTATTAAGCCAATTCAGCAGTACTTCAAATTTAGGACATCTGAGACGTGCCGATACCGGAATTTACAATAATAAGGAAATTAAGTACGCAATCAATCAAGTGAAAAATACTATATAACAACTGAATTTGAAATACAAATTTGAAAAAACCTGTTTAATTCTGTTTAATATTTAGCCTATTAATAAGATATTACCTGTCAGCTACCAATGGAGATTATATTCAGCTGACAGATACCTAACTTTTATAAATTATTAAGTATGTATTTTTATTCGAAATTAATCCTAAAAAAACTTGTAACATTATTACTAGTGGTTCTGTGATCTGTAGACTTCGCGTTAAGCTTAGAAAATGTAAAAGTAAAAAATACACTTGGTTGAGTCGTTATTATACTGAACTCACAATGGTTTTAAGCACCATATATCAGGTATTTGTGTGGAACTAGGATTAATCGTTGGCCAATGACTTACGAAGTCTTCTTTGATACAAATATTGATTTAAGACTGCTAAGTGACGAAGGCAAAAGTGACGAAGATTAGCACTGGCAACGGCAGCCATTTCTTGGGCGTCTGTCAGGTTGTCTAGTGGGTCCAAACCAAACGCGAGAGCTTGCCCAATGCCCAATTGCCCACCTCAACTCGCTGACGACCGCGGTGGCGCGCCTCAGGCCGCGGCCGTCAGTCACGCCAGTGTTGCATCGCCACGCGTTCGCCGACAACGTACACGCACAAACGCTAACACCTGCGCTTGGGCATTGCGCGCTGCACAATCAAACACTAAAACAATATAAAAAAAACAACTAAGGTTGGCACGCGAGCCTGCAGTGCGGTTTGGTTCAAACGTCATTTGGCATATACAGAGTGCGACCGAGTGATCACCTAAGTGGCAAGAGGCTGTGTTGCAGTTTGCACGAGCGAAAGCGGTCAAGCGGGCCGTGTTAACTCTGGCTTCGGAATTTGGCTGTGTAGGTGTTTTCCTTGCGGTGTGTCGCAATGGAAATAAGTGTTAAAATGTCGAAATCTGGTTTATGAGGAGCTTGGTGAACGTGCATATACGGCGGTTAAAAAACGGGCACAAGTGCTTATGTAAGCCTGATTCCGCGCATTAGACAAGTAAGTAATTTTTGTTTGGTGATGGGTGGTGCAGAGCAAAAACGTCCACTTAGTCGGTCGACAATAAATTCCTTATAAAATATTTATCCAAATAGCACCTTATTCACAATTAAGAAAGTGACAATTTTTCTCTGCATCATCATAATTTAATTAAGTTAACATTACGATCTAAGCTAATCGTCTGTGCTACCGGCGTAACGACGGGACGTAGTAAGAAGGGGCAGTATGGAAAAATGATCAATCAGGGCAGGTACCTTACTACCACCGCTACACATCCGGTTTATGTGGTGCCGTTTGCCATATTAGGCACATAAAATATTTCAATACAAAGAATTTTAGCATCTATTATATATATGTTATTTCATTTCAACTGCACATACTCCTTAAAAAATCCTTTCCCTTCATATAAAAATGTCCTCACAAAGTCCTCCGCTTTCACAGTTCTTGAGGTACATACATATTACCATCATTAATTAAAACCTAAATGAGAAATCTGAAGCTTAATTTAAAACCATTAAGTTTGTTATTTTTCTTTTGACATACATAATACCTATCCTAGGTAGGTAGATATAAAAGAAAAGTGCTGTCTTTTCTTCAATCTTCTGGGAAACTTCTGGCTACACGCCAACTGTCACGATGTCTTGTTTGTGTTTACAAATATTAGTCGTGACGTAGACAAACCTTGCCGAAGAGACACATGCCGTATTACCTACTTCCAGGCCATCTTCAAAGAGGTTGTAAAACGCCTCTCTCTTCTGAGTACCGGCTGGTTCTTACGCCGATCGTTAAACTTCACAATTTTACGAGGGTGATTTACCATCCGGCTTCCACTGGCCTTTATTTGAAATTGAAGGCCGGTAAATATTTATTGAGCCCCAGTACCTATTTAAAAAGTCTCACAATTCGAATAACTACGAAATGTAACCGTAAATTTGATTGCTATTACTTTTGCTGACAGCCTTCGTAAAACAAGCAGTATTTTTTTCCACCCTGATTCTATTTAAACTAAATATGGAAATGGGGTGAATATCCTGGTTTAGGTATAAAGTTTACAGAACATGTTAGCGCTGCAAGAGCAATTAACCTTTAAATTAAATTTAAAGCGAAACGCGGCAACCTTTGCGGGTAACTTTATAAAGACAAACGTGGAGTCTAGGCATTGTACGGATAATCTAAATAATTTTCCCGCAAGAGAGCGCTGTAAGTTTCAAAGGAAAATACAAAGCGTACCTACCGCATAATAGGGCTTGTACAAGCCCGCTCTGTCCACAAACATCAAACACGACGTTATTTTAACACGTTCCATGTTCCCGCTTGTGTACCTATCGAATAGTAAAGTAAGTAGGTATGTACGTATGTACATTTCCAAGTATTTATGAAAAACATTTCGCTTTTGATTTTTCCAAGAAAATTTAAAAGTTGGCAAGAAATATATCTTGAACATTGATGGATAAAGTTTTTATTTCATTTAAACACTTATCTTTTGTAGCGTAGAAAATAAATTATCTGACTGGTTTGCTGAATACGTAAAAAATAGAACGCGAACTGCTTTAATTGTTGGTACATAATAGTACATAAACACATCAATCTATAATCATTAAACAATTTAAATCCCAAGAAAGTTCTGTATTCGGTTGAGGCTATTTTTTATTTTGAAAACTGAACACCAAAGGTAATTTTACTAATTTTATTTATCAGGTAAAACGTAACTTCCACAAATAAAACGTTTTAACGCTTAAACTCATAATGACATTTGCCACCTTCGTACGTCATCAGAGAAAGCTGGTTGATTGTGCAGAATTATTTTTATGGCTTTTCTTAAAAAACCTACATCTATTTTTGTGCAGGTGGTTATGCCGATGGTTATAAATATGAGGTACCGCCGATTTTTGAATTTCGAGCGCTCGATATTGTTACTCGAAAATCTGTGGTATTGTCCACACTATTCTATTAGTGCAATTGAAATGTAATGGAGATGGAGACATAAATAGATAAAAAACAAAAGGGGTACTGAAATTCATAAATACAAGTGAGACGCTGGCCTGATTAGCTAAAAGATTCGTTTACCCTTATAAACCGATCTAACGAACTGTAAAGACACATCCATCCAAAAATCCTAATAGGTTACCTAGGTAACACTGGATTTTACTATAAAGGCCCTAGCTTAGGTAAGGTGTATACCTATACCTAAATTGTTAAAATATGTTAGCCAGATGCGTAGGTAGGTACGTGACTTATGTGAGTATTGGCTATATGCGCGACTGTGGTCGAGGTAATGGTTATATTCCGCAGTAGGCAGTTAATTGATTAATTTGACATTTAAAATGGGTCCAATGGCAAAATTTTGCCGATAGTAGAATTTTTTCCGCTGCGTGCGTTATTCCCGCAACATCACAAACTTTGCATATTCATAGCAAAGACGTAAAATAAACTTATCCAAATCAGCCGAAATTAATAATTTATACTTAACTTATATTCCAAGCTATTCACTATATACGGCCATATTGCAAAGTTTCAACTCCCTTTCAAACCTACCATTTATGAATCATTTAACATGCAGACCAAGTACAATACTCGTACCTAGATGCCTTGCTAGATTGCTGTTGAATGCAACACGGTAATTGCAGGAGCACTAAAGGCCAAACATAATAACGTGACGTCTAAGGAAGCAAGCGAGGATAACCCTTAAGGTTAGCCGATCTTAGAAGCTTGAGGTTACACAGGGTTAAATAAACCTCTGACGCCTTCTAGAATATATAGTTGTGAATCGAATGATGGTTTACATTTTACATATCAGTCGTCCTTCACTGGATCTTGACCCTCTGTAAGCTTAACATTACCTTTTGTTTAGGAAGCCATTAATATTATTGAAAAACAAAAGAAAAACATACTACCTATTCATTTTTACATCACCTCAAGACGACAGGTTCATGGTTTTTGTAAAAGGATAATATAACGATAAAACGGATATTGTCCCCTAAATTTAGGTAATATGTTTTACGTAATGTTTTCTGTTGTTTGGACTGAGTGGCTTTTTAATTTGAGTTGCATCCACCAATTATTTAAATCTAAACGGGTAGTGTTTAATGTTCAAAACCTCCGATGCTATTTTTCTAATCAGCGCGTGGTGACCTGAATATTTACATTTTCGGCTCTTAAACACAACATTGACAACTCTACTGTTTGTAGATTGGGTTACAACTACAATTTATTATTTATTTACCTACTCTGTTGTTTAAACTTTACACAATTTTTTAGGTACCTATAGATATGTACGTAAGTCGTTCTATTTTGCATATTTATTTACCAAACTTTGTTTTAACATAAGGATTTTTCAATAATTGTAAATGCTTTTATTTCTTATAATGATACGTATACCTACTACGTTAACGTTGATAAATAGCAACATACCTAATTAATTAATAACATTACCATTATTCATTTATACCAACTTTTTTAAATAGCCATTGCTATCGATTGCTGCCGATCGATTTGACAATAACGGAACATCTGATCAAATTTAAAAGCCCGCTTAATACCATAAAATCCATAGCCTAGCGATTTTTAATTTAGTTACATATATATTTTACTACATATTTGATTTACCATGACTTATGTATATCATTAAACAACCATAGAAATGAATTACCTAGTTCATTGACGCGCTTGATCTTTATTAACAATTCAAAAGATTTCATTTTGTTTTGTAACAAGACGTATAGCCGAGTTGACCTCTTGTTAAATTATTCAATACACCTTCACTGTTGATGACAAGGATTTTTAGTGATGACAAACATTCTAAGAAAAATATCGTATAAACGTAAATCAAATATACAGAATCGAGGTCGTCCATAGGAATACGTATAACGTTGATTTTAGGTATGATACCTATTCTAAAAGTCGGTAGGTACATATATAGATACATATTGCCTACATACGTCTGTATTTCTTAATTTTACCGTTTACGACATTGACTTACTATGTATAAGGTACATTGGGGTAACTTTGTAAACGGGGTAATTTTCTAAATCACTACCTACCTTAATATCTCCTAAACCAGAAGCAGTTCATACTTGATCTTGCTTACGGTTGCTATAGCCATAGACAAATAAGTAAGCATTTAGTGCCCACTCCATACATCAGTTTTCTTACCAAAACGCTTATTATTTTCGTAGTCGACATCTAGTGTCAACTAGCGGATTTATCAGTACCGCTACTTGACACTAGATGTCACGAGTTTCGCGACTGATGGAATAAGTATATTACTCAACAATTTACAACTAATATTACAAGCAGAAAAAGTTGAAAATTTATAATTTTCGCTGAAAATGATTGAGCATTAGACTTTTCGTTCGCGGTGATATCTATTGTCAACTAGCAGTACTTGACGCTGAAATACGCTACTTGACGCTAGATGTTGGCTACGAATATAATAAGCGTTTTGGTAAGAAAATTACTCCGTTTTCGAAGTTACCCCAATATCCCTTAAATTATAAATACATGTTACATTTTATTAGGTCTTGGCTCTGTACATAGGATCTATTATTAACATTTTCCCTTGATAAAATACAATACCCTAATGAAATATTATAGCTTTGAAATGTGATACTGTGGGACGCCAAAACTTCCAGATTTACCCCTTCCTGAAGTACAGTCACATACAAACGTATCCAACAGTATATGAATATATTTAATGATTTAATTATTTTTAGTATTAGGTTAGGGCTTTCACACTATTATTATAGAAACATAACATACGCTGGTTAGTGAGAAAATTGTTGGTAGGAAAATGAGGAACTGACATGACAATGCACGACGTGGCAAAAGTGTGGACTTAAATATCTGTATCATTTGACACAAATATCAACTCTCGCATGTGCCTAGCCGATGCTGCCCTACGTAATATATAAAAATCCTAAAAGCCGAGTTTTTTTGTGCAACATGTGAAAATAGATTATTTATACTAAAAATAACTAAAAATGTTTTTTTACTATTACTGTATTCGAATTGCTTATGTTTGTAAAGAATTATATTGTTTTCTTGTCAATGTCAAATGTCAACTACTGAGACTGTGTCATGTTCCTACTTCAACAGGCCACAGACAGAATCTCATTACTTGCTACAAAAGATAGTCATTTCCGTTTATGTTCGCATGTTTCATTATTTATTGCAAATACATTACTGTTTTTATTTACCTATCAATATCGTAGCAGTTAAATCATAGGTACCTTCTTGTCTTCAAATACATTTTTATGGCTATTATTTCCTAGTAGATACGTATTTATTATTTAAATGAAAAGTTCAAGTTACGACATTAAGAGATATACATACATTCTTTATTAAAAAAAATAGTCTAATGTTGCTAATGTCGTACATAATTAGAGAAAAATAAATCAGCATCAGTATAGCCTGGCCGGAGTGAACGCTTTCATACTTCACGCGGCGAATCATGATCCCCAGGGCCGGATTTAGGGGAGGGCAACCGGGGCTACTGCCCCGGGCCTCCACAAAAGAGGGGCCCCCCACAATAGAGAATTCGGTAAATTTACCATTTTATTTGGAAAAAATTTGGGGCCAGGGGGCCTCCACTCCTTTATTGCCCGAGGCCTCCAGACCTCTAAATCCGGCATTGATGATCCCTATGACAGTTCCACCAAGTCGCTATATTTTTTTTATTAGCCCTATATAGTGTCTCACGTCCCACTGTTGGGCGAAGGCCTCTCCCCGTGATCTGGAGATGGACAGCTCCCGCTGTTGTGCTATTTCTGGCCAGTTACTGATGAAGGTGTCTAGGTCGTCCCGCCATCTTCGTCTGGGCCTGCCACGTCCGCGCTTAACTTGCGGCATCCACTTGGTGGCTATACTAGCCCACCTATCCGGATGCATCCGGCAGACGTGACCCGCCCAGTCCCACATCAGCCTGGCGGTCTTCGCCCCTACGTCAGCTATGCGTGTTTCGGATGCGATCCATCCTTGTGACACTTAGAATGCTGCGCTCCATTGCTCGCTGACAACCCTTCAATTTGGACTTCTGACTCTCGGTGAGCGACCATGTTTGGGCACCGTAGGTTAGGACAGGCAGAATACACATGTCAACAAGATTACGCTTTAGTGACATTGGAAGGCCGCCCTTCATTAGTTCGTTCATCGCACACACCGCTTAAAAAATAATTGAAGAAATATGTTTTTACCGTATTTTTGTTACTTAAATGTTACATTTCTAAATAAATTCATGTTTCAATAAATGTCTACAAACATTTTAAGTGACAGCTGCTCCATATAAAAATGAATTGTCATAGAGATCATCAATGGACGCGCGAGGTATAGTCATTCTATTAATTATATCAATTGTTAATTTATCAATTCGTCTATAATTTTGTATAATTTTACGTGTTTTTAGCATTTTTATACATCTGTTTTTCTTAAATAATAACTATATTGATATCTACTTGTGCCAATTTGTAAGATCGTTTCTAAATTCCATGGAGAGAATGTCAACCGATAAGACAAATGAGACCCGGGAATTCTGGTCGTCGGGCAATGGCGCTTATCTCAACCGTTTTTCACGTTCCTTTCAATGCTGTCTCAGGAATATGAGTTATTGATGACTCTAGAGATGGATGACTAGACATGGACCAAGGCTTACCTACAGAAATAAGACCTATTGTTGGTAAAAATGAAAAATGGCGGCTTGTCTAATTTACCCCAACACGACTCTGGGGAACCTCAGAATTTTAAAAGATATCTACTCAGGATCCGCGTTTGATGTGTTCATGTGACTATGTATACTTTTGTAAGTTTTGCATGATGGACTCTAAGACAAATAAAGCAATTTGATATCAGTTCGGATAATTTATTTATTAAGGTTTGCCAACAGGTGTAATATAGGTACAATTGGACTTAAATAAATAAATAAATAAATAAATAAATAAAATGTTTATTGAGTTAGCACAAACAAACGTGATTTTGACTGGGCTGGTGCCTCTTTTTAAGCGTACATGACACTTGTGAGACACCGCTCTCCCGTAGGTGGTAACAGAATTTTTACATATAGGTACAATAGCTAGGCTTAAGACTTAAAACGAACATTTTTTTTAATAACTTAAAAAATAGAAAGAAATTTAGTAAGTATATAAAACAATTTTTAACAAAAATCTGTTCTTAATAGAGAAAGCGTAACCACAAAAATAATAACCACAAAAATCATACTGGAGTATTCACCCAATTATAGGCAAACACAACTTGCTAATACTACGCGCTTACATTTTGTACTTATATTAAAATTCTTAACCTTAGCCAAAACAAAACAAAAAAAAGCTACAAGCATTAAGATACAAGAAAGCAAAATGAAAAGTTAAACAGATGTAACTATTCTAGAACTAACCTCTAAGCTATGAGAAACTACAAAGACTCCAAAAATACTACAATTTCATGTACCAACCTACTACAGACACAGAGGTAGGTAGGGTAGGGTAGGGGTAGGTAGGAGAGAAAGTTGGATAACATGGAAAAAGGATAAATCCTTTTGGATAAAAGGACTTCATGGTACGGGTATAATAGATTGTTAACCAAGAGACGAAAGGCACCCATTTCTGATGAGACATTTTTGTACAAATAGTTCGTGTCAGAAAGGGTGCTCTTCACCCAAGTTAAACACTCTACTTTTTATTTCAAATACTATACATATATGATACTTACATGAACTTATGTAGTATTTCTTGAGCGAACTGTTAGTTATCATTTTAAGTGAAAGTATCGTTGTTTATGGAATCGGGAGTTAAATATCACAATGGAATTCATATAATAAATCCATTTAGAACCGAGTTTGCATTGCTTATCGTTAAAAAAAGAAAAAAACGAACTTGGAAAGTAAAACTCCCTAATAGGGTAAAGATGTCTATAAACGTATCGTTTACTAAGCAATGAGCCACTTTCAGAGCGTGAAAAAACAATCGTTTGGTATTTAGCTGAATAGCATTGATGTGTTGACCATTCTGCGCCTACAATACGAGTAGTCGGAAAGGCATAACGAAGATTAGTATCCGAGTTTTTTTTAATTTTTAACGAATAGGTTTTAAAGTTTTAATAGTGCTTAGATGAATGGAATAACTCAGTTGAATACCGGTCTGTAGCACTAGTTCAGCACAAAACGATCTAACTTTTTTTTTTCACTCGGAACTGAACTTTTTTAATCCACCCCGGGAAATTAAATCCATTGAAAGAACCTAAGAGCAAAAACGATGCCCCTTTATTAAATGGTAGTTCTATTAGGCATTTTTTTTAAAGATACTTAGTAATTAAATTAGACACCTATAAATAGCGACGATAAAATAGGTATATGGAAAACAAACTAAGCGTAGGGCTACCTACTACTTTTATTACAAACTTACTATGCAATGCAGTGACTTTTTTACTTATGTGAGTATTTGGATGGCAATGATTTCGTTATTTGTAGCTTGCTTGCTTGCTTCTATTATACTTATAATAGATACGAGATTCGTTTGTTTAGTAAAAAAAAACCTTATTTCTTAATCATTTTTATGATAAAGTCCAAACGCAAATCACGGTATGATATTAAAGCGAATTTTTTTGTAATAATTTTTAATTAAAGTGTAAAAAGGCTAGGATTTAGGAGCTTCACGGCTCATAACGCACAATCTGATTTTTAGAAATAATCACGTCGTATATTTTAGTTGTTTGTTTCCTAAAATATGACATGAGCTAGTCTATTAAGTATCTCGCGTTGACTTTGACGTCAATAAGTAGGTTTGCCTACTTTAAATGCCTGACAGTAAAACGGGTTTCTGTTAGGTAGGTAGGTATGTATGATCCAAACTGACAAGAATTCATATAATATTATAAATGAGAAAGTGTGTATGTCTGTCTGTCTATCTGTTACCTCTTCACGCTTTAACCACTGAACCGATTTAAATATTTGGTATAGATTTAGTTTGAGTCCCAGAGAAGGACATGCGAGTAGGATAGTTTTTATCCCGGAAATCACCCCTTAAGCGAGTGTGAAAATCGGAATGGAAGTAAGATATTTGGGATAATTGCGATGCATAGCCTGATAATTGATGTAAGCATAAACTCAAATTGAATGATTACCATTATTTTTTTTTATCTAGTTGTCTCTTAAATAAGGAAGTTTGTATGGTGAATCAATAAAAAGCAAATTGGATAAAAAATAAAATAAGTGACGCATATTACTAATTGGAAGCAGACGAAATCGCGGGCAAAAGCTAGTACAATATATCCGTGGATCGCAGTACCTACACGTGTAAGCTATCAAGAAATCTAGATAAGTGGTTACAGGTTCGGTTAAAGGTTAATTTCCTTACAATCCGAAAGTATTCTATTGTACCTAATCCATTCCTGTACAAGTAAAAAAGAACTTCGCAGAAGCATAAGGATTTTAATCCGGCACTGTAGCGGTATAAGAATGAAATATAAATGCGCATGAGGTTCTAAGATTAGGATTAAAAAGTACTCATTCTTAAGATTAAAGTTCTTCCTAATCTGAAGAAATACAAACAATAGTTACATATCCTGTCCCGAGGTCACAATTTATAAAGGTTACCCTGAGCCTGCCGGTCACTTGCATGCAATAATGCAAAACGTCCACGACTACACGTCCTGGCCATAGCGACCGATTACTTCGTTACGACTATGACAAAAGGACATCACAACTTCACAACACAATGCCACAATCGAGATCAATCATGCTCGTCAGCCGGGCAAGGGGCCGGCGGCCGCCGTCAATTGTTTTGACAACTGATTTATGCCGTACGTACTATATGTATTCACTCGTACTCAAGGGTAGAAATATCGATATGAGCTGTCCCTACTACATATATCCTTTTCAAATATAATATTATAGTAACTCTCTCTCATTCCGCGCAGATGAATGAAGTCGCGAGGAGAAGCTAGTTTACCATTATTATGTGTAAAGGCCTTATTGATGCTTAAAGAACGATGTTTTGTTGACATCATACTTAATTTTTTTTTTTAATTAGAAAGACTGCTTTGAATGAACTACATTTTTAAAGAAACCAATGAGTGCTTTACCGAATGATGGGTCTAATAAAAATCAACACGCTAACTTCTGCGGACATATTTCTAATGCAAAGCTTACTGAGACTAAACGTAAACAGTGGCCAAATAATATCTGTACGGCTACCACCAGTTTGACACTGATATATTGGCTAACGTGTGCGTAACTTACTTTCTATGCATCTCGCTCGTACTCGCATATAGCAAATAAGTTACGCACACGTTAGCGAAAATGTCAGTGTGACACTTGATAAGGCAGTGTGGAAGGCTACAGAGCATGCTTTGTAGAGTCAGACCAAGATAAGTTGGCAGCGATTTTGACAGCCCACACAGTGCAAGTGTTATTATAAATGTCATACTTCTATGAAACTATGAAGTTTACTTAACACCTGCACAGGCTGGGCTATCAAAATCGTAGCTAACTTAGCTCGGTCTGACTCTAACAGCTTGATGATAGAGTTATGTTCGAATATTTGTATCCACCACGTTTGGCTCTATGTGGACTCTATGGGTACAAATCATATGTGATAGGAGGGCACCAGAAGACTGAGGGTTAGTGCAAAATAGCGTATTCCCTTATTAAATGAGAGGCACCGTTGGCAAAAAAAATATTACTCAAAAAATACCAATACCTATTTCAAGTCTTCAACGTCAATATGGACTTACGGTCCGGTTCGGACTTTAAGAGATGTCAAATATGTCTAAATCGACGATATGGATCGGATATGTCAGCGTCAAAAGTGACATTCTTCAAAGTATTGGTCGATATTAATAGATAATTGCATACAGGGAGTTTTTTTTTCAGCAGTTATCCATATTTTTCGAGGTGTATCATATAAAATAGGTCACTGAGTTACTTTTATTATGGAACCAATCACAAAGTCGTGAAACAAAGAATACATTTTTGTTGATTTTCTATGGGAGAAGAGAACTAAGATATTAGTCGCGATTTCGGGGTTGTACAGTAATGAAAGTTGCTCAGTATAACCTATATTATATTCCTATTGTATATTATAACTATTATAAGGATCGAACAAACACCCCGTTCGTCCGTATATGAACGACCATGATAATAAAATAATACATATATTATGTACATGATATACAGGTGAAATCTGAGACGTGATAAGAATTAACAAAACATGATTAAGGGTTGAGAGAAATTCTCCGAAACGTTTCTAGCCTATACTATTATTGCTATTTCATAATAATGACTTCGTAATTTGTATCTAAATAGATATAAACTTACAGACAATATCGAGCAAAAACACTTCTATAAGCCGATAACATTGTTCTCGAATAAGTAAGATAATAGGTGTCATGATTAGGCTAAGATTACCTACTTGATGATTATTTTGTGAATTACTTACAATAGGTTATCTTACCTACATAACATTGCATAAGATTGCTATCGTCATCATGTAAAGTGGCGCAACGCGATGAACATAGGTATTTAAGCAACTTAATGTTATTGATTACGATGTACTCGTGACTGCGAAAAATGTCTGTTGAGTCAGACCAAGATAAGTTGGCATTGGCAGCGATTTTGATAGCCCAAACGGTGCAAGTGTCAAGTAAACGTCATAATTTCATAGAAATTTTGAAGTTTAAAATACCCCGTGCACCGAATGGGCTTTCAAAATCGCTGCAAACTTATCTTGGTTTGACTCTAGTATAATTAGTTATCTACCATTGTCGCCGTACTACCTACAGCTGTATAGGATCTAAGACACATTCGTCGGATTCCTTTTTCGTCAGAATAAATTAAAACGTGGATACTTTAGTTAGGGCACCAACTGTATATATATTATGAAATAAAAAATCTTGTTAACATATATGTATATTAAAACTACATATAAAAAATAAAAAAATCTTGTTGGCATATATGTATATGAAAACTACATATATGAAATAAAAAAAATCTTGTAAACATTTTTGAAAAACAAAACGGCTAAGTAGTAGAGTCAAGGAGGGAACAGTGGCTCGGTAGAAAAAAGCTGGATACAGTGGCTCACTCAACCTAATTTCAACACGAGAGAGGCGATCTTTGGGCGACTGAGCCACTGTTCGAGCTGAGCCACTGTTGCCGCCTTTACCCTATACAAGTGACTTTTTAATCGTCATATCATTTTAGCACGTAGGTATATGTACGGTCACGTCTGTAAATATCGATACGGACAAAATGCTAAAAAGATGTATATACTACCCTAATATATGGGCCATAAGGTCGTGTATACATATTTTTGGCACTTCGATCGTGTCGATGTTTTCAGACGTGACTGTACTGTTCAGGTAATTTTCTAAGCAATAATCAGGTGGCCTGACCTGACGTTATATCCCTAAGCTAAACTTCCTGACCATGCTGTATGTCCCGCGGTAAACGTTATCACAAATCTGATGCGTTTCTTGTTACGGCCAATCAGACATAGCGGAGCTCGCTACTCGATGCACCCGACTCGGGCTTTCTCGGCTCAGTTCGGCCGAGTCAGCAGCAGTAGAGCCAGTAGCCGAGCTCGCGCGGCACGGAGGGTTACTCGCCTTCCCGCCAGTTCGCCGTCTCGCCTGACAGCCGGTTGCCCGCGTCGACAGCGCTCGCCTTCACATCGTAAACAATAAAAAAAAAAACTTAACATAGTCAATGAAAACCTCAAAAAATTCAATCGATCAAAACTTTACTTCACTAATTTATTATAATAACTGCAATAACCAGTAAATCTAGACAGCCGGCCGCAGTGACTTTGGAAATGTAATGTCAAGTGTTTTGGTGACCGAAGTGAAAGGAGTTCTTTCGTATAATTGTGATACTTACTGAAGTGCTGTGTAACTGTGCTGAGCTCGGCCGATGATTAACCATAAGTAGAACAAACTTAGAAGCATGCTCGATGATGTACCGGTGCGACAGAAACTCGATGAATATAATTGAATGCTGTTTATCAATCGAAGTACATTGCTGCATTTAATAGTCTACGGTTAATGTTCGTATGAATTAAAGCGTGAGTACCTAATGATATTTCTATTACATCTTGTAATTGCTAAAATGTACATAGTTTTAATATATGCGTAAGTTTTGAAATAAACTTTTAGGTTACATTTTTATCAACGGTACCAAAACCATACCGACACAAAAGGAGACAACTGATAAAAACACATTTCTGGAAACATACAGGAAAACATTTTACGCAAATTATACGATAAATAACATAGACACCAGAAGTAGTGAGCAGCGAACATCAGCTGTTTATGTTTTATTATCAATAAAAACAGTGTTATCTTCTCAAAGCACTACAGTAATGTGTCAAACGTGTCAGTCGTGTCACGCATACAAATTTAAATTAGGCGAGCCGGCATATCCCCTTTTTTAGCTTTACTTAACATTGAAATTTAGGTACCTACCCATATAATCGTTAACTTCAACTTCTAATTAAACGCGTGTTGCTAAAGTTAGATACAGTCAAAGGTTTATGTTATGGGTACCTATTAGATTAAGTATGTAGGTCGGTATTAATAGATTTCTCCAAAGACCGCGATATATCTATATTTCTCAAAATTAACACCATGGGTCTGAAAAAAAAAATTGGTAAGGAAATGATCAGGATGACTAATCTTCTATTCATATGTAAGAGCGTCTGTCATTGTCAGTGTCCTTGAGATGACAAGAAGACAGGAATTTTTGGCCACCGTTTGCACTCAACCTGTATAACTTGCATTTCTCGTTGAAAATATAGGGTACCTATCTTAACGGTGTTTACAGATACCAGATATTCGTTTGATTTTACCGTTTTCTCCGCTGTCTCAAACGCGAAGAATATAGAGGGTGGTGAGACCTATTAAAATCCGGAGAGTGTGCCAAATCGGTTCTACAAGAAAATTTACTCATATTATTTCTAGGTCATTAAAGAAACTTAACATATTCAATACGTAGTAGAGTCAGACCAAGCTAAGTTGGCAACGATTTTGATAGCCCAGCCTGTGCAAGTGTTAAATAAACGTCACAGTTTCATAGAAGTTTGACGTTTAAAATAACACTTGCATTTTCTGGGCTGTCAAAACCGCTGCCAACTTATCTTGGTCTGACTCTAGATAGCTTCCTCTCTATATTGATAGATTCATAGGTTTTGGCGCGAGATTTGTACTTGAACTGTAAAAAATTCCATATAAAATACGCACCAGTTTTCATGACTCAACCGATACATACTCGTATACTTAGACGTACGAGTAGTAAGTAGGTACGTGTAATATATTGACTTGAATGGCGAGAGATCCTGATAGTCTTCGTGAATAATAGCCGTCCTTCGCAGCACCTGTCGCAAATAGATAGACGCGATCATATATAATACTACCGCGCGTCTACACTATTGTCACACTAATAGTTTGCCGTTCTAAACTGGGCGCGTAACCAACGTGCCAATCGTTAAAGCTCCGTAGCGAACGAAACGCAATTGTCACTGTCGCACTAATATGGAAGAGTGATTGAGAGACAGGACTACGCTACGGAGCGTTAAAGATTGGCACGTTGGCTAAACGCCCTAGGTAAAGTTTCAAAGACATTTCGTTGAATTTGACCACTGCGGTATTCTACAATTTGGATTACACGGATTTTTTTTCTTTCATTTCGATTCATTTGGAATTTAGTTCACGTTCGTCGTGTTGCCTCCCTGTCACTTACGTACGAATTTACAAGTGCGACAGAGAGGCAACACGTCGAACGTGGTTCGCGCGGTAGGCCCTCTGAGTCCTACACTGCACAGTAGTACGCACTATTGTAGGCACCCCCCCAAATCAAGAAGTTGCACACGTTCATCTTACCTATTTGCCACCTGAAACTTCGCATTTATGATTTAGGGGCCTAGCCAAGATGACAATCATTGATAGAATACACAAATGGCAACTTAAATAAAGTATGATAATAGTCACGTCAAATTCTTTTCAAAGTGGTGTGCGTGTGACAGATTGATAATATTTATATAAGAAACGCGTATTTATTCATTTCTATTTCCATGTAATAATAATACAATAGTTTTAATTCAAATTAATTTAGTTTAGTACTTGTACAGTTACTGTAGTACCTCTGTATATATGTATATCTGTTATGTAAATAAATGATTTTAAATTATAATAGCATTAGGAGGTAGGTATAGCAGTTGGTTGTCACGTAATAGAAAGTTCGGCAAATAGGTGCCTAGTAATTACAGCTTTAAAATAAAACCACATCTTACTTACCTGTTTATAAAATCTGTCTGCCTCAAAAGTCCCCTTTGTTCTTTTTAAATTTCCATTTGACATTATATCTACTAAATCAAATAAATATATACATACGGTCAGTTATTCGCGATTATAAGCTTTAGAATAACTGACAGGCTGATCCCCTTTAGATTTATATTTAAGACCGATTGTACAGTATTTAAGGAACAACTGCCTCATACATATTTTATAGTAGGTATGCTTAACTAGTTCGCGTATTTCCTGTACCTAGATGTCGCAAAGTTAAGGGAATCTAAAGTTAATTTCTACGCTGCATACGCCTGTAAGGATATAGACGGGATATACCCATATTACCCATATGTACCGTAGTCGTTAACTTTTATTGTATTGTCCACAGAAGTGACCTTTTTCTAACATGTGTTTGACCCAACTGTAGCCTACGCTAATCCGACAAACTTACCTCATCAAGGATTATATTATACATCCCTCTTACTCGTATCGTATCGTTGCAAAGTTCAAAGTTCAATGTCAATGACAATACCACAAGGGACGATGTTGACGTTGTTAGTGCTCGCAAGCTGAACCGGTCACACCTATAGATTTAGAAAGGGACCTCCGAGACAGTTTCTAAAGTCACTTTATCATTGGCCAGGATAATGGGATTACAACAATAGCTCTGAACACCCAAAGGAGAATAAATTTCCTCGAGCGATTTAGTTTTATCGACTTCGAAGACTTAAAGGAAAATTAATCGGTTTGAAAATTAATTACTCATTGGCTCCCGTCGTCTGTATTCCTTGATAAATACTGTGAAATATCTTCAAAGCAAAATACACTCTTATACGACCAGTTTATTACAATTACGTCTCAGTCAGGGCAGCCGCGAGTTAAGTTGTGTGTACATAATATATAAAAAAAATAACAACGATGATAAAAAAAAACTTTTACAAAAATCAATGTACGTTATATTACTTTTTACGAATCGTATTTATTAATTTATTTGCAATAATTCCATACCTTAATGCATTGGGCATTTACGTTTTAATGGATAAGCCATAACGATAACCTAACATCGCAGTTAATTAGTTAATGTGCAAACGCATCTGAAATAAGTTAATTTAGTAAAAAGTTACCCATATTTTTTTTTTATAAACCTATTGCTGCTGAAATTTTCATAAAGTTCGATCAGCTGCAGCAAAGATACCTGTCCTGATTTTTTTTCGTTAGATTTCGATAAAATTTGGTTATTGGCTATTCTGTACAATGTATATAAGCGCAATTTCACCGTATGTCCCAATAAAACTTCCACTGATGTGATTACGTATTTATCCTGCCCGGAATGAGGGACTCTTCAAATCAGCCAAATTATATCCAAATCGAACAAAAAATAATCAACAATTAAATAAAAATTGGCATACCTGAGTTTCTTGCATATACATTTTTATGCATAGGATTTAGGTTTCTCTGTAGCTGACTGTACTTTGGTAACAGGAGGATGGAGACCCTTCCTCGGGTGTTAAGTTCCACGTAAACCACAGATGCGGTATAAATATCACGTCTGCAGTTAACTACAAAAAGAATATCTAGTAAGTCACTAAAAAGACTAATCGTACGTCTGTCTAGACGCCCAGACGCTGTTCGTTTTTTGCACGACTCGATTTACCTGTAAAAAATAACCCTAAACTGTATATTTCATATTTAATGCATAAATAAATTGATAAATCCAATTAATTTACTGCCGCAAAATTCAACAGTGAGCGCATGGATGGTATTTTATATTCATATCGTGTAAGTCAAATGTGTGGAAGTGTAGTCCTTTGACTCGTCTAACTTTGTCGCTTACCATGAGGACTACGAGATTTGCTTGTATCTTTTTACAATTAACCTGTCAAAGCGTTCTAACGGCAAGCGACAAAGTGGGACTTTTTGTTTGGTAACAACACAGATTTCGATTAGACGCTTATTTGTAATATTTACATTGCTTTACCTGCCCTTTTCTTACAGTACTATTAATAGATGGCAATATCTAAAAATATACTAAAGCTATTTTATGACCTGACTGTTGCCTTATGAAGATGTTATTGAAGTTTATTTATAATTCTCTCTCTAATGCACAAACACGTTAATGTCTTTTGACTGCCCATTTGATAGTTATTCTTTATCTATTCTACACTAACATTAACCCTCTATAATGCGTTCAAAACCCGCAAACACGGCCAGCATAAACTGTTTTATTACAACAAATTTATTATCTGTAATTATTGCGTAATAATAACGTCAATATATATTTAAAAAACATTCAAATTGCGAATATCTCTTAAAAACAAATGAAATTTATTTGACCACTTTTTGTATCTGATCAAAAGTCGCAATGGCGATGGCGGTCTTGACATGCGGTTCCTGGATACATCAGAGAGAGCTTATAATATGTATAGATAAAGCAGTGTATGAAACTCGCTCTCACCTCGTTTCATAAACCCATACTCGTATTTAATGCCTTTCGTTGTGTAGCAGCCACATAAACTACTATTATGAAAACACGCCAAATTTTAACACAAGCGAGAGACGATTAGACAAGTATGTATCATGTCCCTATTTCTGTTATTGTTAGTCGTGTCGTGAGTCATCAGTTAATGTGTAGGCAGGCTGCCATCTGCATCCATCTCTGTTTCGCAGCTATCATTACAGGTAGAGCGTAGAGCTGTAAAGATTTAAGAGGAATTCCCAGTTGCGATTTTTTCCATACAAACGCTCTCGACTGTTTCCTCCCTGGATTTTTAACCTAGACCAATGATTGTTTCGAATAAGATCAATATCATCTATATTTGTGCCGCTATGTTTTGTTTTTTTTGGATTATTTTATTTTGACGAAACTTACAGCGCCTCGAAAATCGCAAAAACGGCTCAATTGAATTGGCTGCAAAAAAGGCGCAGTATACAAATATGGCAACAAATATCCTAAAAATCAAAATATAGCGGAATAGATTATTACTTCCTTTTGCAGTTTCCAAAATTTCATAATGTTTGGTTGCGTTTTGGAGGAGGAAATAGTCGAGAGTGAAACCTCGATTTATGAGTTTTTTGCTTGGATATTTTAGTCCGAGCTGCAGTTGTCCTTATCGCACGCACGCACTCCCGTCCATCGCAGCGCGACAGAAACATAGCTTCAAAAATTCTAGATTTGAAAAGTTGCTCAGCTAGGAATTGCTCTTAACGCTTGTTTAATTAATTAAAGTTATTAATGTGATTTATTTGCACACATTACAATAATCATATTAAACAAACTCGATATTTATGTATAAATATTTAAAAAGCAATTAAATATGCACGCATTCAACGCGTAGTTTTCGCCGCTAACTTCCTGGAGGTTTATTCAGATTGAAATAACTAGTTACGACTTTATTCGTAAGCACAAACTCAGAAGAGGAAATTATAAAAAAAAAAAAACAGAAAAACATAAGCAGTACCACGAAACGGTATCATCACAGCATGATGCTGGCGGCTTCCAGCACTGATCTTCGGATGAGATCATCCGGTGAAACAATCACGCGGTAACAAAAATAATCAACAAAAAAGAATAAACATACAATAGATAGAAATAAATTTATACATGTTGATCTAAAGATTAAATAAATATGTGTACTTACAGATGAATTTGTTATGGATAATATGTACTGTCAGTCAGTTGACAACCATGTCATTCTTCAACTAAAATGTCACTGTTGACAGCGGACAGTTCATATCAAAAACAAATCTAGATCAAATTCACAACCAGTGATTACAATCAGAATAAGGCTCCTAGGTGCACTTAGCGGATTGGTTCTCGATTACGTATGTTTCCTTTACCTCAAACACGAATATTAAATTGCCTCGGTTCAGCGCGCTACGTCTGTCCATTAAGCCAGTCTCGCCGTAAACATCGAGAAGCTGGAGCTAAGCGTTTTCTTCCGTAAATGATACAAGAAACAGTTTATTTTTTAGAACGATAACATTTACAACATTTACGTAAATACCTAGTAAGCATTTATGAATCGGATTCAATCTGAGTACTTTATGAAGCGAAACGCTTTGCAACCGCTGCAACTGTAACGGTAGTTGTGTTGTATGTGTGTGTTAGTAGTTGTGTTTTAATTGCACATTTGAATAAGGAAACCACTTATTATTAAAACTGTTATCTGAAACAATTTCTCAACAAAGAAACTCTTAGGTACGTGTGTTACGGAAAACTCGCAACAACCCAGCTCCCAACGACGCCCCATATTAGGTCTGAGAATACAATTTCTCTACGCCAGTGCGCCGGTCGTACCTTGACTCGGTTCTACTTTTATGAGGTCGGTACTGAGTAATATGAAGATTTTTATGCTGCAGCTGTAGTCAGTCCTTGACTCAACTATCGGTATAATTATTCGCCATTCGCAAGAGGTATTTAACAACCAATCTACAGTTTGGCATAATTATGTGCGCTTGACCACCAGCTAATTAACTAATCCCATCACATCAAATCACTGTATCTGTATTGCTAAATTTAAATGTAACTTTTTTTATACAGGCTCTCTAGCGCGTGGAATACTATTGTTTTTGAATTTTTTTTAGAAAACTTAATTCCTAAATCTGCCTCATAGTTAAGCTCATAAAAAATATATTTGTGTTGCTACATTATAAAAAAAAAATGAGAACGAAAAAAATATAAATTATTGTCATGTCGCCTCATTAAGCCTTATATTGATGTACAACAGGTGACCAGCCAGCTTTACTTGTACCCTAATCACTGGCAAGGGCATCGGCATGCCAGTCACGGGGCGAGAGTGCCCGACATGAGTTAACTGGCTACGTGTGGCATACGAAAGGCACGCAATGAGCCGTGCAACTCAATTCTCGAGTTTTAAGACTGTCAAATACCTAATATAACAGGACCCCGAGATTCATACCAATCACGTGTAATGTGAGATCACTCTTCCATTGGTTCGACAGAGGAAACGTTGGGAATAATAGGTACCAGACTTCCTACCGGGCTCGTAGTAAATTCCCAATAACATGACAAGAATTTTACGATGTTCTGGAAATGGCGGAGGATTAAGTACCTACCTGTCGGGTCAGTTGAGATGTTTACTACAGCAAAATAAAGACTGCTTATGTGTACTTTAAATGATTACACTCTTGATTCATATTTAATGTCTACACCGTTACTCCGTTACCTCCGTTACCTGGTTATAACCGAATTGGTTACTATGGTTAGGACCTGACCTGACTACAAAGTTTGCCATTACTTTTAACTACTGCAATTATTTTTATAACCTGTGTAACAAAAGATAACACCAATTTCGTTAATCATTTTATTCGTTAATTAATTCAGGTTCCTGTAAATCAATACAGTTATATCTATAAATACCTACTATAAAACATAAACCGCATAGCAACCAGTAAGTACATATTATAAACAAATGATGCAACATAGTCCGATGAGTCATCAAAACGCGATACAATAAAATTTATTCATTATTGTTTTCACGCGATAAAATCTACCGCTCTAATTATTGTTTTAGAGTCTAGATTTTTCAAGCCATCCTGGTTATTATTGTTCTTATCTACTACAGTAACTGCTACATCTTTTTAAATGTATATTTAAACTTTGAATCCGGAATAAGTTATCTTATCAATGTATGCAAATATATTTATCGAATTTAAGAAGTGTGATAGGATAGGATAAGTCGAAGTTAAAACTGTGAATTCAAACTTGTCGCCATACGGTATTGCTATAATGAAGGTTGATCTGAATTAAATTTAACCCAGTCATATAATAGTTATTTTCGATACAAGTGCGGAAAGTAGGAAATTCACAACGAGTGGCGATAAAGTAAAACACGACCGAAGTGAAGTGTTTTAAATCGACACAAGTTGCGATTTACCTATTCGTACGTGTATTGTACAACGTTTTAGAGGCCCCGTTTTATGGCCCTGTAAACTTGCGACACAGTCACGGAAAGTGCTCATTTTCGCACTAGTGCGGGAAAGTAGCAGGTTAGCACCATATGTACTGTAAATAACATTACAAAAATGCATCATAATGAAGTTGATGATTAAAGTGACTTAGCTTTTGAAAATCGCGTTGGACGCAGCTGTTAGTGCCGAATTCCGAATTTATAGTCCTCTCGCTAATTCGCGTCCTCAGTAATGACAAGCCATCTATTGCCCATTTTATGCCCACTCGATGTTTCTGTGGGCTGTTCTTTGTGCGCAGTGTGTGTTTGTGTGATGCTGCGATCTCGTCTATTCGGGTCACGGATTATATGCGACTAACTGCTTAATTACGGAGCTACTAACTTTATTTGTGTCGGCGTTTTTCCTTAACATAATACCGTTTTTTTACTTTTTGTATGTTAAGATACAGAAATACAAGCAAGATAGATATAGATAAATATCATAAATAGCTCTTTATTAGCACAACTCAGTAAAAGATACAGCTTAAAGAAAAGCAAGCGTAGAGTGCTTAACCTTTAGATATTAACTAATAACTTGTATGTATGCTCGCTCGCTTAAAACTTATTATAAGTAAACCGGTATTTTTTTTTGTGGAGTAAATACCAACGTATATATTTATTTTACTATTGAGTAGAACTATCACTGGTTCACACCATTAGTGCGATTCATAACCGGTTATCGATAGTGTCACATCGCAATAATCCAAACATACAATACTCAGGTACATGTATTAGTAGCTACGTAATACACAGAATTAATATACGCAAGTCCAAAGTACAAAAGGAGTACTAATACATGTATATGTAAATAATATTTTGTGTACATTTGAAATCCAATAGCGACTCCTACGTGCTCAGTTGCGAGATGAGATATCGATTCGCTCCCAGTAAATAACAGATTTTATTTGTGTACATACTGTAACAGACTATAACGCTTTCATCTAGTGACGAGAAAAGTGCCTAGGATACCTATTTCAGAACTGACTCTTTGGGTGTTTTGTAGAATTTCTATTGTATAAATAGATTTTATATTTTAAAAAGATAATAATTAAAATTTTAGTTTAAAAAGCTATAGAATCTTAATTAACTTATCAAAAACAAAATTGATTTATCAAAAAAGCTATAAAGTAAGCTTTTTTGATAAATCAATTTTGTTCTTTTTTTATACAATAGTTTTATATAAACTAAGAAGTTATATGTTATCGTGCTCATGGCATACACGCGAATCACCTAAACAACTATATACACATCCGTTAATGTGTAATTGTGAGTTAGGACATCGTTAGCAATATTGCGGTCGTAGGGTTTTGCTAATGTTCAATAGAACTTGGCAATTCAATAGGCTCCCCGTGATACTCGAAAGTGTCTGTCGCCGCATCCCTACTCGCGTGGGCGCTTTTGTTTACTCACTACGGCAGTTTTTTCTTACGTGACTGCTAGGAAATGGAAAAAAACATTCCTATTACAAATTCAATTACGCAGAAGTTTTTGTTACTGAAATATTTGCGTGGATTATAGTCGCCATTTTCTAATATCCGAAATACATAGGTAGTTAAAAGGATTTAAGTGTCATATTTTTATTAAACTTCTGTTTGGCTAGATTATACAGCGTTCATTTTAAAAGAGGTAAAACTAGTTATATTTAGGGTTGCCAAACGTCCCGTGTACACGGGACTGTCACCGTATTTAAGTATCGCGTCCCATATTTTTACCCGTCCCGTTTTTGTCCACAATCATCTCTGTTTAACCACATTGTTTCTATATATGAGTAAAAGGTCTCTATTGTTTCCCATAAAGTTTTAAGTCATAATTTTGACGACCGGTCTGGCCTAGTGGGTAGTGACCCTGCCTATGAAGCTGATGGTCCCGGGTTCAAATCCTGGTAATAGCATATATTTGTGTGATGAACACGGATATTTGTTTCTAAGTCATAGGTGTTTTCTATGTATTTAAATATTTATAATTACAACACAAGCCTTATTGAGCTTACTGTGGGACTTAGTCAATTTGTTTAATAATTGAAATTGAAATTGAATTATTTATTTCAGGTATTATACCCATATATGTAAGATTAGTTACAAATTCAAAATAATGTCCTATGATAATTTATTATAATGTATTGTTTGACAGCATTTTCGTTAGCCATAATTTTGGTTTTTCTCGGAAACGCGTAACTTTTCAGGATTGCTTTTAAGGAAATTCCTGAAAAGTAAACGGTTTCAGAGTTATGACTAATGATAATATGACTATCATTACATTATGACTTTCAATAATTATGCCAAACAAAGGGATCCGGAGTAAAAGCTATGAGAATATGTATTAATATGTATTTGCACCTACCCCTCCTCCCCTTGTAACACAATTATTACCCCATGGTACCGTATCCGTTCCATATAATTTTGGCAACCCAAGTTATATTAAATACATATTGACACTTTCATAACAAACCACGTCTCTAATTTCACTAAATCATGAGCGCAAGTAGCTAGGCGGACCTTATAACTTTCATTAAACACCACAAATATTTCCCAATATATGACTAAATCAAATATTATCGTTGGCATCTTGGGAGATATTGTTAACAGCAAAAGCAATTCTTTGACGTCATAGGAACTCCGTAATTAAGACTGGCGGACAGTGATTTTGACGTCACGCTTAAGAGATTTAGGATACAAAGCGCTTTCAGTTCAGCTTTCCAAAAACTGATTTACGAAAAGTACTACGTCATGGTTTTTTTGAGCTGTTTAGATATTTGCATTCACACGTTTCCGCCGGAAATATATAGTAGTCGCGTCGCTAGATATAGGTGTCGGAGAGAAGTGATCATAAATATCTGTATCGAGACGTTAATTTGACAATAATTAATTATTTGCCGAACGCATTTTCGTACACGTACCTATATAATATATGTAACGAGTATAATATATATTCTATTTTACAAGCTTTTATTTAACTTGCCCTGTTATAATGCTAGTTAGTGTGGGTAAAATCTTGGAAGCTAAATTTGAGTAATTTGACCCACTTCCCGATTTCCGATTGAACAGAAAATTGGCATACAATTGTAAGTCGAGTGTCAATGCAATATTATGGTGCCATCGAGTTGATCTAATAATGGACACAGGAGGTGGCCATAGGAAGTCTGTGATGAAACAACGCAAACTAATTTTTTTTGTTTTTAGAATTGTCTCGATGAATACCTATTAGTTACCTGGTAGGAAAAGTACAGTCAGTCACAAAAGCTTGTACCAAAAATGAACATTTTGCTAAAAACTTATTTAGGGATTGAATTATGTGTAAGACTTTTGAATATGATTCGTTTGTACCAGAGAGATAGGAAGTTGATATTTTAACTGAAAATTATGCAAAATGAGTATTCCTCGGTCCTAACCTAGCTAACGTACCCTGGGTCAAAAGTACAAATTTACAATGTCGAATTTACAAAATTAGAAAACATCGAGGTAGAAGAGGTAGAAAACAGTCTGCAATCTGTAAAAAAATTTTAGTCTAGCTAACGAATTGAAAATCTTTTTACAACATCGAGCTTTTAAAACGACAAAGTTGCAACTGACATACGTAAATCTAATTTGCCATAATACGACCACAATAGCAAAAATGCAGTTTTTTTTTTTAAATTAGTTACACTAGTTTGAGGTGTAATAGTCTTACAGCTGACTACGTACCATCAGGTTCAAATTTGCATGAACAATTTATGAATTATTTAATTCATAACTTGTCACTTTTGAACACTACTGCACAGTCAGCATCAAAAGTAGCGGATCAAATAACGTTTCATAAGTATCTACCATTCTGTAACAGCTTACCAAAAAGTGATGTCTTTAATATAGAATAACTAAGACTGTAAAAGATATACTTTTGAGCGCGAATTTAAACAATTTATCTATATTTGGAAAAGTTTTCCGGAATATCAGATACTTTTGCCGCATTGTTTCATCAGCTACTTTTGATGCTGACTATACATACGTATCTACCCCCAAAGACAGCTAATTCCATATTGATATTGAAACGACATATACGAGTACTCTATTAAATTCCAATAGTAAGAAGCGGGAGCTAAACAACCGTCTTAATTACTATGATAAATATAAACATACCGCCTTGTTACCTCCGCGACGCGACATCAAAGTAATTGGTGGAGGTACCTCAAGCAAAATGGCGTCGTCAATTGACGTCGTAACAAATTAATATTCCCTTGCGAGCCTTTTCATTTATCCGATATATTCGGGAGTAATGCTTAATTAACCGTGAGTACTGTGACTTGTCATTTAATGCTAATTTGAGATTTATTTAGTACTTATTATTTTATTATGATTAATTTATTTAATTGTGATAGATATTTCTAGGTCGGGTACTGGTAGAAGTACATGAAACAGGAGGGATATAATTATATGACATTGAATTAATATTCAGATAGGAACTTATCATCAGTCATAATATTACACAACGATACCTTTATAAAAACGTATTCAAACCCTGCTTATTTCCTTCGTCTTTTTTGTTGTAAGTAGGTACGCCAATCAATAAAAAAGTGTTGTAGTCAAACTATATCAAATTTACTCTATTGAGAACGCTAATGCGAATAGCAAGCAAGTCAGATGACTACATAGTTCCTAATCACATTTTTATGGCATTTTAGGTACTTCATAGCTAAGCCGAGCCAAGCATAAAAGTTATTTTCAGTTTTATTGAGAAAATCGTTCGATAGATATAAAATAATCTCCGCAAATGGAACACCCACGCGGCGAGCAAGAGTAGGTAAATAATCTGGTGAAATTGATACGAAACCTAATACGTAACGTTTGATTACCGCTGCCGATATTCACAGACCTCTCATTCCAATAAGCTCAAGGGATTCCGCGCGATACAAGCCCGGATTATTTATCTTTCCAGATCTAAAGCTAATAATACAAATGCGTAGATTCCTGCTCCGATTAACCCCTGTTTTAAAAATAAATAGTATTTAATTTTCTGAGCTTGGTGAATTTACATTTGTATATTTTTTCGCGTGCGATGATAAAACCAGCTACAATCCTGGAGATAATAAATTCGCCGATGAAACCAATTTAGACCAGTGACTGGAATCACATGTGGCAACAATGCATACAAATAGCGAGCCAGACTGCAGCGCAACCATATTGATTTTTAATTACTCTCCACAGCCTGGCATTGATATGTAATAAAAGTGCATAATTTCGGAAAATCGAGGTCATCCTCTGCTCAGCCGAGACGACCTTACGAAAGTTATGAAACATCAACTGTCGAAAATGTTGATCACATTCGTTTACCATTTTCGACGATTGGTTACGGCGATCAGTGCATTTTTATCTTTTTTTTACTGTACAGGTGATGGCTGTGGCTTGGTAATAACGATTTATTTATAGAATCGAATTAACTTGTGTTTACGATTGTCGATTGCCCATGCATGTAAAATGGCGTGTATTTTATCATCGTGTCATCAAGCAGTGCATACACGCAAGACCGACAAAATTACATGGGCAAGACTAGTTGAGCTTGTCCCATCCCATTCCATGCGTTTTGTAAATGGGATGGACGTTGTAAGTTACAAAACTTGGTAGCGTTTGTGACAGGTCACTTATACCTATGCGTAATCGCAGGTTGATTATATGACTGTCTGCCGGTCCAAGCAAATTGATTCGACTGATAATTATAACAGCGCATATACTATTTCGGACGTGAGTGTTTAAATGCTTCAGCTGTGAATTAAATGCTGATATTTGTTCTAATTTGCAGGTATTTTCTGCCAGCAAACTGAAATTATTAATGTTACCAGACCAACAACATAACATTCTATTTAAATGTTTAAATGTTCTATATAAAAAAGTTAACAATACAAATTGACACCTTCACTGCGGCAATTAGTGTAACTCGTAATTAAACATACTTTTCATGGGGTCTTTCGACCCCATAACGCAGTTCGATGTCAATAGAACCGACTTGCCCCAACCCATGGTGCTTCTGGAATTAAACGCCTAATTTAAAAGTAGAAAGGCAATATTTTTCCATTCATTCGAATTTCGATAGGTAGATAAGTAATTGCACGAGCACACTAGTCCCACGTGTGTCTTTCAAGCTTGATGTCAAAAATCGAACACACTGCGTGCTTGATTAAACTGCAAAGGTCAACGAGCATGTCAGCGGTTGGAACAAAACAAGCAAAACGTACGACGTACCGCCAAATGAGCACTGACGCTTTTCGGTAAACATTCTCCCCGTTAATTCAGGCGGAGTAAAAAGGTGGATTTGGGTAAAATAAAATGACGGACCACTCTCTTCGACATGTATTACCTAGGTGCATCATAAACCTGGCCGGTAGGTATACATTAAGTACATAGGTACATGTACCTACGAAGCTAATTTTTCCTAGTAGGTATGCGTAGGTATAAAGTCCGTGATGACTTTCGTTTTCAAAGTATTAACTAAATATCAGCAAGCCTTATCAAGTTTTATTACTTAATCTACCAAATCAATACTCTGCGTTACCAACTTAGTAAAGGCACTTGGTAATTAACATTTAAAAATAAACCACATATTTTTTTAAATCAGAAGTTGTTTAAATTATCCGTATCTACCTATAATACCTATATGATTGCAGTATTAACATAATATTGATAAAGTTTGTAGCAGAACCGCTGCACCCGTTGTACCACTATCGGCTCATGGTTCACACGGCAAGCCAATTAGTGGGTATCTCTAGCTTCCAATTCTATTAAGAGTAGACTGTTCACACTGCAACAGACTGCACTGCTTACAGTGGCTTCACTGTAAGCCCAACAGTGGTGTTGGTGACTGAAGCCTACGCATATGTGACAGTATAACTTTAATGTGAACTTGTCATTATATTTCCGCATGTGCCATGATACCAATTTCCGAAGAAAAAAAACTTTTCCATCATCAAACAAAATATCTGGTGGCACGGCAAAGCCCCCGCCAAGTCGAGCGCGAAGCAAACACTGCCGTACCATCCTTGACTGGAACCATTTTGCCGCATTTTCAGGCCTCTATTTGAGAACCTCTGGAGAAGACCAGAACGCAGAAATTTTCGTCATCCAGTAAGCTATAATCACATACTTAAAATCCAAAATTTCAAGTCTGTAGGTCATTTAGTTCCGAAGTTAAGCGAAAGCAAAGTTTCGCATTTATGACACTCACTCATGATCATCAAAATAGAACTAGTACTTCCCATAAACTCAGAGAGCTGAAATTTGGTACAGAGTTAGGGTTTAATGGCCACATAAAGGGAAAACTATAAAAACTAGGATAATCGAAGGTCTGGAGTACCTGATGGTGAGCCTGTATAGAAAACAAAATAATAATAAAAAACTACTCCTAAGTAGAAAAAAACTGTGTCAAATAAGAAAATCTAATAAAATAAATCAATAAGCCCACGTTTCTACAAAAAGAAGTGAAATTCCACCAAAAACATTCTGTAAAAAAACTAGCCAAGTCTCGATGGAGCTGCTTGTTTATCTCTAAAAAGTAATGCAATCTAGACAAAGTCGTGCCAAGTCTAAGGATTCTTACTGCGATTTCTTTATTATTATAGTTAATGTTGTGTGACTTTGCCGTTGAAGGGTACACAAGGGTACAAAACCAGGTGCTCCATAACACCATTGCACCAATCCGTCGCCAAAACCGCTACCCATTGACGATGGAAAATTGCCACTGAAAACGTTGATTCAATAACCAGTCAATTGTAGGCTTGATAAAGCTGCGTATTTCAATAATACTTATGTATAGGCGAGCCTGAAACAAATAGTATAAAAAAATATTTCCAGTACAGACGAACTTCTAATCATTAATAGAAGTCCGTCTGTACTGGAAATAATTTTTGGTGCAATGGTGTCATGGAGCACCTGGTTTTGTACCCTTGTGTACCCTTCAACGGCCAAGTCACACAACATTAACTATAATAATAAAGAAATCGCAGTAAGGAACCTTAGACTTGACACGACTTTGTCTAGATTTCATTACTTTTTAGAGATAAACAAGCAGCTCCATCGAGACTTGGCTAGTTGTTTACAGAATGTTTTTTGTGGGATTACACATTTTCTTTTTCCAGTCGTGAGTGCAGTCCTCACCAAAATACCTGGAAATGTCAGGGAAAATCACTCCTAGTCCATACGTCCATACTTAAATACATAGAAAACACCATACATAACTCAGTAACAAATATCCGTGCTCATCACACAAATAAATGCCCTTTCCAACCCGGGACCATCGGCTTCATATTCAAGGTCTCTACCCACTAGGCCAGACCGGTCGTCAAATTATTGAATGAATTTTTCGTTGTTTATTATTATTCTCGCTAATTCCGTTCTCCATTCTGCCGGAGCTAAATTATGCAAAGCAATCCGATTACCCGCCAACCTGGAAAATGATATTATGAATTTTATAACATCTTCGCCATCCAGTTCTCTTTGTCAGAAATACGCGGCAATTTTGTGCCAACAGTGGTACCATTTTAGATTGAGTTGGTAAGTTGGTTTACTCCATGCCTGCTACTCCATACTCCATATCGCACACACACTAGACAGGACGGAGAAAATTAAAAAAACCGCATGGATTTTTTTCGATAACGATTATTTTCTGCTCAATAGAGCACAACCAAGGTTTGAACCCACAATTTCAAAGGAAAGGTTACACGCATTACACTTTTTTCATAAGCTTCTGGTATGTAGGCACAAAGGTTTTCATTTAAGCTTTGAGGGTTCCGCAAACAAAATAATAAACAGGAATATACTATAATATTCCTGTTTATTATTTTGTTTATGAAAATACGTAACTTTTTGACGCCGTGAAATAGTAAAATTAAAATCGCACTTAAAAAAATATATAACTACCCTTTTGCAAAAAAAGTGTAGGTAACTAGTTCTGCTAATGTTTAAATACTATTTTCTACTCGTCGGCTGTAATGGTTGAATTAAGATTTCGTATACCAAACTATAATTGGGTACTTTTCATGTATGGGCTCCTAACTCAACTATAATATTCATTTCGAAACGGTTTAGTCAACTATAATGAAATTGACTAATCACAGCTCGCCGCGGTCAAAAAGAGGAAACAAAACGGTAGCTCAAACTAATTATTTATTTAAGGTTGTATAGTAGAAACTGTTGCTTCCTAAGTGATAACCGCACACGTGATATCCTTAATATAGCAACATCCATAAACTACGAAAACCGCTTACCGTTGCTTATTAGTCTCCATAGGCTGCGGTGGCCAAAATCGAGAAAAAAACTTTCTATTTATCAAGGAGCAAGTACCAGGGCCTCGTGAGTTACGAGAAGGTGTCGTTGACCAAACCGCCGGGCCCCGAACGAGTATGAATGAAGGTATCGCGGCTGCTCACGTATATTAAATAGCTATATACTTTTGGTTTGTTTACCTATATTTAATAATCAAACGAACTTACCTGTGAAGTTTGATTACAATTATGCGAGTATCCAAATCCAAGACAACAAATATAATTTACTAGCAGTACACGTTATCGTGCAGTCCAAGTCACACATTTTAGAGATTATAGTATTTAAAAAACAAGTTCGCGCTGTCCCTCTCACTCGCTACGCTGCGTTCCTGCTTCAACATCGCTCCTCCAGTACTCATTATTTCAGAGTTATTTTTGTGTTATTAACAGAGACTATTTTATTTTCATTTTTGGGGATGGGGGGCGGGTCTTTGTTGTCATGGATTTGGATACTCGCATAATTGTAATCAAACTTCACAGGTAAGTTCGTTTGATTATTAATTATACTTCGTATCCAAATCCAAGACAACAAATATAATTTACTAGCAGATGTTCAGAGCTTTGTATTTAAATTCGAATCCTGAATGCGAAAATAAAATAAAATATCGATATCAAATCAGTATGTTACGAACATACTGATATTATTGATTTTGACTAAAGAGAACAACGTACCACCTAGTAGTTATTAATTTATATCCAATTTAAATAATTATTTATGTATCCACATAGTATAAATGTAAAATGTATGTATAGCATAATAAAATTAAGGAGTGAAATTGCTCTTGGTATTTCATTTCGTTAATATTAAAAAAGTATAAAACTTTCTTTGATTTCACTGTAGTATATTGATAAAGTTGTATATATCTTAATATTCACAAGGTACAGTCAGCGTCAAATACTTCGTAGCAACCAAAGTAGCCAAATAGTTCGGTACACCATATATTTAGTATGGTGTACCGAACTATTTGGCCACTTCGACTGCTACAGAGTATTTGACGCTGACTGTACAACTATTTTTATGTCATTTACAAGCCAGGACGCCATTAAGTGTAAATGTGTTTTCAAGCTTTAGTTGGCTCTAAATAAGTTTTAGATGGGCATTTTCTGTCTGTAACCATATAAACAAACCATTTTGTATAATTTAGAATTTACCAACCATTCTCTGGATGTAATTACAACGGAGACAAACAAGCATACGGCCTGCCTGATGGTAAACAATCACCGTAGCCTATGAATGCCCGCTACTGCAGAGGTATATTACATGCGCGTTACTGACCCTAGAATATAATCTAATTTTATGTTACGACACTTTAAAGTTAATTTTGAATACAGCAATCAATACATTCCTCGGTAAATAGCCTTTGAGTGAGGTAGATAAAGGAGAATTTCCTTCATTGTAAAGCTACCATAAATATCAAGGCTATATGTAAGTACTTTAAAACTAAGTCTGGACAATTACTAGTAGAGTATCCTGTAGGTATTAAGTATTTGAAACTTATCACTTTGAAAATATAGATGGACTAATTTTAGTTATTACCACAGATCAAGAAATAGTAATATGATATTATTTATAACTAAATAGCTAATCTCATCTGCTTATGCGTATCTGAACGATGATGGCTACTACGCTAACAAGTGGCAAGGAACTTAGGTAGATTATGTGTTGAGTTATGATATATTTGTGAACAAAATATCTGGCATGACTTGTAACTTGTACTTCATTTTAAGGAGTAACATTTTTTAACGTTACCTACAATAAAACTGTACAGTGTGCATTGCGACGAAAAATGAAAACTATTTAAGCTTTCTTTTACAGCAAGACAATATGACAACCCGAGCATTTACATTTCAGACAATAATAATGTTATTGTTAAAGGATTTCAACCCTTTATTGCGATTATTAATCTAGCTACTTAGCGCAAGCGACTGCAACACGTGGCAGCATAACTCTAGTTGCATGGTTGCACAATTTACAGCACTTATTTCGCGTCGCGGGATAGTGCATCAACGGCGGTTCACCTCTTGTTTGATGCGGCGATGTTCCCCTGAAGTTTGGAGCTGAGAATCCGTAAGTAAATTGTACCGGATTTATTACATTAGGCTCGTTGATATGGTATATTCTTGACAGCATATCAAAGCTGACGTTTGAAGTTATTAGGAGTATATAACAGCGTGATATGAGTACGAATCATAAATTTGGGTTAAAGGGTTTACAGATATATTTTTTCCTATATGTTGTTTACATACAGCATTTCTTTGTCTGTAAGGGCAATGACATTGCGTACATTTTGTTTAAGGTATTTTAGGCCGCATTAACACCTATTAAATTACCTCAGCGTAACAAGAACCTCCTTTATATTTCATTATTTTTACAAGTCCTGTAAACTTTAGCTCAACCTTAAATATTTTTGCTCTTTAGTCCCTTATATTTACATGCGTAAAGCTACTTCCAATACTATTGAAGTCTTCAATCATTACATTGGCATCAACACTGTTATAGTAGAGCAACGTTATATATCTTTGACGATATCATTTTGAGATATGTATAATGACCGACTGTAGACCGAAGAGCGAAGTGACCGAAGAGCGTAGCGACCGAAGTGCGAAGCGACCGAAGAGCGAAGCGACCAAAAGGAGCAAAGCAACCGAAGAACCAAATGACCGAAGCATTATAACCTCGACACTTAAAATGAAGCACATATAGCCTCGACGCTGCGGAAATGGAGGCCTCGATAAGATTATTGTGGAATTGTATAGTACATATAACTTAAAGTGCGGCATATATCTTCGTCACTGCGACAGCTGCGACAGCGGACCCCTTGACACAATTATTGTGGAGTAATGATAGCATCCTCACTATGACGTGGGGCAAACTTAGCCTCAACACTACGACAGCAGAGCCCTCGACACAATGATTGTGGAGTAATGATAGCCTCCTCACTATTAAAGTGGGGTACATATAGCCTCGACGCTTTGAAAGCGGAGCCCTCGACACAATATTGTGGAGTAATGATAGCCTCTTCACTATTAAAGTGGGGCAAATATGGCTTCAACGCTGTGAAAGCGGAGCCCTCGACACAATGACTGTGGAGTAATGATAGCCTCTTCACTATTAAAGTGGGGCAAATATAGCTTCGACGCTGTGAAAGCGGAGCACTCGACACAATGGTTGTGGAGTAATGATAGCCTCATCACTATTAAAGTGGGGCAAATATAGCTTCAACGCTGTTAAAGCGGAGCCCTCGACACAGTGATTGTGGAGTAATGATAGCCTCATCACTATTAAAGTGGGGCAAATATAGCTTCGACGCTGTTAAAGCGGAGCCCTCGACACAATGGTTGTGGAGTAATGATAGCCTCATCACTATTAAAGTGGGGCAAATATAGCTTCAACGCTGTTAAAGCGGAGCCCTCGACACAATGATTGTGGAGTAATGATAGCCTCTTCACTATTAAAGTGGGGCAAATATAGCTTCGACGCTGTTAAAGCGGAGCCCTCGACACAATGGTTGTGGAGTAATGATAGCCTCATCACTATTAAAGTGGGGCAAATATAGCTTCGACGCTGTTAAAGCGGAGCCCTCGACACAATGATTGTGGAGTAATGATAGCCTCATCACTATTAAAGTGGGGCAAATATAGCTTCGACGCTGTGAAAGCGGAGCTCTCGACACAATGGTTGTGGAGTAATGATAGCCTCTTCACTATTAAAGTGGGGCAAATATAACCTCGACGCTGTGAAAGCGGAGCCCTCGACACAATGATTGTGGAGTAATGATAGCCTCTTCACTATTAAAGTGGGGCAAATATAGTACCATGTCGACATCTCATTTATAAGAAAATATTTATTTAATATGTGTTTTAATTTTGAACTATTAATTAATGTGCATTATAAAATTACATTAAAACTTTAATCAACACAGTTAATACCGATTTTCTGTTTGATGAATATCTTGTTGCACAGTAAACTTAAGCTTCTAAGTACTCACGGAAAGGAGAATTATTATTAGACGGAGTCCACAATATTACACAAATCAAGTATATCTTTCCATAATATATTTCATTTTAAAATTATATTATATTATGTAAATCAAAGCTGTCTAATAATAACAAAGCGGGTAACTAACTGATGATCAAATTTAGGAGGCGACCACATCGATTGGACCCAAGACTCGACGATACCGCGATGTCCGATTAAAGCCTACTACCTAATCCGTCATGATCCATACGATAGATTCACTATGGCCCTCATATGGGGCATGGGGCGCACGGTATCGGAGCACGCATAGCACGTCCCGTTTGTATACGTCGATTAATGGCATTAAACACTTTAAACTGTCAGTCAGACTAAATAGTCTTCCAATGTCTTATAGATTGTGTATTGATTGACATTACTCCTGTATATTTATACCTATAGGTATCCTCATAAGACGCTCATTAAACTTGTTGGTACTGTGTATGTACATTTGCATAAAGACGCGTTTTGTTATCATTCATAGGCACTTATTACCAATCGGCAAGGATTACCATTGTTATCTGTTTTATTGTATGGTAGGGTAGATCGGACATGGTAAAAGCCGCTTTCGTGAAACGATTACCTAGTATATATTAACTTTATTCAGATATGGTTTGTATATTTAAATCTGTACGCGAAAGCATCTCGTAAAAAAAATTGTGAGTGAACATTGCATTTTATGCAATCATAAAATGAAATCTAAATAATATTATATTAGTAAATAATACTATAATAGTACGTATTACAATTATTTAAAGTTCAAATTGTAATCTATTTGTAGCCCCATACTTATTTTTTCCGTAATTTATTTATTCAAAAAAGAAGGTAGTTGTAGTAAGTGATTTCGTATGAACGTAAATATTACTTGCTTGATTTCTTAGGTAATAAGTTTATTACGCTAAACGAATATACCTACAATTTCAAATTGAAAGTTTAACTGCCATGTAAGTATGGCAAACGAGACTAGACTTGCCGAGCTGAATAAACATAAATTTTTCGTTCGAGGGTACGGCGGTCGGCAGTTCAAATAATGTTTTGATTCTATACTTCTTATTCAGCGCACAATAAACATTAATCGAAACACAATTAGGTACACATATTTAGAGGAACACTATTTTGGCGAAAATACGTGTGACTCGGACTAACACAAAAACATGTAATGAGTACTGGAGGAGCGATGTTGAAGCAGGAACGCAGCGTAGCGAGTGAGAGGGACAGCGCGAACTTGTTTTTTAAATACTATAATCTCTAAAATGTGTGACTTGGACTGCACGATAACGTGTACTGCTAGTAAATTATATTTGTTGTCTTGGATTTGGATACGAAGTATAATTATTTATTTAAACTTTATTGCACAATATAACAAATAAAGTACAAATGGCGAACTTAATGCCTAAAGGCATTCTCTACCAGTCAACCATCAGGCTAAACAGAAACAGTAGTACGTGCAGGCATTAAACAAAAAATAACAGAAAAAGTAACTTAAAACAAGCAAAATAGCAATAAATAATATATACTAACGGTAATAAACTTACTTACTATATGACTTAACTTACTATATGATTTTATTCGTTATTTAATTTAATACTCGACGTTAACGGTAAACATACGAGAGTTTTGACTTTCCCGATGCTTTTTAATTTTAATGTTACGCTTTAAGCTATTGCAATGACTTTTGTGACTTTTTAAAACTTTATTAGCAAGTCATGCGTGTCGTTTTAATTTACGAATCGTTAAATAATTAAATACATTTGAAGGTGAACTTAATTTTAAAACGTAATAAAATATACTGTAAGGATTCGTTCAAGAAATCCACTATTTGTATTGAATTGTTTATAAAGACGATTTGTTTGTGTTTATTATTAATCATCTATAAAGTTTTCGATTTTGTTTCGATTCCATAAATAGGCAGATGGGTATTCAGGCTGGACGTGTAAATTATATTAAAAGTTAAAAATATTGATTTGTCACTTAGATATGATGAAGATGTTTAAGATGATGACACGTTATTAAAGGAAATAACACGTTATTGTTGTTTTTGGTGACATGGTACGGTAGGTCAATCTATAGTCCCAAAAGTTACCATACTTGTATTGAAAAGTACCTACTTGTGTTATGTATTGTCATAGTTCTATAGTTTTAATATAGTAAGGACTAGCTATTTGTCTGTATTAAATTAAATGATAGCATTGGAAATATTGAAAATTGACTCGCAGCTAGCGCCCAACAAAGTTCGCATACAACAACAGAAAGTCAGACAGTCCGCGTTAAACCCTAAGATCTCTCCCTCGACTAGTAATCCCTAGATGGAGCAATAAAGCACACTTTATCCGGTTATTGATGCGCCGGGGCACGGAGTTGTTATTCCCAACCCAGCGAGCTAACCAGCTAAAATAAAACCTCGGATTAAACATGATCTTATTGATATCAAAGTCTCATTATGACTGGTTAGTCTCCGGGAACCTAAAGAGGATTACTAAGCGCAGACGTGTTTTAATGTGACTTTTAGACACATAAAATGTGTAATAAAACTAATGTAACCTACCTACAATGGCACTACAGAAAAAGTAGCTATTGTCTATAATTACGGAGCCATGAAAAAAATCGAATTTGGAAACTCTCGTTTTAGAGCCTGCACTACTCTAATCATGCCTGTTCATATCGTTGTATTTGGCCAAATATTCGTACATGCAGCATCTTTCCCTGGTATAAGAAACGAACGGAATTTCAAAACCGTATATTTAAAAATGAGTCAATGTCTATTCCTATGGCTAATAATGTGAATGTGGTTGGTTTTTGCCTTTAATACTATTTATTTATGTAGGTATGTTTTTGCATTATTGTACATAGAAAAAGAAACACGTGAAACATAGTTTTATATTTATTTAACCACATTTAGTCTTAAAATTAAGCTAATCCGATCACTGGAAATCACAGTTTTACTGTTAAACCGGTCGCGAACAGTCGCCTTTGCAGTTAATAAGCCATAGGAATAGAGGGCCGTAACTTCCACTCAGACAAAGCCTCTCCAGGGAGAGAAGCAACTCCGAAAACAAAAGTATTTAAGTGAAATGTTGGTGCGAGCGAGGCTTTCATTTCAACGGTAGCTTTTTTTAGCAAATTGTCCCATTTGTTGCGAAGTAGTTTATAATTAGAGTCAGACCAAGATAAGTTGGCAGCCATTTTAACAGCCCAAACAGTGCAAACGTTATTTTAAGGTCAAACTTCTATGAAATTACGATGTTTACTTAACACTTGCACAGGTTGGGCTATCAAAATCGCTGCCAACTTAGTTTGGTCCGACTCTACGTTGTTATTCTTCACGAAGTTCGACACAAACACCCGCCTTCCATCTGTAACTGAGTTAAAATTAGTACATTATTGCAGAGGCCGGGAAATGGCAATTCGTTAATGAGTTTTCATTTCGACAAAGAAGTCGAATCTACGAATTGATATTCCTGCCGAGGCATATATAGTGCTTTTCTACAAACATGCTAGGAAATAAGGTGAAATAATCATTATTTTAGTCAAAACAATTTTCCTCTTTAATTCGTTTTTAAAAGATAAAGGCATAACTCATACTGTTATTCAATACTAACTGTAAAATTGTGCAACATAAGCTGTATGTGCTTGTGTACATCTTAGCCCTACAGGCAGGGCTAAGATGTTCGGCTCTTTGTCATTTGTCACCATGACTGTCACGTTCTAACAAGTAAGTAAGCGCGAAAGTGACGGGTATAGTGACAAGTGCTAAAAATGGAACCATACTGCCACCGCTGAGATCCTTAAAATATATAAATATATAAAAGTTTTGTAGTCTTTGATTTTATTAAGCAGTATACGTACGATCATACACGACGGTCCTGTTAGAACGAGACATTTATATGAGGTCATTTATATGCCTTCCTCACTCTATCCTTTAGCTTGAAATGATAACTGACGGGATTAAACAGTACAATAATGAGTCTGATTTTTTTATATTATTTGAGTTTGATCAGAATGCAGATCTTCCCTTACTATTTTTGCTACCATAAGATGAACATTTCCGAGCATATTTGAGAAAAATAATATGAACGTATATCCCGACGACCTGTCTGGCCTAGTGGGTAGTGACCCTGCCTATGAAGCCGATGGTCCTAGGTTCAAACCCTAGCATATATTTGTGTGATGAGCACGGATATTTGTTCCTGAGTCATGGGTGTTTTCTATGTGTCTAAATACCCATAACAAAAGCCTTATTATTGAGCTTACTGTGGGACTTGGTTAATTTATGTTTTAATGTCCTGTATTATTTATTTATTTATAAATATAAATAAATAAAAATAGCCACTTTGGCTGTACCCTAAAAACTTGTAACTAACTCCGGAAGGCAAAATCCATTAATCATGTTGGTTTGAAAGGACCAACTGTTCCCGTATTTGTTTTCTTGGAACAACAATCTAGCTATAGCCATTCTAATTGGTTGCGCGAACACGAGCGAGTAAATAAACTGAACTTCATTAGACGCGGGGCACTCCACAAAAAATAGTCTGATCAGTACCCACACCATAAGTTTTACGCGGCTTTAACCGCTAGCGACTGCGTCAACTCAAAAGGCATCTCGCTTGCACCAATGTCAGTATGAAGTCCAGTATACTGTGAGTTTACGCAATCGCTAGCGAATGTTAGTGTCTAACTCGTGGTAAGGATACAGGTCTCACACTAAACGATACTCTACGCGTTCAAGGCACTGAGAGTACAGGAATGAGACGCGTTTGCAATTAATCTAGATTAAGGAATTTACAGAACATTTCTACGCGAGGGGATAGTTATCGGATGGGCGTTCACGTTCCTTTGACTAAGAATGATTCGAATAGGAATAAGAAACACAATCGATTCTCATCCAATATCACGTCGGGTGGGTAGTAGGTACAACACATAACTTTGCATATCAAGATAGAACCTATTTAAACGAACATACTTATATATTATTTCACGGTCATGAGCATATGACCATGACAGACTGCGTACAATGCTCTTTGCAGAAAAAGATAGTAACTAGAACCTACCTAATTTCTGTTATATCCCAGATATAGTGTGGGTAATAGATTGGGCAATCGAATCATATCATTATCAGCTGCACCAGCCACCAACCACGCTCTACAAAGTGATCAATGTCACCCGGCATCAGCAGCCAACTTCCCAAACAGTAAAATTTAGCGAATATTTTTTACCCGCATGTCATATTCTGTCCGTCCGATTCTGTCACAGCCACTTTTTTCCGAAACTATAAAAGCTATACTGTTCAAACTTGGTAAGTAGATGTATTCTATGAACCGCATTATGATGTTTACACAAAAATAGAAAAAAAAAACAATAAATTTTGGGGGTTCCCCATACTTAGAACTGAAACTCAAAAAATCTTTTTTCATCAAACCCATACGTGTGGGGTATCTATGGATAGGTCTTTAAAAATGATATTGAGGTTTCTAATATCATTTTTTCTAAACTGAATAGTTTGCGCGAGAGACACTTCCAAAGTGGTAAAAAGTGTGTCCCCCCCCCCGTAACTTCTAAAATAACAGAATGAAAAATCTAAAAAAAATATATAATATACATTCCCATGCAAACTTCCACCGAAAATTGGTTTGATCGAGATCTAGTAAGTAGTTTTTTTTAATACGTCATAATTAAATGGTACGGAACCCTTCATGGGCGAGTCCGACTCGCACTTGTTTTTATTGTGTGGTAATAAATGGTGTATCTTATTCTTATTCTTAATATTTTAAGAGGGAAGAATAGCTTTATAGCAAAATAACGGACCTTTTTCTATGAACTTCCAATTCGGGAGAAACGTTTTCCGCTAACTAAATCTTAACAAATCACTTTGATTTTGATGTCGATCGCTTCCGCATAATATATTCTAGGTTTATAGGATTCGCTTTAAATAACAAATTGTATTGCAAATTTAATAAAAAAGGAAAACCTATAAACCTCGTTTTTCATTTATTCATTCATTTTGCCAATAACATACTAAAAAATCATGGAGTCACTAAGCGTAAGCGAGATGGAAGTGCGTGCCCAGGAGCGCAGATACATAGTTTTTAAATTTTTTTATTTGTGTGTTTTAAAAATAAAAAAAGTAATCGCTGCATTCTCCAAGGATAATATTGCTCATTTTTAGAAATACTTTTTCGTTTGGCTTTTGTGCAAAATTTATTATAACTTTTTCAATTCATTATAGACCGAAGTTCGTGATTTTTTTCTATCGAGCTAAAGTCAAAACCTCGGGATTCGAACCGCTGAAGTCCCTAAAGAAAGGCCTTAAGATTGCTAATTGAATTTATGGCAGCCGTATTGTGATCAAAAAAAGCACTACGACTCTTTTTTAATCCGTTGTCTGAACCTACTGTATCTTAAAAATCACAGGCGGTTTGGTGCAAATATAGCTTAAGTTTGTGCACTGTGCTAATCAAATAGAACATACGCCAGAACTGTCCGATATAGCTTCACGATTCGTTTGGCATGTGACCTACCGTAACGCAGATTGCAAATAGAACTCAGCGATTACATAGTTGCAGGCAAACGTACCGCTCCATTCATACCAAAACTGCTTTCAATTTCGTAATATTGGCTACTCACACGTATATTAAATTTGCTCAAATATGCAAGCCATGTTACTTTCTTTCTTACGTAAAAGGGATGCAAATATTTGGTCACCACCACCAAATAAAGTTGCTAGCCTCAAACTTCCTAGCCATCTATTTCTGGGGTCCCAGCATGGTTCCATTTTTATCGCCTGTCTAATATTTATCTGTTTAGTCTTCATGAACTTACACACGTGTTATTGTGTTAATTTATTGCGGACATGGCATATCAAGTAAGTTTTGATTTAATGGAATCATATTTTTTGAACAAAATCATCGTTTTATTAAGGCATTAAGAAGAATTATAATTTTTTGTCCATTGTTTCGATTGGCATCATTAAAATAGGGGTGATTTTTTTTCACATTTAGGCCCGCTCGATTCCCAGACGAAGCAAGTATTTCTTAGAAAATCTTTAAACGCAGAATTACTGGTTTTTAAAAATAACTTCTTTCAGCAAAATATCCTATCTACGATATTTAAGGTACTTTCCCTTGATGTCCCATAGTCTTGGGAGCCCTTGTATAAGCTTTCAGTTTATCATTTCTCATTCAGAGGTGAAACCCTTAATTAGACTATATAGAACTTAAGCTTATATAAAGTTGTTGGGGAGTTTAACGGTAACACCTTCGTTTTGTAACAAACAGCGTAGCGCGCACGCGCAAGCAAGTCAATGTTAATGTGTAGTTGCCGGTGTAAATTTCATCAGAGTTCTAACACCAAAGCAAACGGAACGAACAAGTTTCTGACCAGTTATAGTTTCCCCACGGCCATCGAATGTCAGCCAAGGTCAACATTACCTAATGATAAACAAAATTTATCGCACCACTCGCAATCGATAAGTTATAAGATCAGGTGATACATGTATGTATTTAATGTGGCTACCTAAAATCCCCTTCAGTGAAAGAACGCAAACAATGTAAATAATTTACCGTACGAAACTAAACTTTCCCTCAACACGCACATTTCAAGGTCGATAAGATTAAGTAAGTCATGGTTTACCCGCGTAATTACATTTTGTACCATAACTTTACCTCAGTTTTGATTTTTGATGAAAATATGAGGACATTGTTCAAACAAAGAAAATATTAACAAATATTTTTTAGTTTGTGCTAAACGGTTTAGCTGCTACTTTACAATTGAATTCCTTGGATTCATCCATTTTATTTAGTAATTCAAGTTTCTGTATAAAACAATAATATTTTGTACGCACGACCAAACAAGAAAAGTTTTAGATAGGTATCTAAAATAAGTAGCTTAAAAATTGCAGATTGTTGTGAAACTAAATACACCGTTACATCATATAAATAAACATCGGGACGAATCGATACGTTTCTGGCCTTGTTTCTTTTGGGCTTAGTGCCTTCACCTCGAGTGCATAGTTAAATGCAGCAAAGTCGGCCGACGACCCGGCCGTGACGTCAATGCTGCATCTCTGCTCAGATCGTAATCTTCATGTCTAGCTGTACCGGATTTACTGTTACTGCCTTCGAGAGCTGCGTACTTGGACTAAAATAACCACAATACGGTACTTTCTGCCGGAAGCGAGTAAAGAACAAAAACTCCTCTAGGTGCGGAATGATCGAGCCAATCTGCTAAAATCTTGACGTGCAACCAGCAACGGTTAATCTCAGATATTGAAATGACGTTCAGAAGAAATGTTAGTCTAGTGATATTGAAATCTGCTTAATTTGTTACAATCATTTACTCAATCAGAGAGGACTTGTTGACATTTTATGCTACTCATAAATATTACCTAGGTACATCATGAATCGAAAATTAAATAAACACTGAAAATGGCGGTAAAGACAATTTGACCGTCACAATAAGCTAAACTGGAGCTTAAAGTATGGTAGATTGTTAACCAAGGGATAAACTGTGGGTGTACGTCTTTTTACTATGAAGGGGAAACTTTTTGCGATAACTCAAAAACAGCTAAAGATATGATATGATCAGATATCCGCTATAGTTTTCATTTAATGTTTTTCTTAAGCTCTACTTCCAAGATTATATTCATATTTTTTGGACCTATGGTTCAAAAGTTAGAGGGGGGGGAACACATTTTTTTTTCTTTCGGAGCAATTATTTCCGAATATGTATATTCACTTTATCAAGAAATGTTTGTTGAAGACCTTTGAAACCTAGTTTTGAAAGACCTTTCCAACGATACCCCACACTGTAGGGTTGAAGCAAAAAAAAAGTTGACCCCCACTTTACGTGTAGGGGAGGTATCCAAAAAAAAAATATTTTTTGATCTTATTGTACGATTTTGTCGGCTTTATTGATTTATTTTTTTATGCCAAATTTCAGCTTTCTAGCACTAACGGCCACGGAGCAAAGCCTCGGACAGACAGACAGACAGACGGACATGGCGAAACTATAAGGGTTCCTAGTTGACTACGGAACCCTAAAAAGCGAAAAACTGGCAAAACCTCCTCCTCCCCCTCGTACTTATGATTATGACATTTTACTATCCAACTGTCCAACCACTTAACTCAATTCGTTGGTAAGATTTCTTACTTTTACATACAGTACCCCTAGTGTAAATATTTTCGACAGCGAAACGTGACGTACACGTTTGCGTTAAGTGTCATTTTGTATGAGATTTTTGACTTTCCAAAACGTCCCGCTTGGCGCGCTCTTTCTAAATCCAATACAAAATGAGACTAAACGCAAACGCGTACGTCACGTTTGGAAATCGAATTTAGTTACACTAGGTGTACTGATCTTAAATGCAGATCAGTCGTACGCAACTAAATCATTATTTTCATCGTAGTCTAAACTTCTTAAATACTAACCATCTTAGTTAAACGGTAGACAGCTTTATCATCATATCTGGAATCAAAGATACACTGATTGAGTAAGATGCTTAAATCTAAGACAATTTCGTGCTTCGAATTTGACAGGTAAACGAGAGATGGCGCTGTACAGCACCATACATTTTGCGGTAACTCTGATTGTCAAAAGTTGACGTTTGACAATTCAGTGACCGAAAAACATGGCGCAGTACAGCGACATCTGTTTTGGATGTCAAACTAAGGGACACGTTTTTTCATAGACTTTACCTCTCTTTCTCACGTAGGTAGGATGTAATGCATGCAACGGTGACTAACTCTATTTCCATATTTACTGTAACATTTCGAAACAAAATCAAAACAAACAACGGGTATGTTATTGACCTTTGATAAGGTCGATTATAGGAGATAAAATAAAAGCAAGAGTATACACATCTTCTGACGCGATAAGCCGACGATAGTATCTGCAAAACGACGATATTCCTCATTGAGGCATATTACGTTCTTCCGAGTTCATTGTATCGTTAACCTGACTATAAAAATACATTTTACGTATCACGTTTTCCTCGTTCAAATGCTTTGAAACGAAACTGAGTAAATAGGTGAAGGAAAACATTGTTTAAAAATACGTTCCCTACTGACCGAGCACACGGAGCACAGTTTCAGGGGAGATCGGGTAAACATAGACCACAATGCCGAATGCTTTTCGTTCCCGAAATACCCGATCCGGGTTCGATGCCCGAGGAAATGGTACACTGATACGGAACTAAGACGACACGGTGCTCACGCGCAGACACTGCTGAGTTACGTAAACCATCATTGTAGGTTACGATGAGGTGTGATGCATCAACGAATACAATTTAAAATCGATTTGTACTCGGCGCTGTCAGATTTTACATAATAATAAAGCAAATAAGTGTATCTTTCTCATACAAAAGCTTAAATTTCTTTTATTATCGGTGCAAGGTGCAGTTACTTAATTCACACGTTGACCAAACCTGTCCTGTGGTAGTCCGGCAGGGGGCTTCTGGGAGCAGAATGGCAATTGTACATCGGCTAACGAATCGGCAAACAAAAAAGATGTATCGGAATGACAGAAAAAAATATACGAAAACTCACGTGACTATTTCCATACATTATTTAAAGTTTCGATTGGCGTTTCTCATCTTGGCCAGGCTCCCTGAACGGAGGTGACGTACTTATAGGATAACTCTTTTCATATTTCTGCAACAGTGTATGTACATCTTCTAGCCGACTTCACGACGACCATCTTTTGACCGACCGGTCTGGCCTAGTGGGTAGTGACCCTGCCTATGAAGCCGATGGTCCCGGGTTCAAATCCTGGTAAGAGCATATATTTGTGTGATGAACACGGATATTTGTTTCTGAGTCATGGGTGTTTTCTATGTATTTAAGCAGTTATAATTATATATTAGGTATATATATATCGTTGTCTAGGTACCTACAATACAAGCCTTATTGAGCTTACTGTGGGACTTAGTCAATTTCAGTCAGTAATATTTATTTATAATTTATTCACAGGAACATATGGTACATGGGATGTTACAATAAAGATATAAAACCTTAATACGTTCGACCGTTAAGCATGTGAAAATTAGTTTTCACACCCGAAACTTAAACCACTGTTCGATTACAAATACACGGGTTCGATTTCTATTTCCTGTTTACTTAATAGAGAGGATCCCTTATTTACTTCCAACTAAACTAACAGTTCGTACTTGCAAATAGGTTGTTTGCAGTGGAAACACTATTCCACTGGTGCCGATTGGCGGCCGCAAATACTTTCGTTTCGCAAATGGCGCGCTCCACTAACTAACCGGTCTATTGGGTTGCCGTACAATTCGATTCCCGCTACAACAGGGTAAAGTACCTACAGATGTACGGTCGAGGAAATTTATTCTTTAATAATTTGCGGTTCAAGTGGTTGTACAGTCACGTCTGAAAATATCGATACGAAAAATGTGCCAAAAAGATGTATACACTACCTTGATATACGGGCAATAAAGTCGTGTATACATATTTTTGGAACTTTTTTCGTATCGATATTTTCAGACGTGACGTATGCTAAGAACTGTCGAATTAAAGTGAACTGTAAACTGCTAAAAAATCAATTTCCTCGAACGTACGGGAAGTTTCCGAAACTAAGAAAAGTTTTTTTTGCAAATGGAACATTTCGATTCCCATACAAAAATATGAGAAGCTTCCGAATTTTTTTATGTTTATAAATTTCGCAATTTTGAAAAATTTCTGGCGGCACAAGTCTAGTACTTCATCATTAGCAAACATAAGATATATATTTCTTAAGTATCGTTTTTAGGGTTCCGTACCCAAAGAGTCAAACGGGACCCTATTACTGAGACTTCGCTGTCCGTCCGTCCGTCCATCTGTCATAAACCGTGATCGTGATAGCTGGACAGTTGAGATTTTCACAGATAATGTACTTCTGTTGCCGCTATAACAAAAAACAGAATAAAATAAATATTTAAGGGGGGCTCCCATACAACAAACATATTTTTTTTGCCGTTTATATAAATAATGGTACGGAACCCTTCGTGCTCGAGTCCGACTCGCACTTGGCCGGTTTTTTGCTATACTAAAACAAACGAAAAGTAATATTAAAGACTCATCCTCATCTCAAAACTAATTCTCTATGAATTTAACCAAAAGTAAAGTTTTCCGTACCTTGCTGAAAACTTCAGTCTTAAATTAATTTTGATACTTCTTTGAGATTCCCACGTTACAGGCTGAGCCTAGTGTGGGGATCAGGGATCGGAAACCGGTATTTTTTGTATGGGAACGAAAACGGTATTTTTTCGTTCTTTGTTAATTACTTCATTTCTAATTAGGCAATCTAATAATACGAAGGCGTTATCTGAAAACACAACTGAGTCCTACATTTAGGGTATAAAATAAACCGAAATATATGGTTATTTCGATGTTTTTGCAAAAAACCGGTTCCGATCCCTGGTGGGGATCAATGTACTGCTGCTCTTGTAATGCCAAATTCTTGAAATAAATATATTATTCTATTCTATTCAAATATGCGGAGGGAGGATAAAGAAGATTCTTAAATTATTACTATAATTTTGGAGATTTATGAGTAAAAGCCTTTTAAAAGTGATGATAGAGTATCCACTGTTTTTATTATTTTTAGGGTGTCTTAGACAAAATGGGCAAAAACGCAAAAACCTTTATAGTTTTGTCATATCCCTCTGTCCGTCCCTCCATTTGTCCGTGTGTCCATGTCACAGACTTTTACTTGCTACGTATGTGTATTTTGTGGTCCGCTAGTGTCGCTACTTAGTTAAGAAGTAAAAATTCAAAAATATATCCCCACCGCCCTCTAACTGAAGTATGAACCCAGATTGCAAAACAAACAATAATAATACTCACCACGAAAATTATTTTGAATCATTAAGGATTTTTCGTGGTTAAAAAAAATCAATTAAAGCCACGTGCGTCTAACACAAATCAACATTCGGAAATTTTTCTACGTATTGTAAACTTAATTGAGTTCTACAAATTCAGACTCATAACTCATAAGACTTACTTACTCTAAGCAATGTGATACGCCTTCGTCTTACAAATTTGCCCGTTTGCGGTAACTTGACTCTGTTGCTGCTGCTGTAAGATTATTAAACTGACACATTAGACGAAGCAATTAGGCGGATAGGTGTCCGACGGTCCTCAAATTAATAAAACCCTTCCCTCGACTCTCAACTCCAGTAGCATCTTAATAAGAGCTATTTTGACTTGTTGCAGAATGCCGGCGCTCCGGCTACTGGGGCGCAAATGGCTAGCCGCCTCGGACGATCTCGTGTTTCCGAGCATCTTCGAGCTACTGTGCCGTTTTGTATGGTAAGTAGACAATATATCGCGCTGACTAAGCGCTTAGTTTCACCCTCTAGTTTCACCGATAGCCGGTATTCGATAGAACATTACATTTTTTGTCCTCATACTGATCACTAGAACCCGCCGCCTAAAAGCCGCTCCCATACAATGGAAGTTACACTCTCATTTTAAAATGACCCGCATAAATTATATGAAATTTGGCATGAACAATCGAACATTAACGTAACATACGAGTATTTTACCTATGTCTGGTATTTCGTTACTATACTTACAAAGAAAATAGAGCGAGTAGAAGTTTTGGATGTAAAACTTTTATTCGCTCTAATTTCCCTTTATTGCAATTTTCCTTGAGAATGTTGTTTTAAAATGAGAGCGTAACGTGAGTGCGCGTCAGTAAAATATGAGCCGGTGTGACTCAAGTAGTGATGGGTAGGACATCAATTTAAAATGAGTTTGTATGAGTACCTCATTCTCTAAAATGAGGTGTTACAATGTCTTACTTCAAATGAGGAGAGGTACTAGCACTTTTGCAGCATCGACTATTTCATCAACTCCAACGGCAGCAAACCATATTTAATGTAAATACATATTTAGGCATTGCTAAACTTCCTTTTAAATATTTACTTGGAGTGCAATTCTGGAGGTTTAAAACAGAACTTTAAGAACAGAAGACATACATTTAAGAATCAAACTAAGGAGTTAAAGTACATACATCCTATTGCAACTTAATATGATGCTTTTATGAAACTTGTTCTAATTTAGCAGTTTATTATTTTTATTGTTAGATTGTTCAGTATCAATCCTTGCTACTTGATATCATTTTAAGTTTAACATTCATATATTGAAATAAATACTAACCATAAACTACCAGACAAACAATTAACAAAATAAGGAGAACAAATCCAATATTTTTTGTACCATTATTATATAGAAATTACTAACTTACCACCTCATAATTTATCAGTAATAATATCATTGTAATATGATAACAAACGAAAGCCTCAATAACGTTCGCGCGGTAATGCCACCGGCTTGTAATATACACTTGATTTTTGTATGCAAAAGACACAAAGAAAGACCCACAGGTATATTTTATCGCGAAAACAATGTTAATATATTGTTATTTTGGTATAATTATAAGAATGGTCACTGATCACTATTTATAAAACACAACTAAAGATTACGAACAACTTTTTCGAGTTTCTCGTACTATAAATATGTCAAAATCATAAATGATCGAAATACTATACGAAGCACGTTAACAAAAAGTATTAAAAATTCAAATCGTTAAAATGTACATGTTTATTTCACCTATACAAATTATATTTATGTACTTTTTTATTAATAAACTAATGTAAAATATCATATTTTGTGTACGCCACTATATTATATTTCAATAATTTAAATAATATTTTGGTCTCTTAAACGATAACTGTTTCTTTTCTAAGCTAGCTTCGTAAATGCCCAGTGAGACTTGGTTGGCATTTCAATCGCTTATCAAGTAACCATTTCACTGTCCAGTCTAATTGATTCAGATTATACATGACACCAGCAATATGAGTCTTGAGGTCAGGTTATACTGGTATGCGCGTTAGTACAATAATAGCTAACAAATATGGAGGCCTACCGCGAACCATGAAGTTTTGCTTTGCTGTCGCACTTACGTATGAAATTACAAGTGCGACAGAGAGAAAAAACTTTCTTCGGTAGGTTCTTTGATGACTTAGATTTTTCGCTTTTGACAAGTAACTTAGCAATGCTAGGATCAAAATGGCGTAATATGTATGTAAGCTTGCGGACGCTTACGCTTGTTTTCTTTCGTGTTTCATTTTTAACGTATTTTCGATGAGGTGTTATTGAAGCACGGCGCGTGTCTGTCTCACTCCCTCTTTCGGTAAATCTAATTCATTGTTTCATTTTGAAAGGATTTTTGAGGGGATGTCACAGTGAGGCGAGTGAATAAACACAACGCATTTCGCGGTGGACCTTTTGTCCTTGCAATAAGGTTTGTAGTTGGGCAGTTGATAGTGTGAGCGATGAATGCGATGACGTCAATGACTCATTTCTTCATTTGAATGTCGGCGAGCACCGAGCGCCTCGCGACTCTCTTGCGAGTTGTGAGGAACGCGAGTGAGTTTGAAAGGCTGAGAGTTTTTTTTCAAATTTGAAGTGTTTGAATGGTTTGAGTGGTAAGAGCTGTGTGTGATGCGCGCGAGTAAATGAGTAAAATTAATTGAGGAGTGATGTATGACATTTATGCGGTGTGAAGTTCTGCGACAATTTAACTAAATGAGTGGTACAAATGAGGTGCCTCACGAGTGAGCAACTCAACACTAGACTCAAGGGATGGACTACAATTTCTAGCGCTTAACAAGAAAATCGCAATCTATTGGGACTTCTTTCAAATCAAATTTGTAAGAAAGAGATAAGTATCCGCTTGAATTAGATACCTAATACGTATTATGAAATGAGGTGAGTTCGATACACGACCCGAATATCCCGATCTCATTAATCACGCCGTCAGAACTAATCTCTTTCCGCGTATTTTAGCGCGATGTAAAATGTTTACATAGCGTTTGGTTTGGTAAAATTAATGACGCTTCCCTTGCGAAATTCCCATTCATCCGGAAAAGTAGAACAACAACACACACAGATTGAATTAAATCAGAACGCTCTGCAATAACATTACGAGATTTAAGGCCACACTGATTGTGTGCCGTACCTATAACATTACCATTACGGTACAGCATAATGAAATTTCATGCATTTAGGGTAAACAAAATGTAAGTATCTCTTTGCGTTTTAACTCTAGATATACTCATTGGTATCTCCGATTTAAGATTGGTAGTATACCTATTTTTAATATACTTATTAGCTAGCATCAAGGTTCCCTTCGTGAATTGTAAAATCTCGAAATACAGGTTAATCGACTTTATATGTGACTGTATCTGGTAAAGATACCTTATAGCGGTTAGCGCTTACGTACTTTATTAGCATTGGAGCGTCGTTAGTAACAGCGTAGGCGCCGATCGCCATAAGGCCCTTTACCCCGTGGAACGTCACATATATGCTCTATGCAGGTGGCAACATTTATAAGTAAATAATCTATTTCTTTGAATATTAATCATACGTGTTTGCCACCGACACCGGCATAACGAATATTCGTTTTGTCTATGTGTTATCCGCGTAGGTAAATACATAACTAAGTAAAAGTTACTTAATGACATCGTCGCCTCTACCAAACGATATAAGCTGCTAAAAATATATATTAAATTATTACTTTAATTGCGCAGGACACATGTCAACATTTCGGGAACCGATGCTGTCCTAACGAAATGTGGCCTAAACTCGTTCAGTGGAAAATACTTGCTCGTCACCGCAATCCGTTTTCTAATCTAATTAAATCTACCGACTGACACAATTTGATTTTCGTCGGAATCAAAGCGGACTAACTTTATATTCAAATAGGGTAAATTGAAAGATCATTTAGAGATTTAGTGCAAATTCAATCAAGAGCGAAAGCTTTAGAAGCTTCGTTCTTTATCCGGGAAGTTAATAAGGTTAATTCGTTCTAAAACACATAATCTGACATGAATTAGGCGCGCAAGTAACTGTTAAACCTAATTATGACTGCTCGGTTCCGCTACTTCGGAACAATTAAAATACAATTATTCTAATAAGATCACGAACACAGGCAACATATCGTTATATTCATATTAAATAGTACTTTTAAATCCTGCCGGCACTATATAAAAAAAAAACGCTTGAGTTTCTATTTCATGAATATGATTATTTTGTCTCCTTAAATAAAATGTGTAAGTAGTGTAAAGCCTACAAATTCCTAAACCTATTTATTTGAATGGAATGATTTAGGAGCTGTGACATAATTACAGATGTATAAATATAAATAAAGATATGGATAAATTATTTAAAGATACATATACATATAAAGCTACTTTGGATCCATTAGACAATCAAGTACCTAATTTACATGATTCTTTGAGTACCTTTGGTACTTTTATGAAATATGAAGGAGTGTACAAGTTTTTAAAGGGTCGGCAACGCGCATGTAATATCTCTGGTGTTGCAGATCCATAGGCTACGATGACTGCTTACCATCAGGCGGGGCGTATGCTTGTTTGCCACCGAAGTGGTATAAAAATATTTTTAGCCTAGTTAGATTACTGTTTAGTACATCAAGCTTTTATTTAACTTGCCATATTATATAATACGTTTATGTGAAATCGGAAAATGAGTCAAATTTAGCTTCCAAAATTTGACCCACTCCCCGTTTTGCGATTGAGCTAATATTTTGCATACATATGTAAGTCGGGTGACAATGCAATATTAATATGGTACCATCGAGCTGATCTGATGATGGGGACAGGTCACAGAAGGTGGCCATAGGAACTCTGTGATAGAACGAAGCAACCCTAATTGTGTTTGGGGTTTTTAGAATTGTCTCGATGAGTTGTAGATGCATGTGCGAAGTAAAATACAGTCAGCAATAAAAGCTTGTACCAAAAATTATTTTTTTGCCAAAAACTTATCTTAAAATATATTTATGCTAATTACTGCGGTTGCTACAGACTTTTTTTACATCAAAAAAGGTACAAGGATAACAACAACACATTTGCGTGAAAAACACAAGAGCTACAAAACCATCAAGAGGTTAAAAACCTCTAACAAAACTTGACGTAAAACCTGTCCATCTAGCTAACCATTATGTTTTTAGCAAGAAACGCCTGATTATAGTCGTAAGCCAAAAAAGACTGCGATATATTGTCTTAGTTTTAAAATGACTACTTAATAGTTTCTTTGGACAGAAAACAAGTACGTAGGTATATGGCAGAGATTAAACGACTGGCCTGTCTAAAAACAGACAGATCTAAAAATCAAAAAATGGTTTACCTCTATTAGAAATATCTCTTTTTAGGGTTCCGTAGCCAAATGGCAAAAAACGGAACCCTTATAGATTCGTCATGTCCGTCTGTCTGTCCGATTCTGTCACAGCCACTTTTTTCCGAAACTATAAAAGCTATACTGTTCAAACTTGGTAAGTAGATGTATTCTATGAACCGCATTATGATGTTCACACAAAAATAGAAAAAAAAACAATAAATTTTGGGGGTTCCCCATACTTAGAACTGAAAATCAAAAAATCTTTTTTCATCAAACTCATACGTGTGGGGTATCTATGGATAGGTCTTTAAAAATGATATTGAGGTTTCTAATATCATTTTTTTCTAAACTGAAAAGTTTGCGCGAGAGACACTTCCAAAGTGGTAAAAAGTGTGTCCCCCCCCCCCCCCCGTAACTTCTAAAATAACAGAATGAAAAATCTAAAAAAAATATATGATATACATTGCCATGCAAACTTCCACCGAAAATTGGTTCGAACGAGATCTAGTAAGTAGTTTTTTTTAATACGTCATAAAAATTAAAAAAAAAAATTTTTTTCATCAAACCCATACGTGTGGGGTATCTATGGATAGGTCTTCAAAAATGATATTTAGGTTTCTAATATCATTTTTTTCTAAACTGAATAGTTTGCGCGAGAGACACTTCCAAAGTGAAAAAATGTGTGTCCCCCCCCCTGTAACTTCTAAAATAACAGAATGAAAAATCTAAAAAAAATATATGATATACATTGCCATGCAAACTTCCACCGAAAATTGGTTCGAACGAGATCTAGTAAGTAGTTTTTTTTTAATACGTCATAAAAAATGTAAAAAAAAAATTTTTTCATCAAACCCATACGTGTGGGGTATCTATGGATAGGTCTTCAAAAATGATATTTAGGTTTCTAATATAATTTTTTTCTAAACTGAATAGTTTGCGCGAGAGACACTTCCAAAGTGAAAAAATGTGTGTCCCCCCCCCTGTAACTTCTAAAATAACAGAATGAAAAATCTAAAAAAAATATATGATATATATTACCATGCAAACTTCCACCGAAAATTGGTTTGAACGAGATCTAGTGAATAGTTTTTTTTTAATACGTCAATAAATTAAAAAAAAATTTTTTTCATCAAACCCATACGTGTGGGGTATCTATGGATAGGTCTTCAAAAATGATATTTAGGTTCCTAACATCATTTTTTTCTAAACTGAATAGTTTGCGCGAGAGACAGTTTCAAAGTGGTAAAATGTGTGTCCAAAGTGGTAAAATGTTGAACAAGATCTAGCAAGTAGATTTTTTTTAATACGTCTTAAATGGTACGGAACCCTTCATGCGCGAGTCCGACTCGCACTTGGCCGCTTTTTTTAGTAATAATTAGAAAGACTACTAATAATTTAAGCCTATGAAAAAAATATGTTTTTCTAGAAAAATACGGTACTACATACTTTGTCGATTTTCAACAACCCAATTCAAAGTTAGAATACTTATAATACATAAAAATATAAATTTGGGTGTCCCCTTCTTCTTCTTCTACAGTGGTACTACAGCTACAGTAAACAGCAGAAGTAACATTGAGTCGATTAAGGTAGTCAAAATAATCTGCAAACCCTCTTGTACTCCCTTAAGAGGGAAGAATAGCTTTGTGATCCTTGCGAAATAACGGTACGTTTTCTCTGAAATTCAATTTCGGAAGAAAACGTTTCCCAACAACTAAATCTTAACAATCACTTTGATTTTGATGTCAATCGCTTCGGCATAATATATTCTAGGCTTTACAAAAAATGTTTTGCAAATTTGCAAAAAAAGGAAAACAAATAAACCTAGTTAGGGTTCCGCAGCCAAATGGCAAAAAACGGAACCCTTATAGATTCGTCATGTCCGTCTGTCTGTCCGATTCTGTCACAGCCACTTTTTTCCGAAACTATAAGAGCTATACTGTTCAAACTTAGTAAGTGGATGTATTCTAAGAACCGCATTAAGATGTTCACACAAAAATAGAAAAAAAACAATAAATTATGGGGGTCTCTAGTAGGTAGTTTTTTTTTAATACGTCATAAAATTAAAAAAAAATTTTTTTTTGATCAAACCCATACGTGTGGGGTATCTATGGATAGGTCTTCAAAAATGATATTTAGGTTGCTAAGATCATTTTTTTCTAAACTGAATAGTTTGCGCGAGAGACACTTCCAAAGTGAAAAAATGTGTCCCCCCCCCCCCCCTGTAACTTCTAAAATAACAGAATGAAAAATCAAAAAAAAATATATGATATACATTACCATGCAAACTTCCACCGAAAATTGGTTTGAACGAGATCTAGTGAATAAATTTTTTTTAATACGTCATAAAATTTAAAAAAAAAATTTTTTCATCAAAACCATACGTGTGGGGTATCTATGGATAGGTCTTCAAAAATGATATTTAGGTTCCTAATATCATTTTTTTCTAAACTGAATAGTTTGCGCGAGAGACACTTCCAAAGTGGTGAAATGTGTGTCCAAAGTGGTAAAATGTTGAACAAGATCTAGCAAGTAGATTTTTTTTTAATACGTCATAAATGGTACGGAACCCTTCATGCGCGAGTCCGACTCGCACTTGGCCGCTTTTTTTTTTCATTGTGTCAATAACATACTAAAAAATCTTGGAGAATGGAAAATATTTAGAAGTGGAAAAACGTTTTCTCTTTTTGTATGAACAATCACTTCTCTCTTAACAATAAAGTTATGTCAGATCATTTTGAACACCTTGCCCTTTGTCGTCACGATTATTCAGGGTCGTGGTCGTCGCGAATGCTGCTCGTAGATGTCGCCTCGCACACGTTCTGATTGTTCACTCAATGATGTTCTTTCAACTGTAAGTGCTGAAGCACTCCACTTTGTCTCGCAGACCCTCGCGACCTATGTCAACGGCGGGTCGGTGTGAATGGGGATTTATACTCTTTAAAAAATGAAGTATCGCTTAAACCTTTCAAGTTTATCGTTGACCCTTTTTTATATGGAGAAAAATTGTATAAATTGCCGCCCGGGCGTGTTAATAACAGGGTGCGTAGCCAACCTGCCAATCCAACGCTCCGTAGCGAACGAAACTTAACTGTCACTGTCGCACTAATATGGAAGAGTGATAGAGAGAGAGAGAAAGACTACCGTATCGTTCGGCACGGAGCGAACGATTGTCATCTTGGCTTACGCACCCAGACCTGAAATGTTTTCGCTTCATTCGCTCATACATAACCTATTAAGATCGGATCTCGGGTGGGGTGTGGGATCTTGTGGTTTTAAGGTGAATATCCATATCATCATAGGCTTATTAACTCTTAAATTATATGAGCTACGTTACCTAAACTGCAAGCATTGATTGTGTTTAAGAGGATAGTGGGCAGCTATTTCTCTAAATAAACCGTTTTCCTTCCTGGACAATGGCATTATGGAAAATATTTTTGTTCCGTTTAATTTATTTTTACCACAGGCACAGGCAGGCAGATATTCAACTCCGTTACATTTTTTCACACACTCATTTAGACGGCACGCGAACTGGCATGCGATTTTAGTTACATTGCGGACTATTGAGGTCCGCAATGTAACTAAAATCCTCCAAATCAGTCGACCGATCAAATACCGTAATACATATAACGAAACTCGGATGCAAGTCGCACCGTCTAAATAAGTCCTTCGGCATCGGATCTATTCGACCCCATGCAGGTATGGTTGATTGCGATGTTAACTAAGTGCCATATTAAATTGAATTCCAAATTAAACCGTCGACTCAGTAGATGTTTGAGTAGAAGATGAATCGAGGACGAATATGTTGATCCCCAGGTTTGCACGTAGTAAGGCTGAGGTGAAGCAGCCTGTGGATCAAATATACAAAGCGGGCTGCATATTCAACAAATGTTCTCAAAAATATGAGTTGATTGCTGACTATATAACGAAAAGTACAGTCGGCGATAAAAGTAATGTTTAAAGGCTAATAAATACTATTTTACTAAAATGCTTTCACGGCACACAAATAAATATCGAATCGCAATTGAACCGTAAAGTTTCATTTCGTCATGAAGTTTCAAGTTTACTGTCGATATCGCCATTCACGTTTTACTGTATGGCGAATGCTTTGATCGCAGGCCCCCAGGGTCTATTATTGGCGAAGGGTCTTGTATTTTCATGTAAATATAGTTACTAAACATGGCAAACTCGTGTAAAGCTTTATCACGTTTTTATATTGTTGTAGATACAAACGTATGTACGTAAAGTGGCTTTATAATAGTGCAATAGCAACACCAAAAGTGTGTTCTAATTCCTTAATAGGTTTCAGGAAAGGTACACAGGTACACAACCACACAAGGTAGGACAAATTCAGGTCCACCGCCATAACCTAACATACTATCAGCATTCAGCAGGAGTAACTATTATGGTCGGACCTCCGTCGGACACATACCATGAAATAAGTATAGCGTTCGTTTCTTAATTACGCGCTAAGTCAGAAATCGACTTATTCTGTGTCATATCATATCATACGCAATGTTATGTCTCTAATACAGCAAATAGACAAAGAGTTCATACATACATAATAATATAACGTTAACGTATGCGGTATAAGATATGGATAGTTTTGAACATGTAACATGTAAAAAAACTGAAATAATAACTAACTGCCAATTTAACGTCTTTATATCTCTATTAATTATTCTGGCTCATGGGCATTGGACTTTTTCGTCTTCCAGTTTTCTGAGAGAACTTGATTAAAGAAAATGACGGCCGTCCGAGTTACAAAATCTTACAGACAGCTCATGAGGACATTCAAATGTGCCAGCAACTGTTTAAAAATATCTTAAAACCAGGCATTGGCAAACGTTAAAGAAAAGTTAAACCCACTGTCTCCGAAAAAAGAAACTGAATACGCAGCTAACAACGTCATTTGGTCAAAAAATGCAACTATATTTGGTCATAAATCCCATAATACATGAACTTTGTCACTTAAATCATTTAAAATGGAAATTCGTGGAAAGGAAACTATTAGTTTATGACATAAACACCAATGGTCTAACGGACGAGAATGTGAAATATGATATAATGTAGTGTATAGATAGATAAATATAATCCAATATAATGAAAGATAAAATTGGGACTTATACGCTGAGCGAAATAGTGGCCAGCCCTCTGGTCGCCCGAGGCCTCTATTAGGCGCGCCGACAAATCTTTAAAAAGCCGACGCGCACTTGGCCCCCATGGCCCCAAGGTTTCAACGCCAAACGCCGCAAACATGTAGCTGCTTCCTAGTGCTGAATATTTGCGGCGCTTGAGGCTTTCGGCCGAGGATGCCGCAGCGCCAGCGGTAACTTTGGTGCTCGGGACATGGGACGGTGCCAGGGTATCAACGCATGTAGCGTCCCACACTAGCGGCCGACCCATGCTCCAAGGCACCAGTGTCATTCCGTCGGGTCGCTTGCCATCGTCCCTGGCTAGACCGCTGGGCTCAAGTACTGCCGGCACTCTGGCACTAACAAGGGCCCGACGGATAACATCATTGATACTGGCGTGGCGGGGCATTCTTCCAGCGCTTCGGACGCACGAGAGGCCATGGTGGCCTAGGATGTCCACCATGGCGCCGCATTGACAGCGATGTGGTTGGTTAGTTGATGCCCCTATCAGCGTATAAGTATCGCCATACAGCGGGGAAATACGGCCAGCCTTCTAGGCACCTTGCCCATTGACGGCGATTTGGGCCAAATTTTTTATCTTTAGTTTAAGTTGTTAGTAAGTTTTATTTTATTATGTATGTTTATTTCTTTGTTTTTGGATATTAAAATCTCCCTGTTTTGGACTGAATTAAAACCGAAATTGGGACTAAAAATGTCAACATTTGTGTTTTCGACAGCGATGGATAAAGTCACAAAACTGCCGCTAAGTATAACGCTAAAAATATAAATGTCACATTATAGTAAAACATAAATATTTATTAAAAAACTATGTTTTTTTTTTCATTTAATACGAATTTGTTACAATAATCTTACAGATTAACGTTATTACAGTTGCGATCTTCTATGAGGCACTTCCCCAGTATTGCAGTAGGACTGCTTCAAATATAAGAGAAGTGACATTTTGCTATTCCCTCCACAAAATATGTTAATAAGTTTCCCGGTGCATCTCGCTACTATTTTCATAGATCTGTGATCTATTTGTTTCCGTCGCGACCTTATTCAGTGACCGTATTTAAAAAGAATTAACTAGTTAATTCAGCGATGAGCCGACACACTTAAAAAAGATGACCGCAGATGTCTATTTTATGGCAAAGAGTGTTTCCTGGAAAAATCGCAAATTATCATATTTCAAACCATCTTAGGTAACCTACCTGTATTATGCTTTTTTAAAAACATTTATTAATATATGTACATATAACGAGGTAAAACAATATAGCTAATGTGGCGCTGCCTCAGTTAGTTATTACGTATTACGACAGAATCAAGTTATTAGACAGTAGATATCTATCTAATAAGTAGTTATGTGGGTAGAATAAAAATTTAGGTGCCATGAATGTTATTATTGTATGTATGTAGAAATGTACCATTGGCTTGGCTGCGGATAGCGTTGTAAATGTTGTCATTGATTTCGTTCTCCCACCAGGCTACAGATGTGCAAAGTTGTGAAAATTTTCCAACATATTGAAAAAAGAATCACAGAAAATAAAGAAAATTTTCATTTTAGAAATGGAAAACTTCGATCTCAATGCAAAAAAACAAGAACTTTCCGACGGCACATCAGTGCATCAGACTCATCAAACATTGGTAAATACAGTGTTTATTTAGTCATCTGCAATAATTTACGGGGTGAATATGAATTGGCTTTTTCATACATTTTGGCTGTCTGACCTTGACATTTTCTATGGGAGAGTAAATTTTTTTCGCCATTTCGGTGTTGGTCCCATATAATTGTTGCTCTGTATGATCTATATATTCAGCCCGTAAATTATTGGTGGTGACTAAATAAACAACCTGTATATTATACCTACATATACGCGAGGTGTAACAAAAATTGTAGGAATCCGCTTAGGGGCACATGCTGTATCAACATTTTTGGACTTTGATTAAATGGAGGGTTGGCCGACATGAAAGACCTGCCACATAGAAAAAAAAAATTTTCGGGCCAAAACAATTTTCTACTCTTTCCTAATCAGGACAAAATATCGAATATACCCTTAAACGGATCCCGACTATTTTTGTTACAACCTGTATATTGAGGCACGTCTAATACATTAAACTCCTCATACTTCGAAGCAGTTTGCAGAGCGTGCTAAAGAAAAACAAAAATTAATTAATATACTCCGTTGACGCCTCCTTCATGTCAATCGAGTACGAGTAAACGCTGTAAGTATATAAGTAATTACATCTACCTGCAAAATATTACCTATATTTTTTAGTTCTTTTACATTAATAAAATTTAATAAAAGATACCCGAGTTATTGTTCCAAGATGGGGCGCTGAACCTTTTTGCTCGCCTCAACGCGTGCAGTTTCTGAAAAAAACGAAGTTATTTATAGGCACCTACTCTATTAAATCATGTTACACGTCGCCGTCGCATGGAGTGGGCAGCCCCATGCCTAGGACATGTAGTATGACGTACATTAGGTAAAAGCCGACCAAGCGTGAGTCGGGCTCGTGCAGTAAGAGTTTCGTAATTTCGTGCCATCACACATTTTTTATAACGTAGGGTCTTAATTTTGAGTCGGGAGTTGGACTTACAATCCTTCAGTAGCTGTTGTCATTATATCACTCCAGGTATTATGTCTAATTTATATTTTTTGTTTACGATTCTAGACAAGAAACGTAGAAAATCACGTTTCTTATAGTCTTTATAAGAAACGAGTTTTCCCGTCCCCTTAATCATAAATTTACGTAAATGTTTATTTTCGAACATTCACATGAAGGATCACTAGAGGCTCAGTAGAGCTTTCGCTGTTTGTCATAGGTTAAGTCACGTTTCGAGCACGGAATCCTAAAAAAACGAAGGATTATTTACAAGCACATAGTTTACGCATTATGTTATATAAGTTATATTACATTAAAGTGGGCAGCGTACCCAGAACGTGTATGACGTCACTGCGCATCCCTGGCGAGCGGGATGGATTAGCTAATCGGATCAGTGGTGTCATTTACAGCGCTTACCGAGCGCGGGTGAGTTAAGTGAACAATAAATAGCATTTAGCTATGGCTGAGATTTTTCATATTTTAAAAAGTACTCGCCGCTAGTGTGAAAGAAACCGCCAGCGATACGCATGCATGCATATTTTATATTCACACTGCACGCTGCACATGGATAAGCAAGTTTCTGGGACGAGAAAAAAATAGTCGTTCACCTCCCTTAACCTTAACGGAGTATTAAACTACACTAAGTCTCAGAGAGTAAATAAAAAAAAAGAAAGGGTCCCTGTGCAAATCGATCGAGCGGTTACGATTCAATTAGTAGCGTGCGGTTACCTGTCTGACAGATAAGATCAGAAATGTTTATTACGTAGCACAAAAATTTTACATAGTGTAAACGTTTACAGCCTTTTGGACGGTGACTGGCAACAGTTATGTACATATTTGAATTTAGAATCAGATCTCGCTGTCAGATGGAACGAGTATGCCAGCCGGCATTCCAGAGGAGGCAGCCATTAAGACTAGACGAGATATAATGTTGCTGATATATTAAGAAATAGTAGTTTATGTGACTGCTACATAATGAAAGGCATTAAAATACGAGTGTGGGTTTATGGAGCGAATGAAATGAGTTTCATAAAAGGATCACCCGAGTAGTTTTATGCCTAATTATGTACAGTTACATACACTGCTTCATCTACATCAGTACCATACCATAAGTCATACACTTCAACCAAACAAAGTCATTTTTTACTAACTAACCAAGCAAACGTCAAAATAGCGGAAATACAAATTTTTCACGCATGTCACGCATCCGTTGTTTTTTTAATTCAGAACGTCATATATTATAGGGACGTTATGTCCTGGTTTTCTTATAAATAAATTTCAATGTTAACTGCACATTCTGTTGTATTCTGCTTCGGTTCTGTTTTTATGTTCTGTGTTGTTTTACGTGTGCTACACTACTGATGTGCTGCGACACATGCTGAGTTTTATCCTTTTCTGGAACCACCCGCAGCACTGTAACTTCTACTTTACCTAGATTTAAGTCTATTTTAATGTTGTTGTGTATGTGTGTTTCGAATAAAAGCATCATTCATTCATTCATCATTCATATAGATGACGAAATTATAAAATATCGAAAAGTGCCATTAATGTTTAACTATTGACCACATCCTCCCTGTTAGACCGCTATCCCTAACAGTAGTATATATATACTGTCTCTTACAAGTAATATTTAATGGAACATAGAAAATTGCGCTAAAAAGCCCTGAGCGCAGCTTGATGTCTCGGAGTGAGTCTTAGGGCCCACTACGTAACGCTGATTTTCAGTGAAGCCTGGTAACACTAAAACTAAATGGTACTAATATATAAGAAAACATAACAACACATTAAATAAACAGAAAGGCAGAGTACTCTATAAACAGTGCCTAAAAACAACGTGTACAAAGTAATACCTAATTAGCACGCTTTCTGATCTGCCTAGATCCTAGATCGTTATTGTACCAGTCAACAGCAGATCTGCCTAGATCCTGGATGATTAGTATATGCTGATTCACCCGAGGAGTCTGTTCACTCGCACCCACGGCCTCACGCTCGCCGTACCACTGGGAACACTGATGCATTGCCAGCTGCGTCTCAACCCCCGCTCAGTATCGCTAATGTGATACCTACCCTATTTCGTATAAACGTAATGCCTTCATTGAATCATGGATATACTCAATCATATATTATTCAACCTTAAAAATGTCAGAAAGCGGGTTTCTTTAAATTACCGTCTCTGACTAAATACCATGATAATGTAAAAAGTTAAAACCCCAATGATGCTTTAAGAGGGGACGAACGCAAAATTGCAGTTCTTATATTGAATTATTATGACACATATTTAAACTAGATTATAATATTATATTATTTGCTTGAGATTATAATATTATATTATATGTTTATGTTTGTGTATTTCTTATGAATGTATTGTGTTCGTACATGTATCAATTGTCATCACCTATACCTCATGTTTTGCACCGCCTACAACTTATCTGCTTTGCCTAAAGGTTGACTGGTAGAGAATGCCTTACGGGATTAAGTTCGCCTATTGTACAGTGTGTTTTCTTATGTGCAATAAAGATTAAATAAATAAATAAATTTGCAAGGGAAGTATTTAACCAAAAGTAACTAACCAAACCTAAGGTTAAATGGCTCGATAGAAAAAATCACGAAAACATGTCTAATTTTCATTTAATTTCAATTGTATATCGTTACCCTGCATAGCACAGGAGTATAACTTTAATAGAAAATAGCTAGTGATAAAGCCGAGCGACGTGATGAGCAAAATTATAAACAGGAGTATATTTTCAGAGTTTCAGAGTTATTGAGGTAAAACGTTAAAACTTGCGCGATGGCCATATATTGGACCTTCCGTCGCCCCTTTTAACTGGAAATTAACTGGCTACCTACATTAGCTATGTATTATTCATATAAGGAGCTAGAAAAAAAAAAATGAATTCGAAATATCTATAAAGCCTAAGCTAATGAACGCTCAGTCGCGGCTAAAAACTAGGCCATTACTGTAGTTACGAGTATCTTCATCTGACCAGTTTTATTCTAGTTTTTTTGAGATAATTAAGTACGCAAAATATAAATTTGTAGTGTGTTTACAGTAAAATACCGTACCGTAGCGGTCGTTATCAATAAAATAAAATAAACGACAACAGTAACAGGTTCCCCCGTAAATATCCGGACCCTCAGTCCTTGACCCATCGTTGGTCCATTGCGTTTTACACCGCATTTTTGGCAGGCCGATGTCTTTATGTAACAGGCTATAAGCGCCGTGCCGCTAACACGACTCGGTTACAGTGTATAATCAGTTTTACTCTTTTTTTTGTGCAGTAATATGCAAAATAAGAACATAAGGATAAACCTGTTTACGTAAGCGTATTTGTGTGCTACTTCCTTTTGTTTTTATTGAGGTTATAGACGCCTGTTATAAATAAACAAGATTATTACTCACTATGTTACTTACCTTTCGAGTTCCTTACAATTTAATAACACTTGTAATAAGTTATTCGTACATAACTATATAAATTAGAAAATTGGCAAGTAAGATATCTGTCAAGAATTATACATATCCAATGACAACCTAATAGCAAATAAATTACATTAGCAATAATGCTTTCGTCAAATCAAACGTGAAACTTTTATAAGACACTTGCCTATCATGATTTTATGATAAACTTGACTAGAACAAGCCAGGACACAAAAATAACCCCGACTCATTTAAGGATACGTTAGTAACTGAGCATAATAAGTACACAAAACATAGATACTTCTGTGTATTATTCCATCAGTGCACACGTTATTGTTATAACCCCCTATGCTGCCTCAGTAACGAGATTTGTTACCTACTTAACGTACTTTAATATGGCGGGACAGAATTATATGCTCGTAATGTTATGACTTATTAAGGTTAAGTAGGTATACACAATTTCCTTTGCGTGTACATTTACATTAAGTATGTACGAACTCAAGTTAGCAAAAGTATTATAGCTTAGCGAGTTTAGCGACATGTATACAAAAAATAGTGAATATATGCAGATAATATAGTAATAGTAGTTTATGTGACTACTGCATAATAAACGAACGAAGTGAGTTTCTTAAAAAGATCACACGAGTGTTTTAATGCCTAATTATGTACAGTTACATACAATATTTTATCTACACACATATCATAAACTTTCTATGAAATATTCACTAACCCAAATTACAGCCTCCGTTGGGGCATCGTTGCCAAATCGTTGCTCTCTTGGCGGAACTCGCGGATATATGGTGGCGTCACCGAAATATTTTTATCGCTTATTTTACACGAAACTTTTGCTATAGTTGGTACGTAAAACTAATTAAAAGATAAACTGTACGTCAAATGGCGGTAAATGAAAACCGGGGTCTCTCTCGCTAGATCGGTATCATCTGAGTTGATCCAGTTAGAAGGTATGAACCATACTGTTCTACCTTAGAGATGGCTAGGGGGCGCCGTAAGCCTTCAGTAAGAAATGCATATACTTGGAAAAATTCGACCGATGCTGCCGTGACCCCGGTGGCCGAGTGGCTCAGGCACCTGCCGCGATAGCAGAGGACGCTGGTTCGATTCCAGCCTGGGGCACTGGAGGCCTTGGTCACTTTTTCTTAGTATATGACATTTATTTCAGTTTACAATTTATATAGTAGTGTTTCTACTTTAAATAAAAACAAATTAAAATATTTTCTGAAAATAATTTAATTTGTTCTAATACTTCTAATAGTAATAAACAATACTATCCAAAGAAACACATAGGCGTTGGTACACATGGCGTATGGTACTTATCACATCACATTGTAAAGCTTTTTTTCTTCGTTGACAACATGTGAAATGATATTTTGTTTAATTTCTTAGCGCCGCTATTGTATCTGCTTCGATATCGCCTGCTACGTTCATTGTTCCGTATTGCTACAATTGGTTGAATAGTTCTTGTGTTCTGCAATGTCTGGATCGATACACAATAACTACGCTTGTGCCTTTCACGCATACATTAAATAGATATTACCATTGTAGGAAAGACATATAACTTCTTATGGGAATATTTAAAAGCACATACAAAGCCTGATCCCATATTTAAATAGTTTGCGCCCTAATTAGTTTAATACTGCGGAAGACTTCATTAGCTTACTTGTTTTTTTTTTAAGTTTATTCTTGATACTTACTATTGCTGGCGATAGCTGAGAAATCGGAATTATTGTCCAAAAAACACACAAACACATAATTTTACACCAACATAACAACCAAACTGAACAGGATATTTTATTTACATACACACTAAACCAAACATTTTTTGTACAGTTATTGTATAGGTAATCAAAACGATTATAATAAGATAATTATGAAAACTATACACTATATACACCAATATTTTAAAATAAGAGTACAATCAACACCAATATCACAAGAAATCCCTTGAAGGACCAAACTGACAAACTGTGAATAGAACTGTCAGTAATTTTCTTCTTTAATTAAAATGCCAGATTTATTAATGTAAAAAGATTGCAAGTTACGGTATGCAGTATAAATATAGATATATAATAATAATAATAACAATTGGCTAGCCTTGATCTGCATAAATATACAATTTAGGACCTACTTACCAAATACTTACTCTAATAAGATTAAATCATATGAGCTCATTTTGGAACACAATTCTGACTTGTTCGAATAAATTGGCATACAATGTCACCGTCAAATAATTTCAATAGTAATTAACTTTATTAACGATGAATATTGTGAAAATCAAATGAAATACTCATCAGTATTCAATAACATTCTTTGTGGGTATATATTATATATTTGTTTTAAGATCATGTAGTCATGCTAAATGGCAATGTAGTTTAAAATGCAAAGTCAGTGTCAGCCCTACCAGAACACTGTGTTATTACGCAACCTTCGTCGGCCGGCGCTATTTAAAAGGAATCCGCATTCCTAGCCTTCAATAAGCAACACGAACCCTAACAGCCCTTACACCCAGGGTAGGGACTGGAATGTCTTCGTTCTGTAGCATATGTATACTCCGTTTTTAGGGTTCCATACCCAAAGGGTCAAACGGGACCCTATTACTGAGACTTCGCTGTCCGTCCGTCCGTCCATCCGTCTGTCACCAGGCTGTATCTCATGAACCGTGACAGTTGAAATTTTCACAGATGATGTATTTCTGTTGCCGCTATAACAACAAATACTAAAAACAGAATAAAATAAATATTTAACGGGGGCTCCCATACAACAAACATAATATATAAAATAAAATAGTAATTAATATAGGTTTAGTATATTAGATAATAAGTTACTAATATAATGTAACATAATATAATATGGAAAGTCTGAAATAAATGTTTAGTACCTGGGCGACCGAGCGTTGCTCGGTTATAACAATTTAGTGTATAGGTGATAATCTTAACTACATTTTTTTACTAAATTAAACTTGTCTAAAACAATAAAAAATAAAAATTATATATAAACTTGAACATATAAAAAAAACAAAAGTTAGTCACCGGGCGAGATTCTAACCCGTAACACTCGTTTAGCAGTCCGCGTCTTAACCCGCTGGACCAGACGGACAGTGGCCGGCAACAGGAAATTAGCTACCATATTCTGCGTCGAAAGAAAAACGCATGAAAACTCGAAAACACGCGTTTTCCCAAACATAAGACTAATCTAGATCGATTGTTTACCCCCAAAAACCCCCATATACCAAATTTCAGCAAAATCGTTAGAGCCGTTTCCGAGATCCCGGAAATATATATACATATATATATACAAGAATTGCTCGTTTAAAGGTATAAGATTTAATTTAATTTAATATTTTTTTTGCCGTTTTTATAAATAATGGTACGGAACCCTTCGTGCGCGAGTCCGACTATCGAAGAAAATTAAAACAAGTTTTCCTTTTAACGTGATTTTAATACAAGTGACAAAATGTAAATATAACAAGCATTTAATGTCCTCGGTGCATTTTAATTATAGATATAGTATTGTTACCTAATTATTACTCGTACATAAGGGTACCCACCCACACAAAAGTAACTTGTTATGCCTAAATTCGTAGTAGGAGGATCCAATTTCAGAGTCGATCTCATAATAGCCTCTCTCCTTAATTACGTAGCGACGACGGCCTAAGCCCTACGTCAAGGGATTTCCATGAAAACAAATCCTTGTGTTGTTTTTGTTATATTGAGTCTATCAATTAAGTACCAATTTAATTTCCATTAAGTTAACTGCACGGTCTGCACGTAATTAATGGAAATTATAAACCCTGATATCTGTTTGTTAGTGGAATGTTCGGAAAATGACTTGAATATGCTACAAAAGTCTAAACTATTAAGTGTATGAAACATGCATGATGTTGATGTGATGACATTAAATATGTATGCAACTTTTTGGTATTGTATGTATTATATTAATTTAAACATTGTCCAAGACTGGAACTGAAATATTTTTCTATGCATATTCTGAAGTAACTTAAAAGTTTAATTGGCCGCTTACTGGAATTTAACCAGAACTGTACCTATAAATAAAAATGGCTGACCTGCTTCTCTTAATCAACTCAGACTTTTATAGAGCCTAAATTTATTGAAAAGTTTTAGTTATTACCAGTTGAGGCAAAGAAAGTATTGACTTCCTCCGTAAATTCCTACTCAATTAGTGCCTGACTTTAAAAGTGTGGGATTAAGGATAAATGCAGTTATTTTACCATCTTAACCAAAGCCCTTGTTGGCTGATAGATAATCATGAAACTACCAAATAGTCTAAAGCGGTACATCACTTGTTGCGTGGGTCCATCAATATGAATGAAGCCATCTATCGATTGGCACTTTCGGCCGCCGGCCGGTCCTCGGCCTTCCCGCTCCCGACCTTCGCCTCTTCAGCGTGATTGCTTCCTAATGGATTTTAAATTGTAGCGACATCGGTTTAATTGACAATGTTGCTACTACTTTATTAAATAAAAACCCTTCTTTTGAACAGTTACAATACTATTCTCGACACGATGTCATCAATTCTATTTTTCGCGACGCGTTACAAGCGTAGGCAAATTCAGGGTTCGAATTTATGAATTCGAATTTGCATATAATTTTATGCGCTCCATTGAATCTTCATTCGTTTCAGAACCGTGTTAGCTAAAGAGTGGGTGTAAAGTGGGCGTTTACTCGCTTTATATATATCGGTTTAAATTTTATAAGATACCTACAGTTTTTACCATCTTTAATTTAAATTTTTAATTTGCGATTAATTGTCAGCAACTTCGTCCAGGTATTATTCTTTAATCCCACCCTGATGTCCACCCCCATTTCACCGTCCCCATTAAAGAATATCATATAAGCACTTATCTTTTTAATAAATTTAATTCAATTTCACTCCACATATTTAAAATTTAAACGATAGCACAGTACGGTGCATGAATGCATTTTTTTTTAAATTATAATATTAGTAAAAACTTAATATGTAAATATTTTGTCCGCAGGCTGGTGTTAATAGCTCTCGTGGTAGAAGTAATATTCCCGGTAACATGGCAATGCCAATCGGAAGGCTGGCACGGAGGCGCGTTCGTGCGGCTGTACCTGTGCGGCGCGCTGGTGCTGCAAGCCGTGCTCATGCTGCTGCTGGCGGCGCTGGCGCACCAGTCCGCTAGGGGCACCATCACGGAGGTCGACGCCAGGAAGCTGGTCTCTCCACTCCTGTTGATGAAGTAAGTGTCTGTGACCTGGCAGGGCTGACGCCACATTCGTGCGGCTGTACCTGTGCGGCGCGCTGGTGCTGCAAGCCGTGCTGATGCCGCTACTGGGGGCGCTGGTGCACCAGCCCGCTAGGGGCACCATCACGGAGGTCGACGCCAGGAAGCTAGTCTCTCCGCTCTTATTGATGAAGTGTCTGTGACCTGGTAGGGCTGACGCCATATTAGTTCGGCTGTACCTGTGCGGTATGCTGGAGCTGCAAGCCATGCTGATGCTGCTGCTGACGGCGCTGGCGAACCAGTCCGCTAGGGGCACCATCACAGAAGTCGACGCCAGGAAGCTGGTCTCTCCACTCCTGTTGATGAATTGAGAAAGTGTCTGTGACCTGGCAGAGCTGACGCCACATTCGTGCGGCTGTACCTGCGCGGTGTACTGGCAAGCCATGCTGATGCTGCTGCTGGTGACACTGGCGCACCAGTCCGCTAGGGGCACCATCACGGAGGTCAACTCTAGGAATCTGGTCTTTCCGCACATGTAGATGAAGTAAGTGCCCCTGTGGTATAAAACAAACAAAGGGTTTATCACGTTTATTACCTTACAATAATCAATAAGGTTTGATGTAATTGCCTGTTGAAAACCAACAAAGTAGCTTTATTGCCTTAAGTACCCAATTTATAAAGAAACTTTGCGAGTTTGAAGTGCCGAATGGAAGAAAGTATTAGGGTAAAGGCACCTATTACCGTGGTAGTTAAGGAACTTTTCAAAAGAGATTCTAAAATTAAGGGTATCAATGCTGTCTAACAGCCAGGAATATTTTTTTTTCATCAGAGCATTTAATGAACTTTCCGTTTCACACGTTTTTGGATTCATTTTGGTTTATTATATGTATTAAAATATTTTTTGAAGCCAAAATGACCAAATCTTCTATTACCGTGGCAAGGGACAGGCTGTGATTCTATTATCGCGAATTGAGCTTTCATTACCGAGGGTACAATTGGCATGATTTTTCTGCACTCGTTAATAGAAACCAAACTCAAAATTCGAAACCTAATACCGAGGGTTAAAACAATAATAACGACGTGGGTTCTGTATATTATTTTTGTATCATTAAGTTTAATAATGACACAAAAATAAAAAATAAAACTATAGGAGTATGTTTAAAAATAAGAGATATATTCGAAGAGATTATAATTACACTTTGGTACAATCAAATACTATTAAATAGTTAACTTACCAAGTACCCACGAGTACCTGTATAACAAGTTATAAGTTGAATGTTTTACATGTAAAACAACAAAAATTATTGTTAGTAAAGTTTTACTAAGGACGTATATGACAAATAGGCCTGCCTGTTATTAAATAAAGTAATTTTTAAATGCTATAAAGATTGATAAGAATGTGTCTTACTGACATAATTAGCTGCACAAAAAAACAAGTAAGTAACATTTTCTCATAAGGCACAGCGTAAATTATAGTCGAAATTTTATAAGCTGGACGTTTACTACCTGAGTGAAAGTTTACCACAGTGAAATGGTAAACGTCCACCTCATAAAATTTCGACTATATATAAAAACATGAAAATATTTAATTCTAATATTTTTGATAAGGTAATTAAGTTAAATAAAGTCTCTCACATATTATGTGTTATAATTTACCCGTTTATAATTAACAAATCACAGTACTTTTCTTATTGCTGATTCTTATAGCTAAAAAAATCATGTCTGAGATTTTGGACTACTGTATAAATAAAATAATATAAAAAAAATCTAATCCGAATTGTCCGGCAGTTGGGTATCCTTCCTTGTCAGAGTAATAACTGAATCAGAAAACAGAAGAATTTAAATCTGATAATGATAACTGAAGTCTAAATTTTATCAACGAAATCTGTACTTGCGGTACCCTAAATGCGATATTTCAATACAATACCAAATAGTCACTCGGTAATAGATAACTCTTTAAGAGCCTATTACCGACCCATTCGATATTTCTCTGGGTCGGTAATAGATTTCTATACATTCTATTACCGAAGGTAATCTGATCATACCATCGGTAATAGGCTTAATTTGGAGTTTAATTAAACCTAATTCCGACCCATAAAAAGAATAAAACACAGATGGTTTTTCAAATCAAATCAAACACGTATATTACAAGCTTCTTGTAAAGACAAAATCACATAACTGGCAAGTACATTTTAGGTTTTAACTCAAAATAAAAAAAAGTTGACAGATTAAGGGTTCCCATAGAAACAAGGAAATCGGTGCTGAAGTTTTTGTCAAAAATTAAGGGTTAGTTGAATACTTTCCATACCACGGAAATAGCTCTTTAATAGCGTGAATAGATCAAGAATGGAATAAATAAAAGAAATTATAAAATTGATAATTTGTACCAAAACTAAAGAGTAAATAACAAAACTACCACTTTTTCTATTACCGTGGCATACCACGGAATTACTTACCACAGAAATAATTGGCGCCTATCACCGCTGTATTTTATTTTCAATTTTAAACGTATTTCCCGGTCAAAAACTAAGTTAAAAGTAATTCAAAATCGTGTAGAAAACAATACACAACCTCTTAAAAGGCATTGCACTAGTTTATTTGCCATAACTATTACGTAAAACACTAAGTAAGATTGGAGTGCACTTACCTGTGGTGTCACGTGTCTGTATGGAACAACCGGTTCTTGCGCCGCCGTCGCACAAACTGACGAATCGCGAGTTTTTTGTTACACTCACACAAATGCACACTAATGGACACGATAGACCAATGAATGAGCTTGTTTTGTGTATGCTTTATTTCTTAGGGAATAGATCTGTTTGCTTGCAAAATGAGTATTTGTAAACACCGCGGTGTTAGACGTCGATTTTGATACCCGCGTTAATAGCCGCCGTTACCCTAGTATAGCTTTTCGCGAAAACGTTCAATTAATCAAAGCTTGTACGATTAAGGACTTACACAAATGATGGTCGGTAACTCGACCACCTAAAGCGGCACTTAGAAATTCCTCAATTGAAATTTGCACTTCCCTTGGCTGCATTTTAATAAAACTTTGCCAACCCCTAGCTTATACAGGAAACTTAGTTTTGATACTATGTATAGACAATGAAGTGAGTTTAGTTTCTAATGCGCATAGGTTAATTTATTACACAGAATCCCGTCGTGATTCGAATTCGCTCTTGCTCGATTGCTTCCGTTTATTTGAGAAACATTAACGCTTGAAAACCGCTTTATTTCAGTATTAATAAAAACTATATTGCTGCTACACGAGTAGTAAATGTCGATTGTTGATGTATTGCGCAATCGTTGGCCCCTGGCCAATGAAAACATTTATTGAGGAAGATAAATGTTCATTATTAACTGATAGTTATTTTTGAAACTTTTTATCGATGATTAGGAATTGCCGATATGTGTTGAATGAAGAACGGTCAGTATTACGTCGAAATAATAAATATTTAACTTTTCATATCTTTTAAACACCCCGTTTTGGTAAAGTTTGAAATTACGAGTAACGCAGAACCAAAGACATTACGCAATATTTTTGTAAAGTAGAAGGCTATGAGTAGGTTATTTGAACTCTTTTTAGGGTCCCATACCTCGAAAGGAAAAAACGGAACCCTTATAGGATCACTTTGTTGTCCGTCCGTCCGTCTGTCTATCTGTCAAGACCCTTTTTCTCAGGAACGCGTGGAGATATCAAGCTCCAAGGGACAGTAGACCTGAGTATTTGATATACATTCCAGCCGGAACTCCTGACGGACGAACAACAAAGTGATCCTATAAGGTTTCCGTTTTTTCCTTTCGAGGTACGGAACCCTAAAAACGTAGCTGTATTTATCTTCAAAGTCATTTTCAATCTTAAATAGTAACTATTTATTTAAACGTCGAAACGAAATTACAGAGAAATCTTTATAAAATATTTACGTGTATTTCAATAAAATTTAGAACCATTAATCTTTGCGATTCTTTCAAATCTACTTCGCGATTAATACGTATTTACAAAGCTTGAGCATCTCAGACGACCTTGACCGCGTGTCCTTTGATAAGATAACCCAAATGTCAGAATAGCCGGGGAAGCGTCTACGTCTGGTAAGTTTGGTCGGCAAAGTTCTCTTTCATAGAAATGAAGCTATTTTAAACCCTTGTATCTGAATTTTAAGATCTATGGCATGGTGTCAGACAAGGTTATGGGTGATATGTTACATTTGTCATTATTACATACATTCAAAAACAGTTTTGTTACGGCTTTGAGATTATCTATTACAACTTAGCTACAAGAATTGTGACATACATGACACCGTGTGTATAGGTATTATTTACAGCAGTGGCAAATAAATGTGCTTATCATATTTTTTTAAATAAATTTCCATATGTTTATTTAATAATTTCTCGGAAATGGCTCTAGCGATATTGTATGAAAACAACAATTCGATCGTACTATGGTTGATTTTTTAAATGAATAAGCTTGCCCGAGTTTTCACATTAGGCCGGCGGGTATTAAATTATAAAAAAGTAATGATGCGATTTAATTTTCAAACCAGAGGCTAACGAGCACCTAACGAGGCTTGTGGTAACGTGGCTGCGTACTTTGCCACGTGCAGTGGGTCATATCATAAATGAGTATATATTATGGTCGTGATGATGATATGTACAATTAAAAAAAAAAAAGGTATTATTATAATATTTTAGTATTTCTTCTTCTTATAGGCTTTAAGTATCAATTGTATAAACTCATTTGAGTCTGAGTTATCTACGAGACAGGCTAAGCCTAGTGTAGGAGCCAGAGCAACCTGATTAGTTTATTACATAGCCAAGGTACCTACATTTCGTCAATTGTATTTAATTAGGTTAACCTTAACACCCCTGTAAACATATTTGTGTACCTATAGTACATTCTTGAAGTTTTTTTTTGAAATTTTATATAAAGTCTAATTGTACGAATTTTCGAATTAATCCCTGCAAAAATTAACTGTATGATAGATTTTTGCCGCTACTGTATAATTATTCCTTTATTTTGGGTCTTACTTTAGGTTTTTTTACAATATGAATATAAAATTAAAATATGAAAACACAAAACAATACAAAAATATTATAAACACATTATTTAAAAAAACTAACAGCAGGGCTACAGAGAGAGGAACCGCCGGACTTTCCGCGCCATGTCCAAAATCACCGCCTTCTGCATCTGACCCTTGATCCAACCATCTAGCGAGAGTCTCGACCTCGACCAGAGGCTTGAGGTGTTGGTCGAGACTCGACCGATAGTCGGTTCAGCGAACGGTCTCATAGCGAAGAGTCTCGACCAACACCTCAAGCCTCTGGTCCAGGTCGAGACTCTTCGCTATGAGAACGTTCGCTGAAACGACTATCGGGACATGATCGTTCATTTTATTATATCAGACGTTGAAGCATTAAAGCGTTGTAATAAGGGACGCCATAAATTCCTGACTTAAATATCTATTAACAAATCTATCGAACAAATCCTCTTCTCCTCAAGACGAAAATGAGGGACCCGCGCGAAAGCGCCTTTTCATATAAACTTATTTGTAGTCCTCATTTTCTTCTCTGGATATTAATATTATTATATGTTGACACAATTCGTTGTATAGCAACCAGCCATGCCTCTTCGGTTGTTTTTTTTTTAGTTTTTAATTATTAAGTAATAAGAGATAAAATTAAAAAAACTGTTTTTCACTCCTAATTTTTACAATAATAATAATATTACATTACATTAAATTAAAGCTCTCCAAGAGGCCTCTACGTGTTGGATCTTTATCCCCACGCAAGCCTATCGAAAGACCGGATTTGTAGGGCTGTGAAATCCAAGGAGATAAAATATTAATATTTAAAAACGTCAAACGTAGGAACATAGTATACATCAAATTATGTCAAAATATTCTCCACGATGTCTATATCCAGAGAGAAAAATTGGGACTACGTTTGCATGGAGTAGCAGCCGTCCCCTTTCCTCTTAAACGGCTTAAATTTAACGAAGAAAATGAAGCGTAGGGCGGTCGTTCTAGTTTTCAAGAATCTTAAGAATTTATGTCTCATTCATGTCACCTAAATAATGATTTGGCATAGTAATGATTTTTCTAAATTAGTTGGTTAACTAAGTAGTTGTGAATGATTTTGCATTCAAAGAAACCCAGTGTCTTGGCACTCAGCCAGACCAACTTGTCGTAATTAGCTAAGCACCTGCTTGTTATTTCCAGCTCTCTGACCAATAACGCCGCTATAAAAACGGATTAAATCAATTTACTATACTGTCGACCGAGGCTTGGCTGTGTATTCTCTATTCTCAATCGTTGCGGAAGCACGAACTAGAGTTCTTTATTCAATTTAACCAGTGTAACGTAAACTTGAGATCCATTCGACGGCTTCCTAGCAGTGTTGGCCGACCGTCAATTGCAATTGACTATTATAACCGTCCGTTACGGTTTATGGTTCAATTTGTAATGGTTATTGGTCAATTGCAATTAACGTTCGGCTAACACTGCCTCCTAGCCTAGTCGGTAGTGACCCTGCCTACAAAGCAGGAGTGTTGTGTGTACATATACGTAATATCTATTTGTATATACCTACATATATCGTCGTTTATTAAGCTAAATAGCTGCTTGCTTATAATTACTTAATAATATTACCCACACACGACACAAGCCATACTGAGAGACTAAGTCGATCTGTGTAAAATTTCATCCATTACAATTAGTATGATGACTAGAATTAAGACAACTTATTTTAAAACATTCACGTAATAAAGTACGTACTGAAAAGTAACATTACTTCTAGAAATTTGGCCATTAATATTTATTACTTTTTTTTCAATAAATTATAGTAAGTCAGCTGCAGAGAAAAGGTACCACCCCTGCATACAAACTTCTATGCAGAGATTAAATCGTAAAGATCAAATTTCTAGAAGTAATGTTACTTTTCAGTATGTACTTTATTACTGTATGTACTGTATTCCACAAAAATCCATAATGGCTAGCTGTTATTTTTAGAGTGCCACAAAATTTCAGTCATGATCCATAATTCTGTATCTGAGGGTTAAATTTCAGTCTTAATCTAAATTATTTGCATTCATCTCTCATACCTATTTTTAACTGGTTTATCTGAGCGAGCGATCGCTTCCACGGCGAGCGATCGTAATGACGCCCCTGAGCACATAAGATTAGGTAACGCTGTGCACTGTCTGCGAATCTCTTGCCATCCACGTACATTTAGCCTGCGATCATATAAGTAGTAACGTCAATAAAGCATACGTAAGATGATTTGGTCACGTTTTAAAATATCTGCAAACTTGCCAAAGGCCATTGCTGTAAAAAAAACTTGTATTATGCAAGGAAGCAAAATATTGATGCTTAATCATGTTTTTCTGAACGCTTTTATTTAATACACAATTGTCATTAGTCAGATACATAACAAAGGTGTTTAAACATAAATCTAAACAGGACTTTTCAATGCTTTATAATGAATTGTAACAATTGAGCAACCTGTAGAAGTATTGTATTTGTTTGCGACTTTTCTCAAATATTTTACTCACAAATAATCAAAGGATTCTATACTCTACATTGTAGATTATCCGATGTGAGTGATGTGACATTGACATTTATGCATATTTAATATACTTTACTTTAGAATACATTTTTGTAACTTTGAATTTGAAATGTCAATAAATCTCCGAAGGTTAACGTATCATCTCACGGTGACATTGGATCCATCATTCATTATGTCGAGGTCTGTATAAATAATTTATTGTACTTCAAGTGCCAGCTGCACTGATACAAGTAACTTATACATATATTAAAGAGCTTTATAAAATGTATACAAAGATTTCGTGTTTTCATTTCTTTTATGGATATTTATAAGAGCTTTCGTGCTAATGTGATAAATGCTGGCGACTTCCACAAATCTTACATTAAGGGCCTGTTTTATAATATCCAAGTAGTCCTGAACAAGCTACTTACTACCACTTATCTGACGTATAAAGTCATCGTTGGCGTTTAATCTGGCAGTTAATTTATTTACTAATTAGCTATCCAATACTTTACTCAGACTTTGTGAAACAGACCCTTAAAGCTTATATTTTTCTGAACGGGCTGAACAGTTTTTTTAAACAAGTGAGGATCATTACCATAAACATATTATGAAGGATACCCATGACAGATTTAAATCTTACACAAATGCGTCACTACTGGGTGCTAATCATTTCTAAAAATAATGTTAGGTAGATTTTTTATTATCATACAATGTGATGTGACAGCGTTTATACTTCATACATTATTCAATAAAAGCGAGAAAACGGAATGCTAAGATTGAACAACTGAAGCAAATTAACCTTTGTTTACTCTGTAGTACTTACCTTCTCCTCGCTGTCTTTGTTGGTTGATGTTCTTGGAAAGGATGGAAGTAGATGGATAGATAGACCAACAAGAGTGAACCGTTGTACAGCTATTAAACCATTATAATGAGATTAAAGGTAATAGTAATCAGAGAAGTCTCAAAAATTTAAGTGCTGGGAAGAAGTAATGTCTCTCTATCTACTTTCTGCCTACAATTCTTTCTTACCTACAGTCAAGAATTGGCTATGCGAGCCAGCCTCACCAGTCACCCGCTTAGCGACTTCTGCTGTGATTCTGTCTGTGCCTTTTAACACTTATTTAACAGTATAAAAACAGATTGTTTATTACAGGGTGCTGCTGGTGTTGCCGGAGATAGCCTTGAACGTGATGGGCACCATGTGGATGTTCTGCGACGTCATAGAGTGCTCGGTCTCGGACAAGTTCTCAAACGTAGTTATTCAGAGTAAGTCACCGTCGAACGACGAAAATAGCATACGGTTTCATATTTAACGCAGTGAAAGTTTTTTTAGGACATATGGTGAAATTGCGCTTATTATATACAGAATAGGAAACTATCTATCTACCAAAATATTTATCAAAATTTGATGAAATAAAACGACAATAAGATAAAAATTAGCCGATAAAAACTTGGTTTGGAAGAGTGATTTAAGTAACATTTTCCTTCGACCAGGCATAGTCCTTTTCAACTGGGTGCAACTCGCGCTGACTGTGTTCGGTCTGTTCATGGTGTTCGACCCGCTGGGCTCGGTGAACTACGGGGACATGGTGGACACGCCCAACCAAGTGCGGCACCACCGCAAGGTCACCGGGCTGTGGTCGAGGCGGTTCCGGTGGGCCTTCTGCTGGCTCAAGCGGGATGAGCATGGGAAGGAGGCTTTTCAGCAGGTTGCAGGTGAGTTTCCACAATTTCTCTATGCTTGGCAAGATGCTTGTAACTTATATATATAACAGAAAGCAGTATTAACAAAAATTTATGTATAATCACCTGCAGAATTTTACTTACAGAACCTGTGTGTTCTGTACAACAGACTTTTAGACAAAAATATGAACGCCTCGTTTGCTAATTCAAGTGGAAAATCCTACTTTTAGGATCTCGAACTTACAGGCAAAATGATCTCATAGCAAAGTCTAATTTTGTTCAATAATGGACAACAACAACAACTTGCTGTCTCCATCTATATCAGGAATCTTTTTCCAGCTCTCCTCAGCGCCCTATTCAGATCAACAGACCTCGTCCCGTCCGACGTTGTGGCGGGCTGCGTCCTGCTCCGAGTGCGCCAGAAGCGAGAGACCCGCGAAATGCGCCGTATACAAATGCTCAACGACGAAGAACCTATATACACCACTGATGTCAACAAAATTTTCTCCGAGACCCCGCCCTGGATGAACCTTAAAGATGCTTTGCATTACCTTAGGCTGTCCATAGCGGCATACGGCTGGCCCTATGTGTTGTATCGGCACTGCTTCACTGGTTTCTGCAAGTTGGCCAGGCACTTGACGTGTTGCTGTTGTCGGTAAGTTATAAGTGGATTAAAAAAAACTGTCTCTTACTTAATAGCGTCATTCGCAAACCAGATCTAGACTCGTCCTGTCAAGTGGGGAAACTGAGGACAGTAGGGATAACATTGGACAAAGGAAATATATAATTACATATCGATTAAAAGAACATTACTAATTGTACTATTTAATTATGTCAAACGCAGATCAGTGTAAATTAAATGGCAATCGCAAAGCAATTGTTTTGGACTGATTACATCAGCGGATATCTCTGTTATTTAATCTAATTATTACCTACGATATAGCGTAGCTACTATCGATTTCATCATTCTTATCGAACAACAGGCGGAATAATACCTATGCAGTTGCACTTATCAAGCACTTGAATTAAGTGTTTTATGGTTATATTCCTGTGGATAACTAGATTTGCTGCTACCGTTTTGATAGATGACGAGCAAAGTAATTACTTGCGTACCTACTTGTAACCGTGTTCGGTTACATTGAGTTAAGATGGCGATGGAATTAAATTAGGTACCTAAATATAGATTGTGAAGAAGCTTTTCATTATACACCCACGCCTGTCAGTAGAATATACTGCTATAAATACTCTTTCGTAGGTAGAACTGTTTCCATTATCTTGTCCTCAACCTTTTATTTAACATTCACTGAACACACGGCGTATTCCGTTTACTTTTACTTGCTCTATAAAAATTCAACTTAACGGTTAATTAGTTACCGATCAAGGTTTTTTTTTAAGTTTTTGTACACACAATCCTCTAAGACTTAACATGCACTGCGATCAACCCTCTACCCTCTAAGACTGCGGTAATTGGCTTAGATATATATAGTCTAATTGATCTACATAGGAGAGATATGTTTCGTTGTTAGGCTTTTAGAGAATGATAGTTACTTTCGTCACGTAATCTAAGGGCCTACCGCGAACCAAGTTCGACGTGTTGCCTCTCTATCGCACTTGTGAATTCGTACGTAAGTGTGATAAAGAGGCAACAAGTCAAACGTGATTCGCGGTAGGCCCTCTGATACGCTACTTTTGATGTTGACAGTACCTACTTATTATCTCAATATGTCTAGATAAAATGGCATACATAAAGAAACCTCTCTTTTCAGCCCCAAGAACTCGATTGTAACGGACGACAACTGTTGCATGTGTCACTTCGCCGGCGTCAAGTACATGTCCAAACTAGAGGCCGACGACATCATCTTCGCGTCTTTCAACAATCACGTCTTTGAGGTACGTACCTATACCTACAGTTGACAGTAGGTAGGTAAATCTTGATTTTTAAATTCTCTCTGTACAACGTCGGCTGAGAATACGTGTGCCATATCCATTTTTTCAGAAAAAATAGTGTTTTAATGATTTCTAAAATAATAAAAAACATGCTATAATTGATATGGGTCAAATATTCTTAAAAGGCATACAACGCCCTCCGAATCCAATATAATGACGCCTTCAGGATGCTGTTGGGACTGCCTCGTTACTGCAGCGCTTCAGGGATGTTCGCCGCGGAACGAACTGATGACTTGTATGCCATCAGGCGTGAGCGAATAGCGTCTCTGTTGTGCCGGGTGCGGGGCAGTCATAACAGCATACTCAAGGCCATAGCTGACAGGGTGGATTGTCCCTTTTGGGTGCAGTTATAAATAAGTAATGTAGTATGTAGTTAGTTACTAACGTAGCCATAAGACACACTAACAATCATATGGATAAACTTTATCTGAAATAAAGAATTAATAATAATAATATTGACACTAACTAATCGGTTTAAAAAATATATATTTTCAAAAATTTGCCATATCCGCATTTTACTATATGATATTAAACTTTGTTAACAAAAATTGTGACATATCCAAAGTTTTATGTCATGTAAGTCATGTTACATTGTACATTTAATATTTACCTACTCATCAAAAACGGATATGGCAACAATAAAAATGGTTTTCTTTCATCATTACCACTATATTATTCATAATATTTGCATGGTACTATAAAAAATAGTAAACGTACATGCATGCATGCAACATGCAACATCTACATGTTAATAAATAAGTTCTATATTTCCTAAATGATATAAAACCTTTGGAGATATTTTTTTTTTGCTTTTCGCTCTCCTGCTAACCAATTTAAGTGGCGTAGGTAGGACGATGACAAGTCGTGTCATAGAAATAAAATAAGAATTAATGAGAATAATCAGCAAAAATTATCCAATAACAGCATATAATAATTGTTCAGCAACAGCGTTAATTAGGACTATCCTCCTAATTAACGCGACCGCTTCTCCATACAAACCTAGTCCCCATTTTCCTCCCTGGATATTGACATTATAGAATTAATTTCAATTTGGTAAGTATGTAAAAAGTAAAGATTGATTGTGATTTGCGAAATAATTGGCCTCAGAAGTTGTATATTAAAAACATTTTGAAATGTGAAAGCTCAAATCAGTTTTTAGGGGAAGTTTGTATACGGCTACCATTTACGTACGGCGAAGGTCTTTTTGGTTTAAGGGCTCCTGTTATAATTATAACTGAGAATCATTATAATTAAGCCGCCCGCGTTTTAGTACCCAAAATAGAAATTAAGTAGGTGGAGAAAGATAGTAGATTGTTAACCAAGGGATGAAAGGCACTTTCAGACGAGGTAGTTTCGAGCTCCAAAGAGTCAACCATAGGGCCAAACAGAGATACATACAATTGGTGCAGAGAGAAAAATATATTGAATGATTTAAAAAAGCAAACTAATAAATTACATTATAAACGAATAAGCTATATAAATACTACTACTACTAACTACAATTGATGGCGCAGCGACCCAAAATGAGTCTTGGCCTCTGACACGAGTACACGCCACCAATTGTCTCGATCTTGTGCCATCTCCCACCAGTTATCGGCTTAGAGATCGCGCAAGTCCGCTGCAACAAAAGCTATTTGAATAAATAAACAATATATAAACTACCACATATCAAATACATACTGTAAATATAATATTGATGCATACTCGTATTATTCGAATTCTTGTTTTAGTATATGCTTACGTAACATCCGCCATCATCGTATATTAATATGTTGTATTTTCATCGGAATGTAAAATTATTCCAATTACTTTTGTCTGACTGTTTAAGTTATTAGTTACGTTACAGCGATTTTGAACAAAGTTGGCTATTAAATATACAAACCATTGTAAAGAAAGGTACAATGATTCACGAGCTACTTACCTAATAAAATTTATGAGCAGCTTTAAGCGCTTGTCGTGAATATTTCATTATTTACCTGCCGAATTCTTTTGGTGTACTATGTTCACGTTACAATAGCGGTTTTATATGACGCATATGTTTGCAAATACTTAATTTAATACTCATATATATTATTAAACATGAATTACCTACCTATTAGTATTAGTACCTATGATACATAAGTACTTACCGCCCAGTTCGATGCCACTTCTTAAATATATTTTTAGCCCGGATAAGGTGAAATATAATTAAACAGATCATTATATTCTATGTAATTTACTATTAAAGTAATATTTATTATCGTATTTATTGTATATATATATATTCAGCTAACTAGTGGCCCATGGATTAATAGCTTAAAACTAGTCTACATATTATAAAATACATAACTTAAAACTAATAAAACTAAATAGCTTCTGCTCGCATCTGCGTGGAATTATGTCCATACCAAATTTCTTCTTATTCGGATACACGGTTTTAGCGTGAAGGGGAGACAGATAGAGACCAGACATATTTTAGCATTTATAATATTAATAGGGATTCAGGTAACATCGTAGCGAGGTCACGATCACGAAGATCAACCCGCATATATTCTCAGCCCTGGTAGTATAAGTTGCGTTCTCGCGCGCGACTCCATACATCTAGTGCGACTTCAAGTATGGAAACGCGTGCAAGAACGCAACTTATGCTAGCCGTTCAGGCCGCGTAGCCAACGTGCAAATCGGTTACGCTCCGTAGCGATCGAAACGCAACTGATACTGTCGCACTAATATAGAAGAGTGATAGAGAGACAAAGCGGTTCGTTGTTGAAGCGATAGCGATTGTCGCCTTAGCTAGGCCGGCCGATATGTTAATCGGTTTGTAAAGTAGATATACAATGAAGATAATAATAAATTTCTAATTTCTCACGCAATCGAGCTGTTTTTAGCTGAAACTACGAATTTATAAACGATAAACGACAGACAGGATGAGGAACCACTAGGTATTTGATCTTTGTCCTCCCGTTATCTGCTATTAATCATGATGTCATGATGCAAGTATAAAATATGATTTAATTGCTCATATGTCAATTTGTCAACTATTATTTTAATTTTAGATTAATATTTTTTTTAATGTCGTTAGAAAAGTGTTAAGTAAGGTGTCTGAGATACTCGTACGTGCACAAATTTGTGCCCAGGTTTCTATTAAATTGTAAGAGAAAAAAATATAAATCTAAACGCAAATTGAGATGAATAATTCGCCGTCAGCACCAGGCAAGAACAACTTTGAAAGAGCAATTCCCGAAACAACCGCAGCGGAACCAGCTGAAGCGTAGTTATATGTATAAGTACGAGTAGGTACTTATTCATTCCGAAATAGGGACTTTACAAAGAAATATCAATTCGTTATTCTACATAGTAAAACATAAGACAGCCAGTTTTTAGTAGAATATTTGCATTTTTTTAATGAATGCATAATTTAATTTTATAATTTTCGATGTTTTCCTTGCTTGACACAGAGATCGTTGTCTTCAAGTCCTCGACTCGTCCTTTAGAAACAAAAGAATGTTATTCGTATAACCGTAATAATTATGAACTTTAATATTTAACAAATCACTGTGCATGTTTACTTAGGTTAATAAATAAATACATACAGATTATGATTTCAACTAAGAACAAAATCAACTTTCGTTACTTTTTGTAATTGTGAACGCTACTTTCTAATTATTTAAATATCCCACGTATCAAGCATACAACCGCTTGTAGAAATGTACACGTTAAGAGAAATGTGCCGATGTTTTCAAGTTTTGTTTACCAGCGTAATACATAACACTCGCAACAAGCCAAAACAGCCGTAAACTATCAACACATCTCAACAACATTCTTACCTTAAGTCGAAAAAGGTATTTTCTGCCGCCCAATATTCTACTACAATACGCCCTTTTGCTAATATCGTATAGTAAGAGGGATGTGAGAGAAAACTTCCGTGGCGCACTCACTCCCCTTAGTTGGTTGTTTCGATATCGCCTGCTGATGAATTAGGTTAGATATTGTTAGATACGGAACGGCGGAACGCAAATTATTAGAGGGGTAACTTTCATCCTAGTATGTGTTTAAGTTATTATGAGTATATTTAACGACGTATATTTGCGACGACCGGTCTGGCCTAATTGGTAGTGACCCTGCCTACGAAGCCGATGGTTCCGGGTTCAAATCCTGGTAAGGGCATTTATCCGTGTGATGAGCATGGATATTTGTTCCTGAGTCATGGGTGTTTTCTATGTATTTAAGTATTTATAAATATTTATATATTATATACTCGTATAAGTATCGTTGTCTAAGTACCCTCAACACAAGCCTTATTGAGCTTACTGTGGGAATTTGTCAATTTGTGTAATAATGTCCTATAATATTTATTTATTTATTTTTAATATTTATTTAAGGTGCGCAGAATTTAAAACGTTTCTCTGTAGGTAAAATAATAAAAAAAATAGGACATACTTATGCTAATAATATAATAAGTAATTATTTTCCTTAGTTCGTGAGATATCGTGACGTATCAACAATACCTCAGTTTTGTAAATTGTTTGAAATTAACTAAATACTAACTACATAAGAACTTATTTCAGTCAATACGCGAAGCTAAAAGAATGAGAGGAGCATCAGGACACGACGTGAAACTTAATGAAACGATAAATAGTAAATCGAGATAAATAGCAGTACATAGTTGATTAGTACGGAGTAGGTAGGTATACAACAAGCAATATTTCGCGTACCTACCGTTCAGAAGTTCGCCGGCTCGACTCTCGCGACTGTTCAACTCCCCTCAAGCCATATTCGTTTACAAATTAAACCGCAGAATGCAGGTCATAGTTTTCTTGGCTCCGGGTTGGCTACATAAACAAACAATTATTGCGTACGGCTGAAATTTATAGTATCATGCAAACCAACACTCAGTTAAAAAACACTGTAATATGTAGGCAATAGAATGAGAAAATGATGTACCTAAGTAAACAAACATGGCTTGGCTAGAATTTGAGATATAATATATAACCGAGTATTTTAGTAACCGAATATTTTAATAAATTTTCACGTCGAAATATCTATTCGACGTTTGCTATAATATATATTTTTTTCTTTTTTCCTTATACTTGATAAACCAACAGAGTGGCCATGCAGTCAGCAGCAACGTAATAAAAACGAGTGCAGTGATATACACGCCTGCACACACACTGACTGGACAATATGCATGGGAAAATCAACCGTCAATTTGATTTTCTATTTTCCGAATTCCACTCATAAAAAGGTAGCATCGTTTATTTAGAGCCTTACCGACTGTCAAAATTGTATAAAGAAAGAGCCCAATATATAAAAGCACCATCTAATTTAACTTTTACCAGCCATGTCCTAATGACACTACATATGACATCGTAGGAAATGGAGCCAGTCACGGGCGACTTAATGAACGCCGCAGTTGAAATGTTAAACTTCAAAGTTCATGCTTCAGGCAGTTTTATAACAAGTTTAGTTCAGCTAATGATGTTTGTGCTTTATAACTACAGACTTTGAATACACACAGATACAAGTAATCTAGTGTTTATTAAGTTTTACAATAGGTTAAGATAGAAATAGCCGATAAGTCTCTGCAAAAAAAAACACCTATTTATTGCCGACTGTACTTCATGCCAGCAAAGAATTGAACTCGTTTATACGTCTATTCGTATTCTATTAAATACTAGCGACGTGCCTCGGTTTCGCACGGGTAAACCTTAACAAATTATAGACCTAAATCTTCCTTAAGAATCACGCCATTGATAGTTGAAAACCGCATCTGTTCAGCAGTTTTTGAGTTTATTGCGCACATACAGACAGGCGCGATAGTTTCAAATCGACATAATTATTAGAAATAAGTGGGTTAAAATCAACTTGCAATTTTGTTAGTTACTTATTTATTTTACTCCTTTTCTGAATAAGGTGAATATTTTTTCAGAAATATAAGCAATGTTTACCAATTATTCCAATGTTAGTAGGTTTGGCCAAGCTTTCATATTTTCACTAGGTTCAGTAGGTCGCGCACTGTGACCTAGAATGCGTAGGATACTTACATCTCAGTGCACGTACATTAACTTTATTGCAGATCATAAAGGTACGTGTCTAAACTACTCACTCACACAGAAAATCTCTTAGCGAAGTCACAAATTCACTAAATATAGCTAGTTGTAAAACTCTCTTTAATAACGCCGCTATTTTAACCTAACCAATTATTTAAACATACATTATATACATTTTATCTTTATGACAATAACATGTACCTACCTAAATAATAACAATAAGGTGTATTGGTGCGACCTAAGTTCATAGCCGTGACCGTTCCAACATGTTTCGTTTAAATATTTTTGTAACAAATAAATTGTTAAAGTTAATATTAACTATGAATAACATTACCAATGATCATGTTAAATATTTATAAGTTAACACGTGTTTATGAAAAACATGGAAAGCGCCGTGTTTGATCTGTCTATTGGATAATAGACATTTTCTTATGTTGAATTTATTTAAACGTCTTTTTAATGCTCACGTACTCATTGTAAATGTTTTAGCATATTTTCCTGTAAATGTGTAAAACTTGGTGGGGGCACTGCCGTGCCCCCAGATAAATACGCGGGTAACAACTATTTAATATGGGTTTGATGGAAATTTTGCCTGTCAGTAGACCTTCGAAAACAACAGCTAACGAAATAGGCCTTGTGGCTTAATATTATCAGTTATTAACCCTTTACCAGGCTAAGGGATATATATTTCCCACATGAAGCACTTCAAACATGTGTTCTATTTTAGATGAGTAAGACTGACATTCCATTGTCATTTCTGAACTGTCAGCCTGGTAAAGGGTTAACAATCTTATTTATTAACTGTAGGTGTTTGAGTGCTCTCAAACTATTCGGAAAAACAAAAATGGTTGCTTTATAGATAAATTAATAGTTAAAGTTCAATGTACTTAGTTTTTTTTTTCACGAAAAAAAATATATAATTGTCGACTAGGTATCTAGCCAATCATCCGTACCTACGTTGTTATTATTGGTCGTCCATTGTCTATCCCAGTGAATACAAGAACGGCATGATAAGGCCCTTTATACATATAACGTGAAGAAAGAGAAAGCGCGGTGATTTATTGCAGAGTCTTTTATACTCATCCTGATTTATCTCGTTCTACCGTCAGAACGCGTCCATACGTATTCTATATTTAAAAAAATGTCTTAAACATAAAATCAGCCAAATGTAAATAACTGATTAAAATATGTATTTATTTTGGCCTGTAAATAAGTAGGCAGTTGATTTTGATCTGTAAAATCTACAGATGGGTCGTATACACCGGGTAAATAAGTATTTACTCTTTACCTGTAGTAAAATCACAGATCAGATTTTTTGCTGTATTATTTTAAATGTATAGGCATAAAATCAAAATAAATATGCCTGGGAATATTTGAACGCGAAATCGCGACCGTGTTCCAATCTCAAACCCGGCCTCGAAAAAAGACTGGCATCGCCATCTTGTATTAGAACACTGGGGTTGTCATTGTCACACTCACGAATTGCACGATACACTTTACAAGCACATTTTTATTTTTTTAATGATAATTAAGTTAAGACTCATTAAGGCTTGAGCAATCTCGCTTGAAAAGAGATGTTGATACGAACCTTAGCTATACCAAAATGATTTATACTAATAACCAAGTAATTGTTCCCAGCTCCCGTTCTGCGTGATAACGGACCACGAACGAGAAAGTGTGGTGGTGGCTGTGCGTGGGTCCATCTCCCTGCGGGACATCTTCACAGACTTCACCGCCGGTTCTGAGCGGTTTGAGGCCGATGGTAACTATTTATAATTACTGTGTAAAGCCAATAAATTCAGACCAAGACAAGTCTCCAACGATTTTGATAGCACACGCATTGCATGTGTTATTTATACGTCATAATTTAATAGAACTTTGACATTAAAAATAATATTTGCACCGCGTGTGCTATTAAAATCGTTGCAGACTTGTCTTGGGGTCGGGTCGACTGTTTTGAAATTTGTCATTTAATTTTTGCGTTTGCACTATATCAATTTATTTAGTCTATATCAACTAACAATAGTGTATGACTCACCAGTGATCTAACTTTTGTGTAAATTGAGTGGTTTTCCTTCACCACTTACGTAACCTGAGTAATGGGTACATGTATCTAGGCTGTAAAACTTTGATCATGTTAGTCGTTATAGAAGACAGGTTCTTATAAAAAAAAAAAAACTTAATATTTTCATTCAATTGAATGTGTAAAGGACTTGTAAGTTTTTTTATCGTAGAATTACTGAAATAAAACCTGAGTGTTAAAATGCAAAACTCGCTTCGGGCTGGAACCTTCTTTGCGTTCGAAACATTTAAGGCACAGTAGGTTCAGAGAGAGGTTGGAAAGTCGTAGCGCTTTTTGAGATCACAATACGGCTGCCAAAAATTTAATGAGATATCTTAAGGTCTTTCTCGAGGGACCTCAGCGATTCAACTCCTGAGTTTTTACTTGCGCTCGATAGAAAACAATCTCGAACAAAGGTCTAAAATGCACTTTAAATTTATAACAAATTTTGCAGCATAGCTAACAATATGAAAATTGCTTGTAACAATCGGCAATAGCATGTTTCATCCGAGTTCCCGGCGATTAATTTTTTCATGTCCGTTCCCGAACACTCGGATTCCTCTCGCTCACGCTTATACTCAGTGAGAGGGAGAGACGAACATGAACCTAATGGGCCTTAAGGGTTTTACTATTTTGTATTCGATCACGAATTGTGCTTGATTGCAGGCTTGCCTGAAGGCACGGCAGCGCACAAGGGTATGTCGATGGGCGCAGCCAAGATGCTGAAGCGGCTGATGCCGGTTCTGGACCGCGCCTTCCAGCAGTACCCACATTACGACCTAGTGCTCACAGGTAAAGTAGCGAGTGGAATTGGACCTTTAAGTCTTTCACAGCAGAGCATTAAGAATTACGGGGCCATTTCAGGATCACTAGAAGTCCTGTGATAATAAAGTCCGTCTAAGGCAACGATAATTTGAAATAGAGGTGGATTGTCAAAGAAAATTTTGTAGCCACAGTAAATTTACTGCCATATTTCGACACATAATTAAAACTTTTAGAATGCCATTTGACTTTGATCCTCATTCTTCATTGATATGTATTAAAGTAGTTAAATATCAAAAAGTGGCGCCATCTTACCGGGCATAACCATAAGGATCAAAGTCAAATGGCGTTCTAAAAGTTTTAATAATGTGTCGAAAGACGGCAGTAAATTTACTGTAACGCCACCATAAGCATCAATTCCTATGTAAAATATTACATTTACCTATAGTGGCCACACTTCGTGGTAGTAAATTATCTACGACGCCTATACTCAATACAATATAGCAGGCACTGGTTTGTTTTAAAGATCGGTCTGTTCAAAGCTAACGGTCGTAAATGGTCGTGAAAAATTCTTGATTTTTTTTGATGGGATGGCGGCAGCCTGCGCATGGATGGATATTTATCTTGCTCCTTACAATTGCCACAGTTGGTACAAAATTTATATTTGGAATGGATTTTCCCTTGCGTCTCCACCAATTGTCCCTTTATTGCCTTACAGAAACAAATAAATAGTGTTTCTTTTCCTAATCATAACTCTAAACATAATTGTCGTTGACGTTGACCTTGACCTAGTTATTACTAAACATTTTGTAGGTCACGTCAGTCACTTTAATTCTTTCTCTTCTGTAAACTCTCTCCACTGTCCCATTGTTTTACAATCGAGCCTTGCTTTTAATAGTGTGTTTTTGATTAGCGGTTTGTACTTGGCGTAATGGTAAACAATCTTGTTATGACGTGGGCTTGGATTAAGCCTTTGTTTTAAGAACAAGATGTTTTTGTTATTCATTCGACTACGGCCTAGTCAAAAGAAACGGTTATGAGTTCAGCTTGTGTATGTGTATATGTAAAATTTGTATTTTCAGGTCATAGTCTGGGCGCCGGAGTAGCAGTATTAGTAGCGTTAAAGCTAAGGCCCAGGTATCCACACCTCAAAGTATTCGCGTTCTCTACGCCTGGTAAGTAGTCGATAATACTTTTCTTTTTCAAATAATATTTTGATGCTATAGGTATAGGTATTAATTAAACAAGTCCCTCTCGCTCTCCAAAAAAATCACTTAAATAGGTCTTCGACAGCTTAGGTTGGAGCTTCTATCCCGATGTGATGCTGCCCTGCTCGAGGTGTAATGTTTTAAAAACATATAGTGCTACTTTAACTCACTAGTGAGATAATTAGCGCCAAATAAATATTTTAAGGGCCATATGTACTGTAAAACGTTGTACGATACATGTGCGAATAGGAAATTCGCAACTCGTCAAAATTTATCGCCACTCATAGCGAATTTCCTATTTTTCGCACTTGTCTACACATTCATTGCCTCGTTAGACGTATCTTGCACATAATCATTAATCCCCTATTTTTTTCCAGCGGGTCTAATAAGCCGCGAAGCCGCCCGCTACACGGAGAGCTTCGTGCTGACGGTCGGCGTGGGCGACGACCTGGTGATGCGGCTCAGCGTGCACAGCATCGAGAACCTGCGCACCAAGGTCATACAGACCATACACGCCACCAAGCTGCCCAAGGTCAGTTACACTGAGACCTTGCTGATGGCTAAACTCTTAGAACGGTGAATCCAGCTCATACCGACTGTCATGTCACACCACTGTGTTATGATCGTGTTTAGGGTTCCCTACCCAAAGGGTACAATAAAACGGGACCCTGTTATTAGGTTTCCATACCCAAAGGGTAAAACCGTCTGTCTGTCCGTCTGTAACCCAAGCTGTATCTCTTGAGCAGTGATCGATAGACAGTTGAATTTTTTACAGATGATGTATGTCTTTTGCCGCTATAACAACAAATTTTAAAAAGGGCGAGTCCGACTCACACTTGTCCGGTTTTTCTTATTTGTTACCTAAAAGAGTTTTTTGATGGCTAATCCAGCAGAACAAATTGGACCCATACGAGGTACCAATTTACTACCAAATTTGACGGTGTAGCTAGAGCGTGAATTGGTCCATCGCCTAAATTCCTGAAAGGTTTTGCAATTAGATACTCAAAGTTCATTTCAACTTTACATATAAATACATATGAGTAGGTAATAAATGAATTATCTTTACCTATAAATAGGTAATGCCAGTCTGGATTGAAGTGATATATTTAATCAAACTTATCAACTTGTTTTGTTCCAGTACCGAATAATGCTAAACGGCTTCGGCTACGCGTTATTCGGCGTGCCCGCCCGCGACCTGGAGTCCACCTGGCGGCGGCCCGAGGACCTGGAAGCGAACCACTCCGACGACTCCGCGGACGCCCTGCTCGTGCCGGGCGTCTCCACCGTGAGTGCTGTCAGTAACGTTTACATACAGGTGTTACAGGTCTACGTGCTTCTGTGGCTGGTGCCGGCTTGTGTGGTGTGATGCTGTGTTGTTTCACCGATCATTGTTAAGGTGTGATTCCGTTCTTAAACGTAGACTGTGGATGGAATTGGAATCATACCTTACTTTAAGTGTTTGTTCATAATATAGACTGCCTATAGACTTGAATAATCTTGAATACGCTTCGCAAATACTTAATTCATATTTTATACGGCGATTAGGAAGTTCAAAGAAATTTAAAAACTCAACTGCAAATATGTACAGATATGTACCCTGTGTATCGCAGTCGAAAGAAATTTGACCATCGATAAATCGACAAAACAATCTTAAGAGGCTGTCAATACTGGGCCTGGGCAAGGGAATTAATAAGAAAACTATTGAACTAAAACAAATGTTGATTATTTGTGTAATATCGTTAGCAGTTTAGGTACAAATGTTCTGAAATTGAGATTTTAATTGCAGACCCATAAGTTAAAAAAATAAAGACATAGAACTGTTTAATGGCGACTTTGACCAATCTTTGCAATTCTTTTCTATGGAGCCGATTTTGTCCAAACATGTATCGAGTACGGCCACGGTGTTTGAAATAAAATTAATATTAACATTTTTTGTTTTACTAAAATAGTTTTTCTTGAAAAAAAAACTGCTTAAGTGACACCAATTTCAACGAATTGGGTGTTGACAGCTCCTTTACACAGAATTAATTACACGAAACGCCAAAATTCATTGTGTAAATTTTGATTGATTTAATTGATGAAAATGAGATTGAGTATGTGTATTTTAATTTTCTAATGTTCTTTAGATTAATCGCCAATTAACAAGCAATAAAATATTGAAGTACTCAGTTGTAATGAAAGTGAAATGCCCTGTTGTTTGTCGGTTGTCACCCCACTGTCGTAACCCACAATGGTTGCGTGCCGCACGCAGGTGAGTAGCTGTGTCTAACCGTCACGAGTGTCTGCACCATCTAGTTAATTATTGTGCAATTATACCTGATCACTGCAATTTAATATTAGACAACGGACTAAACTAACTGTGCATGACATTTCTAATGACGAAGTTTGGCAATGTCATCATGAATGTCAAATTTCTATGAAAATTAGCGTTTATAATGTTCCTCACTTTGTTATGTTCAAGTCTGTGCAAAGTTGGCTTAGACGGACTATAGCTAGTTCACGACTTTAATACCTTTTCTCAAAAATGGGCGGTCAAGTCGACTTTGTCGGTTAGAAAAAAGTCGCGAAGTGTGTAGTTTATGGTCAGTAAATAATTAAAAAGTTAAAAGACTGCCATGTTGACTACAAATTCAATTATTTGTCGAGTTCCAAACTTTAAAAAAAATTGAAATGGCCATATCAAATCAAGGCATAGGTCTATTTGAGAAAAGCACTATAAAGGTATGACTCGGCTAGAAGACTAATTGCTGGCTTCGAATTCAATTAAACGGACTCCCAAGGTCGTCCGTTTAAAACGAATCCTCAGCCAGCAAGCTCTGAATTATTATTATTATACGGATACCCTAACATAACAAGCGAAAAAAATGTGATGTGCAGCTTTTAAATGCTTCTTAATAAAATCGTTTTTGCCATTTTGTCGATTTAAAATAATAGTCAATTTAATAGTACGTTCATATAAGTGCATCCTGTAGATTTTCAATTCTCTTGCATTACTACTATTTTAGTCAAACCTCCCGTGATGGCAAATATAATATTTCAATATCTCCCTTTAATTCATTTTTACCGTAAAAAGTAAAACAAAATATACAGGATTTCTTTATTCGTTAATTGGGCTATCTGCGCCTCTCTACTACTTTGCAACAACCAGAATTTCTTGACTATAAAAATGTATGCATAAATCTTTAAATTTAGCTCCTTTCGCTGTTTCATTCTTAACAGCGTAAGAGCACCACTGACGGCATTTCCCGTTACAGGAGGCGGCGCTAGTGTCGCGCAACGTGTTCGTGCGCCGGTTCTCCACGGCGCGGCTGTTCACGGCGGGCCGCATCCTGCACATCGTGCGACGCAAGCGCATGGGCATTGAGAAGTAAGTACTGTAGCGCCTATTAAGTGCTGGTTCATATAGTTGCTCAACCTTTGCAGATCTTACCGAATTGTAAAGTTGTATAGTGCCGTCTGACTGTAAGTTGGTAAATTGTGGGCCTAGTATACAATTAAGTTATAAGTCGAGGAAAATAAGGTTTCGATATTGTTTTATTATTTTTGACCTGCAAGCAGTATTGTGGAGAAAATATCGGTATTATTACGGTATTTTTTTGGTTTCTTTGGTTTATTATTTCATTTTTATTAAGATAATCTTAATACACAGTTGTTACCAAAATACATGATTCAGTCCTACGTAAAGAGCATAAAAAAATGATATTGGGCTATTTCCGTTTTTTTTTTAATACCGGTTCGAGCCCTGCCTGCAATAAAATAGAGAGCTCGGAAATACATAAAAATATTATAAATACGAGTACAATACAGTCACCGGCAATAATATCTTACACAACAAAGGCTGCAATAATATCTGAGACGATCGTATTCGTAGAGCCATAAGAGCATGTCACATATTTTTGCGGCCTTCGAAGAGTAACATATTTAGGCTGGTCACTGTATATATTGAAAAAAAAAAAGTGGGTTTGTAATTTTCAAACTAAGGCTCTAAGGATAACTTATATAAGGATCAAGTTGAGATTCTAATGACACTTATGAAAAACAAAGATTTCTCGTTAAACATATACGAAAGTATCGAACCTTGTTTTCTGTAGAAAAAAAATGGCGTTTTAGATAGATGGGTTGGTACACGCCAAAATTATGATTAAATAAACTCAAGCGTAGCGAATATTATTACACATATAGAAAGATAATCTTCATCACAGACTACCTACACCGTGCAAGAGTTTGTATTTAGCACATTGAAAATCTTAAATTCATATGTACTGCACTGTAAAAATGCTTACCACTTGCTTACATTACACGCTTACAAAATATTCAGATTTTCAAAAACAAATTGAGTTTGGATTTTTTATTAGCAAATGATATTGACCTTGTTGGTTTAGGATTATACAATTCTATATACCAAATGAGAAAAAAAAAACATGATTTACGAGCCCATAAAATTACGGTTAAGGGTGATCATCCACCAGACCAATGCGAGGTAGCGTAGCGATATGCGATAACAAAACACTAACGCTTATTAAAGCAGCTAATAAGAGGAACCTTAGCGGAGGGCGGCTACCTAGGCTTAGCGGAGTGCAGTTTTATGTACATAAAACAAAACAAATGAAAGTGCGAGGGATGTGCCAGATCCACAAAATATGAAATAGGGATGTGCATAAGTACCCCGTAACGCGCGTGATCTTTATTCCACACCTACCACCCTACCCTCGATTGGCAGCCGTACATATTATAACTTTGAGTGTAGGAGCACCATTAAGCAACGTAGGTTAATTAAAGGAGTTGCACTTGACTGCACCACACTCAGTAATAGAAGATTTTCAATCGAGGGTAGGGTGGTAGAGATCGGTAGTTAATATAAGGGAATTAGTGGGCATTCTGTATAAGGCTATATATGATCGTATGACCGGGACAACATAATATAAAACTATCACGTTGTCCCTGTCACACGATGTTATATAACTGCAACATGAATAACCATGCCATAATGACGCCCGTCATTCTAATAATTTCCTTTACGCATCCTCGCACCGCTCATCTGCAAACAGCAACTTCGCTGCCTAGCGTAGCTCCTGCTCGGCTTTCTCGTACAAATAAATGCTCACACAGTTTCACGCAGCTAATGCAGCTTTGCTACGCCTCGCACAGCTCCGGTGGTTGCTCACCCTAAATAACTACCTACCAAATAAAACTAATTTTCTTTTCGCATGTCTTGTCAAAGCAATGACGATGAGGATGAAAATGAAAGGTAAACGATAACAGTTATCAGGATTTGACTTTCGGTTCTTGATAGGCATACTTCCTTAGAGCAGATAGAAAGGATAAGAAAAGTGTTTACTTACATGAGATTCTATACGAAAATGTGATCCATTTGCTTTGGACAATATCAATATTTTATAGGCATGGTCTCATAATTGATGAACGAATCCCTCCTAGACTTGACAAGGAGATCGGAAAACCCATTCAGTTCTTTACTTTATTAATTAAGTTCAAGCAGGTTTTACCAATATCTCATATGGTTGTTACATGTAGTGGTGCAGTAGTGTAATTCAAATTTTTGCACATCTCTTTTCTTTCTGCTCTAAATGAAACGTATCTTAGGTAAAAGGTATGCATGGAAAATAAGCTTACCCTCTGGTAAAATAAATTCGTAAAACTCATACACATAAGAATACTTATAGCCATAAGAATTTACTTAAGTAAATCATCTTTCGATTAGTCGTGCGTGACCACGTCAAAATCTTCAAATGCATGCGTAGTTTTTGGTGGTGGCTGGTGGTTGAAGTTTGAAGTCGGTGGATTGTTGGCAAGATAAAACTTATTATTATATTCTGGCAAGCCAGCTTTGTATACAAATTTTGAATTTTCGCATCTTTTCTACTAACAACGTTGGCTTGCCAGAGTATATAACAGTAGGTACGGTAGTGGTTGCTTTTATTGAAATTTTATCTTATTTTTGGGTACGGTACACAACACACACACACACGCCTGTTTCTTTCTCTATCTCACGCGCGTAAATATAGGTATTGCTGTCCGGCCCATGTGCCGGCGGCCAATGACACTGTGCGAGCGGGAAACGGGAATTTTTACGGCCCGTACAGTCGCCTTCAGATTTATTGGAACGGTCGAAGTGCCCAAAAATATCTAAACACGCACTCTAGCGCCTTGACAATAGAGGCGTGTTCGGATATTAGGGAGCACCTTGGCCGCTTCGATATGTCTGATGGCGACTGTAGGTACGTACTATTGCCCAACAACACTATAAAACTTAAATAAAAGTAACCACACTTGACTCAGCTATAGGGTCTGCTCTAAGGCGAACAGTTCGCCTTAGAACACCAAATCAATCCCTTTTTATAAGATGTAAGTAGGTGCAGGAAATACGGGTGCTTTATATAAGGATAAGGGATGCTGGTGAAAATGGTAAAGGTCTTTGAGGAAAAATCAAACATACATGATCCTATATTATGCATAATTAAGAAATTCTTCAAATGCAGTCTCAAAGAATCCTTACTAATAATCCTTCCGCCATACAATTTATCTCATAAAGCAATTCATCTATCAGGAAAGTGCGCACCCAAGAGCCAACGTACGAGATGCGATGGGCGTGCCCCGAGGACTTCATGGAGCTGCAGGTGATGCCGCGGATGCTGCTCGACCACCTGCCCGAGAACGTGCACCGCACCATACAAACCGTGCTGGACGAGCGACATACCTACCGCGTCACGCAACACCTCTAGATGGCGCTGTTGTTAAACGTTGATTTCAAATCTCAACGAAAAGCGATGTAATATGCTTTGCATTTACAACGGTATGGTGCCACAAGGAGTACTGTCATGTGTGGCTGTAACGGTCGGGTTTATCATGTTTGGCTGTGGATAAGACAACTGTCAAGTTTTGGAAGTCAGTGCGATTGACGCATGCGTTCATTGTGCTATCCACAGCAGTAATCGATAAAACCCGCCTAGAAAGGGCAGAGTGCCGTAAAGGCATCTTACATACAGCAGCAGGACGCCACAAGGCAGATTGCTATGCCCAGGATTATACTATGTGTCAAATCAGAAAAATGTAACGAGTCTTATGCATAAGCCAAGTTATCGAACAATTTACTTGCCTAGCCACGCCTTTTTATTAAGCACACGTAAATGGAAAACTTGAGCACTAGTAGACAGCTAAAATCTCATTTTGATATTATATTCAATAAGAATAATTATTAATAATCAGAATCAAAGATATATTAACACGGAATACTGTAATGAATCTCTTATAATTGTACATCTCGTAAGCTCCGCTTCAGAGCCGACTCATGACACGATGAATGCATTTCGTTCCTAAACCTAGAGAAGTACATGACTCAGATATGAACAATTTCTACGAGACTTTTGTATATATTTTTTCAGAATTTATATTGACATACCAGTGTCAAGACGTTTTGTAATTAAAACAATTAGTATAAGTAATGTGAGAAGACTGTGATGATGTTAGAATAAAAATATTGTTAAAGTGTAGATAAGTGAAATGTTAGTAATAGCATGGATCGTGTGTATATGGTGAGGGTCGGGGCGCGCCCAGGGTGTGCCCCTTTTAGGTGCATTACATATCAACGTTCAAAACGTTCTCATTTCACCGGTCGTTGGTCATCAATTTTCGGCATTTTGTTAATCACAAACCAAAGACAGAAATAGAAAGAGTTGGAACCTAGTTTAACGTACTCCACTTTAGTTGTTACTGATTAATTTGCTCAAATTAATAAGCAATTTGTTTGTCAATGTTCCGTGTCATTACTCTAAAAGTCTTTGCTTCAATTCGAATACACTAATACTAAGTAAGATTTGCAAAGCTACCACTAAGTACAATAACTAGATGATAGAGCGTTACCGGAGTCAATTAATATTATAAAATACAGCATACTCCTATGTAGTAGCATAATAAGTACATAGTGCTGACAGTTCAAAATATTTTTATTGCCAATCAGTTTATTCATTATTTTTAATTCAATATAGTAAATAAAAAAAACTATGTATTTAGTTCTAGCGGGATTTGCTAGCTCCAACAAAATTACAGGTCGCGGCTTTTAGTCTCGCTAGAGCCAAATAGGTTATATAGGTAATAATTTACTCAGTTAAAAATATAAATGTTTCGATAACAGACATAAATTACATTGAGTTAAATCACTAAATCCATTAGAGTAATCATTATGCACACGTGGCCAAATCAGTACTGGTTTGTACAACATCCTTTCAACCATTCTATTAGCATTTTTACGGAATAATTTCAACTTCGGGAACAAGATCTTGATATGAATAAATTTACCTACCTAACATAGAGTTTTTAAGCGTTTTACATGTACATAAAATAGCATTTATTTAAAATTATAATACATTCCAAATTGTATTGAAATTAGCCCTCAGTCCCTTGCCATTACGTGTCAGGTATGACCGAATACAAATTGACGCGAGATGCTTTCCCTGTCCTTTATTCCTTCTATACCGATAATTATACTCGCCAGATACGAGTAACAATACTGACCTCTGACTGCGGGCCTCTCCTAAGGCACGCCACTGAGTTCAATTTTCAGCTCTCCTCCTCCAATCCCTTTCAGGCCTTACCAAATATCATTTGTATACCAGAGACACAACGAACTAAAAAAAAAGGACTCGTCCTATAAATATGGCACCACCACTTTTAAAATCGCGCTCAGTTCTCAAACAAAAAAGCGTCTGACAACACGTTTTTAGTTTAGCTGTTTTATGCCAAGAAAGGCAGTAATTATTACGCAAATTAATTTAACATTTAGTTGGTTACTGCCAACAAAGTGTGAAACCAAAAAAACCTTGGACCATAATTTCCTTGCCAGCGCCCGAGCAATTTTATATTATTGTATAATCACAGAATATATTATGATGAAATTTGACAGCATGAGAGATTTAGCTATTCTTCAATGTCTAATGTAAATAGTATTAAATCAATTCATGAACAACGCCTAAATTTATATAATTTATCAACTTTGTTTTTAATGTACAGTGTCAGGATGGGGAAGTGACAAGATATTTTAACTTTGTTATTATTTTACGGGGATTTATGTATTATTTTTTGTAGTTGTATATTGCCAGACGTTGAGTATCACGCAGGAGTAAAGAAACGAAAGTAGTGTTAGCTTTACACTAAAGGGTTGTGAGTGTACACCACTATTAAGTGCGTGGTATTAAATGGTGTTGTACAGTCAAAGTAAGTAGGTACCCACTAAATATCGTCACGGACAGAATGGTGAAATTTATTGCCCATATACTATTATTATCTAAGATAGTATGTACATATTTTTGGCATTTTGTCCTTGACGATATTTAATACCTTGACTGTACAGAGTTGAAATGTTTTTATTTCACACCATCCACGAAATAAAGCACTGGAATAATATTAGACTGCAGATATTTTTGTATTTTCTATAGAAAAGTTTTTTGGAAAAATGTCACATGCAAAACATATTTTTAAAACTGCAATCATAAAGTGTGGATATTAGTAGACGTGTCACACCATGACATCACATCCACGCGAAGTGTAAGGGTTATTCGCACGATTTCTGTATTTTGAAAGGTAACTCGTTTCTTTACTCCTACGCCTACTTATATTTCGACTGTTGGTTGGTTGTTTCTTTTTTACACAGGTACTGGTCGTTGTTGAAGTATTCGAAGGACTGAGGTTCTTTTCTTTTGTACCCTAAATTAGGGCTCTATAATCTCTCACTTAATGTAGCTCTAGGATAGCCAATGTCTTGTGTTGGGTTTGTGTTAATTTATATTAAAATATATTTTAAGTAAATCTGTTTGTTTCCTATAACAATCCTCTGTGTATGTATCTCTAGTTGCACAACAAAACATTTAGAACACTAGTTTTTGCACAGTAATGACACTTCCTACAAAACCGTGGTTTGACAGCGATTCAGGGACGAATCTTGCTGTCCCTTTCCTTTCTATAACTCTGTATCTTTAGGTATTTAAATAAAGGTAAACAAAATCTACCCTCAAATGGCTCCTTTAGCCAGTTCTGGGTATATGAGAACATTACATGATCAAATAATGTAGGTTATAGTCAGGTCGTTCAGTGACTGATCCAGGCGGTTTTGTATTTGGTTGGTTAACCAATAAATGTTATAACTACCCGAAAATGTACAAATCGTTTACTTTTATTTAAATACCTAAAGATACTAGAATACATAAAGAGAGTATAATGTACAATGGCACTATCCCTTTTGGCTATTTAGGGTTATCAAAATTCAATTCATTATCTTATCTGTGGTCGTGCACACATAGGGAGATAGGGACGTCATGTTGTGCCAACCCTAATAATTGCTCGGAGCAATGCTGACACGAATGGAGCCGAGAACGTCCGAAAGTAGTGTCGCCCCACTGGTTTTTCAAAAATTACTCCCTACTATATTTATTTGGGCCAATTAGTCTCCTTCTAGGCGCGTCAGGAAAAAGAGGTCGAAAGACGGATTGAAAACGCCTGGAGGAGCTATTGGTCCATGAAACACCTGATGAAAGGTAATCTTCCGATATATCTCAAACGGAAGCTCATGGACATGTGCATACTCCCAGTTCTAACCTACGGGGCACAGACTTGGTCTTTGACTAAAGCTCAGAAGTCCAAACTCGGAGTTTGCCAACGAGCTATGGAGCGTAGCATATTAGGTGTCAAATTGGTGGATCGAGTCCGGAACACCACGCTGCGCTCCAAGACACAAATCATCGATGTAGCTCGGAAAGCGGCCAAGCTAAAATGGGATTGGGCTGGTCACGTCTGCCGAATGCCGATTGAGTTGTGGGGCAAAGTCACTACAGAGTGGGAGCCCGAAAACTCGAATCGGGGATCTGGCAGACCTCACCGGCGATGGCGGGATGAACTGGACTCCTTCTTGAAGGAGTGGCCAGACATAGCACTCGACAGAGATCAGTGGAGAGATTGGGGGGAGGCCTTTGCCCAGCAGTGGGACACGACAGGCTCCAAATAATAATAATACTCCCGTCTAGTCTGAAAACAGATATTTCTAGGTTTTTAAGGCTTTCTCAAGCATGTGCGCCAGTTAAAATACTAGTTCCAAAAATTTTTAAAAAAAAACACGGTTAAGCATTGACTACATTCCATTTAATGTCTCGTTAGTATTGCCATTTATGAGTACGGCACTTAAATATAAAAATAATATGTTTATAAGTAGATTACAATTTCTGATTTCTTATAAAATATATTACAATCTTATAATCAGTCGAAAATATATCACAGTAAAGACTTAATTTCCTTAAATCTATATATTATATTTATAAGTGTTTACATTTCTATTACTTCTTGCAAGGAGCATTAAATCATATTAATATTTAACTTTTTGGTATTTTTATATTGCCTTAATATACATTTTATACATATTTATAATGAGTAGGAATAACAACATTTATAAAATCGGATAGTTATAATAACACAGCTTCTTAGACTACACGCAAGCAAAAATCACGTAATAAAATCAATATAATTATCATTTCTCATAACATTGCAATTCTTTTTTTAGTTTCAATTTTGTCTACTCAATAAATACTACACTGGACTAAACAAAGGGTCGATTATTATCTATTACAGACAAAGTTCAATTCTAGAAGACATCATATAGAAGCATTTAAAGCAAACAATAGGTATCACTACGCATGCATTAATTTTACGTTTTGAACGTCATTGGTCATATACAAAAACGCACTTCTCAGCGTGATTGGTCCAAGCCAGCAAATATAAAGTGAAGATTATAAATCATCGCCTTTATGCCTAAAAATTGCCCATCAGTTATTTGGAAGACAGCATAATAGTTAAATTAACCAGAGTATGTACAGCATGAGCAGAAGGCGTGTACGATTGCTTCAATAAATTTGAGACTTAACGACGGGGGAATTTTTCCATGGCTTTTTCCTTTAAAAACTTGTAACAGTTCAATGTAATAACCACAATTTTGCGTTAGCGTCTCTTAATAACTAGTGAGTATACATATATCTAGTTCGTTAAATGAAATAACATTACTGGCCCATCACCGGAGGAGATTCCGGAGCTCGGTCATGGCTGCTTGCGATACAGGAGTTTTATTCTTCTCTGTTTTGTATCTGAAAAATGAGAGATATGTGGTGATGATTCTCGATTTCGTCATAGCCGAACAAATATCTCTTCTATCTTCCAGACTTACTATAATGGAAGATTCATTAATAGTGTAAGTGCTTTAAGTACAATTCCGTTCTTCTAATCTAATTTGATAGCTAAACAAGATGAAGCTGTACGGGTCATAATCATATCATTTATTTGTTTATACCCTTCATACATAATGCGGTAACTCTGGTTGTCAAAAGTTGATATTTGACAATTCAGTAACCACTAAACATACGGCACAGTACAGGGCCACATCTGTTTCGGCTGTCAAACGGGTGTACGGGTTTTTTAGACTTTACCTCTCTAATACAATCAATAATTATTTGCCATAATGAAGTTAAACCTCACGGTCACTTCACTAAGTTGCATTTTACACCAATTTATATTCATTATTTACATGAAGAGTGGTCGTAAACGTGGACGCGACTGAAAAGCGCCAATGCGTGGTGTAGTGGCTTCGAGTTAAACTAGATTCGGCACTACAGAACAAAGGTCCACGCGAAACAAATAAGAAGTGATTGCATTCCACCGATGTACGTACTTAGAACCGCATAGTGCTGTCGCTTTTTTGTAAATCAAAATTTTACCTTATCACCGATTAAGAAAGTTAATAGGAGACCAGAGAAAACTGTCCGGAAGAGGTCCGTGTCTCGCTTGCACAAGTTACAAATTTACATTGACATAACACACATCTTTGCTCTCATCCGAGAACGAGATAGGCTCCTCTAGTTTGATTTCTCTTTCAGTCACACTTTTTGACGACGTACTCATTCCGTAATCCATACAAGCCTGTGTAGCATTCCTAGATTAAGTAAGGAAGCCACTGACCTGGTGAGGAAGTCGTGCGCCACGTCGGGGCGGTAGGCGGCGCAGTCCCGCAGGTAGGCCTGGTCGTTGCCCAGCGCGCGGCGGTAAGGAAGCCACTGACCTGGTGAGGAAGTCGTGCGCCACGTCGGGGCGGTAGGCGGCGCAGTCCCGCAGGTAGGCCTGGTCGTTGCCCAGCGCGCGGCGGTAAGGAAGCCACTGACCTGGTAAGGAAGTCGTGCGCCACGTCGGGGCGGTAGGCGGCGCAGTCCCGCAGGTAGGCCTGGTCGTTGCCCAGCGCGCGGCGGTAAGGAAGCCACTGACCTGGTGAGGAAGTCGTGCGCCACGTCGGGGCGGTAGGCGGCGCAGTCCCGCAGGTAGGCCTGGTCGTTGCCCAGCGCGCGGCGGTAAGGAAGCCACTGACCTGGTGAGGAAGTCGTGCGCCACGTCGGGGCGGTAGGCGGCGCAGTCCCGCAGGTAGGCCTGGTCGTTGCCCAGCGCGCGGCGGTAAGGAAGCCACTGACCTGGTGAGGAAGTCGTGCGCCACGTCGGGGCGGTAGGCGGCGCAGTCCCGCAGGTAGGCCTGGTCGTTGCCCAGCGCGCGGCGGTAAGGAAGCCACTGACCTGGTGAGGAAGTCGTGCGCCACGTCGGGGCGGTAGGCGGCGCAGTCCCGCAGGTAGGCCTGGTCGTTGCCCAGCGCGCGGCGGTAAGGAAGCCACTGACCTGGTAAGGAAGTCGTGCGCCACGTCGGGGCGGTAGGCGGCGCAGTCCCGCAGGTAGGCCTGGTCGTTGCCCAGCGCGCGGCGGTAAGGAAGCCACTGACCTGGTGAGGAAGTCGTGCGCCACGTCGGGGCGGTAGGCGGCGCAGTCCCGCAGGTAGGCCTGGTCGTTGCCCAGCGCGCGGCGGTAAGGAAGCCACTGACCTGGTGAGGAAGTCGTGCGCCACGTCGGGGCGGTAGGCGGCGCAGTCCCGCAGGTAGGCCTGGTCGTTGCCCAGCGCGCGGCGGTAAGGAAGCCACTGACCTGGTGAGGAAGTCGTGCGCCACGTCGGGGCGGTAGGCGGCGCAGTCCCGCAGGTAGGCCTGGTCGTTGCCCAGCGCGCGCCGGTATGCGAGCTCGCGCCACGCCGCCGCTCCTCGCTGTGCCAGTAATACTAGGCCTTCCATGAAACTGGAAAATAAACGATTTATTTATTACTATGTTGAAAATACCAGTAAGTGTGCGGCCTCAGCTGCGAACGTCAAACGTTCACTGGTAAACAACAGTTAACCGAAATCGGAAGCTAAGATGACAATTGTTTCCAAAAATTCAACGTCCATTAAACATAATTATGCAGCTAACTTGTGCGACTGAAGCCACGTTAATCCTAAATGAATACTGATGACGACCAACTTTTCCGATGTCCCATCGCTCACACTGTTAACTGTTCATCGGTGGACCTTATTACAAAAGACATAAGGTCTACCGATGGACGGTTAAGAATGTTGATGTTTGTACCTTTTGTTAACATGTTACCTCAAATATTCGGAGACCAGTTTATACATCTGCTCCGTGCTCTTGTTGAGTATGAGTCGTGTGGGCGAGGCGTTGAGCAGCGACATTTGAAGGGCTATGTTTTGCGCTAGTGCTGCCATTTCGCCAGCGAAGCCGGTGCAGCCTCCCTGCAAGTATAGTTCGGCCGCGTCCGTGCTGTGGTTGAGCGCTGTTTCGAGCATCGACCTGCAAAAATCAACTAGACAATTAAAGCAACTCGTACTAGATGAAGGTGCTCTGTGACGGCACAATTCTTCTTAAGCATTAAATATTAGGTAAACTGATATTCGCGGGCGTGTATGTGAGGTAACTTTACAAAACGTTGAATAAATGCAAATTCGAAATTGAGGTCTTGTACTTCTTCATATCAATGTTTTCCTTTTAATATCACTGCAATAAAATTAAAGCCTATTATGTTGTAACTTACCTGGTCACATTATTGTCGTGAATCATGACCCACACCGGCTGACTGGGTTTTCTCGAGCTCCCCTTCGGCGCGGACTCAATAGCCAACTTCTCCAAGTCGGAGATGAGGTCGAGGGCCTGTTTCCGCTTCACGTTGGCGGCCTCGGAGTACATGTTGAAGTGGAGCGCCACCATTATGTATGTGTCGGTGTCGCCGGGGCAATGGGTTTTGAGGTAGTCAAGCAAACCCTATAAAAACGTGGTAAGTAATAATTTTGACTATTTTACAAGCTTTTATTTAATTTGCAATGTGTGTATGTATGCATGCTCGGGGTAACCCTTGCGAGCTAAATTAGACCCACTTTCCATTATGCGATTGAGCTGAAACTTCACATACATACGTAAATTGGGTGACAATGCAATATTATGGTACCATCGCGCTGATGTAATTATGGACGTTGAGTTGGAGATGGTTGGCAGGAGTTGTCCATAGGAACTCTGTGATAGTCGTCAAATAAAACGTTTCGGTTTGTTAGAATTGTCTCGAGGTATATTAGTTGCCTGTTGAGAGAAAACTACAGCCAGCAAAGGGCCAGCTTGTATCAAAAAAATTTTTTTTTGACAAAAATCTTATTGAGTATCCACCACTCGCAACACAAATTGTTTACGAAGACTGCGAGGTTTACTTCCTTTCCAAAATACCACGCTAAAATATTTTTGTCGATGTTGGCAATATCCATACGTACATGTCGTAAATGCCAAAGCATTGGTTGGTTGGATCTGTGATTTCGAGTTATGACCTAAAACAGGGGTCACCAAATGGCGGACCGCGGATCTATTTTATGCGGACCTTAAGTAAACAGTAACTTGTATTGAATAAGTACGTAATTTAATAAAATGTATCCCGCGCTTTGCTTTTGCTGTCGTCAATTCGACAACGGACGAGCGAAGTAACGTGCGAGAGAGAGACGCAGTTCGTGGAGTACGAATTCGATTATTAAAGTCAAAAAAACGGACCGCGATTTCCGTTTTATTTAAAAAACCGGCTCTGAAAAAAATAATTGGTAATCCTTGACATAGAAAATGCTTAAGAAACTGGCAACATCACAACTCAGTGAAAAGAAACGCGTGGTCACAAATGCTTCAATATCGCATCGAGTTTGATGGAACAACCACAATTTTAATACACCTTTTAAAAAGTTTATTTAGCAGTTTCCATTTAACAATCAACCAAACCAAAAAAAAAGGACCAGGTTGCTCATTAAATATTGGTGAAACTAGCTTAGCTGTCAAAATCACTACAAAATTGTTTTAGCTCGGTATTACTAACTACACAGACATAAATACAGTGAATGCGACTAACCTGTTTGAATTCCGTGATCTTTTCCTTCTGCTGTCCCAACATGAAGTCGAACTGCCCCAGGAGGAACTCGAACTGGTGCTTGTCGCGCAACACTTGGAACACGTACGCCATCTCCGTGTACCGCGCCAGGCCCGTCAGGAGACGTACCCTGGATATAGTTACATTATCACCGCTCTAAGTTAAATAAATGTAATATTTGTACAGTTCGTGTCATCCACGATGACGCCCAGATTTGTCAAATCTAACCTTTAATACCATGACAATACGAGTCAAGGCACGATTTATAATGACTTTTCGACCAGCGACTATCACCTTCATGTCTTCGGAGACTGAAAACCTCAGTCTCAGTCTAATCAAGACCGATTGCGAAAGCCGAAAGAGTTGAATCGGGTTACTCCCACTAGTTACCACCAAGTTCTTACAACTACCTACTTACTACTTACCACTGGGTTTTTTTTTATCAGTAGTTACCAGTGGTAAAAGGTGGGAAAAAAAATCCTAGAATTCACTGGTAACAACTTGGGAATAACCCATTAGCATATATATCTAAGGACAGGCCTTACGGGCACTAGGAATGGCGCTAGTTCAGTGGTGTCACTCTCGAATTCGAGCCAATCGTGCAGTCTAACGCAACTAGTGCGACCAATCCCGTGCATGATGCGAACTCATCAACCACTCGCGTTGCGGCGTTAGACTGCACGATTGGCTCGAATTCATGTTCGTGACACCGCTGTACTGGCCCCATTCTTATTGTCCGTAAGGCCCGTCCTTAGATTTGTATGTCGATGGAATAACCCATCGAATCGAATGAAATGTTGCCATTGATATAGTAGTAGGTATAGATTCTATAGATATGCAATACGCGTACGCCCGTGAGGGACAGAATATAATTATTAATTTCGCAATACGACGAAATTAAAAACACATTTTAAAATTCCTGACAACATACCAACCATAATCAACGTAATTTGGTCGGGTTATTTGTTACCCACCATAAACCATACTAAATGCACGGGGGGGGGAATACAAGAAAAGTGAGACTATGACAAGTACAAACAATAATAACGCTTTCTCTGCTACTCCTACTGAGAGATACAATAATACTATCCCGTTCGGTCATTTCCCTCCAACGCTAATGACTGATCCAGTTAAACATTCAAAGATATTGCATATATGAGATAGTATAAGCCTCGCCTTAAACAAATGTAAGCTAAATACTATTTTTAATGAAAGGAAAACAGGATATCGCAAAGCGTTTATTTTTCGTATGAAATCGTAAGAAAGTGGTCCTATGTAATTAGTTACATGAGCCGCCAGGAGCGCGCCGCGAGCAGCTGCGCCGTGAGCGCCTGCGCCGAGCGCAGCACCACGGCCACGCCCTCCGTGTCGCACGCGCACGAGAAGCATTCGTGCGCCACCACGAGCAGCTCGATCGATATTATGTTCACCTACAAACATTACAAAAGGTAACTGGAGAACAGTAGTTGTAGTAAAGGATAGATAAATAGAAGCTTCAAACTAAATTTTGATTGTACACGGCGCATATTGCCGGAGCAAGTAAACGCGAGGGCTGCTTGCGCAAGCGATACGATGAAGCTTGATGCACCAGTTACTCACGTGTACACGATGAAAATAAGGACAGAAAGTAAATGTGCTGGCTAATTGCACAAGCAGCATGCGCAAGTTACTTCTACTAGCGCCTGTACTTACTTTAGTGGCATAGACCGCTTGGGTTCCTAACGCGGGTGGCTCTTTTAGCTTCCGTATACCGTTATTTACACGATGCATAAGCAATAATATTTGATAGTACCTCAACATACACATCTACAACTATGCTCTACTCCGCGTCCAAGCTTAAAGTGTAAAAATATTAAGCTCACCTGTTTCGTCGACAACTTAGCGCCCTTAGTAATCTTCCTAATATTCGATTTGACTTCATACCGAATATGGATATTACTCCTCGAAATCACATCAAACAAGTTCCTCCTAGTATCTTTCGTCATCTTACTTCCAACGGTATACACAGTGGATACCGTGGAATATACTGACGCAGTCTCAGCTGAGTTTAAAGTACCTCCATCAGTTATAGCTGATTCTACTTCCTCATTTTCAACGTTCGAATATTCTTCGTCTATTAGCGTTTCTAAATCCAGACAACTATCATCCAAAGTGCTTTCAGGGACCGCTGTTGCACCAGACTTGTAAATCTTCCTAAAAGCCATCAAGTGGTCGAGGATTAGTCTTCCAATGTGACTGCAGCAGTCGGGGCGCATGTTGAGGAACATCTCGATGTCGGAGTTGAGCGCGTAGCCCCAGAGCGTGTATTGGAAATGTTCTTTCTGGCGGAATGTGGAAGTTTTGACTAGGTGGGGGCAGATTATCGCTGCTACCATTTCGTGGCATAGGTATTCAGCGATCTGTAATAAAATTGAAGTTTATTTAACCCCTCGAGACCAAAAACTTTTAAAATATTAAAACCTCGAAGTCAGCACTTTTATAATATCAAAAACACCTAGAGGTTGTTGACACTTCACACATTTTGTATGAAATCGCGTGTGGTTGGAAGTAACTTTTTCGATTCGAATTAGTTAGCATTGCAATGATTTGACAAAATATTCATTGCATAGCCTAAACCAAACATATATATATAACTCCGTATAAGATAAATAAAGTCTAAAAAAACGTGCCTCGAAAAAATCAAGAAAAATGTATGCTCGAATAGATGGCGTCATACCTTTGGCCTTTACTCGAGTAGATAGCGACACCGTTTGATATTCAACACATAAACTGATATCTGTATATAAAGAACATGAGTCAAATGGCCATATGTCATTCTAAGAGTTTTAGTAAAGATGGCAGTAAATTTAGTTGACTACAAAATTGACTTTGACAATACGCCCCTATACTAAATTCTTTTTGCCTAAACTTATGATAACAACTTTTATAAAAATGTTACCTAAATTAAAATTTGCATATCAGTATCGAATAGTTTTTATAAGTAGACAGATTATCTAATAAATTAGATGTATGTAATCCTAGTTACCTGCTTGGAAGGAATGTTGAAAGTCCTAAACACAAGATTCGCCAGCGACATCCGAGTGCGGCCGCTGACCAAATTTATGAAATCCACCGACAAGCCCCTGTACTTCAGTACCGCGGTATATTGCCAGCCGATATGCAGCGCTATACGATAGTAAGCAGCGATGTGCTTGGCAATGGACAGGCCACTACGGGCAGCTAACGCTTCTAAAGCGGTGAGGCGGTCGGCCTCTTCTCTGGCTGCTAGTTGGCAGCCTTCGGTCGTGTTCTCTTGTTTTTCTTGGATGATAACTAGCTCTTCGAAGCTGGCGTCTGATATGCCTGATGCTGAAAAGGAATGATGGTTTTAATGTTCAAGCCGCATTTTACCTTTCTAACTTGTTGTTTAGATGCGAGTGAATTGCAGTAAAAAATAGTGCACTGTAACTTAATACTCACTGGTCAATTTATTTTGCAAGTAAGGCGACGAGATAACCAATCTCAGCTCCTGCGGCAAATCATACGGCAAGCACGAGCCCTCGGCCAACTTCAGACACGTTCTTATGATCTGCACCGGGCACGGCGGGCTCCTATACATGTGCTCTGAAGGCGCCTTGAACAACGCGGACAGACGAAAAGCATCCACAAGCAACTTCAACTCGAGGAGTTGGTTAATAACCCTTCTCCAGTTCTCCACCGCTTCTACATCCTCCAACATAACCACATCTTCAATGTTACCAACGTCTGACTCAACCTCGATTTCTCGCAGCTCCATCGAAAAAGGCTTCTCCGTATCAACGACTCCTATCTTCCTTGATAAACTCGGATCTTTTTGCCCGTTCAGTATAAAATGCAGCGTACTCTGATAGCTGTTTAAAAACACTTCGTTTTGGGAATCGCTTTTGAAATAAGCGTCCCACATTAAATGCTCAATTCGCTCCCTTTTCTGTCCGTACTCTAAGTTTTCTTCGAACCAGCTCATGATGATTCTATATGCGTAAAATTTCTGCACAGTATCAGTGATTTCGTTCACGTAATACACTAAGAAGTCTGTAGCGTCGTTGAATGTTACTGCTGCTTTTTTAAAAGCCTCGCTGCATTTAGCTATGAAGAGTGTCCATTCCTTGTTGTCGACGGCATCTTCTTTCATTAAAAGCATTTCGTGTTTGTGCGCCCATTCGGCCATTAAAATGTCGTTCACGGGGACACTGGCCAGCTTGGCTATTTTGAGAGCGACATCGTAATTTCTGCTGGCGGTGTAACTCTCTACGCACCGGAGCAAGTACTGACCCGAGTCGTCTTGCAGCATTTTAGACACGTCCACGACTGTCGGCGTCTCCATGGATATTTGAAGTATCTCGTGTAATGTGACGAAGTTTGGTGAAGGCACTGAAACAGCGAAGTTCATAATAATACTTACAGTACATATGGGGCTACTTTATAGCACTAGTGCGAGAAGTAGCATATTACGTTACTGTGTCGAACATTTAAAGGGCCATATGTACTGTAAAACGTTGTACGATACATGTGCGAATAGGTAATTCGCAACTCGTGTCGATTAAAAACACTCCCTTCGGTCGTGTTTTAATTTATCGCCACTCGTTTCGAATTTCCTATTTTTCGCACTTGTATCGTAATGTACTATTTTATACTAATAAATGGTAATTTAATCTAGAAGATAGGTAGTGTCTAAGATATTTCGTACACACGTTTGACAGCTCAAATAGATAACGCTGTTGTGTCATATGTTTTGTGGTAACGGGATTGTGAAACGTCGACTTTAAGTTAACCTGCCAACGTTTTCGTAACGCTACGCTCGTAGCCGATTCCAGCGCATTCCCGCTTTGTAAACTAAAGCAACTACGAACAGAGAACCCGCGGGTTCCCGGTACTTAATGTGTTAACAAATAAATCCATGGACCGTACAGCGCCATCAACTATCGAATACGAAGCACAATTTTATCCTTGTCTTGCCAAATCTAATAGAATCAATGAATATTTGACTCTGGTTTTTTTTATGGTAGAGGAGGCAAACGAACAGACGGATCACCTGATAGTAAGCGATTACCGCCGCCCATGGACACCTGCAACACCAGAAGGGTTGTAAGTGCGTTGCCGGCATTTAAGATGGGAGTACGCTTTTTTCTTGAAGGTTTGAAGGTCATATCGGTCCGGAAATTCATTCATTCAAATTCATTCCACAGTTTAGCTGTGCGAGGCAGAAAGTTCCTGGAGAAACGCACAGTTGAGGACTGCCAACCACCTAAGTGGAGAATATACTTTAGCATGGCTAAAACGCAAAATTTGATACGGTTTGAACTCTTGCTTTTCTAGTCTGCTATATGTAAGGATTGTAAGGTCTAACCACTTACCCGAAAATCCTTTGCCAAACTGCGCAACAGCCAAACATTTCAGAAACTCCCTCTGATGGAAGGCACTATCAAAGCCCTGGCTAAGCGCTATCTTCACCAGTGCCGTGGCGATTCGTTGATAAGCCTCCTTAGACAGCCGGCTGGGTAAGCCGTTGGCGTCTACGCTGTAGCGCCGCTGGCAGAGCTGAAGGAAGCTGGCTATTGTCTTGCTGGTCTGGCAGTCGAATATACGCTGCTTCAGAGTGCGGCAGAGAAACGCTGTCAGTAGTGCTAAGGGACTTTCCTGCAGTAAGACAGATTATAGATGTAAGAATTACTATAATTTGGAAAGAGTCGTTTGTCAGTGTAGCATATGCGAAGAAAATCATATGTTCTTTTTCTTATGCTTAACCCAAAAAGAGGGATGAGTATGTTTAGTATTGTACTATTACTAACAAAATTTGTCTGCCAGACTACAGATATCCAGAAAAACAGTATTAGTCTACCAGACTACAATATGATTGGGTTAAACACATTCGAATTCCTGATGTAATCATATTAGGTATGGAATAAACTCTAAAGATGTGATTAAACAGATCATATTTTCACGGCATACTTAGTGGTTAACAACTGGGAAAAAATCCCACATTTTACCAGTAGTTACCAGTGGTAAAGGCGGGAAAAAAATTCGCAGTAGTTGCCACTGGTAACAACTGGGTGGTAACTAGTAGGAACAACCCAAAACGTTAAATATTAACCCTAGAAGATTTCTTACCGGCATAAAGACGAGCATCGCCTCGTGTAGTGTAGTAACGTAGCCTTCTCGTAGACACAGCTCTGCGACCTGTTGGAACTGGTCGGGGGACACGTTTTGCTGCGTTGCGAGTAAAGCGCTGTCTGGCGCTGGGGTCGCTAGTGAGGATAGCAGCCATTGCGCCCATAATACGAACACCGCGTTAGGCTGAAACAATATTTATTTCATGTTTGAAGATGAGACTCAACTTTTTTTGTTATGGCTGAACTGGTAAATAGATAAGTATATAGGAATTTTGCGTAGCTGCCAGCAGCTAAAACTAACGGCATCAAACTTCAGTGCTGACCATCTATTTTACATAAGTACTAAGGGCCAGGTTGCATGAAACCAGCTGTCATCATAAAAACTTTACCAAAAATGTAGGTATTATGGGAAATTTCATAGTATTCTTTTGCGGAGTTACGTTGGTCAATCTGTCATTTGTACGCGGTGCAACCCGCACAGCCCGTACTAAGGCAAAAAATATGCCGTAAGCCGTAAGTTTACCTGATAGCAGCCCGCAAGCAGCACGAGCAGAGATGCGCGGATAGGTTGAACGCGGCGGGCGGATAATCGGGCCGCGGGTTCCTCCTATAGTATCTGTCACTCAGGGTCGGGCCGTGGATCACTCCCACAGACACTCACCTCATAACAGCCAGCGGGCAGAACTAACAGAGGCTCGCGACAGAGATTCGCGGACCGGATGAGCGCGGCGAGCGGATCCTCGGGCCGCGGGTCACTCCCACAGACTCTCACCTCATAGCAGCCAGCAAGCAGAACTAGCAGAGGTTCGCGACAGAGATGCGCGGAGCGGATGGGCGCGGCGGCGAGCGGTGCCTGCCGCGGGTCACTCCTACAGTATTTGTCACTCCGGGTCGGGCCGTGGGTCACACCCACAGACACTCACCTCATAGCAGCCAGCGAGCAGAACTAACAGAGGCTCGCGGCAGAGATGCGCAGAGCGGATGAGCGCGGCGGGCGGGTCCTCGGGCCCGTGGCACGCGGCCGCCACCTCCCAGAGCTCACGTGCCACGCCGCGAGACGGGAACTCGAATGTCACGCTGCCGCTCGGGCTCTACAACCACAGGAACAAGTCACTTGAATTACTTAAATGACATCCGAAAGACAAGATAGCAACAAGCCAGTTGTGATTATAAAACAATGTATATATTTGACCCTTCGAAAGCCACGCCTAGGTACCTATGCGACGCGTCACCGTGAACTTTATCGTAATGCACAAAGGTTGATTGGGCTGTAGCCACGCGAGTAATGTTGACGTCTTTGACGGTCAAAGAGTTAAGGGTCTTTTCCTGAATTTTCCAGAAAATTATGCCATATTTCTAGAATATCCACTTAGTAATATAATGCCGAAAGCTAGATGTAATGTGATTTTAAAACTTACCACTTCAGAAGAACTAAGTCTATTTAATCTTCTTTGCCCATTGGTAGAATTAGTCTTGCAATCCTTCTCTGAGCCTTCCTCCACGTTCCTATTCATCATGATGTACTTCAAATGCTCTGCGTAAGATTTCCGCTCGAATTCTTGCGAGAGCTTTAACATTTGACTCAAAGGGTATCGGAATACGTCGCCGAATAATAAAAAGTTGAACCACAAGCCCTGCTTCACAAATTCTCGGAGTAAATTTTCGGGCAACGGCAAATTATGAAGCAATGCGAATTTTATCATCGTTTGGGATTCATACAACGCAACTGACATTTCTAGTTCACCATCTGCATTTTGTTTATTTTTCAGTGTGTGCATAGTTATTTCTTCAAGGTCCTCCAAAATGTCCTTTGCTGCATCATCGCTGCTTTGTATAAGTTTGGACATATAATCGTTCACCGTTTTATTAGCTTTGTCTTGGTTATATCCCTTCTGATATATTAAGTACTCTTTTATCATGCGTGCTGCGGTCATATGAACTCTGCATCTTGTAGGGTTACAGCCAATCATGGCCACGAATGATATAGCGCAGGCTACCATCGCTGGGTCATCCCAGTGCTGTAGAGCTAAAGCGTGAGCTTCGCAGCAAGCACTCTTAATGCTCTTATCTTGCAGGCGATTATACATCTGATACTGTTGGACAACAAATGCCTGACTGGCATTGCACGGACGATACTGTTTTAAATAATAAATATGGCTCAATTTCGCCACATAACCATATCTTTTCATCAGTTTCTCATTCGCAAAATCCGGCATGTCAACAGATTTTTGAGACAATGCTTTTACGCAACTGGCATTCACTTGAACCTCGTTCGCTAGAAGACTGCCCAAACTACGACGGTCCGCTTTATCACATACTACGGTGGACGTAGTCTGATTTATCAATTGGAATTCAAATATTTTCGAAACATCTAAACCACGGTAACCGGAAAGCAGTTGATACACGTTTACGTCTTTAGACTCGTAAAATGGATTCACATCTAAATATTTCTTATAAACATTGTGTAAGTGAGGAAGCTTCTCTTTATAACCTTTGTTTGGCAATTTAAAGTCTTTAAAAGTAATGAATTCGTCGTTTGAAAACACGTCGAATAAGTTTGCTCCATCTTCAAGGAGGATCATACCAAGGACTAGATGAGGGTTGGAGCAAATGTAATTATCAATGTCGTCTTTGGCTATTTGCTGGCAAGTCTTATACACCGGCACTACGTGGCTCTGCCTGTCTGAAGTCTGTTCAATGCTTTTGAACAATAACCAAAGATTTATACAGTCCTTGGCCTCCTGCTCGACATTGGAGAGATCTGTGTCAAGTATATTGCCCTCAACACACATTGTCAACACTTTATACAATTTATTTTTTACACAATACTTAGCTAACTCTACATAAAAATGTTGTTTAGTAATATTAGAGCAAGATTCAGTGAAAATATCATCAATAAGTTTCAGATTCTTAGTCCGAGCTAATCTGGCTATTATTTTGTTTAAGTCACTAGTTTCATTATCATTGACTATGCCATAGGAACACAGTGTGTCGTAAATACACATTTTAGTGTATTCATAGCAACTACTGTTAGCAATGCTTGCTATCATTTCATTGGTGATGGGCCATTTACGAAAAATTTCATCTAATGTGTCTAGAACCTCATCTGGGAAGCCCTTAGTGTCAACATTTAGAAGCTTTTTGACAAAGCTGTCATTGTTAAAGAAATTGTATCGGGCATTCATGTCCCTCACCACCTCGGACATCTGCAAGTTGATCCACCGGATTAAAATCATAGCCTTGTTTTGTTCCACAAGATGGTTCCACATTTCTAATGGTGTTGAAAAATCCAAGAGAGAGAACTCTAAAAAAAAACATTAATGTGATTGTTATATTATGAATAGTGATTGGAATAGGCAGAGTATAAATACCTAAACTTGGTAGAACAAAGTCATAAAGTGGAGACAGCCTTCCTTGTCCATACATACTAAATAAGTAAATATCATTATTATAAATACGGTAAGAAGCAATGCATTTCTCGTTTTCGTCCAATACAATCAATAGGCGTAAAATAAAACAACAATTTTTTTTTGTAGCTATGTATAAAATAGAGGAGCAAAATAATATATAAAAAAGCAGAATGTGAAAACCTGAAAACAGGGTGGTTGGTGCCTGGATAAGAAATTGGTTATTTTATTTTATGCCTATTAAGTATTGAATTGATTGTATTTGACCAAAACAAGGAATGCATTGTTATTTACCATATTCGACGACTGGTTTGGCCTAGTGGGTAGTGACCCCGCCTACGAAGCTGATGGTCCTGGGTTCAAATCCTAGAAGGGCATTTATTTGTGTGATGAGCATGGATATTTGTTCCTGGGATTTATATATTATATATATCGTTCTCTAAGTGCCCTCAACACAAGCCTTATTGAGCTTACTGTGGGACTTAGTCAAATTGTCCTATAATATAAAAAAAATACATACATACTTAGTATGTTTCTGGGACTTTAGTCCTAGAAAAAAATGTTATTATAAGGCAGTCTCCACTTTATGACTTTCTCCTGCCAAGTTAAAGTATTTATACTTTGCTATTCCGATCACGGATTATGAAATTGGCAGCCTTATTATTAAAAATCTTATTCTTTTTAACATAACATGTAAGAAACAATAATAAATACATAGATCATAGTACTGAAACACAATACTGTTTAATTCATAGATAATAGTACTGAAACACAATACTGCGCAAACAGATTTATCATTCTTATCAATAAACATAGCAACTAATTTATTGACACTGGACAATTAAATTATTTGCATAGTAATTAGGTAACAAAATTGGGTCCTCACCAAATGAATCCAGGAAAAGAGCTGAAGCTATTTTGCTCTTCCACTGTGGTGTACACGCCTGTATTTTCTCTATGGTCAATGCCTTTATTTCACTTTCATTTACAATAATTCTATTTTTACCAGTGCCAAACACTTTATTCTGCTTGAAAGTGCCTTCAATCTCAAAGGATTTTTCTAAGTATTGTAACAACATCCAATGTCTCTTGAAGTTGTGCCACCTGGTTACAGTGTCACCTTTCAAGTCCAGCGATAGTTTGTCTAAATGTTGAACTATAAAATCTCTATATTCTATTTCTGGTGAAGACTGTGCGAGATCCATGAGATGTTCTGCCGGATCTATACCAACTTTATTCAAGACATGAAGTACTTTGAATATTTGTTTTCTCAATAGAAGTTGGATTGTCCAGGCTCTGACCTAGATGCAACAATGTATGTAGTGAGATAACATTAACGGAACTTAACTACTATAGACCATAATATACATAATGATACACTGAAAAACTTATAGAACAAAATAAAAAATTACATGATCATTATAGAAACTTTGCTAGCGATAAACTTGTACATGAGAAGATGAAACAACAGCTACAGTAACAGGTGTGTCGTTAAATAACAATCAGTACAGATGTAATTCTAGACTTACTTCAGCCATAAACCAGTCTCTTGCAGTTTCTTCACTCCACGAGTTCTTGTGCATCAAGTATTTAACAGCCAAGTTTATGTGACTGCCTTTATTTGCAGCCTCGCGGACCACATCTCTTGCTGATTTTTCCTCCCAACACGACCAAATAGTTTTCTCATTCTGGGTCAACCCTTCCATTTTCACAAAAACACTGTTAGAGAAACATCAGATTGTGATAAATTCTCAACTTCCCTAACTTTAGATAACATAAGAAACTATATTCTTATTATAAGTGCTTAGTATGTATATAACAAAGTAATTAAATAAAATTTGATTTGAGTCCGGTTAATGCACAGCCAAATAATGTACATCCCAATAATTGGCGACCACTTTTTTGGACGCCAATTATCGGGCTGTACATTATTGCCCTGTACAAACAGTGGCTTCGTATTATTGGCCCGGACCGAGCTTGTACAGCCTGATAACGCTCAACCCAATAATACACGACCCTATAATGCGAATCCATTTAGTGGACGCCGAATATTGGTCGCACATTATTGGCCCGTACCGAGAATGCTCGACCCGGGATTGCTCATCCCAAGAATGTACAGCCCAATAATTGGCGTCCACTTTTCGCTACAAACCACAGATTATAAATATTTGACACATAGAGTGATATTCTAGGGATGGGGCGACGATTTTTAAGTTTACGATTCAATAATGTTGCCATGCGCAAAAAATAAGCAGATAATGGTAAAATCAGCCCAGACGGGAACAAGTTTTCGTCAATCTAATTAAATTTTCCGATCAATGAGACGTAGTTTTATTAAAGTGACAGATAAGTGCCTGCAATCTGCAAACTTACGATTTTCGCGTTTAGGTATAGCCCTGGTGGTGTGGAAGTGACCAATATTATTGATGAAGCGCCAATTACATCCACACTTCGATATCTTCACGAAATGTCCCCATTTCGGGCCTGATAAGCGTTTTCTTTTCACGGAATATCAGCACATCGTTAACAATATTTGAAAAGTAAAAAGTACTTTGTCTCTAATTGCCAAAATGTTCAATATTTGTTATTTTGCAAATGAACCATATTTTTACATTTCAAATATTATATTTAAATTAAGTTTCTTTTCTCTACTACCTAAAGGTTATCTGGAAGAGATCGCTCTGTAGCGATAAGCCGCCTGTTGTTTACCTCTATCTATGTATTATATGTGTTTCCATTTACATTTTTTCAGAGGTTGTGCAATAAAGAGGATTTGTATATTGTAAACGATGTGCTTATATTTGATGAAAAGGAAAATTATTATTTCTCGGGCCCGAAATCGGGTCTGATATCAGGCCTGATAAGGTGTGGACGTAATTGGCACTTGATATGAAGATGCGGAAAGCATCAATTACATCCACACTTCCCGATTTCGGACCCGAAATCAGTCCCGATTTCATGTCTGATAATCGTTTTCGTTAAAAAAATACTTTGTCTCTAATTACCAAAATTGTTCAATGTTTCATATTTTTTGCAATGAACCATTTTTTACATTTAAAATAATGTAAACGATGTGCTAATATTTATTTGGTGAAACGGCAAAATACTCTTTGTCGGGCCCGAAATCGGGTCTGATATCAGGGGGCTTAGCGCGAAAATAGAAATTCGCAAAATGGGGGTCTTTCTTTTTTACTCCAACTAAGACGTAACTAGAGTGACAGAGAAAAATGCCTGCAATTGACTTACTTCGATGTACGCGGTTATAGCCCAGGTCTGATAAAGTGTGGATGTAATTGGCACTTATATACAATCAAAAGTGATCAAGTGAAGATACTTTTGAATAATGAATGCTTAGAGATGGTAGATAAAGCACTGTTTCTTGGTTTAATTTAATTTAATTTATTTATTTCAAAAGACAACAATGGTCCATAATGGTTAGTAACATTTAAGGTTTAAAACTAAGTGTTAGTACATTGGACATAAATCTACAATGGAGTCCTCATATAAGAACGCTAGCAAAGAAACTAAGTTCGGCCGCTTACACCGTTAGGAAAATCAGGCAATTGACCAATGTTGAGACAGCTCGCCTTGTCTATTATATATATTTTCATAGTGTAATGTCATATGGTATTCTGGTTTGGGGCAGAGCAGCTGACATACAAACTATATTTGTCTTACAATAGAGAGCCATTCGTAACTTAAGAGCACGTGAATCATTAAGAGAACTTTTCAAAGAAATTAATATTTTAACTGTAGCTTCCCAATACATCTATGATTGTATTATTTATGTTGTTAAGAACCTAGACTCCTTCACTAAGAATTTAGATGTTCATAACTATAACACTAGAAATAAAAATAAGCTTTCTATCATAAAGTTTCGTGTCCGCTAAGTACAAAAGTCATTCGTTGGGAAATGCATTCATTTTTATAACAAGTTACCTGACGATGCTTTAAGATTACCTTTGCCAGCTCTTAAGAATTAGGTACTTAAAGAAGTCATTGATGTTGAAGGCTTATTACAGAGTCGAGGACTACTTGACAGACAAACATGCATGGTCCAAACCAGAAACTGTAAAAACAAGTAGCAATTAAAATCATTGTACTGTGTGTATATGTAAAATCATTGTATAGGTGACACAGCTCAGGTAAGAAAGCACATCAAATACTTTTTGTAGGTATAGCAATCTGTCAGACTTATATAATGTATATTCTCATTATTGGAGCCAAAATATGCTCCGCCCATACCTGTGCATGCGGCAAGGACGTGGACCGGCTAGGCCGACATGGCCTCTCATGCACCAAAAGCGCCGGCCGATTATATCGCCACGGCACTATTAATGATCTGATTCGGCGGTCGCTTGCTACCGTCTCTGTGCCTGCTACTTTAGAACCCACAGGCTTGGCGAGAGACGATGGCAAGCGACCGGATGGAGCCACATTGGTGCCGTGGAGACTGGGTAGGCCTTTGGTGTGGGACGCCACATGCGTAGACACCTTTGCGCTGTCCCACATCCAGGCTACCCGCGCACAAGCCGGCGCTGCTGCCGACCAGGCCCAACTACTCAAGCGCCGCAAATACTCATCTTTACTGCAAGATTATGAGTTTGCGGCGCTTGCAGTGGAGACAATGGGACCTTGGTCGGCGGACATGAAAACATTCATGGGGGCCCTGTCGGCACGGCTGATCGACGCCACTGGAGACCATAGGGCTGGCGCTCTCCCAGCGTATATCCCTGGCAATACAGAGAGGTAGCGTTATGGGATCTTTGCCGCAGGCGGAGGCTTTAGAAGGGGTATTCTTTTTATAACTAATTTGTTCATTAGTATATCTTTTACTTTTAGTTTTATTTAATATTAGTTTAATTTTTAAGTAGTTTTATTTTATGGCTAGTTTAGTTTTAATTTTATACCCTGTGATTAAGGCATTTAATACCTAATATAAGTTTTTATCTGATTATTACTAGTGGCATTAATAGATATAAAACACTAAAAAAATATGATCTATCGAGCAGTCATTAAAGTGATTTTATTCTCATTTCTTTATTAATTTCATTTTCTTTTTCTTTTATAAGAATTCGATATGTTTTCTGAAAGAGCTACGTATTTGTATGATTTTATATGACATACATATATTATATTCTTTTATCAATTTTCTATAACGAAAAGTAGCTACTGTATCATGCAATTACGCATGATTTCTATAGTAATCTAAATTGTATTTTATTTTTCTTATTTAATGCATGTCAATTATAAGATGTAATGTTTTGAAAAGATGTGTCCCGCAGAGTTTCTTGCCGGTCCATATTGGGATACCCTCCTCCAATTGAGGGGGGATTTAAATCTTCTCGGGTCAGAGATGTAGGGCTAGAGCCGGTGTAGCTTTATTTGACGTTCATAAGCGCATTGTAATATGCCTACTTGAATAATAAACTATCTTTATCTGAAAAACTTGGAGGTGTCGCCGATCTAAAAGTACTTTCATTTTGTTTTTGTATCGCAGTGTGTTCTATAATAAAATTGATGTCGTATAATTGCCTTTACTTTATGCATAATATATGTGACGCACGTCAAAATCGGCTCGCTAGAAAAAAAAAATTGAATAAAGATCTTTTTTTTTTTACCAAAATCTATAACATTTGGGGGGCTGATATTTTGCATACTTGCTACTAATATAAAGCCATATCATCAAAAAAAAAATTTACAAGCCAAAACTCGCTGGGGGCAGATTCACTTAGCTTATCCAGTAGGGATTGCAATCCGGTCCGGCGGATCCGGTAATCCGGCCGGATCCGGCACTTTTCAGGAGCTACCGGATCCGGTAAAAATCACCGGATCCGGACCGGATCCGGTAAAATAAAAAAGACGCCTAAATACAGCACGCACTGTGCGTTTTAGGTGAGGAAAAAGCGACGGATGAGAGATATAAAGTTGGATAGAACAAAAAACTAGTGAAGAAGTTTAAATATAGTGAGATAAAAATATATTTATTATGTCGATAACTGGGAACAGGAGAGAATTTCTTCTTCTTTCATGTTGGTGGCATGATATGACGATTACATAAATACTGTAATAGAAGGAAAAATTAAAGGATGGAGATGCCATGGAAGGCATTTGTAATTTATGCTAGAGAGAAGGTTAATGTTATGTCATAATGTTGTGATAGAAGATTAAAACTAAACAAATGAACAGGATTAAGTCGGCGGTACTCAACCGACTTGAGTTGATCTCATCATATATATGTATATTGATAATCTTTAGCAGATCTAGATTCTTTTCTATTCAAATTTAAGAAAGAATCTTTTGTCTTCACAATTTCATCCAATTTTATGCAATTTCCTACATCTTCGTACGTACGTGCTACTCTACGTCTAGCCAATTCTTTACTTGATCCATGTAACTTTTCGTAGGGAGTCCCTTTCCGCGATGGTTTTAATCCTACACTCTATTATTTTTGCACGAGATCGATGTGTCGTATTTCGTTCCCTATAATTTGCCCTTCTATCCCTAAACAACATTTTTTAAATCATACATTCTACTACTTTCACGCACAAAAAAATGAGAGCAAGATAATATTGTAGCGCATTTAATATCACTTTGGTTAAAAGTAAAATATATATCTTCTTTTGTTACTAGAATGGATGTCAACGTTACAAAGAATTCAATCAAAGAACAGTTACGATGACTTGTCCTTTCAAGGACTTCCATCTCCCACCCCAAATCCCATCATCAGGCTTTGTAAACTACTCAAATTCATAAATATTATCGAAAATTTGAGTACTTGTGAATGGTTAAATATAATAAAAACCGATTTCATATTTTGTTTTTAAAGTGATATTGACATTGTAACACTTTTTACTACTAAGTTCTATTTTATTTTTAAGAAGTTATTTATTAACTTCAAATTATAGATTTAGGAATACGTATTACGCAAAAAACTAGAAAAATATGTCACTTAATTAACTTTAATATCCCTATACCAATCCGGATCCGGTCCGGCCGGATCCGGTCCGGCCGGATCCGGCCGGATCATGGCCAAAATCCGGCCGGATCCGGCCGGATTGAAAATCAATCCGGTTTGCAATCCCTATTATCCAGGCATTTCCTTTCATCTAAATCGGTCCAGCGGTTATTGTTTCGCCATACAAACTTCCCCCTACTTTTCACACTCTCAAAAGATGATTTTGGTTATAAAAACTATCCTATAGCGCCAATTTATAGGGCCTGTACCCCTAGTGTAAATTTATTCGATGGCGTAACGTGACGTACGCGTTTACGTTAAGTCTCATTTTGTATGGGATTTTGAGAATCCAAAACGTTCCGCTTGGCGCGCTGTTTCTAAATACCATACGAAATGCTCCAGTCATGGAATGTAAGGCACTATTAACTTTCAAACTAACAAATATCAATGAAAAATGTAACTTAAGCAGCTCTTTGGCTCTTGTTTATGGAAAAATGTTGGCAGCGATTAAAAACTGATGGTAAATACTTGTTTTACAGAATTTGTCTATACCATCCCATTACTGATGCTTGTTCCATTATAGGGGTGTTTACTATATCGGGCGTTTACTCAGTTGGTACTGGTTAATAAAACTCATCTCTCACAAAGGAATTTGAGATTAATTTGGAAAAGTTAACAAAAATAAGAAGTTAATCCACTATGCTTTCTTTGACATCCGCTTTATTTGTCACTTGATCACTTCCCTTCGATGTCATTATATGCGTATTCTACTGTAGGTATAAACAAACTAGTATTTTACCTCAAAACTAGTTTTTTACTTAATAAAAATTAGAAATTAGAACAATCACTGCACTTACCTATACCTACTTAGCATATGAATGTAAGTTCGAAGAAATCTTTAGATCTACAGAGACAATAAATTCTAGTCTAGTATTGTAGTAAATTTAGTCTACCTTAAAGACGCCTTGTAATGGTACAGTCAGCGTCAAATACTTCGTAGCAGTCAAAGTAGCCAAATAGTTCGGTACACCATATTTTTAGTATGGTGTACCGAACTATTTGGCCACTTTGACTGCTACGAAGTATTTGTTTGACGCTGACTGTACTATCAAAAACCGCCCAAGTGAGAGTCGGACTCGCGCACGAAGGGCTCCGTACCATTACCTACGCAAAAAACGGCAAATAAAATCACGCGTTAGTTGTTTGGGAACCCCACTTTAATTATTTATTTTATTCTGTTTTTAGTATTGGTTGTTATAGCGGCAACAGAAATACATAATCTGAGAATATTTCAACTATCACGGTTCATGAGATACAGGGTCACAGACGGACAGACAAACGGACTGTGGAGTCTTAGTAATAGGGTCCCGTGGTTACCGTTTGGGTACGGAACCCTAAAAACTAGTCCTTTAGGGTTATAATCGCCCAAATCTACAAAATCCGCAATTTTCGCGATTTTTAGGGTTCCGTTTCTGTACCTTAAAAGGAAAAAACGTAACCCTCCATCCGATTCATAACTCTAACATCCGATTACTCCGGAACAACTGGACTTTGGTACACGTACAGTCGTACACGTATGTAGCTTGGTGACCCAAAGACCGACATGCACCTTCAAGAAAAGAGCGTACTCCCATCTTAAATGCCGGCAACGCACTTACAACCCCTCTGGTGTTGCAGGTGTCCATGGGCGGCGGTAATCGCCTGCCATCAGGTAATCCGTCTGCTCGTTTGGCTCCTGTATCATAAAAAAAAATATCACACGGGCGGTGACCCCGAGTCGTCTTATAAGCTCAGGGGGCCTACCGCGAAAACCGAAATTCGCAAATTGCGGGGATCTTTCTCTTTTACTCTCACTATGACGTAATTAGAGTGACAGAGAAAAATGCCCGCAATTGACGAACTTCGATTGTCGCGGTTATAGCCCAGTCTATAGGGGTTGGTCTGAATAGGTACCCTAAAAAGGGCAGCCAAATTAAGCCTACCAAAAATAAACGAAGTATTAACACGTTGGCTGCCCACCATACTTCACCGAAAGTGTTCCTCCCGCGCCCCATACAATTTTCGTGTTCCCAGCATCGGACTATTACTGAGGTTAATAAAGATGTAAGTAACAAGCTTTCGATTCCACCGGTGATGGTCATAGCGACACAGCCAGAGAGCTGGCCAGAGAAGATTACGTGATCCCACCGGTGATGTTTATGGCAGCCAACGTGTTAAAGATTAGCCTTCCTGGCTTTGCAGTGGTAATCTACATTAGGCTATATTGGTGGGCATATAAGTGAAACATCGACATAGGTACAACGCCTTGTAATATATTTATAATAAATATGAAATACATAGTTATTAAGTAAATTTTATGTAATGACACATACATTTATACAAATTTATAATAAAATCATTTCTCATTGGTTCCTCATTTTCTACATAATTAGGCGTAGGCCGCTGTCTTTTTAATTCCATTGTATGAAATCCAAAATCAACAATAATCTTTTCATCACACTTGCTCGAAAAAGATCTTATTTCATGCAGGTGTGCTGAAGGACAAAGGCCTACTTTGTTGCCGCGGGATTTATGGATTGTGAAAAAAAAGCTATAACTCCCTAGGGAGTTATAGCTTTTTTCTTTAATTATGTCACTTATTCATACAAACCAAGTAGCATAAATGAGTTTTACTTTTAAAATACTGACGTTTATAATTTAATTTAATTTGATTATTTTAACATCCGATTAAAATATTTTTACTTAATTTTCAATCGTGGCTGAATGCCGAATAGGTCTGTGCCTTCGATGCCTCACCTTCCAAGAAATCGGACGAATGTATGATATGTCACCGTATTTAAGAATTATTTCGCTTAAAATTTTGTTTTTTTTCTTCGCAAGTGTGATGAAAAACATTGTGTGTAACTCCGGGGGTAAGAATATTACAAACTCGAAACATACAAAAGACAGCGAACTACGCCTAATTATGTAGAAAAGGAGGTAAAATGTTTTTTTTTGTCACTGCACCGACCTTGACCCATTTCAGATTTGCCCTATGGTAGACTGGTAAGATGCCCGTAATTTGACTGTACCTATTTAAAATAAATTATTTCACACCATGCATGAAACAAAGCACCAGATAATTATTATAAAAACATAGGTAGCTTTCCGGTGCAGACAGACAGACGGACATGGCGATACTATAAGGGTTCCTAGTTGACTACGGAACCCTAAAAAGGTATATAACAGGTACAAATTGTAAAGTAAAATTTTATTTTTAAAAATCAGTTAAAATTACATACATTTTGTGGGTCACACTAGGCTAAGCCTGTCCCGTGACTCCACGTTTGCGTATTCTGTTAGAAGCGACTTTCACATATATTTCACCTAATGGACAACTTTACAGTAATACATTTAACACAAACTTAACATTAAGTACAATTAATTAACAAATTCGCTTATAAATGTGAAAATAAGATGTCAGACTTTCGTAGGTTCAAAATTAATTAGAGGTATAAATTTCTTATTGACAGAGTAAGAATGATTATGTTGCAAGTATCTCATACCTAGGTTAAAAGCACAAAAAATATGTTTTTCAGTATTTTTTTTTTCAGTTTTAAAGTTTGAGTAAATTAGTAACTCAAAAATTGGCAATTTTTGGACATGATTATTTTAATTTTTTCTGAGACGTTTTTGCTATTTTTTTTTACCAAAATAAGAATGTAACTTAATGACTTATATGTTCTAGAACCTATAAAGCACTAAAAGTGTGTTTAAATGTTGATCTCTTTCTTAAATTTATTTTAAAATGTTGCATTTTTAGAAAATGATTATTTCTGGAGATGTTGATTAATATTTTTAGGCATCTCTTTTATTTGCCGGTGTAAAGTCGAACAGCGTAAAACCAGAATTATTAATCTTGGAATAATAATCATTCTAGGCCAAATCGAAAATCATACAATTTCCTTCCTACAAAAATCGCATTTGGCAGTTGACATAGAATAGAGTACGAGCTCCAAACGTCCTGCAGTGCCGTTCTATCAACTATTATTGGGCTCAAATCAAAAGTGTATTAAAAGAGAAGAATAAAACAGCCAAAAAACATTAACAATTCCAGCAGGTGACGGGGTGATGCAGGCAAATATGAAAAACGGGTCCGTAAAAAGCTGCCACTGAATGCGCTAGGAACAAGCTGCCTATCACTCCTGCAGAACAAATAAAAAAAAGTGACAATTATCTAAATTAAAAGTCGCTTTTTATTGTAGTTATTCTAAAAACCTTAATGTGTTCTCAACTGCATCAGTTTTTTTTTTCATTTGAAGTTTACAGTTTTTTTTCGGTACACTCCTTATACGAGTATATCGTAATGTACTAATTTTGATCTACGATTATATTATGACTTATACCAATTCCATTTGAGAACTATTGACATGCACAAAAGGTTTACATTTGCTCCATGGGAAGCTGTTGGAGGAAAGAAAATTATGAAACTCATGAACTTTCCTTTTTCATATTTTACTGACAGGTGAATAGGTTTTAAAAATGTAGTGCAATTTCCTTTACCAACGTATTTTCACGAAAACGTAGGAACGTGTCATGCTTTTTCGGTCATTCAGTACAATAAGTATTGAGGTTGACTGAAGTAGCATGACGAATAGCAACGTTTCCGAGAAAATACGAAAAATAAATAAACAAGTATTAAAGGGATATTCTCACACAAATTGAATAATTCCCACATAGAAAACTTCCATGACTCAGCTACAAATATCTGTACTCATCACTAAAATAAATTCCGTTACCGCGAGATTCGAACCCAGGATCATCGGCTTCATAAGCAGGATCACTACCTACTAGGCCAGAGTGGTCGTCAAAATGGTAAAGGATTATGCACTACACCTGTAATCTACCCCGTGAACTTGAGGAATACCTCGGGCAACAAGATTAGTATTATATCTATCATTTTTTAGCGACGTCATGCACGCCTTTATAACTATTCGCATCTTCCCCTGCAACTGGCGAGAGACACGAAGACGTCAGACGCCCGAGGCGCGCGTCGCGCGTCCGGCGCCGGCGACCCAGCAGACTCATTCTGGCTGCCTGTATCAGCTCCTGAAATTTGAGATTTATTTTCATTAGAAACGTTGTTTAAAGTGATTTTATCTGTGCAACATGAACTTTAATTTACTTTCATAACTATACATTACAATTGACTAATATGTATCACTATAAGTGAGCGTCAGGATGGCGGGTTGAGCTATGAAATCTTGTCATTGTACCTACCGCACTAAAAGTATGCAGTTATATTGCACATTCAGTGTACCTCTGTAAACCTTTAATATAATAAATAAATATTATAGGGACATTCTTACACAAATTGACTAAGTCCCACGGTAAGCCAAGCAGGCTTGTGTTATGGGTACTCAGACAACGAAATCAGTACATTATTCCTAAAACGACCTAGGCTTAAAAAAGGGTACGAAACCACGTACAATGGATTTCGGATATAATATAACGACGATGAAGGGACCACCGAAATTTCGTCGTTATAATCGTAAGTAGTAATAGCCAAAGGTAAAGAGATACAAACATATATATATATATATATATATATATATATATATATATATATATATATTTATATTTTCGTTCATGTCGTCTCAGATATGGGTGAATATGGTATCGATGCATTCAGTGTAATGCCCTGAACACATTGACATATATCTAAGGACGGGCCTTAATGGTAAGAATGGGGTCAGTAAAGCGGTGTCACGCACACGAATTCGAGCCCATCGTACAGTCTACCGCCAGAACGCCAATTGTTGATGAGTTCGCATCACATGCGCGATTGGTCCCGACTAGTTGCGTTAGACTGCAGGATTGGCTCGTGAGTGACACCACTAAACTAGCACCATTCTTAGTGCCCGTAAGGCCCGTCCTTAGATATATGTCAATGCCTGAACACAAATATACGATATGACAAGCGCGAAGTGGTGGGGGTAGTTGCTGTGACGTCATAAAGTCGGCAGTACAAACTTTTATTTTATTTTCCTTTAAGCATACCATGTGAGGTACCAAATAACAGGGCTTTGTGATAAGATAACAAATATATAACATACTGTAACTTTTTCAATACTTGCTCTAACAAATTAGTTGAAAACTTTCAACAATTTTGGCCATTTGGCGTAGACATTAGCTGAGCCACTTTCCCTTTCAATTAGTTTGTAAGCATTATTGTGTACTTTTATTATGTACCTATGTTTAAACTTTTTGAATAAACGTCTTTATTATTTTTATTATTAGGGTGCCTTTCGACGAGAGATGTGCTATGCTATGTTTTCAATCATACATTTGAAACGTAGCTGCAGCTGGAGCTGCGTTTCAAATGTATGATAACATAGCATAGCAAGTATAGCACATCTCTGGTCGAAAGGCACCCTTAATCTCTTTATTTATTTTGGGTCTTAGGTTAGACATTTTATAATATGATTATACATAAAAGTAAAATACAAAAAACCATACAAAAAGAATACAAAAATACATATAAACACATTATAAAAAACTTAACCTAGGGTGCCGCCAGTAGCGGGGCAGGGCCCAAGCTGCCGGTGGTCATGGCCGCAGAGAGAGGAACCGCCGGACTATCCGCGCCGTGTCCAAGATCATCGCCTTCTGCATCTGACCCTTGATACAACCACCTAGCGAGAGTCTCTCAAGATGTTGATCGAGACTCCTCTTTATAATGATAAAAAATAATTAACCAGATTTATCAAAAAATATTAATATTAAACTGCAACACAAAAAACCCGACTGTTCACATATATTTTTGAAAGAACATTTCACTAGGTAACTTTCATTTGGTACCCATATTGCTATGGTAAGACCCCCCCCCCCCCGTTTTTTCATTAGCGGGCGACATTTTAAAAATGTATATAGGCTGTCACTACCAAAATTCTGACGAATTCAACCAGAACTCATATGTCAAAAACCGTCCAGCCGTTTGAGCTGTAGGGCGTGCCAAATAAATAGACATAATTATAGACATACCCGCGCTCGAAAGACGTTACCCTCTTTCTGATGCAGTCGGGTAAAAATACTATTTTGTTACTGAAAACATATTTTTACCCGACTGTGTCAGGAGGAGGGTAATGTTTTACGAGCGTGGGTATGTATATAATAACCCCTACCACTTTCGCCGTTGTCATCTCATATATTTGTGTTCAGGGAATTACACTGAATGTATCAATACCATATTCACTCATATCCGAGACAACATGAGTGAAAATCGATTTCCAGAAGACTTTTTGTTTGCTGGCAGGCGTCCATAGGCTATGGTGACTGCTTACCATCAGGTGGGCCGTATGCTTGTTTGCCACCAATGTGGTATATAAAAAAAACCTGCATTTGTTTTGAGTCTATATCTCATTTCACGGAGAGGTACACAGGTTTCTATAAAATGTACACTGAAGTACAAAGAAGGTTTAACATGTTTATAAATATTTTATTGAAATTGCTGACATCCACCTGCCATTTGACACTCACCAGTGTTGACCTCAGCATTGTTTTTAGGGTTCCGTAGCCAAATGGCAAAAAACGGAACCCTTATAGATTCGTCATGTCCGTCTGTCTGTCCGATTCTGTCACAGCCACTTTTTTCCGAAACTATAAAAGCTATACTGTTCAAACTTGGTAAGTAGATGTATTCTATGAACCGCATTATGATGTTCACACAAAAATAGAAAAAAAACAATAAATTTTGGGGGTTCCCCATACTTAGAACTGAAACTCAAAAAATCTTTTTTCATCAAACTCATACGTGTGGGGTATCTATGGATAGGTCTTTAAAAATGATATTGAGGTTTCTAATATCATTTTTTTCTAAACTGAAAAGTTTGCGCGAGAGACACTTCCAAAGTGGTAAAAAGTGTGTCCCCCCCCCCGTAACTTCTAAAATAACAGAATGAAAAATCTAAAAAAAATATATGATATACATTGCCATGCAAACTTCCACCGAAAATTGGTTCGAACGAGATCTAGTAAGTAGTTTTTTTTTAATACGTCATAAAAATTAAAAAAAAAAAAAATTTTCATCAAACCCATACGTGTGGGGTATCTATGGATAGGTCTTCAAAAATTATATTTAGGTTTCTAATATCATTTTTTTCTAAACTGAATAGTTTGCGCGAGAGACACTTCCAAAGTGAAAAAATGTGTGTCCCCCCCCCTGTAACTTCTAAAATAACAGAATGAAAAATCTAAAAAAAATATATGATATACATTACCATGCAAACTTCCACCGAAAATTGGTTTGAACGAGATCTAGTGAATAGTTTTTTTTTAATACGTCAATAAATTAAAAAAAAAATTTTTTCATCAAACCCATACGTGTGGGGTATCTATGGATAGGTCTTCAAAAATGATATTTAGGTTCCTAACATCATTTTTTTCTAAACTGAATAGTTTGCGCGAGAGACAGTTCCAAAGTGGTAAAATGTGTGTCCAAAGTGGTAAAATGTTGAACAAGATCTAGCAAGTAGATTTTTTTTAATACGTCTTAAATGGTACGGAACCCTTCATGCGCGAGTCCGACTCGCACTTGGCCGCTTTTTTAAGATTAGAATTTTTCGAACCTACAAATTATTTTAATTGAGGTAATCTAAAAAACCTCAAACTGAGGAAATCTGAAAAAAGTGGACTATAATTATTTAAATTAATTAAGGTACATGTGTGGAAGACTGCCTGTCAGGTAACAATGTTGTTACATGACCATTGTAAATTTATCATATCATGCATTATAATTAGAGAATATATATATTCTGAAAGTGTTATGTTTCTTTTTATTACGGGGATCCACCAACATATGCATCCTTTTGTAGTTTTGCTCTTAAGATTGAGTTTTTGATGGTGTATGACCCATTGACCAATGACCCAGTCCCTGTTTTTCAGATAAACAGCTGTCTTAATGGACTCACCCTAATATATTTTGCAGAAACCTGCACCTTGTAGCATACACCTTGCTTTCTCAGCCAATCTCCATATAACCAAGATATTCTATTGAACAAATGGCCCATGTCACTGCTGGATTCAATCTGTGCTCTTCATAATCTACATACTGCTGTATTTCCCTCATGTAGTCTGCAAAAAAATTAAGTGAGTGTGGGGTAAAACCAAAGCCTGCTAACTTTGACAGCAACAAGTCATTATCAACCAGATCTAGTGTCTTTAAAGTCAAAGTAACCATTATCAGTTTGAGTCCTGCTACCCACTATACATATTATCTGCACTACGTGACTAAGAAGATTGCTGGCCGAACTTCTTGTCGTTCGAAAGTCGAAACCCTCTGCCTTATCTCCTGATCCACCTATCAGTACTGGTTATCACTCAAGTAATTTTATAAATTTCTAGGAATACTTTTAGCTTGAAACAGAGGTGCAATAGCGGCTCCGCCAGCACAATTCTACAGTCCTTAAATACGCACGAGGGAATACCATCCGGACCAGAAGATTTTTTTGGCTTGAAGTTGTTGAAGGGCTCGTCGCACGTCTTGTATATCTAGCCTGTCATAACCTGAACCCCTACAGCGCTCTTCTCGGTGCCCGCTGCGACTATTGCGGGCTGCGGCGCTTACCTCCAACTTTCCACACCTTCACACTGTATACAGAGTGAAAAAACCTAGCAAATTCACTACTTGTTTACCGGACAAAGGTTCCATTAAATAATTTTTTTTCCGTACCTCTACTGTTTCTTTTAGAGTTCATATAGTTCCAAAACGATTTAGGTTCTCTTGCCATATGATTTCATGCATACATTACAAGTATTAGAGCTCTTGAAAACCATACATTAAAAATAAAAAGATGATAACAAAGCGTAATGTAAACCAACAAGTGTCAACACTGTCAATATCATTGAAAGATGTCACTAGAAAAAACCGATTATTTTTAAACTGTCAAGAGCTCATGTCAGAACGTCCCTACTAATTTTGACAGCTGTCTTAAAAAAAAATGTCTCTGGTTTTTGGCTTCCAATTATTGGGATGTACATTATTGGGTCGAGCATTCTCGACCCGTACCAATAATGCGCAGCCCGATAATTGAAAGCCAAGGGACTCAGATTAGTGGACGCGAATTATAGGGTCGTACATTATTGCCCTGTGAAAAGAGTGGCTTCGTATTATCGCCCCGGACCAAACTTGCACAGCCCGAGAATGCTCAACCCAGGAATGTACAGCCCAATAATTGGCGTCCATGATGGACGCCAATTATTGGGCTGTACATTCCTGGGTTGTGCATTATTTGGCTGTGCATTAGTGGCTCCCATTTGATTTGATACAGATTTTATTTATTTTACTTTACGTCAAAACAAATGTCAACTTTATGTCATGTAAATTTGTTTTTTAACATTTATGGGCTGGATGCGAGTTCTTTAAGCCAAGATATGTCAAATAGGTTGGGGCGTTTTTCAACTGTGTATGGGGGTGGCCAGTTTAAAAATTACATAATCGATTCATAATCGTTTTTTTTTCGCTGGGAAATAGAGTCCACAGACGTGCGATTCTGATACTTTGTAACAAAGAATATAATACAACTTGCCCAGCTTGTCTTTAACCTAATCCTCATTTGCTAATTTTATTAGATATAAATACACAGACCACGATTACGCGCAATGAGCAATACAATTTACTAGGCTATAATTGTAAAAAAAAAAACAATACAATTTACAGGTATAGATAGAGTCAGACCAACCTAAGTTGGAAGCGATTTTGATATTCGTAAAAGTTCCTTTTATAAGAGCTGAGCCTAGCAGTTGCAGGCGTTCAGAAGTTATGGTTGAATGCTTGTGGCGTCTACTTGCGCCTTTGCGCATGTTTCAAACGAGTTTTGACCTCACCTGTACCTATCGCCTGTACCGATGGTAGCGGAATAACAACGACGGTTGCTATGCAACGTTCCTTCACAAGACAACAAAACAAAGATTTTTGTTGTACCAAAGAGCACTACGTTATAGTGCTTATCTAAACTGAAATTAAAAGACTGAATAATATACACTCAGACTAGCTAACATGGCCGAAGAACTACAAAAAGCTCATCTCTATTACGATGATATAAACAAAATTAGGGTATTAGAACCTGCCGTGCTAAAAGAGACGGAGGATGTGAGAGATACTTGCAAAGATTATGAGACTAGTAAGTACCATCGTAGAATTCTAGCTAGCCGATTCTCTTCATGGTAATGTCTGTACCCCAAGTGTAAATAAATTCGATTTCCAAACGTGACGTACGCGTTTGCGTTTAGTCTCATTTTGTATTGGATTTCGAAGGAGCGCGCCAAGCGGGACGTTTTGGAAACTCAAAATCCTATGCAAAATGAGACTTAACGCAAACGCGTTCGTCACGTTATGATGTCGATCAAAGTTACACTAGGGGTACTGATGATGATCATTCAAATCAGATTTTTTTTTTAGAAATACAAGATTTTGGTAAGATCATCAATTCTCTGTTGGCCATGCTCACGGAACTTGGCGAGAATGTGGAGAAGCAGAAAATGGCTGCGATTGGGTCAATGAATCTTCTGCAATCAATCGCCAAAGAAAGGGAAACTGAACAAGCCAAATTACAGGCAAGTTTAATCCTAATAGGTAGTATTACTGCAATGTTCCCCCGCCAGAAAGCAGCACTAGCACATATTCTAAACCATAGAGTAACTCATACATACTATGCCTTAAACAGTTTTTGAGAAGTTTTCACTATAATGCATCAAGGTGGTGGTTTTTTACTGCGTTTTTCGTGTATCGCGGTTAGCCTTCAGTATGTGCTAGAGGAATCCTCTATGCACTTTTGTGTAATATCCTCTATTAGAGAATATTTGTTTCTTGCAATTGCTATGGAGTGTCACAGAACGCTGACAGATGTTTTTTTTTTCTTCTTCATTGAATATGAAGAAAAAAAAAAGCATCATTGAAGATTGAATATATTGTGTAATATGGTTGCAGGCTCAGATAAATGAAAAAAAACGATAATTCTCGAGCAATTGGACAGTGAATACGACGCGCTTCAGATTCTCGAGGCGACACAAATGGAAACTATCGAATACTTAACGCAACTACGATAGTAAAAATGTAAGCACCTTATATTTAGCAAGAAAAACTAGCTAACAGTCTGTAAAAATGTATTTTCTTCGAAACACACGTGAAATGATATTAATGTAGTATAAATGGAGCTATTGAACATAAGTATTTAATCCTGCTTCATAAGTTAATTAAACAGTCTTTCATGGTACGATGTATTTGATTGAATATTAACCCATGATTATCGAAAAGTAATTAAGTCAGTCAAGCCAAACACCAGGCTACTGAAATGAATTAAGGCAGAACATTTTAATTATACATCGTATGGAATAAATCGTACACCAACTAACCTTACATAGTGCCTAAATGTTGTTTATAAACACCTGTGATTACAAAAATATACTACTTATTATATAAAGCAATTAACAAAGGCAATTGAATTAGATTACGATTGATTTCAATCAACATTTCATTCCAATCCACAATTTACTATCCAAACACCAAACCATGAACATAATTTTGTTTCTTCTAACAATACTTTACATACTCCTGATCAGCATGGTCAGTTACATTTTTAATGAATACATTATAAGGAAAGTCCCCGATCATGTCAATCTATTTAAATTACCATTGTCTATAACATTAAAAACTTGCCTCTTCTAGCAACCAAATAATCCTTGTGAAAAAAGTATGTACGTAATAAATATTCATCCAAAAATGAATACAAATATTAAATCGTAGATTGAATCACTATTTTAACTTACATTAGCTGCTTACAAGCTACTTGTAAATGTCAAAAAGATGCGGATTAAGATCTGAATTCACTCCCTCTCATTTAAGAAAACTAAATATGTATTACTCAAGAAAAGGAAAATTGACACTTTTTGCTTACTTTAATCCCATAACAAGCACCGGATGAGCTCTACATTTAGAGGGAGCATGAAACCGAAATTACCTTTTTGGGTCGAGTCATCAGTTTCCCAATATAATCGATCCCAAAACGTCCGTTTCCGTCATTAACGTTTCATACCCATTTCCCACAATTATCAATTCCCAGATAAAACTTTTCAGACATATAATTTTCCTGTTCCCAAAACGTTCAATCCTGATATTATGATTTTTTTTATCCTTTTCCTAATTCGTTTCCCAGACAGTCTTTCTCAAAATATAATTTTAATAAGAAACCCGTTCCTGCCACCCTCGTTAAACGATTTTATAAGGGACTATATCATTTTAGTGGTCGTCTGGCCTCGATTAGAACCCGGAATGTGACAGCTGAGGAAGTTTGTGCTATAGGGTTTTTTAGCATTAGGATATTTAGAGCATGGGTGATTCGGATAATGGACAATATGAATAACAAATATTTCGGGGTAAGGATCTCACGAGAACAGGTTATTTGTAACCATGCCATGAAAAACATGGCTCATCAGATAAGTTTTTGGCGGAAGGATGATTTGGGAAAACCATATTGGAATAGAATTTTGGGAAACTAACCACTCAATAATCCCAAACTAAAGCTTGATTAAATTGAAGTCTACAAGAAGACTAATATCATCTAAACATAAGAAATTAAATAGCAACAGGCCTTTCAAAAGGCATTCCTTCACTTTACAGTCTCAATGAAACAATATCACAATACTATGTGTGGGCCGAACACTGTGTTAGACACTGGACGTGACTTGCTCGCTGTCGTCGGTCTTCTGGCGCTTGCAGTCGGGCTGCGGCTCGGCGTCGGCGGCGCGCTTGCGGCCCTCGGCCGGCGGCGCCTCCTTGAAGCGCACGATGACGGCCGTCATGTTGTCGCAGCCCGTGCCGTCGCCCATCGTGCCCGGCGCCAGGCAGTGGTCGAACATCTAAAAGATAAACTTATTATTTAGTCGGTTGCAAAGATTACTATTTAGCTAGAATTCACAAATGTGTAGTCAAGGGGGGGTACTACGTACCGCCTTACAAGATTCGACATCAATATTAAGCAAAGTAACAAAGCTAAAACCACGCACCTCTTCACAAATTTGAGATAACCGCTCCCTCCCTTCCGCCAACCTCGGCAGAATGAAATCGCATACATCTTGACTAGACATGAAGTTCCATATTCCGTCGCAAGCCAGAACCATAAATTGATCCTTGGCGGGGTCGATGGTTAACGTTTTGACGTCTGGTAGGGCCGTGATCATTTGCTCTTTGGCGTCTAAATCCTTGTTCTGCTTGTAAGAGTGGTCGCCGATGGCCCTGGAGAGGTTGAGGCCGCCATTGATGCGACCGTCGTTGGAGACTTTGCCGCCCGCTTTTGTGATTCGCTCCAGTTCGGGAGCGTCTTCGGGTTTGTGATCTATGGACATGTCGATGGCTTTGCCTTCTCTGCAGATGATGCAGCGGGAGTCTCCAGCGTTCGCGACGTACAGCTCATTACCTGCAAGGAAGTCAGCCATGTATGTACTTGATATCAGATTCCATGAATTCATGCCGTCAAAAAAGAGAACAAATAGCAGAATCGCACGAGATTCCAATAAATCTTGACTATTGTCATTAGGTCGACAACGCCCTAATTATTATCAGGCACCAGGCTCCTCGCACTCGTGATTTTTGCACTCAGCATGCGTAAATATGGTTAGTTTTTGCTTGTTGCAAAGATACTGTTAACAAACCAAGTTCTTTGGTTTTCTGTATAAGTGGCATGGCACGTATTTAACTCTTTGAATGCTATCGTGTGCAGTGCGTCATCGTGGACTTATTTTTTCCTTCTTTATTGTGGAACGTACCACATTACAATCTATAAATTGTATATATACATGTCAATCACAATGAAAAAATCAATGATGATCAACTCTGGCTAACGTAGGACTCGATTGTGATTGACATCTGTATGTACAATTTATATGTACGAAGGTTGATATTGATCTGTAGCCACGCGCGTCAGTTGGCGTCTATAGCGGTCAAAAGGTTAAGATTAAATTACATATCTATTTTTGTGTGTTATTGCAGTTAAATATGTTTCAGAAACCGGTCATACCTTTGAGTAACGCCACCACAGCAGTGCAGCCGCTGTCGTTGCCGGGCTCCTCCGTCATGGAGAGATCCTCCTCCACATCTTCGTCACTGGATTCTGCGTCGTAATCCTCCTCGTCCTCTTCCTCCTCTTCGCCTGTACGTAAAAAACAGCACGTTAATATTTATGTGGATAAACTGTTGGCTAGATTTGTTGATAGGTTAGGTTAAGGATGGGAAAAGTTAGTCAGCGTGATATACATAGTAGGCCAAATATATTGAAACACGTTTATTTAACTACTTTGGCTTTCACTATAGGGAGCGTGCATGAACTGTAGGAGGCAGCACAGAAGCCGTCAGATTTTTGGCGCGAGGCGTAAATGTGATGTTTAGTATTCCGATGTAGCCCACAAGATGGCAGAACCTACTATGCACAAGAAAACACGTGACGTGTAAATGTACATGTTTATGGTTCCGATTCCGGTCACAAGATGGCAGACCCTCCAACGCGCACGGTCCCTATAAGATAAGTAGTGCAGACTGTACTACTGCCAACAGTATTCACAAAAAAAGGACACATCAAATTACTAAAACTGTCAGAGATATTCAGGTTTCAAGATTTCGCAAGTGTTTTGGAATACAAAAGATTTACCCCCTTATTCATAAACGTCTACTAAAGTTGACAAGCCGCTAATAATCGTTTGTCCCTTTCCGACATATTGGTATGATGGAGAGGGACAAACGATTATTAGCGGCTTGTCAACTTTAGTAGACGTTCATGAATAATGGGGTTAGGCATTTAGATGTTGTCATTTGTCATCTTTACTATGCTGCTATGTCAGCCTATAGGCGGGTCCACACAGAGCGAGCGAGCGAGCACGTACGTGCGAGGCAATTACCTCACGCACAAACCGTCTACACTGGCCGGTTTGTGCGTGAGGAAATTGCCTCGCCTGTATGCTCGCTCTGTGTGGACCCGGCTTATCACATAAGGCCCTCATGACACGGAGCGTAAGCGTATCGTAAAAACATTACGAGTTTGAGACGCGTAGAGTTCTGGGCACCAAGCGTCGCGTAAGCGTAATCGTTTTATATGTGAAATTTCATTAGTTGAAATCATGTAGTCGTTGGCGTCAGAGAGTTTTTTTTTATTGTTTTATTATGTCAGAAGTTTTGCTTTTTACGCGTGTATTACGCTACACCTGTAGTAATGTCGACAGAAATCTCATACGCTACGCTACGACGACGCTTCGTGTGCGGACATGTTTGAAATTGTACATGGTCGTAGTTTCTCGTTCTACGCGCGTATTACGATACGCTTACACGTTATACGCTTACGCGCCGTGTGCTGAGGGTTAGGCCCTCCTTCGTAGACGAGAATCAACATTGCAATAGGGCTTGTAAAAACTGACCTTCATTAGAAGATTCCTCAACACCATTGACATTCTCCTCATCAGAAGAGTTGACCTCCCCGCCCTCGAAGGTTTCGTCATTGGAGTCGCTTTCCTCGTCGTCTTCCTCCGCGGCCTGCCGCATTAGGCTTTCGTAGACGGCGGCGGCGGCGCGGCGCAGCTTGGCCTTCTTAGGCCTCTCGGGGACTTTGTCTGTGCTTGAAACGGGTGACAATTTGGCTGGAAGAAATAAACAACATTCATTTTCATTTATGAGCTAAACATACAAAATATTTTTGTCTGGGCAATCCAAGACACTGAGGATAGAATTAATGAGGAGTAGTTGAGTACCCAGTCATAAATGTTATGCTCAAAAATATCTGAACACGTACTATAGTGTCTTGACAATAGAAGTAGATATCTTAAACACCTTGGCAGCTCTGATATATCTGATGGCGACTGTACATTGTACTAGAAGACATTCAAAATTCTATTCTATAGCAGAGATATCACCTTCGTTTTCTGGTCAGAAGTTACAGGAGTATGCCAAAACAGTTGTCGACCATCTGGTAAACATTGATAACATCTCGGCGAAAGATGTCTCTGCTTACCTTTATTCTTCCCCTTTTGCGGCGACGTGGATCCATTCGAAGATGTAATATTACTCTCTTCTCCATCCCCCTGCTTGGAATCCGGGACCTCTCCGTTGCAAACATCAGCGCCGTTGCTGGGCTTGGCGTCCTCGCTCTGGTTGGGCTGTGTGCAGTTGTCGGCAGAGCTGTCGGGAGCTGTGGATTTGTCTACTTCCATGGTCTCTTTTGCTGAGTCGCTTGTTGAAACCTATGGAGAGAAAGAGTAATAATTCTAGGAAGCTCAGAGATCATTTACAATTCTACATTATTGTACATTTAAAACAGCGGCATGGATACGATGATAGGTGCCGCCGGCAAATATGGAATCGATGAAATAATAAATACTTTATTAGAGATGTATACTGTCTCTAAATGTCAAATTACACAAAAAAAACTATGATAAAAAAAATAAAACCAACAAATACTAAAATTCTTTACTTTTAATTGTTAATCTTAATAGCACCGAAACTTGTTTCAAAAACACTTGACAATCTGTAATAAAAAATGTTGCTATACTATAATAGCAGTGGCAGAGTTCATTGGTTTATCATATTATGATACCTATCTATGCTGATTCAATAGAGACAGCATCTTCATCACTTTTATCAGTATATAGAATATCCACTGACATTTTTATCTTGTTCATTAGAGTATATTGGGGACATCCTTCCAGTGTCCTCATCAGCATAACGAGTCTTGTGCAGCAGCACTACTTGAGCTTTGGCTCAAGCAGGCACTAGAACTCGACGCCCCGAGACCTGAATTCAAATGATCAATATGACTCACCTCTCCATTGACATCTTTATCTTGGTCATTCGAGTTCGTCGAGGACACTCCCCCGGTGTCTTCGTCTGGTTTGGCTTCTTCAGGGTTGGAGCATGATGGGCCTTCCTCTGCAGCAGTGCATGCGCCAGAGGCGGAGGCGCTAGAGCTCGATGCTCCGAGACCTGAATAAAAATTATTTATTTATATTTTACACTTTGCGGGGCCAGTTTTACCGCTCAGAACTCTAGGTTGGAAACCAATCAGGATTTTAGGTTAGAAAAGGCATGAAATAGAAATACAGACGAAAACTGCGGTTGCCTCTACCATGTAACCGGAAATGTCACTAAAATCTACTGTGTAAAATCTAAAAAAAAAACCGCGACAGTATAACGCCATCTGGCGAGTTGTAAACCATCTAAGAGAAGACTTATCTCTACAGACAGTTCTGATTTGAGTAAAACCACAACTAAATCATCATCATTCATTTTAGAACTACGATACCACAGATAAACACAAAGTTATTAGACATTTGAAATTTATAATTAACTTCTTTTCCAAAATAAAGCCAATCTCAAATAATAGGTACCTATCCTTTAAATATAATCTATTGTTTCATAGAAGGAAGGAACACGTGCATGTGCTGGCTGTTACGTGAAGTCACATGCGTCAGTGATAGACTTAGTTGTAATCTGTTGGTTTCTGTCTTAGCTCTCGTTTGTGACTCTACGTAGGTTGTCATCACAGTTCAAGGTTACGGCCAGAGCGCGTTATAACGAATTTATTACTTTATCGGGTAATAAACGCGGTATCATAAAATTCGTATGCGGAATTTGAATTCTAGCTACAATAGACTTCACTATGAGCAATAAGATTTTGGCAAGAATTACATTTTTGGTACAAGCTTTTATCGCTGACTGCACTTTTCTTACCACAGAGTAAATAGTAGTACTACGTACAGAAGGTTCACTGTATAACAAAACCCCTGTTTAGGTATACCGAATGTGCCTAAACGTTTGCTAATTGAACCGAGCTCTTTCGAAAGGCGTGGCTACCACTAGGTTTGGCACCGTCCGAAGCGAGTACCGTCACCTATTATTATGTTTAAAGTATACTAGTTAAACTGATTTTGAAATTTCCTGAAGTAATAATGTATTCGACTGCAGCAGTATTGCAGTACAGTCAGCATGAAAAGTAGCGGATCAAACAAGGTTTGAAAAGTATGTACCATTCTGTAACAGCTTAACAAAAGTTGATGGTTCCCCATGTAGACAATTTAGACTTTAAAAGATATACTTTTGAAGGTGATTCTTAGAGAATTATCTATATTTGGAAAAGTTATCCGGAATATCTGATACTTTTGGCGCGTTGTTTCATCCGCTACTATTGATGCTGACTGTACGACAATACTGCCGACTGCATTACTGCCGCAAAATCAAAATCGATGTTACTGCCCAGATTTTTGATATTTGCGGAAGTAATGCATTTGGCAGTAATATCGCAGTCGGCAGCAGTATTGCAGCGCGATATTGCTGCCTCACTGTTGAAAATATCAAAATCGTCGCTGCCAGGATTTTTGACATTTGCGGCATAAATGCAGGCGGCAACAGTATTGATACTGCCTTACTGTTGCAAATGTCAAAACTGATATCGCTGCCAGGATTTTTGACATGCCATCGTCGCCACCGGCAATAATATCGCATCCCAGTCGGCAGCAGTATTGCAAACAGACAACTAATACTCATCAAAACAATTCTAAAAAACCCAAACACAATTAGGTTGCGTTGTTTCATCCATCACCATAGAGAAATAAGAAGTATTAGATTGCTCACTTCATATATCAGTTTTGGTACCAAAATGATTATTATATTCGCAGTCGACATCTACAGACATCATCAGACCCACACATACATATCGAGGGCTTCAGGCCAAAGGGGCGTATACGCAAAAATGCCATTTTTCGTTTTTAACGGCATCGTATTCGTCTTGTAACAATACGTAAGCACAATTTTTTTCATAATTTTATCATAACAATTAGTTAAGTAAATAATTAAAAAATCATTTGGCGTATAACAGACAGTCATAATTTTATGTCGTTCCAAAAAGCCGTACTGAAGGCGTATAAGTGATATTTTCATTCAGTCCCCGATATTCATCGGAGTATAAAGGCGTACGTACATACTTCTCTCATGTGACAGTGCGAACCACCAAATAGTGTCACGCTATATAGGCGTATATACTTACGACCATAAACTTTTACCAACTATCCTCAAAGTGCGTCGCGGCAAAGAGGCGTATGAACATACGACCGTACAAAAATTACGTTGGCCTTCAAATAATGCCGGGCCAAAGGGGTGCGGAGACAGCGTCCTTGATTGCCGCATATTGCTATCCCTTTCTGTCAAGCGGGTAAGCGCACTAGGGCCTCCTGTCTCTCAGTCAGTGTCTAGTGCGTTACAGTATGGTGTGCATCTCGTGCGAATAATAACAATAAAGTGGAGCGCTCTGATGCTGATGGCTCTGCCCTGGGCATTCAAGAATGACGTGGGCGGCTGTCTCCTCTGCCTCCAAGTACTCTCTGCAGAGGGGGCTATCTGTAACACGTAGTGTTAGTAGGTGTTTGTTTAGTGGGGCGTGGCCGGTTATGGCCCCAGTCAAAAGCCGGACCTGTGGCCTCTTCAGCTGTCTCAGCCTCCTCGACAAACCGGGGTCGATTGTCGGGAGGGCTTCCTTCGCCTGCCTGCACGTGCCTAGGTTAGACCAGTACGGTTGGTGTTTTACCTTGGTGTTGTGTCGCAGCATGTTCCGGAGCCAGGCATAAGGCAGAGGTATAATTGGCTCCGGTCCTGCCACCCTCAGTTCCGAACATCCTCTCGCCAATATGTCGGCCGCATCGTTCTCTCGCGAGTTGCTGTGTCCCTTGATCCACTGCAGAGTTAAGCCGGTGGTGGTGCTTACCTCTGACAGAGCTTTGTGGCATTTGTAGATTAGCCCTGAGGTCAAAGTATAACTTTGCAGAGCTTGTAGTACTGACCAACTATCAGAGAGTATGCGGATGGAGTAGTCCAATACTTTCCTTGAGGTGATTGCGTGTGCTGCCATTATGATGCCAATTCTGCCTGGAAGACTGTGTTGTGGGCACCTAGTCAAGTCCTAGTGGTGTTGAGATATGTATGTTTAGGTCCTCTGAGAATACTCCAGCGCCAGTGCCTGACCTTGTCTTTGATCCATCCGTGAAGATTCTCAGCTCTCATGGGTTGAGTCCTTCACGAGGTTCTTCGTGTAACTGTATCTTAATTTCTTGTCGAAGACGAATTGTCTGGGTATCCTGTCAGTCACCGCTTCTATTAGCGGTTCCTTACCTATCGCCTCGTAGAGGATCTCGGTGTGTGGTACCCTAGGTGGTCTCCAGAGATTAGATTTTTTGAGACGTACCGCCGTAGCTAGCGCTCCCTGTTGTATAAAGAGGTGCAGCGGCGGCAGGCTCAGTAAGGCTTCCAGGGCCGCGGTTGGTATTGTCCTCATGCAGCCCGTGGTCGCCATACAGGCCAACCTCTGGATTCGTTGTAGTTCAGCTTCAACTACGGATAGTGTGGTGCGTGGCCACCAAACTATCGCACTGTAGCTTATTATTGGTCGCATGGCTGCCTGGTAAAGCCATAGAGTTATCTTTGGGGTTAGCCCCCAGGTTCTACCCACTATCCTACGACATTGCCAGATTACGACTGTGGTGATTGCTCTAATTTTAATTTGCTGTCAAGTATTACCCCTAAATACTTTACTTCCGCAGATAGTTGGAGTTCAGTGTCGAACAGGCGGAAGTGTTTGTTGGTGAACATAACCAGCTCACTTTGTTGGGATTGTCTGAGAGTTCGTTGTTAAAACACCAGCGTTCCACGATGGCTAGTGCAGAGCGGGTAACATCGCATACCGTACCTGCATGATTGCCGCTCGTCAGTATCACTATGTCGTCAGCATAGCCGATTGTGTAATAGTGATTATTGTTTAGTGTGGTGATCAGGTCATTCACCACAAGGTTCCATAGTAGTGGCGATACGACTCCTCCTTGGGGGCATCCTTTTGCCATTAATGCCTGCTGTGTTTCGCCCGTCCCGAGTTTGATGGTTCGTTGGCTCAACATGTTGTTTATCCATTCTGTCATAACTGCATTCGCGCCATGTCTTACCAGTGCTGCTGTAATGCTACTGAACCTGGTCCTGTCGAAAGCCCTTTCTATATCTATGAAGGTTCCTAAGCACATGGATCTGTTTTTGACCGCCACCTCAATTTTACTTACTACTGCGTGAAGTGCCGATTCTGTAGATTTGCCAGGGCTGTAGGCATATTGGTTTGGATGCAAAATTCATGTGCCCGAATTTGCACCCTCTCTCTAAGGTACCTCTCACACAACCTCTCTAATGTTTTCAACATGAAAGAGGTCAGGCTGATGGGCCTGAAGGATTTGGGGTCCGAGTAGTCGTTTTTACCTGGTTTCCGTATGAAGATAACCTTGACCTCCCTCCATTGCTTCGGCACGTACCGGTGAGCCAGACAGGCGCGCAGAACGATGGTCAGCTTCAGAGTGAGATGCTTCCCGCCCCATTTAAGAAGCGCAGGGAAGATCCCATCCATTCCTGGAGATTTGAAGGAGTCAAAGCTGTTTAAGGTCCACTGCGTGCGCTGCGGGCTGATTACCTCATATGTCTGTAGCCACTCGTCCTCCGTCGGGGTGGTAGTAATTCTTAAGTGTAACATTCCTCTGTTATAATTTGATGGAGACGTAAATGAGTTAAGTTGTTAGCTAAACTACTTTTAGGTTTATTAGTACAGAAGATTTAATATTGTTTCTTTTTATGAAATGACGATAAATGATGTCGTATTTATTTGTTTAGAAGTTTTGATTAATATTTTATTGTTTAAGATAGTTATAATTTTGTTACCAGTGGTACCATTAAAGAAGGAGTAATGTTTATTGTCTGAATACAAGTTTTGATACGTTTTAACTTTAACCTTTTGTTTTAGTTAATGCACTCTAAATTTAATCGTTTGATTGTTTCTTAACTGCTTTTGCTAGTGCGAAGTGCTAAACGACTGCTATTATAGGCAAAAATCAGAATAAGCGGCGTGATTGTCTTTTGAAACACTTCTTCTTATCGTGTGGGTTGTAAGATTGATGTACCTTAAAAACCCTGGTGTTAGAGTTATTGAGTCGCCAAAGGCCTCTGACATGGCTCTCATGACGAGCACCACCGGATAGATAGCAGCCGGGACCAACGACTTTACACCGTGCCTTCCGAAGCACAGAATCATCTTACTTTTCGGACAATCAGGTGATTCAGCCTGCAATGTCCTAGCCAAACCGGGAATAGTCTCACAAAGTCACAAAGCGACTTTTGCTTGACAGTGTCCCCACCGGGATTCGAACCCGGAACCTCCGAATCGAGAGACAACCGCTCTAGCCATTAGACCACGGAGGCTATTGAAACACTGAAATGCTCAAAGTGGCAATTCAAAATATTTACTTACCCAATCGGTAACCAGCTCGAGTCGACATTGCTTAATCTCGTGGACAGTTGTGACACTATCTAAACCATCAGGAATCATTTTAATGGTAAAATCTAGATGAATTTATGAATATTTAGTCAAAGTATAATTTGGCGCCCTATTATACGGCCACAAATAAAGGATACTTACACGATAGATTCGTCAGCCCAGACGGGCGTATAAAAATCAGAAAAAATAGAAGAAACTACACAATGATGACTAAATTACTGTAAAATTAAAGTATTTCGCATTATTAACAGTATTTCCACCTTTCATGATTAAATTATCGAATAGAAAAAAAAAATGAATTATACGACCATAAATCTCAAGTATTTTTCAAAAAATTTCAACCTATATGTCGGAAATTACTGTCGTGGTAAAGAGGCGTAACTACATAATTACTGCTTTTTAGAATACATAGAACGAAACTAGGCATGACACATGAAACAGACAGTAATTTAAATACTCTATGCAAAATTGTAGAACAATCGGTACATTGTAACAAAAGTTATTCAGTTTTTTGTGTCTCCTGAAAAGTAGGGTTCTTGCTTATACGCCCCTTTAGCATGAAGCCCTCGATATATAACAGGGTAAGTAAAAAAAACTTATAAAAATTAATGTAAGTTGCTGTGGGCAAAATATATAAAAAAAAGTCTGCCTACCCATGTAAATATGTTTGTGTCTATTTTTGCAAGAACCTAATAAAAAAAAAAAAATAAAAAATAAAAAATAAAAAAAAATAAATAAAAAAAAGCAAAGAAATGTACTCGTCAATATAATTAATTCTTAGTATAAGTATGTTTACTCATGTAAGTGAATTGTAATATTTTTATGAATAATAAAGATCCTTAGATTTTTATTAAGACACATTTGTTAAAACACTAGGCAATCTTGGTCACTTTCAATGAAGAACTTATCCAACACGATTTCCTTTCAGCCTCACTAAACAATGCATCCTGAGTTTTAATTTTATGAAATCCTTTATAGCAAAATGTTGTCATAATTTGTAATATAAAACTGCATTAATCATGAATATGAACTATTGTTCACACTGTGACGTGCGAATTCGTAAACTTTGTAAGACATTAGAACAACTGTTAAGTCCTGAGCAAACCGGCACAAGGCCATGCTACCCTTCCCGCACTCCGCCGCGATATTCTCGATATCCTCCGTGCTACTATAGTTCTCAACTCCCGCCCGGTTGGGCCAGGCCTTTAGATTGAAATAACAATAGGTTACCTGATCCTCCAGCCTCGTCGGGGTTCTTCTTAGCCCGTAGACACGGGGAGAGCGGCGTGGCGGTGTCGCCGAGCCGGGCGCGGTGCAGGGAGCTCAGCTTGTTCTCGTATTTAGCTAGCACTTCCTGTGGAATACCAATACATGTATAATAAGCAGGGGTCGGACAAAAAGTGCGGATGACGTAAAAATTCTTTTTTTTTTTTTTTTTGTTTTTACTCTTATCTGCCATCGGCTTTCTTAGCCATAATCAGATTGTATCTATGTATCTAAAAAAAATGTCTTTTTCCAGGTGGTGGTCCATTAACCACCATTCCTTTATTATGTGAAAACAGGGGGTGGATTATTCTCTCTGGTCTAGTTCCAAGATCTGCCACCTTTTGAGTCTTGTGATGTTACTGTTGTTGTTTAATAGGTCTCTGGCAAGTTCGTTCTCATGATTTGTGAGCCTTTCCTTATATTTCTTTGAGAAGCTATTTACTTCCTCTTTGATGGTTGGTATATGTAGGTAGTCATGTATTTCTTTATTACGGATAAACCAGGGTGCACAAGATATTGTTCTGAGAGCAAGGATGATGTTTGAGTTTGTATTTAAACTTCCGTGTGACATGTAGTAACAAAGTAGTATTAATGAAGTAACAAAATAATCGTAAATAAATCCATGGAATTAATAATACAGGTGGTAGGGTGATGTAGTGAATAAAATAAATTTCACGAAACTTGTTACCATAAGGTATAATTATTTGAAATTAGTTAGAACAAGTCTGTTACCATATCGTCATACCATACCTTCACGCAAAATAGGCACAGGATAGAATGGTTGTCGAGTTGCGGAAAATGCCCAGAAGCACTAACTAGAACAAGTCTGTGGGATCCTCAGATAAATAGGTTTAATAGTCAAAAGTGGGAACAGTAGGTAAGATTAGTAAAAATAAAAAAAGATAATTTGATGTTATGTTTGCTGCTATCATAAAATTTGTAAGGTTCATATTAAATTCACTTTGCCCTTTTTTTTCTACGTTTCCGACATGTTTGGTTGTCTCCAAATGTCTTTTAATATTGCTTACCTTCGTTGGTATATCTTGATTACAGCAAGAGCAGTATACGTGTTTGTTACGTACCTCCAAAAACGGAAAATTGCCACAATATTCGAGTAAAGATGACATTTTAGAGCGTTTTCTTATACATTAGTAAATATAAATTTTAGCTAAGTATAATCGTGAAGATACAATAGCTAAACAATAACGAAGTCAATTTATTGTTCATCTGATTGACAATGTGTCAGTCAAAAACGTACTTACTCATTTCAAGTGGCGATATCGTTTAATAAAGAGGTTGATAAATGATAAGTGATAATTGTTTATGAAAATCAAAAATGCTATTTGAAATCATCCTATAAGTGGTTTGACGTCATCCGCACTTTTTGTACGACCCCTGATAATAAGGTTTTCGCTCCTTAGCCTTACGTCGCCAGACTACAACTCGTGAGCCACACAGCACCGGTCAAAAATATATCAGCTTTGTGTTTTTTGTATAAGCATGTATAGAGTGAACAATATAGGTTAATTTGTAGATTGCATATTTTACTAGTCATTTTATAGAAATATATGATGAGTACTGCAATGAAATACTGTGAATTACAATAGAAGACTCAGCATATTACTAAAAACACGTATTAAAAAAAATCTCTACGAAAAAACCATTACCTGAGAACAATTTTTCTCATTTCTCGCACAAAGGTGTACACTACTAGACTACCTAAAGTAGTGAGGTGGAAATCACAAATATATAAAAAAGTTCTATCGTAAAAACAAGGAGGTGATATATTATTGGCTGGTACTGTAAGCTTTTTCTACATATTTGTGACAATTTTAACCCTTTGACCGCCAGACATCAACTGACGCGTGCGGCTACCAATAGCAACCTTTGTGCATTCCTACAAGGTTTACGATGACGCGCCCCGCATACTACAGAAGAGGCGTTTAAAGGGTTAACAATATCCAAATAAAAGGTAGATGTTCTCAATGCATCGGAATCTTTTTTTTATGTTCACTCTTACTCTGAGACTATTTGATCATCTTCGAAAACTTTTTATTAATTAAAAACCGGCCAAGTGCGAGTCGGACTCGCGCACGAAGGGTTCCGTACCATTATTTATAAAAAACGGCAAAAAATATGTTTGTTGTATGGGAGCTCCCCTTAAATATTTATTTTATTCTGTTTTTAATATTTGTTGTTATAGTGGCAACAGAAACACATAATCTGTAGAAATTTTAACTAACTAACTATCACGGTTCATGACTCATGAGATACAGCCTGATGACAGATGGACGGACGGACGGACGGACAGCGAAGTCTCAGTAATAGGGTCCCGTTTGACCCTTTGGGTACGGAACCCTAAAAAGGTATGCTTTTTAGTTGGTGCCATTGATAACCAGCCAGGATCTGATGGCGGGGATACAGGATGTTTATTTAGTCACCTGCCATAATGTACAGGCTAAAGATATTGGTCATACTGAGCGACTTTTACTATGGGACCAACCCTGATATTGCGAAAAAAAAATTGCCTCTCCCATATAAAATGTCAAGGTCATATGCAACAGCTTTTCACCCTGTAAATTATTACTGGTAAATAATCAACCTGGATACATGTCAATTTAAACTGTGTAGTGAAGTTGGCTCCTTTATTGTTAAAGATTATTCATACAACTAAATAGATCATAAATTCCGTGTATTTATTACCTGGAGAGGAAGATGTGCTTCTTGGTATAAGTTGCTAACATTTTCGTCTTCGGATTCCTCATTATCACTGGGTCCTGGTGGATTGATTTCACCTAAAAATCATTGAGGCTATTATATGATTTACGTTTATTGTATTCCCTGACAGTATTTTTCGGCTTTTCTTATGATACCACCATGTTACCACAAAAATATCATATACAGTGAAATCTGTTCAATAATTGAATTAACAAACCAGCACTTTGATAAGCAAGTGCTACAATTGGGGGTTACCATGCACAAGTTTACTATTTCTATGCTTACGCTACAAGTGGCTTCTCTAATATAGGTATGTGGGGGTTTACAGAAAGGTGTAATATTATTTTAAAGGTGTATTATTAATTGTAACTTTTTTTACAAAAAGTAACAAAGTTTTAGGTGTTCCAACTCAAGAAATACGAGGACTATTGACTTAAACAAAGAATAAAAAGTATTTGCAGTATTGCATACAAATTTTGGATGTCTGTTTTGAGACAGTCCATACACATGCATACAAAATGTATGTGTAAAGGGTAAACCCTCCAGTGAAGGAACAAAACCACGTTTTCTGTCTAAAAAAAGAAATATAGCCATTTGCCGTATTTTTTTTTCTTATTTACAACTCCGTTTCCTATGTAATGCCAGTTTTGATAAATTTATTTTCGACGAGTTTGAATATGACTGACGTTTGAAGTATACGTGTTTCTGGTTTTGTATGGAAACATATAACACGTAATATTAGATCCCAAGTAAGAACAGTGTACATAATGTGTGTAGTGAGTAACATATTTAATGTTCTCAAACTACCAGTAAATGAACACATCACTCATTTACTGGTGTCACCAAGATTTCATTTCTTTCTAAATTTAAATGTAAATGTAATGGTATTAAGAATCACAATTCTTAATAGAAAACGATTCTGATTCTTTCAGCCAGTATAACAAATCAAATTTCTATAATCCATTTAGTAGATTATTCATGTCATTCATGACTATGTATAAAAAAATATAGTAGAATATAAAAATTTGGCTTGTTCATTTATTAGATTTCTACTGATTCTATGTGTTGTATACACATATGAACATAATGTAACAACAAATTTTTATTATTTAAGGCATTATTTGCCGAGCCAGACCCTTTTTCTTCGAAATTAGCATGTTGTCTCTAGTTTTAAAGATTGGTGTTTTTCTTATTAATTATTTAACATGTTCCTGTCTTATTATTTGTGAATAACATTAATTTTATTACATTCTAATATCTATTTGAAATCAATATGGATGGTTAAAAAATATATGAAAGATTTCGCTTTATCTACTAAACAGAGCTGGAAACATTTTTTAAGTAATAATAATTTTTTAATGCTGTTAAAAAGGTTTAAATAATGTTCATTCATTAGGTTAATTGGTATTTTTTGGTAAATTCTTCTATATAACTCAAAAACTATAAAAAAAAAAAAATTACAAAAATTACATTCTTGCTTATTAAATGAAGATTGATTAAATAGCAAATAATTTATTCCAATTATAAAGGCCGAGCCACACCGCTTGCGTGCGCAGCACGTGTGCGTCGACGTAAGCGTAGACGTGCACAGCACCCCTGTCACACCGGGTTACGCACACGCCACGCAGGCGCACGCTGCAGCTCTGTCGTGCGTGCATGCTGCGTGCACATCCGCCGCCATAAATTTGCGTATTATTTCCTAGTTTCTAAACGACTACCAATGTTCGACAGCATTATATCAGACGAAGAGGAAGCACTCCTCTTACTTTAACACAAAATATTCCTGCGACACTATTTTCATGTTATTAAGATGGGTACCTTACAAAAGCTGCATGCTGCTTGAACAATTTTGACAAAATTATACACGGCTACATGATGCGAATGATATCAAATGAACTGACTTCGAGTCAAAACTTGCCTGTAAATATACAAGCAAGGAGCCAAAACTTGGAAGGCAGTGCATTAATGACTTTGCTCGTACTAATGCAAGGTCACCTATTTAATGCTGCTAAGAAAAAAAAGTCTCATTTCAATCGAGATCATTGAGAGTAGGTACATAATATTATTCATTGCACAATAGTTCATAATAAATAGACTTAGCTTGTATTCCAATAGTACATAAATCGATTTGTTCCCACAGTACCTTTTTATAATAAAAACGTATTTTTTTGTAGTGTTTGTGCTTTATGTTGTAAATACATTCAATACTTCATAGTAGTTCAATTACTTTTCACGGGATCCATATTAAAAACCAGCACGCTCACTGCCCGTGTTGTAAATAAATACAAGAAAGCTGCGCGTGTACACGCACAGCACCTATGCAGCACCGAGCTGTGCGTGTTCGAACCTACTCAGTTCGCCCTCTCATAGGGAACGCCGTTAAACACAACGTCATCACTGCACGCAACGAAGCGACGTTGCCGTTCCGCTGCGTGCACGCGTGTACGCAGCCGGTTTGTCTTACCGGAGCTGCAATGCGTGCAGGTCACGCGCACGCGCACGTCACGCAAGCTGTGTGTCATATCTTATGAGAATTCTTAGTTTACAACGCAACGGGACGCGTATGTGCACGTGCACGTCTACGCACACGCAACCAGTGTGGCCTGGCCTTAAGTGTAATTTTCTATTGATTTGCTTATCCACTTTTCTAAGTAGCCTGCATTAGTGTTTGATTAGCATGGTTGTACTGAACTATTTTGATATGATACTAGTGATACAGATCAGTTTAGGTGTAAACCAAGACTAGAAATCAATCTAGTTGGATTAATCCAGGAAAAAATGTATAACTGAGATTTCACACACTCACAGAAAGTAAGAAAGCCTATTATTGTCATTTTCACTTTGAGGGTAAGGCAAAAGCAAGCTTAATTAATTTTTGATAAAGATTTGTATTTTTAAAATGTGTATCTAAAGGTCCCAAATAAGTATGTTTTCTTATTGCATACAACTGATAATTCATAATTATACCAACAATATGTTACCTGTTGCAAGAAATTACTAGTTCAATATGACTAATTTATATACTGTGTAGTGCAGTGTTTCAAGTTCATTGTGGTTCTCCATTCTTCTTTGCTTGTCTTCACAAATACCACAAAGGTCAATTTTAGTTTTATATAACAAACCATAAGTACCAAAAATGGCCTTATGTCCCATAGAATATATTTTATAATAATTCTTTAAACTCCTAACTAACCAAACATAGTATAAGAATCACATACCTGCTAATTCCTTCAACACAGCCATAACCTCTTTGGTAGCAATGTTGGCATCAAATCCCAAGAATGCATCTTCCAGTGCCTTTATCATGTCCCCATTTTTGTATGCCTCAGTATTTTTAATATAGTCCGGGAGATTCTTGGAGCAATAAGTTGCCACTTCTGCGCCCCCGTGGCCATCGTATACAGCGAACAGAGATGTATGTTCATCAAAATCTAACACTGTATTGTGTGCATCCTACGAACAAAGATAACACAATGAAAAGTCTGTGAATATAAAAGAAACTTGATTCTGTACGCGATATATTTCCACGGGAAATACAGCACAAAACAATCTTTGACATCTATCCGTTGACTTGTAATAGGTTATAACTATGAAAAGGTAGGTACAATAGATGCTAGTAAAATAAATGACAGACTAAAAAATTAAATTGCGTGCAAGGCTTTGTATGAAACCGAATTTTCAATAAATGAAACATTATTAGTTGCGTGGATAGACAGTAACAAGAATCAATGATACAATTACATATAATACCGTACCTCCTGATTGACACGCCATCCCTGCATGGAGCTTGCCCCGCACTCAAGTTTACTGTTTGATTCATCGCTGGAAACTTTTTCAGTAACCGGTTCTGATAAATATGCACCCATATTGAAATGTCACATGCAATGTAAAACATAAAATAGATGAGGCGCGAAAATCTCCAGGAAATCGCGCAGGCGGCAAGCTATCAAGCCGAGTCAATCAACCGCTCTAAACAGGGTTGCCACATGTGATAAATATCTCTATATTTACCAGTGTATTAATTTAAAATACCCCTTTATTTGACAAAATAAATAGTATGGCAAAACAATTTGTCACAACGACGAAGCGCCAAATTCAAAATTTGTATGGGAGGCAATGAGAGGTGACCATGTGTGACTTCATTGTTCTATATAGTATTATTTTATTTTATTAGTCAAAAGTATTAAGCCCGAAACACATTATTAAAACGCGACGCGTGTTGAGTTGAGTCGAATCAAAATATATTATTTTCTATGACCAGAATCACACTATAAACACCCGACGTGACGTCACGTGGAGTAATATATAATGTGTTTCGGGCTTTATTGGTATGCCCTTGCAGAGCTCATGTTTCAGGTTTTTTTTATCTAACTACCTAGAGTTGGACCGTGGTTGGGCCACGCAATAGACTACACTATTCCGGAATATAAACTTGGGATGTAATAGATACGTGCAAATGTTTCAGCACAAAAAGGCACCAAAAGAATTTGTATGAGAATTTGACCCTACGTGAATACTCTTGCAAAAATACTGTATTTCAAATTACCAAAAATTTTCAATTCAAACATTAAATTTTCAATATATTCTCATAGTTTGTGAAACGGAAAACGACCCTTGCAAGAGTCACGGGCCCGACATAGGGCCCCGTTCGTAAGTGCCCGGCACAAACTACGTGCCCGACACAGACGTGCCCGGCGACCGTGTAGATCTATAGTAAACACCCCATAATGGAACAAGCACCAGTAATGGGATGGTATAGACATATCCCGTAAAATAAGTATTTACCATCAGTTTTTAAACGCTGACATCATTTTACCATAAACAACAGCCAAAGAGCTGCTTAAATTTAATTTTTCATTTATATTTATTTGTTTAAAATTTAATGACGCCATACATACCATGACTGGAGCAAAAAGTCATAGTTTTAATTGGTTAATAATTTTAAAACCGAAAGGGTTGTTTCCAATTTTTTTGAAACGCTTGTAATACGTTCTATATTAACCAAACGTTGCCCTAAAATTCAACTTTTACCGTAATAACGGCTTTAAATATGTTAAATTAACAAAATATATTTTGTCACACGCTTTCGCCCAAAACGCTCTTTGAAAATTGTGTGACGTCACAGTTTACGGATTGACATATAACTATGTACATACACCCGTAACACCAAGCCCCCCGTTGTCTATTCTCAGTACAAAATTTGATACTCAAGCCGTAGCCATTTAGGTGGTGGGCAAGCTGTGTATGTGTGGGTTTTTTACCAACTAATAAAATATAATAACATAAAGTTTTTATTATCCATTAGCATTTCTATGATGTCAATTTTTAGTGAAGATATCGAAGCTTCAGTTAATTGCCCACCACCAAAATGGCTACGGCTTGTGTATTAAATTTTGTACTGAGAACATACAACGGGGGGCCTACCGCGAAAACCGAAAATCACATATTGTGGGGATCTTTCTCTTTTACTCTTACTAAGACGTAATTAGAGTGACAGTAAAATGCCCGCAATTGACGAACTTCGATTTTCGCGGTTATAGCCCAGTGTCAAACCGAGAGTTGTGACGTAATTAGAATCTTCAATGTCGTTTCGACTTGGGTCACGTGACGTGTGTTAAAAGATATTTTAAATTCAATATTTACAAAAATGTGCGTTACATTAGAGGTCCACTAAAGGTAGTTTAAATGTTCTTATAATCCACAAGAATTTATTGGGATACAATTCTGCCCTAAGATTTGTGAATGAAAACATCCCTATTGCAGTAGCTTTCATTAAATACATAGAAAACAGAAGACGAATTGGACATTCAACTTTTAAATGTGTAAG